>NC_083337.1:38379758-39579758 GCF_019175385.1 Lycium barbarum
GATCGGGGCCGAAGTTAATAAAAGCCATCGGCTTTTGAAAGCTCTCCTCTCACTCATCAGACCATTGGAAAGCCACATTTTTCTGAGTTAAACAAGTCAAATGGAAAGAAATAGATGAGAACCCTTTTACAAATCGTCGATAATAACTTGCAAGACCCACAAAACTCCGAATCTCGATCACCGAAGTAGGCCTAGCCCAATCTTTGAGTGTCTCAATCTTCTTAGGATCCACCATGATGCCATCCTTCGACACTACATTCCCTAAGAATGCCACCGAGCTAAGCCAATACTTGCACTTCAAAAATTTAGCATACAACTACTTCTCATTCAACAAACCAATCACGATCCTCAAATGCCTCTCATGATCCTCCTTGCTCTGGGAATAGACTAAAGTGTCATCGATGAATACAATCATAAAGTTATCCAAATAGGGCTTGAAAACCCCATTGATCAAATCCATAAATGTTGCGTGGCCATTGGTAAGCCCGAAGGACATGACCAAGAACTCATAGTGACTATAACGGGTCTTGAAAGCTGTCTTTGGAATATCCTCCACTCTAATCTTTAACTGATGATAACATGATGTCATGTCGATCTTAGAGAAGACCGACGCACCCTGAAGATGGTTAAACAAGTTATCTATACGGGGTATTGGGTACTTGTTCCTGATGGTAGCATTGTTCAACTGACGATAGTCAATACACATCCTCATAGTACC
This sequence comes from Lycium barbarum, assembly GCF_019175385.1. Lineage (NCBI taxonomy): Eukaryota > Viridiplantae > Streptophyta > Magnoliopsida > Solanales > Solanaceae > Lycium > Lycium barbarum. The sequence continues at coordinate 38,380,477 of NC_083337.1, forward strand.
GTCTTTATTCTTCACGAAAAGTCTAGAAGCACCCCAAGGGGAAATACTAGGTCTAATGAATCCTTTCAAGTATGGGAACACCCCAAGGGGAAATATTAGGTCTAATAAATCCCCTGCTCAACAAATTCTATAATAGTTCCTTTAACTCTATCAATTCTGTCAGAGCCATACGATAGGGTGAAACACAAATAGGTTGAGTGATTTACCATATATTGTGATGCTTCACGGAATGGACTTGTATGTGTTTTAATGTAGAAAGGAAAGGTTATAGCCTATGCTTCAATACAATTGAAGGCACATAAAAAGAATTAATCCACTAAGGACTTAGAGTTAGCGGCGGTGGTCTTTGCTCTGAAAATTTTGAGACATTATCTCTATGGTGTGGACCAGAGTCTTCAACACATATTCACTAAAATAGATCTCAATTTGAGACAACAGAGATGGATGGAGTTGCTCAAGGACCATGATATGACAATTTTTTGTCCTCCGAAGAAGGCCAATATAGTGGTGGAGGCCTTCAGTAGAATGTTGTGAGTATGGGTAGCCTAGCTTAGTTACAGGTTGGAGAGCGTCATTTGGCTATGTATGTTTAGTCTTTGGGAAATAGCACATTGAGACTTGATATTTCGAACTCTGGAAAGGTTCTAACTTATGTGGTGGCTCAATCTTTTTTCTAGAGCACCTTAGGGCTCAACAATTCGATAATGAAAAGTTGTGTAAGATTCGAGAGAAATTATTACAAAAAAAGGCCAATGATTCAATTCTAAATGATGAGGGTGTGTTGAGGATCAAGGGTCACATATGTGTTCCGGTGTTGAGGATCAAGGGTCACATATGTGTTCCTCAAGTGGGGGACTTGACTAGATTGATCATGGAGGAGGCTCATAGTTCGAGGTACTCTATTCATCCGGGAGCTATGAAGATGTATTGGTATTTGACAAAACATTATTGGTGGTGCAGTATGAAGAAAGAGAGAGCAGGGCTTGTGTCTTGGTGTTTGAATCATCAACAAGTGAAATATGAGCACCAGAAGCCTGGTAGAATTACTAAGAGGATACCCATTCCCGAGTGGAAGTGGGAACGGATTGCCATGGATTTTGTGGTAGGATTACCATAGACTATGGGGAAGTTTGATGCCATTTGGGTCTTTGTGAACCGTTTGATCAAGACTGCCCACTTTGTACCGGTTCAGTATACTTATAATTTGGAGAAGTTGGCAAAAATCTAAATCAGGGAGATAATTTGCTTGCACTTTATTGTTACGTACTTCCCATGGCTTGTACCTATCAAAACTTCATGGGACGTCTCCGATACTCTATTAATACGGTGAAATACATGGCGTGCTCATGCTTTGAAAGTGTGAGGTCTAACACTTTGTCTCCTTCTTGTCTACTCTCTTTCTTCCTCTTTTGTTTTTCTCCCACTTTTTATTCAATTTTGCTCCAAATCTCTTCATCTTTACGCCACTTTATTCATACACATTAAAAATATAACATTTAGCACAAAGAAATATAATTAATACTTAAAAGACAATTAAAAATACTTGAATGGGAGGCAACAATGAATCATATATGCGATTTTAGGCCGAACATCACCACCCCACACAAGCTCTTGCTCATCCTCGAATAAGCATTAAAACCACTCTCTGTAAATCAAGCCTAGGAACACTAGCACATTGATTGATACCAACAATTAGGCCCTATAGCAACTCAATTCATCAAATATACACTTCCTGATCATCATGCAAGATATCCAAGTCAACTCAAGTAAACAACAAACTTCTAACCTCCTAACCTCAAAGATGGACTCTAACTCATCAAATTTAAGTTCCCTCACCCACTCTGTCAAAGAAATATAATAACATCACCTATCTATCATGAATAAAGTGTCCTTACAAGAAGAAATAGTTCGCACACTCAATTTAAGGAATGAATGTAAATTAAGGACTTAGCATCAAAGCACAACTATCGCACTCACAAAGAAATTCACATGTATGCACAAAGAACCAGAGGCTTGCCCATTATGTACATCTCCACTAATTAAGTGTGCCCGTATAGAATCAAATAGGACTTTAATGGGTTGTAATGTTGGCTAGGAGACGTGTAGGAAAACTATATAATAGTGACTTACACTTTCCTAACCACTTTGCACTTTAGACTTCATCACCCATTATTTTCATCTCTTAACTTGATTTTTCAGCCATCTCTTTATCAATTATTTCACTAGAAATTTCATCATGTACCATATTTCAGGTAGGAAAAAGGAACGACTGATAGTTGAGGTGTGTTTTAATACATAAATGGTAGGAAAAGGGAACAACTGATAGTTGGGTTGTGAAACTCGCAAAAAAAGTAATAGTTCAAGTATGTTTTTGACCCTTAACTCTAAAAATATCATACTTATGTATTTGGAAAGAAATTTAACTTTAATTTTTGTATTTTATCCTCAATGAAAAGTTTTTGTAGCCGGTCAAACGTTATAGCATATTTAAGACCATAAACTATATAAGCTTTCCCTTTTTATAACATTTTTGCCGGACTCAAAATACATCATATAACTTGGAAGGGGAGGGGGTGGGGGGGGGGGGGGGGAGTCCTAACATAGTAAATGTAAGAGAAAATAGGTAACCAACTAAATGCGAAAATTTCCTTTTTGTGATTTACACAACTGACGTAATTTGTATGAGAAGGAAATGGACCGGGTCACTCATATAGGTTAACCCAGATCCATAGTAAGAAGTAAAAGACAATATATAATTAGGTATATATTAATTATTAATTATGAGGACTTCAAACCTGAAGAAGATATTCCGATTGTGCCGGTGTGGGTGCTACTGCCAGGACTGCCATTTCATATGCACACATGGCACTACATGAAACAAATCATTGAGGTAGCAGGTACTCCTATTGAGCTTGACACAACTACTAAAACTATGAACAGACCAAGCATGTAAAGGTACAAGTTGAAATTGATCTTATGAAACCCTTAGTTCATACAGTTTGAAACTGAAGATGAAAATGATCCTATAAGAGGTTTTGTTCAAAAAATTGAATATGAAAATGTCCCAAATACTTCAAACATTGTAAAAAACTTGGGCATGCTTTGATGGAGTGTCAAGTGTTGGGGAAGAAAAAGGAAAATGAGAAGAAAGAGGTTGAGAGGATTAAGCAGCACAATACTCCAATGGAGCAGGTTGATCCCCCTATTCTTGAATCCCAAACTGACAAGAGTGATAAGATGAAAGAGAGAGATCAGGGTAGGAAGCAAAAAGAAGTTGCTATTGGACCTGATTTTCAAAGAGGAAGCGAGCCTAATAGAAGAAACACTGATAAAGATCAAAGGGGTAAAATTTCCCCTGCCAAACAGAATAGAGGGAAAAGTATTCCTCCAAAATAGTCCTTCAAGCCAACTGGTGTTATTTTTGGAGTGGATAAGCCTCATCCCTCTAACAACATCAAGGGCTGGGCATAAAACGCAGAAAATCGAATTACCGAACCGAACCGGAGATTTTGGTATTTCGGTATTCGGTATTTTGATTTTTGGTGATAAAATTAAAAAAAATCGATATTCGGTTTCGGTATGAGGTATGAGGTATGAGGTAATTATAGGTTCGGTAATTCGGCATTTACTGAATACCGAAATAGTTATTCAATAGAGGGTCATTAAATTAATAGTTCAGCCCATCTGCCCTTCAACCCATGCGTCAATAGCAAGTTAGCAACAATACCCATCAGTTTAGACCATATTGTGGAAATCTGACCCACGTTAAATTTATGCTTTTTATACTTTCCAAGTAGAAATTAGACAAGCGAATGGATTCTAATACTCAATAGTCATATAACAATAGCAAAATGCATTCTAATCATAAGATTTTGCTTAAATCTTGAAAGTTAAATCCCCAAATCAACTGTCACTATTAATCACATATATTTATTCAAAATGCACAAATCTGGGTATCCAAATTTACAGCTAAAAAAATTAAGAAACCCCAAATCTATGCTTATTATCTAACCATTGATGTAATACCGTGAACTCGACTTAATATGGTATTATCGAATACCGTACCGAATCAAAGTTTGATTTACCGAATTACCGAACCGAAGTTTGAAAGTTCGGTATTTGGTATCTACTTTCAATTATCGAATTACTGAACCCAAAATTTGAAAATACTGAACAGAATACCGAACGCCCACCCCTAACTATATCAATAATGAGGATCAGGATACTATTATGGACCAGGAAAAAGATGTAGAAAGGGAGGAAATGGGGGATAATTCTGTGATAAATGTAGAAAGTGAGCACATCATACAAGATGATGCGGGAAAAAGTGATTAGAATAAAAATGGTGAAGATAATCTTGTAATCAATATTGCTAATGATGATAAAATGCCAGAGGGTCAAACGGTTGGTGGTGATGAAGTAGGGATCATGGTTACACCTTTTGAGGGTAATAAATCTGTCACTTACTACATTAAAGACCCCAATGATCTGCAAGTTGTAATCAACCAAGAGGAATGGCAGACTATTAGTAGTAGAAAGAAAAAGAGATCCCAAAGAAAGGATATGAATAGTTTGGAGAAACGGAAGGCAAACAATTTAAAGGATCAAAACAAGGACCAGATCCAGGACCAAGAATCAGGCTTAGGGATCAAAATCAGTGACACATCTCAACAACATCTGAACATTGAAGAAGGGGGAAATGAAAATTAACATCCATCTGATGAATGGGCTGATGAAGCATCTATTGAGGATAATACTTCTGATGAGTCCTCAGAGGGATCTACGGAAGATGAGGAAGAACAAGCTGATAAATGCACAAGCAGAGCTAATACTGGAAAAGGTGTAGACAAAAGTGCCATGGATACAAGAAAAGACCCTAGCTTTGTGACAGTAAGTAAACACCAGATAGAACAGTAGGACCAGCAAGCTCCTTTAACCAGGAGACAAAAGAAGAATCTACAAAAGAACTCTCAAAAGCACTTTAATGATTAAGGTCATTAATTGGAACAGTAGGGGCATGAAGTCCCAGGCAACTACTGAAAGACTTAAAAACAGCATCAACTGATACAAAGTTTCTTTTATGGAAATTCAGGAACCGTTCATCAAAGAGGAAAAAATTGACAATTACAGACAAAACCTTTGCATTCAAGGTTGTTTTGTGAATAACAATAGCAAAATATGGATCTTTTGGGGGTTTTGACATTAAATGTGATGTGTATGCTTATGATGATCAAATGCTTGCTTGCACAATATGTCATAACAACAGTGATAAGGCTCTTTTCATCTCAACTGTTTAAATCCAGGTCTGCTGGAAGAGTCCAATAATGGGAACATATGAGGGCTTTTGCATCTACTATCAATCATCCTTGGATGGTGTGTGGTGACTTTAACAGTATATTGATCCCTGAAGAGAAATATTGGGGAACACCATACAAAACCCAGCAAGAGTTTGGATTTCATTAAATGTATTACTAATTGTGGGCTTACTGATATGGGATACAGTGGAAATTCATTTACTTGGTGCAATGAAAGAAAAGAAGAGGAGATCATATGGAAAAGACTGGACAGGATGCTTGCCAATGATGAAATTGGGGCTATGTTCTCTTATATATCAGTCCAACACCTTGCTAGAGGAGATCATATGGAAAAGACTGGACAGGATGCTTGCCAATGATGAAACCCTAGTGAATCTCCCCACACTTGGTTTTCTTGATTCTTGCTAGTTAATCTTTGATTTATCTTGGATTTGGGTTAATATGATAGGGGGAAGGTTCTAGAGCTTTCAAGACTTGGAGAAAATGTGGGAAATGAAAATAAGAACAAGGGTTATCTATATATAAAAAGAGAAAAAAAAAGTGACTCGACCCGATTATACGGTCCGTATAATTTTATACAGTCCGTGTAAGTGGTCGTATAATCCCACCAGGGATTAATCCTCTCTGGAATGGTTATACGGACCATTATATGGGTCGTATAAAATTATACGGTCCGTATAAGTGGCCGTGAAATCCCCATTTTTCCGAAACTTGCTTTCGTCAATTCGTTTGACTTCCAATCCTTGTGGAACCTTCTTGGCACTTATGTAACACTTCCTTAACCATCTAAGGAGCCCTATAGCTCCTCCTCAAGACATTTCTAAATAAACATTAGCTCGAGTGATGTGAAACCTTCCCAATCACAACTTGCATTCCACTTACTTCGACGAACTTAGTTCCACCGATTAATGCGACTTCAAAATCTTGTAGTACGCGCTTAAAGCTATCAAATACTCCCCTTAACTTCATAAGGACTTCATTTTTACCTTAACCTTGCGTTAGTCTTCTTACAGCGCAACAACTCAAAGTGTCCGAGATGTAACATCCTCCCCCCCCCCCCCCCCCCTTAGGAACATTCGTCCTCAAATGTTAGACTCTTGGGGTTTCTACTGAAATTTTGCCAGAGGTTCCCTTGTAATATGGCACTACCATCCTGTCACAGCAACCCAAAATATATCGCCTCACAGGGCTACAACAATAACAACAACAATCATGGCCACACACGACCAAGAAAGCATCAAAGAAAGTATTACGGACTTGGGGACAATAGCATCTCTGCTTGAGCCTCTGCTAGGGGTGGAAATAAATGCGGATATCTGGACTTCATATCTTCTTCTGCTTCCCAAGTCATTTCCTCTCTATTATTATTTCTCTATAATACCTTAACGGAAGCGACATTTTTCATCCTGAGCCTCCGTACTTGCCTATCTACTATGGCAATGGATACTTCTTCATAAGAAAATTTCTCAGCAACTTGGACATCATCTACAGGCACGATTCTGGAAGGGTCTCCAACACACTTACGAAGCATCGACACATGGAAAATCGGATGGACTGACTCCAAATCCGAAGGTAGATCTAATTCATAAGCCATGTGGCCTACCTTGCGCATAATTTTGTAAGGCCCAATATACCGGGGACTAAGCTTTCCCTTCTTGACGAATCTCATTACACCTTTTATCGGCGACACTTTCAAGAATACCCAATCGTTAACTTGGAATCCAAGTTTCATCAACGGTTGTCCGTATAAGATTTCTGGCGACTCTGGGTTGTCAACAACCGGTCTCGGATAAGCTTGATCTTTTCTACTGCTTGCTGGATTAGTTCTGAGCCTATTAGCTATGTCTCTCCTACTTCAAACCATCCAATTAGCGATCTACACTTTCTCCCATATAGAGCCTCATACGGGGCCATCTGGATACTGGAATGGTAACTGTTGTTATATGCAGATTCAATAAGTGGCAAATGATCATCCCAATTTCCTCCGAAATCTAATACACATACCCGCAACATATCTTCCAAGGTCTGAATAGTACGTTCAGTTTGTCCATTAGTCTGTGGATGAAATGTTGTGCTAAGTCTCACTTGAGTTCCCAAACCTTCTTGGAAGGACTTCCAGAAATTAGCTGTAAATTGTGCTCCTCTATCTGTGATGATGGATACTGGGACGCCATGAAGTTGCACTATCTCATGAAGATACAGCTTTGCATAATCTTCTCCTGAGTATGTAGTTCTGACTGATAAAAAATGAGCTGACTTCGTAAGTCTGTCAACAATTGCCCATGTGGAGTTATACTTACGCCGAGAATGAGGCAAGCCTACGATAAAATCTATGTTGATCAATTCCCATTTCCAAGTTGGAATTTCCATCGCTTGCAACAATTCTCTTGGCTTTTGATGCTCAATTTTCACTTGTTGACAATTTTGACACTGAACTACAAACTCCACTATATCTTTCTTCATTCCGTCCCACCAATACATCGACTTGAGATCGTGGTATATCTTTGTCGCTCCTGGATGAACAGAATAACAGGAGTAATGGGCTTCTTCCAAAAGCTCGTGGCGTAACCCTGCAACATCCGGGACACATAGCCTGCTTCGGTACCAGAGAACTCCATCTGCAGAAATTTCAAATGGTGACTTCTCTTTCTGAGGAAGTGTATCTTTGTAATAACTCCATTTAGGATCTTCATATTGGCACTTTTTCACCTCCACTACTAAGGATGAAACAACTGGGTTATGAACTGCAACTCCTATGTTGCCCGAGTCTATTAAGCGAACTCCTAGGCTAGCTAGCTGTTAAAGTTCATGGGCTAATTCCCTTTTCTCTGGCTGAACATCACATAGACTTCCCATGGATTTACGGCTAAGAGCACCAGCCACCACATTTGCTTTTCTGGGATGATATAAAATACTCACGTCATAGTCTTTCAATAGCTCTAACCACCGCTTTTGCCGTAGATTTAACTCCTTCTGCGTGAAAATATACTGGAGACTCTTGTGATCTATATAAATATCAACATAAACACCTTACAAGTAATGTATCCACATCTTTAGGGCATGAATAACCACAGCTAGTTGAAGATCATGGGTCGGATAGTTTTTCTTGTGTTTCCATAACTACCTAGAGGCATAGGTAATGACTTTATCGTGCTGCATCAACACACAGCCCAACCCAACATCGGTGCCATCACAATAAACAACATAGCCTTCTGATCCTTCTAGAAGTGTCAGGACTAGAGCTGAAGTCAAACTATCTTTCAATTCCTGGAAATTGTGCTCACAAGCATCAGTCCATTGAAATTGTGCTGATTTTTGAGTTAGCTTTGTCAATGGTGCAGAAATAGAAGAAAATCCTTCTGCAAATATTCTGTAATAGCCTGCCAATCCTAAAAAGCTACGGACCTCTGTGGGTGTTGTAGGCCTTGGCCAAGTCTTTACAGCCTCAATCTTCTGAGTATCTACCCGAATGCCGTTAGCTGAGATAATATGGCCCAGAAAAGTTACAGAATTCAACCAGAACTCGCATTTTGAAAACTTGGCATATAATTCTCAAGTCTGAAGGATTCCAAGGACAGTACGTAAATAATCTGCATGCTCTGCTTCTGATCGAGAGTACACCAGAATGTCATGGATGAACACTATTACATACCAGAATGTCATGTATGAACACTATTACGAATAGATCTAGGAAAGGCTTGAACACGTTATTCATCATATTCATGAATACTGCTGGGGCGTTAGTCAATCCAAACGACATTACCCGAAATTCGTAATGACCATATCTAGTTCTGAAAGCCGTTTTCGGAATGTCTTCTTCTCTAACTCTCACTTGGTGATATCCTGATCTTAGATCTATCTTTGAACACCACTTAGCACCCTGCAATTGATCAAACAAATCGTCGATTCTCGAAAGTGGATATTTATTCTTTATTGTCACCTTGTTCAACTGCCTATAGTCAATGCACATTCACAAGGAACCACCTTTCTTCTTACGAACAAGACAGGTGCTCCCCATGGCAATGAACTGGGCCTAATAAATCTCTTCTCGAGCAAATCCTTCAGTTGTGCCTTTAGCTCTTTCAATTCTGTAGGAACCATTCTGTTAGGAGGAATAGATATGGGTTTGGTATCTGGCAGCACATCAATAGTAAAATCAATCTCCCATACCGATGGAAGACCTGGAAGCTCATCTGGAAACACATCTGGAAACTCATTTACTACCGGAACGGATTGAAAGGTTGGCGGTTCTGCTTCGATGTCATGAACCCGGACTAAATGATAAATGTAGCCCTTAGAAATCATCTTCCTCACTTTGAGATAGGAAATAAACCTACATGTTGGGGATACTGTGTTACCTTTCCATTCAAGCACTAGTTCTCCCGAAAATTGGAATCGAACCATTTTTGTTCTACAATCCACATTAGCATAATAGGAAGCCAGCCAATCCATGCCCATAATAACATCAAAATCAAACATTTTCAGCTCGATCAAATCAGCTACAGTATGACAATCACACACCACAACCACGCAGTTTCTATATACTCGTCTAGCTGTTACGGGGTCACCAACAGGAGTAGACACCTCAAAAGGTTTGATTTGGTCGGGTTTCACCCCAATACGATCAGTAATATAAGGAGTAATATATGATAAGGTAGAACTCGGATCAATCAATGCATAAACATCATGAAAGAATACTGATAGTATACCTGTGACAACGTCAGAGGAGGACTCAAGATCCTGTCGACCGGCCAATGCATAAATACAGCGTTGTGAGCCACTTGAACTGGATGCTCCCCATCTGCCCCTACCACGACCTGGGGGTGCCTGTGAGCCTTGCCCCACAGGGCGCACAGACAAAGAAGAGTCGGCTACTGATCTTGTGGGGTGGATCCCATCTCTACCACTCATCGATGGATAATCACGCATTATATGCCCATTCTGATCATAGGCATAACAAGCATCTGAGCTTCAGTGACACTGACCCACATGTAATCTACCGCACTGACTGCATCGTGGTACAGGTGGTCTCCTCTGACTAGGATCGCCTCTAAACTGGGAACCCGAAACTCTCAAGCTCTGACTCGATCCAGAAAAAATAGGGCGGTCAAATCTCCTGCCCGCAAATCGATGAGGTACACTAGCGTGGATTGGCCGGAATACCTGGAATACTGTTACCTCTGACCCCCTCTATACTCACTACTAGCACTTGCAGATCTAGCTCTTTTACTATGCCCTCTGTCAGAATCACGCTCCCCCCTGTGCGGCTGCTGCTGCTCTTCCAAATTCTGAGCATGAGCTTGAATACGAGAAATATCCATCCCTTCCTGGAGTGAAGCTGTCAAGCAGTATTCAATCAAATGTGGCCCCAAGCCACTCACAAACCGATGCACCCGGTCTCCTATATTAGCTACTATGGTCGGGGCATACCAAGCCAATGAATTGAAGCAGATACTATACTCCCGAGCACTCATATTTCCTTGCCTTAGATTCAAAAACCTGTCAACTCGGGCCCGTCGGACCTCGGGTGGCAAATAATGACGGATAAAGGCATCTACGAACTCCTGCCATACCGTAGGTGGTGCATTTTCCCCTCTCGAAGATATCCAATTATTGTACCAAAGAACGGCCACGTCCCGCAGTCTACAGGAACCCAACTCCACTAACTCAGTATCAGAAGCATGTATTATCCTCAACGTTCTTAGCATCTCATCTATAAAGCCCTGCGGGTCTTCATCCGGCTTTAACCCAAAACGTTTCGGAGGATTCAAGCTCATAAAATCACGGGCTCTGGCACTAAATGCTCTGTCACGGGGACCCGTACCCTGCCGCTGAGCCTGAGCAGCAACTAACTTGGTACACCTCAGAATTTTGGGTTGTTTTGCGGTGAATAGACTAATGCAAGTTAAGGCGTATATGATGCCCAACAAGTATGAAGAGATACTTAATGATTCTAATTAAGATTCCAATGACATTTGAGGCGAGATAAGAAAGCTCATTGGAGAAAGTTAAGGTAGAAAGTGCTTTACCCCGTGAACAAATGTACCAGTAGGTATTCCTGGTAATTTACGGAGTTATAAGTTGAACGGATAGAATCGATGCAATTTGAATTGACTCAGGAAATTCTACAGACACTAGTCAGTGTCGACGGGCCGTCGAAATGTCGATGAACCGTCACTGTGCACCGTCAACATGTTTCTGCAAACTGAAATCTGCAGGCGCAAATTGTTGGGACAAGTCGACGGACCGTCGATCCATCCATCAAACCGCCTCTCTGGAATTTTATGGTTCCACCTATAAATAAACGGCCCTTGTTCATAATTTTCATATTTCACTTTCTCTTCAACTTTTGAAGCCTCTAGAATATTCCCCATATCATATTAGTACATATCCAAGAGAAATAAAGGATTTAACACCAATAATCAAGGGAAATCAAGTGTATGAGTGCTCATTAGGGTTAATGGAAGCTAGAAATTCCTTTGGAATTGAAGTTGAACTTTTCTCCAAGTGGATTGTTTTCATCTAAAGACCAATCCTATGTGATCAAAGGTGAGTTTCACATTTAATTCATGTCACTAAGAATATTGAGTAGTTGAAAGACTTGGATTATGGAAGGAAGTAGAGTGTGAAGTTCAAATATGGAAATAGTGGAATTCTTGAATGGTAACTTGACTTGAGTCATAGTTCTTGACATACCATGAGTGTAATCTTGTTGTGAATGATGAAAATGATGTTAAAGGAGTGTTATATGAGAATGAATATGAAGTTGTGTTGCAATTATGATTATGGGTGACTTTGTAAGGGAATGTTGGGAATTGAATAATGTTTAACTTGATGAAGTTTATCGATTGTAATATCGTGGGTGTTATTATCGATGTTTGGGAGTTGTTTATTATATAGGGAAGGTTGTTGAAACAAAAGAAAAGCTGCCCAATTTTCGTTAGCCCTTTGTTATTTTAGTTGAGGCCTAAGTATGTTTCCGATTATCTAATCTTCGTACGGATTCACTTGAATGTAGAATCGTCAGCTTAGAAGGAGAACGCTAGTTGTTGAGGAGATGTGAAGGTATGTAAGGCTAGTCCCTTCTTTTCTAAGGCATGATTCCTATAACATGATTCCCTCTATATTTCTATGATTTTCTTACATTCCAGAAATTACGAGTCCATGATTACTAAAAGCTTCTCCTGAGATAAAGATAGAGATGTGTTATGAATATGATAATGATAATGATAAATTTACGTCCAGAGATTTTAAAGCTCATGATATGATGCTATTAAGATGTTCATGATTTTTTTACATGATTCCTTGATGTTATTCATTGTTAGTAGTCTCTCCTTATAATGCTAGTTCCTTCAAGGTGAGACATGACGATTATGATTATTCCATAATATAGTCAGAGGTTACCGACCTTACGTCACTCCGATGGAGTCACAACTTTTACTTGAGCTCTTATGCATTCTTCATGCTAAGTAAATGATAATGATTACACCGTGTCTATATGGCACGGGCAGCACCGCTAAGGCGGGCAGCTTATGGACGATAATGACAGCACCACTAGTGGGTGGCGTGAGATGATTACCCCGGACGTGGGAGGCCCAGACGCGGGCTAATGATTTTATTAATTCAGACAGTTTATGTATGTATGTGTGATATATTTTAAAGGTAAAAGTGAGCATGCATGATTCTGCCTCAAGAGGCAAGCAGTTACAGTTATCCTTTGTTCTTATGCAGTTACAGTTATCCTTTCTTCTCATGCTTTCTATACTTCCTTATTATGTTATCATATATGTCTTACATACTCAGTACATTATTCGTACTGACGTCCTTTCTTTTATGGACGTTGTGTTCATGCCCACAGGTAGATAGGGAGATGGCCCGGACACCTAGGAGCCTTACTAGTAGTTGTACAGGAGCACTCCACTACTCCAGTTTTTCCGCTCATTGGTATATTCTTTTGTGTACACATTTGGGGCATGGCGGGGTCCTGTCCCGTCTTTATGATCTCAGTATTCTAGTAGAGGCTCGTAGATTCATAGGCGTGGGTAGCAGGTGCTATGTGATCCTAGTAGCGTATATTTTGTATATCATTTTTGTAATCTTGTGGGCCTATACGTATTTATATGTATAATTTAGGAGATGTTGGTGATCATTTCATAGTAAGTTTACTTTGAGAGAATAGTTTTTTTGAGATGAGTAAGAAGGCTATAATGATATGCGGTGCTCGGTAGCCAGCTCCGGGTACCCGTCATGACCCCTAGTCGAGTCGTGACATAACTGGGTCAGTAAATGAATAGCCTCTGTCATCTGTTGGCCGGAGGAACTGGAGGCATTAGAGCTAGAGTTGAGGCTCCTTCATGCTCCTGTAGAATAGGCGGAGTGTGAGAGGTCCGAGATGGAGCCTTATTATGGGACTCACCCTCCTCTATATTTACCAGTGGCTCCCGTTCAATCCGTCTTCCTGCCATTGTCTTGCCCTTCTGGGCAGCTGTTGCTTTCCTCTTCATAGGCATCGTTGAAATCATAACACACAATTAGCAAAAGGAGAAATCTTATATCATGGCTCTATCGCACGATCTATGAAGAAGAAGAACGATCATTATTCCTAAATGCCCTGCAACCTCTTGTTTATAAGTGTGGCGCGCTTCACACCCATAAACAAGACTCTACCGGACACAGCTCGTAGACACACCCTAGGACGGAACTGCTCTGATACCACTTTTGTCATGACCCAACCCGAGGGCCATCACGGGTACTCGGAGCTAGCCTACCGAGCACCACTTGTCATGCTTCTCCCAATCTATCTCAGTGGACCATATCTCTATTCCTCAATTAACACAACCAAAATATATGTAATTCTCAAAATAAAACTCATTATGAAACAACCTTCTATTCCACCTCAAAACATATATACAAACAAGCCCACGAGGCTACAAAATGATATACAAAATATATACTAATAAGGTCACGAAACATCTACTATCCACATATTTCTACGAGCCTCTAACTAGAATGCTGAAAATCATAAGGACGGGAAAAGACCCCGCCATGCCCCAAATATGCACACAAAAGAATATACCAATAAACTACAACTCCGGAGTAGTGGAGTGCTCTTGTATATTTGCTGATAAAGCTCCTAGGGATCTGGGTCGTCTCCTTGTCTACCTGCGGGCACGAACGCAGCTTCTACAAAAGAAAGGACGCAAGTACGAACAATGTACTGAGTATGTAAGGCATGAACAATAACATAATAAAGAAATAAAGAAACATGAGATAAAGAGATAACCTGTAACTGACTGCCTCTTAAGGCGAAACCATGCATTCTAACTTTTACTTTTAAACAATATCATAACATGTATATATATAAACTTCCCAACCATATAGGTACGGTGTAATAATCATTAACCCGCGTCTAGGGTAACCATCTCATGCCGCCCACTAGTGGTGTCTGCCTATGCCATAAAGGCATGGTGTTATTATCATTATCCATAAGCTGCCCACTACACCCACCGTAGTGGTGTTTTCTGGACCAACTAGGCCCAGTGTAATCATACGTAATAAGCATGCATGAGAGAGAGCCCAATTAAAAGCTACAACTATATCGGAGTGACGTAAGGTCGGTGACCTCTGATATATATTATGGAACAATCATCATCACTACATCTCACCTCTAAAGAACAACTAACATAAGGTGAGATCATAACAATGAGTGAAATCAAGAAAAATCATAGAATAAGCTCAATCATCTCATAATAGCTTTGCAACCATAAGCTTTGGAATTTCTAGCATTAAAATCATCATCATCATGTTCATCATAGAAAACATCTCATCTTTGGTATCATAAGAAGCTTTTAAGAATCATGAACTTCTAACTTTTGGGCATAAGGAAGTTATGGAAAATATGGATAGAATCATTCCATTGAAAGAAAGGGACTAGCCGTAACATACCTTCACTTCTCCTTAACGACTAAACGTTCTCCTTTCAAGCTCGCGACTCTACATTCAAGAGAATTCGTACTAAGATTAGGTCATTGAAAGCATGATTAAGTTTAAACTAAAGAAACTAAGAGCTAACGGAATTTGGGGAGCATTTCCTTTGTTTTATCAACTTTATCCATATAATAAACAACTGCCAAACATCAATAGCAACATCGATAATATCATAATCAAGAGGCTTCTTTCAAGTTAAGCATTGCCCAATCCTCAAAACTCCTTTTTAAGGTCATTCATAACCATAGCTACAACACAACACCATATTCACTTACAAACAATACTTTCTCAACATCATTAGTACCACCCACAACTATATTATACTCATAGCATACTAATAATCATGACTCAAGTTAATTTACTACTCAAAAATATCATTAAATCCATATTTGAGCTTCATCTCCTACTTTCTTCTCTCATACAAGTTATTCAACAACCAAACACCCTCAATAACATGAAATGGATATAAAACTCACATTTTATTGCATAAGGATGAAATTTGGATTGATGTATTTCACTTGAATGAAACTCCAACTTCAACACCAAAAGAAATCTTGAGCTTCACAAACCCTAGTGAATCTCCCCACACTTGGTTTTCTTGATTCTTGCTAGTTAATCTTTGATTTCTCTTGGGTTTGGGTTGATATGATAGGGGGAACGTTATAGAGTTCTCAAGACTTAGAGAAAATGTTGGAAATGAAAAATCAGAACAAGGGTCATCTATATATAAAAAGAGAAAAAAAGTGACCCGACCCGATTGTACGACCACTTATACGGTCCGTATAATTTTATACGGTCTGTATAAGTGGTTGTATAATCCCACCAGGGATTACCCCTCCCTAGAATGGTTATACGGACCATTATACGGGCCGTATAAAATTATACGGTCCATATAAGTGGCTGTGAAATCCCTATTTTTTCGAAACTTGCTCTCGTTGATTCATTTGACTTCCAATCCTTATGGAACCTTCTTGGCACTTATGTAACACTTCATTAACCATATAAGGTGACCTATAGCTCCTCCTCAAGGCATTTCTAAATAAACATTAGCTCGATTGATGTGAAACCTTCCCAATCACACCTTGCATTTCACTTCCTTTGACGAACTTAGTTCCACCGATTAATGTGACTTCAAAATCTTGTAGTACACACTTAAAGCTATCAAATACTCCCCTTAACTTCATAAGGACTTCATGTTTACCTTAACCTTGCGTTAGTCTACTTACAGCGCAACAACTCGAAATGCCCGAGATGTAACAGATATAGTTGTTAAAGATATGATCAACATGGTGAGAGTTGTGATTAAAGGGCATCCAATGCCTAAGTACTTCACTAGCACTTGTCTAGTGTTAATTCCAAAGGTCCATCACCTCAAGAGTTCTCTAAATTCAGACCTATCAGCTTAAGTAATGTTACTCATAAGCTTGTGTCAAAAGTTCTGATTAACAGGTTGTCTAAGGTTTTACCTAATATAATATCTCAGAATCAAAGTAGTTTCATGAAGAACAGAGCAATTGGGGAGAATGTTCTTTTAGCACAAGAAATTTTCCATGAAATCAGGAAGCCTAACAAAGGAGGAAACGTTGTTATAAAGCTTGCCATGAATAAGGCTTATTACAGAATTTCATGGAACTTTATCTGTGCAGTTATGAGGAAAATGGGATTTAGTGAGCATTGGATTTTTATCATTTGGAATCTTTTATCTAATGCTTGGTATTCTGTCAACATAAATGGAAAAAGAAATGGTTTTTTCAAGTCTCAAAGGGATGTCAAGCGAAGTGATCCAAGATCACCATCTCTGTTCATCATTACTGCTGAGGTTTTATCTAGGAAGCTTAACAGACTGTCGATGACTTTAGATTCAATGGTTTCAACATGAATGCTAATGGTCATGCCATAAATCATCTCTCTCTCCTATGTAGATGATCTAATATTATTCTGCTCTGGGAAGTCCTATACTTTGAATAAGATCATGCAGTGGTTAAATGAGTATCAAGAAAACTCTGGTCAACTTAATGGATAGCTCCATTTTTGTAAAAAGAATCAAGATTGTTGTAGGGTTATTAAGGTTTCAGAGAGCTGAATTCCCAATTACCTACTTGGGATGCCCCATTTTTGTGGGGAGGAAAAAGATCCAATATTTTAGTTTCATAGCCACAAAAATTTTGCAAAAACTTGACTCTTGGAAATGTAAAACATTGTCAAGTGGTGGAAAAATGACTCTCATAAAACATATGTTATCTGCTATCCCTATACATTTACTATCTATATGTATGCCACCAAAAACCATTTTAAAACAAATTGAAAGTATTTTTGCTAACTTTTTCTGAGGACAGTGTGAAGGTAAATACAAGTATCATTGGTCTGCTTGGTCTAACTTTTGTTTGCCTACAGATGAATGAGGTATTGGAGTGAGATCACTACAAGAAATTGCAGATTCCTTCTTAGCTAAACTGTGGTGGATCTTTAGAACCTCAAAGTCATTATAGACAGAATTCATGAGGGCCAAGTACTCTATTAGACTATATCCAGTGGTAAAAAAGTGGAACTATATACATTCTCACACTTGGAGGAGGCTAATGAAAGTCAGAAACAAAGTGGATCACCTAATCTATTGGAAAATCAATAGAGGCTATTCAAATATTTGGTGGGACAACTGGATGGGATGTGGAATCCTAGCACATCCTAGTGGCACTAATACTTCAATCAAAAGCTACATTAGCACCTATATCCATCAAA
Source organism: Lycium barbarum (assembly GCF_019175385.1). Taxonomy (NCBI): domain Eukaryota; kingdom Viridiplantae; phylum Streptophyta; class Magnoliopsida; order Solanales; family Solanaceae; genus Lycium; species Lycium barbarum. Next base: position 38,398,518 of record NC_083337.1, read on the forward strand.
GCAACTGGAATACCAACCATTTATTAAAGATATTGCCTATGAGTGTGGTGGCCAAGGTTCAGGAAGTGAAGATCCACTCCCAAGAACTGGATGATCAGTCTATTTGGAGTATCACAAGTGATGGAAAATTCAGTTGCAAATCTCCATGGAATGCCATAAGAGAATCAAACAACACCTCTTTTGTCACGACCCAACCAGAGGGCCATGACGGGCACCCGGAGCTAGCCTACTGAGTACCTCAAAACGTACATATCATAGTCATATCCGAGTGGGCCATAAAGGTAACTCATAATTATCACATCTGGAAGGGGCATATGCCCAAAATATATATATACGTGAATGTACATCATCAAACTGTGCCCATATATATGAGTCGACATGGCTAACAAAGGATATATAAAAATTATAGACCGATGAGGTCATCAAAACATCTAGTTGTACACATTTGTCTACGAGCCTCTACATGGGATACATGACACAATAAGGATGGGACAGGACCCCGCCATGCCCATATATATACACAAAAAAATCATACCACTATGAACTGCAACCCCGGAACAATGAGTGCTCCTGGACCAACGCTGAAGGGGTAGCCTAAGGATCTGTGCCATCTCCCTATCTACCTGCGGGTATGACCTCAGCGTCCAAAAATAAAAAGGACGTCAGTACGGATAAAGTACTGAGTATGTAAGGCATAAGAGTAACATAAGAGAGATATAAGAAAACTATAATGTAAGGGAATGCAACCTGTATGTTTGAACTATCCTTGAGAGTAAGTCACGTATATAATTTCTATACATCTGAACTGCTTCTGAAGACTGAAGATATGCATAAATAATTTACATGCGTGCATGAGGTCATGCATGTACATATTTGTGTATATAATACCTGTCAAGCCTCTGTGGGCATCCCATCATATCGTATCGGCCGACATCGTCGTCATCATCATCATCATCGTAGTATCATCATATGACCAGCTAATCAGGTGATAGTGCGTATATAACGTCGTCACCTTTCCCCAATACCCCATACATATATACATAATATACACGCATATAGCACCTGAGGGGTCTCGAGTCTGCATGTGCATATGTTTATATATATATATATATATAAACATGATAGGAGTAAAAGTGACTCGAGATACCACACTGGATCTAAGAAAGACCTTTCTGAAGACAACATTATGGAACATGAATAAAAAGGATCATCCCTAATTCTAGGAGTAGAGTCATTATGGATTTACATTACGTATACGTTTAGCTTACAAGGATCATGCCAAAAAGAAGGAAAGTTATAGCCTTACATACCTCGTCGTCTCCTTACTACTCAACGCCTATCTTCCCGAGTTTGCAAATCTACATTCAAGAGGATTCATATTAAGGTCAAGCCATTGAGACTCTCATAAGGTCAACTAAACTAATACTTGAACTAATGAAAATTGGACAACATTTCTTTTATATCTTTTACTTCCACCATTCCTCCAAATAACACCCAAATATCTACAACAATATCAACAATTCCATAATTAAGAGATTATGTACAATTTATACTTAAATCAATCCAAAACTTCCTTTCAAATTCTATTCATAATCAACAACTACAACACAATACTTATAACTTTCCCTACCATCATTTCTTTACCTTTTATGACTTATTAACCTCCAAATCAACTTAATATAAGTAATAAAAGGAAGAGCATACGTTATACTTAAAGAACTTCACTCACGCAATCTTGTTTTTAAACCAAATCCACCACAACTTCAACTAAAAGCAAGGACCATCATCTTCCATAAACTAGCTTAGGGTTTTAAAGCTTGATTTCCACTTGAATTAGCTTAGGAGGTGTATGGATATGTAGAGATGGTAGAGGTATCTTGAAGAGTCTAGAGAATTCTGATTTTTGGGTGTAAATAATGACCCAAGGTCGTGCCCCTTTTAATTTATAGGAGAGAGGAATTTTCCACCACCTTGCACTTCGATGGCAAGGTCAACGGTACCGTCGTTGTTCGACGGTCTGTTGACTTGCAATCATCGAGTGACGACAGTCTCTGATTCTCAGAGGGTTGTTCGACAGTGCAAATCGATGGTCCGTCGACCATTCGACGGTCAGTCGAAATGGGCGTCGAGTTTCCCAATTGTCACACTCAGTTTCTTTTGGTTCGTTCAGCATCCAATCTTCCCGATACTTGCTAGACATAACTTAAACTCCCATATACGTAGAATAATCATGTAGAATCTCTTCGGACCTGGACAACAACTTCACTTTCTAACTACACGACGGTTATCTTACGGCGAAACTCAACGTATAAAATATGGGGTGTAACATCTAGGACCAACAGGAAAATATGGCATAAAAAGATGCCATTCAAAGTCTCCTTCTTCATTTGGAGATTGTTTAGGAACAGCGTAGCTGTTGATGACAATTTCAAGAGAATTAAAATTCAACTAACATCAAAATGTTCTTGTTACAGGTTAGGAAATCAGGAAACACATGAGTACTTATTCAATAAGAGCATGATTGGCGTTGAAGTATGGAAACACTTTGCACAAATGTTTGGCTTTGCAGAAGGACATGGGAATATCAAGCAAAGATTACTATCATGGTGGCTGACAAAGGAGAAGAATCCCATCCAAAACATGATTCTACAAATTCTGCCTTGCATCATTATTTGGCATATATGGAAGGAAAGATGTAAGAGTAGATATGAGAATTAAAACATGTCAAGATATAGAATTATCAACAATATTTGTCAACAGTTATGGTGGTACATAAGCAGTTCAAGGATATCACACCTTTCATGGAATGGAGGAAACTGTTGGAGATCAATGAGCAGGATCAGTATCATATCAACACTATTGCTGTAAGGTGGAATTTTCCTGCATCTGGATCTGTTAAATTAAATACAGATGGTTGCTCCAAAGGCAATTCGGGGCCTAGTGGAGGTGGGGGATTAGTTAGAGATCACAAAGGGAACCTAATAACTGCCTATGCTGCCTGTCTTGGCAAAACTACAAACAACATGGCAGAAGCAATAGCTATGAAAATTGGAATTGAATGGTGTTTGAATAATGGCATCAACAATCGGGAGTGATTCAAAAATGTTGGTGGACTGGATTCTTAATAGATCCAAGCCTCCTTGGAAACTAATGACCGTTGTTGAGCAAATTTAAGACAGCCTGGAATTCATCCAAGAGAAGTCCATCCAACACTGCTTCAAGGAGTGCAACAGAGCAGCTGATAGACTTGCTAATTGGGGTCTAGAATGTGGAAGTATCGTTTGGATGAGTAGCTTCATCGAGTTACCAAAAGATACAAAAGGAGAGATCAAGGTTGACAAAATGATCTAAGCTACCATCTTTCAGGAATTCTGTAGTGAAAACCTCCTTCTATGTGAATAAATCAATGTATAGGAACTACCTTTTTGATGTCCCTTGATTTCATCTTGTGTGAATGTGAAGATATTAGACTTATCTTCACTATAAGATAAAACTTTTTGAGAGCTAACATGAAATCCTACTTAGATAAGGTGGAGTATGTTCCATCAAGTAGGTGCAGGGTGTTGTAACCTTGATTATGCTTTTTCCCATATGAATAAAATCTCAAGTCATACTCCTAGAAGGGCAGATGGCTAGTTAAGGAAAAAAAAAGTGATTGCACTATTAGACTAGTGAAACGAATTCAATGATCCTGTAAGTTGTTTGTTTGGATTAATTCTTCGGCACGAGGCTCTCTTTTTTCCACAAATTAGTGAACTCAAATCTTATGTTTTTAGGTTAAAAAGAAACTTTAAATCCAGTAATAAGCCTCACACATACTTGTATTAATGATATGAAACACAAAATAAAACTTAATGCTGCAATTAATACTTGCGATAATTAGTTTTCCAGATAGCAATTGCTGGGGTGAGCCCTTAGCCCTGATTTGACAAATTAAAATATCCAGTCATTTGTGTTACAATTTTTAGCCAACATGCCATGTTTTATGTTCTAATGTAGCCAAGAACCTTTTGGCTATTCAGTTTCTTAATTGTCATTCGACCCTTAAATTGAAGTTAACATTGTCAAATTAAAGTACTACAAATTTTTAAGGACTTGACATCTTTCATAACACTTGGAGTTCCCATATATAATCCTCTGTCGAATGATGTAAGCTTATTTCTGCCATTCACTCTACTATATGACAGCTGATAATTTTTCAAGAAACATTAATTGTTAGGAAAGATACAGCAACTACTTGGAATTGACAATTGCTGAGAACTAGCTGGCTTGCATTGTTTTCTAGCCAAGTTCATAGATTTTTTCTTTTGGTTAGATTCTCACCATGAGGAGAGGGGATATATATATATATATATATATATATATATATATATATATATATTCTCCCTATGTTCCAATTTATGAGAAGGTGTTTGACCGGACACTGAATTTAAAAATGAAAAGAAGACTTTTGAAACTTGTGATCTAAAACTAGTCATAGTTATTTATATGGCATAAAAGGAAAGAGTGTTATTGGTACGGAGGGACAATATCTTATTTGGAATAGATATCGGGCTTGATTCATTTTTAGCCCGTCATTCAAAATTAATTATGGACGCTAGCCCAAATATACAAAACATATAATCTATGTATACAATATGTATATTTATACTTACTATACAAATATATACATAATCCGGCTATTATTTTTTGGGCGGCCTGAAAAGATAATTATCCCTTATATATGGAGTAATACATGTCTAAAATATAATAATAATAATAATAATAATAATAATAATAATAATAATAAATAAAAGAGTAATTTCTCTAAAAGCATAGATTTTTAGATTAGATAATCACATGCATAATATTTTATTAGAGCAGGCATATAGATCTTGGGTTCAAGTCAAACAACTACCAATAACTCCGGGTAGGCATAAAACCCGAAAAATTGAAAACCATACCAAAAATTTGGTATTCGAGTCGATTTTTTGTTTCAATGTATCGGTATTTCTTTATTTCGGTTTTGACCGAATACCGAACTATTCTAGTAGACAATTCAATGTATTAAGTTAAGCCAGTACTAAACCCATGGCATTTTTAACAATTTATGCAAGTCATGAAGTATTTGTTAAACACTTTGCCAAGTTAACCGTCTAATAAGTGGCATCTCGAGATTCTTTAGCGTCCAAGATGGAAATATTGTCCATTGAGAAGTATTTTTCATTCATGGTTGACACTTTAGCCAAGGCCTTTTTCATAGTATTAACAGATTACCGTAAATCATATATGTTAAATATTAAAAGCAAAACTATTTCAATAATAACAATATAGTATCTTGTACAAAATAGGTCCGAACGAGTACTAGTATAAATTACAACTCAAACTATCTTTCTTTTGTTCCCTCTTCGATAGAGGGATGAGGGCCACATATCTTGATTTAAGGATGTTACTTTTACAAAGGTGGAAAATAATTAACCTCTTGCCTATTGGACAGATCTTAGATTCTACAATCAATCACAACAAAATCGCTATCTATGCATGGAAAGGTCCACCTAGGACTCTCAAAGGAAAAAACTCCAACTTTTCTTGAGGTACCATTTGATTGGCCAATATGGTAATATTCCCTTCTTAAGAAGGCAATAAAAGTTTGAATTGTTTCATCGAAAAAGAAAATTTACAAATGGATCAATGCACCACAAGAAAAAACAATATTTATGACTGAAAAATTTCTCACGGATTCGAGCATTGCAACTTGACAAAAGAATAAATTCACATAGTTTTCAAAAATTAATAAATTCCATCATAAAATCGTCATACATTTGTCACAATTTTATGACGAACTTGTGCGTCATAAATATTTGGTTGCAAATCTGCATTTTTTTCTTGTGATAATGAGCCTAAAGTTGGACAACAAATTGAACTGCTCATGAGGCACATAACTTTTTACTGTCGCGCTTCTATTTACTAGCAAAAGAGAAAAATTAATTATACTATGGTCAGAGGCGAATCCAGGATTTCATGAGGATGAGTTCACTATTGCTTTAAGATAAAATATAAATTTTCATGGGGACGTCGACTTTCCGAGCAAAAGATAATTAATTACATTTTTTTAAGAAGCAAATTTTAATGTCTCTCTTTGAATCTCCGAAGCTATATGCAAACTAACGGATCGACGGCTGTTAGAACTTGGTTGTCCAATGTACAACTTAGTCACGTATTTATCCATTTTGATTCCTACAAATTTAAATAACTATTCAACTTAGTCACAAATTTATCCCTTGCAAATTCATAATAAAATAGGAGAATCACACCCCTTTCACATTAAAGTATAAGGGTATCGCACCCTTCCAAATTTGTAATAACATAGAGGAATCACACCCCTTTCGCATTCAAAAATAAGGGAATCACACCCTTCCAAATTTGTAATAAAATCGAGGCATCACACCCCTTTCGCATTCAAAAATAAAGGAATCACATCCTTCCAAATTTATAATACAATAGAGGAATCACACCCCTTTCGCATTCAAATATAAGGGAATCACACTCTTCCACATTTATAATAAATTAGATGAATCACACCCCTTTCGCATTCAAATATAAGGGAATCACACTCTTCCACATTTATAATAAATTAGAGGAATCACACCCCTTTCGCATTCAAAATTATAGAGAAGTGTTCATCACCGTCTATCCAGCTCGAAATTTAGTGCAAATACTATCCAAGAGGTCCAAAACTTTACGGCCGCAGTGCAAATGGTACTTCTCCTTTGAAACAAAATGATGACCCCAACCTAAAAATGAAAATTTGTCAAATTCCTTAAAACCCATAAACCCCAAAATTCAAAAGAACCAAGAAAATAAGCTTTCAAAAACCATAAACCCCAAAATTCAAAAACTCAAAAAAACCAATAAAATTCAGAAACCCAAATTCAAAAATCAATAAAAAGACCAAAAAGGTGTTCGAAATTCGAATTCAAGACTTACCGGACACCTTGTTGTTCTGAGATATTTTGTTTTGGGATTAGAGAATAATATTATAATAGAGAATAAATATGAGAATGGAGAATATATTTTTCCTTTTGAAACTTGGGACTTTAATTTTACTTAATGGATTTTGGTGGGTTCATTGCTGGCTTGCAGCTTAGCTATCAACTATGGGTTTCTAAGTTTCTTCATTGTCATGACTCATGAGTTCATCGTTGCAGTGCAACCATGATTCTTTTCTTCTTTTTTTTAACTTTTTGGGACTTGGTATGATTAGAAATAAAGGAAAGAAAAGTATATGATGCAATATGAAGTAAAAACACTTTTTTACTTGAGTAATAATATAAAAAGGAAGGTAAAAAGGTAGCTTTTTAGAAAATAATAGCAAAAATTTTAAAAGGTACCCAAGCTGGGGATTGAACTTGACCTTGAGAATACAATGATAACCTTTGACCAATACTCCACTCAACCTACTATGACTATATGTTCACTTAGTTAATATTAGATATATTTTCAGAATTATACACATAATATATCGAGATTAGTCAAGTGACCATGTGTTCACGTGATCCAAAATTTACACACAAATTCGCCCCTAACTATGGTACACTTTGTCTGCTGTTAAGCTGTCAAAGAATTAAAAATAAGAATAAAATCGTATTTACATATTCTACTACGTTTCAGCAAGTGTCGAATGTAACACCAAATCAGTTGTTGAACTTAGCATTTGACAATGTCAATAGGCCATCGTCAATCTTATTGGAATTGATCAAGAAAAAAAGTTATGCAAACTTTAACACATTTCTATATATCAATTTTTAAAGCCTAGGTTTGCATGGGACTGTAGATATTGCTGCTGGTACAACGCTGCCATCCTTCTATAAGCATCCACCGTCATAGGCTGCAAAAGATCCCAAGTTCCAAAACCTGTTAAAATCCACCTTAAGCAGAAAATTCTTCAAAATAAAATAGTGGCCATTTTAGCCGAGAAAAGAAATCATTATAATCCGACCGTGTATATATATCTATGACGTACGCCCATCATTAGCATTCTGTCTAACTCAACCTCAAAAGTTGGTTCATGAGGAAGGATTGTCCAAGTGCATATAATGAGACCACCAGTGATCTGTTCCCCACCCACTCTACTACGGGCACACCTAGACCGCTAACTAAAGCATGGACATTTCCAAGACGGGGAAAAACCTGTCTCTGATACTAAAATGTAACAGTACTCAACTCCAAAATCTGGTTCAAAGATTCATCCAAGTCCATATAAGAAAACTATCAGTTCTAACAGAAGCAGCATGTACCTCAAAGCCACTAATTCTAAATCTTGTCTCTAGCATTTAACAGATGTTATAATAAGATGAATTATTTTGTTTTTTTCTACCTGTGATTGGCAAGCGAGCCGGAAGGAAGCTAAAGGATCTGGGACAACAGAAGCTGCTGAGGCTGCAGTTACGCGATCTCCAGTAGGTATGAAAGAGACCGTGGTGGAATGGAGAACCGAAGGCATTGCAGTTATGTTGGGGGCCATTCCAATTCCTCCCATTCCCATGGCAGATTGTGCCATCATTGACATTTGAAGATGTTGTTGCTGCAATGCCATATTTGGCAACATCAAAGCAGGGGACATGTTAATATGTCTCATCTTGCTCATGGCATCAACTTGAGCTTGCAGTAGCTTCAAATATTCTATCACCTCATCCAGCATTGATGCCTTATCAGTCTGCAACAGCAACACAAGTACAACAATTTGTAAGATGAATGAGTGTCGAAGTCACGAATTTTACTAAGATGTGTCAAAATATTAAAAAATTAATCACATGTAAAAATAAGTGGAGTCAACATATGATACATTTTTACATAAAAGTAAAATTTTGACCTAGCTAACCAGTGTACTTTTTCAGCGAAGGGGTGTCAATTAACAGCCCCTTAGCATAAGGGGGTTCCGCCACTGGGATGAATAATAATCCTATATTCATCAACTAAAACGTCTAATTACCTCTCGGCAAAGATCACTTTTTACTATACGGATGTTTGGACTAGCTTAAAAGCGGCTCAAACAAATTTGAAAATATTTTTTGACTTATTTTGATGTTTGGTAGATACCAAAAGTGCTTTTAAGTTAAAACAACCTAAATACTCCCTCTGTTTCAATTTATGTGAACCCATTTGACTGGGCATGATATTTAAAAAACAGTGAAGACTTTTGAAACTTGTGCTTCAACATAAGCGTTGAATATTTGTGTGTTGTAAATCGTTTCATAAAATAAATTTGTTTCCAAATTAGGAAAGAAGTCATTCATTTTGGCATGGACTAAAAAAGAAATAAGTTCACATAAATTGAAACAGAGGGAGTATGATTTTTGTTTTTTGTTTTTTATTTATTCAACAGAACGTAAAACTGAAAGGCAAATCTCCATGTTAATTTATTACCCTAGTCGGCTATTTGTCTGAAAGGAGTCAACAACTAATTTCGTCTTTTTCACTCTTTAACTCGACAAGTCAAAGCAATATAACAATTGTTAAATAAATAAAAACCAATGATTGAATAAAGAATAAATATGAGACTGGAAAAACAAGTTTCCTGTAATTTCTATACGAAGATTTTGTAGTTTTTCTGTTTTTCACTTACAAAAATTTGTAAAATTATTATTTATAACATGATATTTAAATAAATATTTTATTTTTACTAGAAAAAATATTATCTAATTAATTTAACACTTAAAGTTTGAGACACAAATTATTTATATTTTGAGTTAGTTTATAATTGAGAATATTGTATAATAAACCTTTTTTAGTTTTAACGTGTTTTAAGGATATTTCGATTATTTTAACAAAGCAAAAGTTCTTTTTAATTAGCATCTTTTTTATCAAATACAATTGTTTATTTTTTCATTTTCATCACTTTTATTTAAACACATAATTTCTTATTCATAAATTCAACTACAATGAACACGTAAAAAACATATTACTACTTAAATTCAGCTAATTCAACTCCATAAGTCCCAATTTATGTAGCACTATTTGATTAGGCAAAGAAATAAAGACTTTTGAAATTTGTAGTCTTAATTTAACTTGTGAGGCTTTAAATTATTTTATTAAGGATAAACGAGAAATTTCAAAATTAAATTATTTTTAATTATAGAAAGTTAGATATTTTTTTTGTGATAGACAAAAAATAAAATCCTAAATTGAAACGGAGAAAGTAATTTTTTTCCTTAAAAAATCTATATGATGTGTTCAGTGCCAAATGATTGATATGAGAAAATGACAACGGTTGTTCGGGTATTTTATGTGGACTAGGACACCAGGTTCATTTGACACCATTTGAATGTTTAATGCATTCGGACAGTTTAGGACCACATTGTGTTTACCCCGAATTTAGGTAATCAATTAAATTTATGAATGAGGTATAGGATATGTGGTTGAACTTTGATCCATTTGGTTGAAAAAAGATATATAAGGATATGCTATGAAGGAGCGAATAATAATTGGAGATTTACTCTAAATATATGTATATCATAATATATGAGTATTGTTTAATTGAACAAAGCTAAAGAATAACAGCTGAATCCGGACCAAAGTCAGAGAATGAGAGAGATATTTTATATATTTTGATATTACAATGTTTTAGAACTCAAGAAGTCAACCTTTAAAAGTAGGGTAATGACCCCTATCTATAGTTTTGCCTTATGGTCCTCTTACAACCTAAAGCCCTTTTGAATAAAGTAAAACCCTAAAAAGGATAAGGTTGGTTCGTACGGTCTGACACCCGTACGATTGGCAGTACAATGTGGCAGAACGGTATTGACGCGGGGAAATTGTGTAACGGATCACCCGGACCAACGGCCACGATCAAACGGACCAACGACCACGATCAAACGGACCAACGACCACGACCAATCGAGCCAACGGCCACGATCAACTCGGCTATGGAGAAACCGGACCAAACAATGTTCTTCGCTTTCTTCGGTTCAAGCACTCCTCCGGTCCCGAAAGAAAGTCTTCATGCTCGTGTTGGCTTCTTTCTTCCCTCGGTCTTCGGTTTTACCGGTTTAGCATATATCCGATTTTTACCGTATACAGATAGTCCCCACACTTTCCGGACCGTAGTTTTACCGGAGTAACGGGAAGTGGATGAATCAAAAAACCGGTGGTTCCACATGCTCGTTCTTATATTTTCATTTTGGCGGGAACAGTTGCGTCACGTCCCTCTGTCATCAGACACGTGTCTCGCACCGGACGGTCAGCTCTGACAATCGCCGTAACGCACGTCGTTTCAAGTCACTTCTCATTAATTATGGGACACGTGGCACTCGCCGGTTTGCTGGGATCTGCAACCGCCTCGATCCCATGTCTATATAATGTCTTCTTCCACTTCACTTTTTTCATTTTACGATCCATTCTATTCCATCATCTTCAGTTCTTCATTTCACCTTTTCATTTCGTTTCTTCTAATCACCTTTCATCTCATATTTCTCGTTGATTCATTGCTTGTTTTACGTGAAAGGAAACAACTTTGCCAACTTCTTCACTTGGCCATTTTTGTTGAGTGTGCTGCTGCTTCTTCTTACTCTACCATTTTGAATTTTTTCTTCGCTGCTCCCTTACTCCTATTTTTTAACTTCTTTTTCGAATTCACCCAATCTCCTTTTCCATATTTTCAAATGTCTGCTAACACCGAAACCACCTCCCATGATGTTCCCTCGGTTTCTTCTCAAGGAACCGAACCAACTTCTCAACCCAAGGGGAAGGTCACCTTCGAACCCACTGCTTTGGATATTGTACCGTCCAAACCTAACTACAACAAAGATTTCGAGATCAAGAAACCTTTTCTGGTTTCCGACAGAGGGTTTGATGTAAGGCGGTATCCCTCATCCATTACTGAGGACAAACTCGATTTAGTCCGGGCCGATTGCGGATGGGATAACCGTCAGGTTCAAATTTTCACCCCCGGACCAGATGAGTCAATCACCGACCATCAGGAGGGCTTCTTGTACGTTTATACTTATCCTTTCACCCTCAAGATCGACCCCCTGATCGATCCGGTCATTTTAGATATGTGCCGGACTTACAACGTTACCCTGGCCCAGATTGGTCCGATTGTTTGGAGGACCGTGGCTTGCCTCCGGCTGTTGGCCAATAATACGAAAAAAGATTTCACGCTAGCCCATTTCATACGGTTATACTCCCCGAGGTTGTTCCGGGGCGGTGTAATAAAACTCGCTAAGCGTAGCCGGAATCCAATTTTTTCAAAAATGGACGAAGACAGAGACCGGGGCTGGTTGGAGCGTTATGTCCGGGTGAGGACCAAGGACATTATTCCGGCCAGTTACATGCCCTTTCCAGAGCGGTGGAATGATAATCGTAAGTCCCAGTTCTTCTAATAATTGCTTTTGAATGCTTTGTCAAACTCCAGTTCTTCCACATTCTCACTACTTGTCCTCTTATTTATAATAGCCGTGGGTTGGATACCTCCGGCTGTCCGGAACCTCAACGAATGGGTTACTGCTCTCCTCAGCCAACATACCCACGAAGCTCGGACATGGGGACTCCTTTCTCGTGGCCGATGGGTCGCTCAAAACCACGGTAATACTTTGCTTCTATTGGTATTCATGATATTTTTCTACCTCTCCTTTGTGACATCTTCGGCTTTCAAGTTTGCCCAAGGGCTCGGTGAACCCGAGACTGGAATCAGTAGCTGAACCCACTACGTTGGCACCTGAGTTCGACTCAGCGGGTACATCCTGTATCCTTGCTGCTGCCAACAAGAGAAAAAAGCCCTCGGACAAAGGGCAGGAACCGAAGAAGAGGACGAGGAGCGTCGTTAGGACTTTAAGGGATGAAACAGAGACCGAGCTCCTCGTTCGGAGGATCGGTGTGGTCCCTTCCGTGGCATCCGTTCCGGAGGAGGGTATCACCGTCTCATCACTTCCTTCAGCCGGGCAAGGACCTTCAGCTCCGGCATTACACACAGGTGGGGAAGAAATTCATTATCCGACTCCTCTAAGGTCGATTGAATTCGTTGATATTTCAGGTGAGGCTTCTTCCGAAGAAACCCCCCTGCAAAGGACAAGAAGATCCGGGAAGGCACTTGCCGCCGAAGTCGGTCAAAGAACTGAGTCGGTCCCCGAGGACCGGAGTTCCAACGGTTGTTGGCCCGCTGCCCGACTATGAGACTACTGCAACTTCGGAGATCCCTACCTTTGTCGAAGCTGCTGAGGCCGCTCCGAGTTCTCCAACTCCGGCTTCAAGGTCGGATTAGTTTGATGACATGTTCTCGGACACTCCTTCTGCTACCGGCGAAGCTGCTGGCTTCAGACATCTCCCGATCCCTCGAGCCACGAGGGCGGCTAGCCGGACCACCGAGACTGGAGCTAGGGATAGCCTAGTGCGAGTCTTCCCGGCCCCAAGCGTGGAACCCAGGAGGACCAGATCGGCCGAAATCACCGTTCCCGAGGATTGTATCTTTTTGTCTTGCCCGGTGGGTGTAGCAAGATACCTGAGGTTGCTCGTCTCAGACTCGGACAAACGGAAGATGAATGGAGTCCCCTGGCAGTGTCTCATTAACGAGGGCATGCACGCGGGCAATCGAGTAAGTTTATCAGCCATCATTTGCATAATTCATTGAGAATTTTAGTTTCTCGTTTATCTGAGTTTTAACTTGCTTCTTTTACAGAGTGTGGTGCTTGTTAACGAAGCATTCGTCCGTGCTCAGCAAGAGGTTGACGATCTCAAGGGCCAACTGGAGAAGTTTCAGCACCTTTTACGAGTGAAAGAGGATGAGCTGAACCGAGCAGTTACTCTTTCCAACCTCCAACCCGAGCTCGATGCGACGAAGGCCAAAAACCTTTGATTAAAGGATGAGCTGGCCGAGATGGTAAAAAATAACCGGCTTCTAGAAGCGGACAAAGTCGGCCTTAGCCAGGACAATGCTCGTTTTTCTTCAAGGCTTGGTGAGCTCGAAACCACCATCTCTCAACTCCGGGGGGAGCTGGATACGGTCAAGTCCGATACCACGAGCATGGCCGAAAGGCATCAGTTGCTCAAATCTGAGAGTGCCCAGTACAAAGAGCGGATGAGGGTGTTTGAGCGGAAGGCAGAGGACCGAGCCCGGATATGTGATGAGCTGAAAATCGAACTCGAGGGGACGACCGAAGCTAATGACCTTCTCCAGGCTGAGCTCGAGTCGGCCACTTAAATCCAAAGGGTTCTCGAAGAAGATCGGGATGAACTGGTGACAAAGTTAGCCCAGGCTGAGGCCAATTTGGCAGAAGCCCTCAAGAGTGTGGAGGCTGCCGAGGCTCATACCACGATTGTTGTGGAGTATGAACGGTGGAAGTCTCGAAGGATCACCCTTGAGCAAGCCGGGCATGGTTTTGCGAATCTTCCAGCCCTGATACTTGAAGCTAAAAGGGTCGAGGAAGAAGCTAAGAGAGCCCTCGAGACTGACTCTGATGACTCCGAGCGGACAGTGTCCGAACACTCGGGATCCAGCCATACCGGATAGACCTGGGCCTGTACTTAGCCTTTGTTTTTGCTTTTGTAGGGGTTTCCGGTGTAAAAACCTTTGTATAAATGGAACATGCATTTTTCTTTTCTTTATTCTTTTGTTTGAATGTTTGTTATGACTTTTGCCTGAATATTGTCGGTCCGTTTTAAGGACATGCAGACTCGGAGTCATTATTTCAGACTGCGCCTAAATATCGACTTTTCTCTTCGTCCGGTACGTTTTATCCGGGAATTTGATTAAGTTTTTTACCCGTGGGACTTATCTAATGCTTTGTGAATTCAGACGTCTCTGAATCACGATAGGCATTTTTTAAGGCCGGTATTTTTTGTCTATTTTTTAGGGCCGGTATTTTTTACAGCCTTAGCAAAATTTGATGTAGCAGTCCCCGTTCGAGGGAGTTTAAAGATTTTGGCTCGGTTCATTGTGACCTTGTTGCCTTTGTCGAATTTCGACCGTAGTGCCCGGAATAGGGTATATGAATGAAGCAATGCCGAAATACGGCGATAATCACCAGGGTAGGGTGTTTTAACAAAAAGATATCTGAAATATCGTAATTCGAATTTTCGATAATTTTTGTATTGCAAGTATTTTGTACATACATGATATGAGAATTTGTTTCCTTCTGCTTTTGCCGTAGCAAATACTAAATGGACACGATTCATTCTGATCGTTTGGTCCTTACATCGAAACCTAATGCAGAGGGTTCGGTCTTGGTTTTGCCGTAGCAAATACTGAGTGGACACGATTCATTCTTATCGTTTGGTCCTTACATCGAAACCTAATATAGAAGGTCCGGTTTTGATTTGTTGAGCTCCTCCGTTTTCAACTAACCGAGGTATAATAGTCCCCTAGCGCTTATCCAAGCTGCAAGATCGGGTAAGCGCTATTAAGCCCCCACTCGTAGGTCGTGACCCCGAGTTTCCGGGCATTTGTCCTTGTCTTTGTCAAGTAAGACGTTGTTCTTGTCGCCTTATTAAAAACCTTGTCGGAAAACCCATTTTGGGACAAAACCGTACTAAGGAAAAGAGTGTAACACGTATTTTCAGACCTAGATTCTAGCTTTATTCGGTACTTCCTACAAAAAAGAAAAAGGGTTAATAGTAAAACACGAGGTGTCCATACCTTAGCAGTAGTATCTCTTCAAATGAGCCACATTCCAGCTATTGCGCAACCGTTGTCCATCCATGGATTCCAGCTGATACGATCCTTTGCCCGTTACCTCGGTTATCTTGTACGGTCCTTCCCAGTTCGGACCTAGTTTTCCTTCGTTGGGATTCTTGGTGTTCAAGGTAACTTTCCGAAGCACCAAGTCTCCAACTTGGAAATGTCGAAAATTGGCTCTCCGATTATAGTACCTTTCCATTCTCTGCTTCTGGGCTGCAATACGAACCAACGCGTTTTCGCGAAGTTCTTCCGTGAGATTGAGTTTTACGGCCATGGCCTCCTCGTTTGACTCCTCGCTGGTATACCTTAACCGGAGACTCAGTTCACCAACTTCTACGGGAATGAGGGCTTTGGCCCCGTAGACCAACGAGAAAGGTGTTTCCCCCGTGCTAGATTTCGATGTGGTTCGGTAAGCCCACAATACCTCCGGTAGTATTTCCCTCCAATGATGCTTCGATGCTTCAAGTCTTTTCCTCAAATTTTGAATTATTGTTTTATTTGTGGATTCTGCCTATCCGTTTGCACACGGGTGGTATGGAGTTGATACGATTTTCTTGATCTTTAACCCTTCGAGAAAATCATTAACTTTGCCGCCCACGAACTGAAGGCCATTATCACAAGTTATCTCGGCCGGGATGCCGAAACGACAAATGATGTGGTCCCTTATGAAGTCAATGACCTCCTTCTCTCTAATTTTTTCGAAGGCCTGTGCTTCAACCCTTTTGGAGAAATAGTCAGTCATAAACAGAATAAAACGGGCTTTACCTGGTGCCCATGGCAGTGGACTAACGATGTCCATTCCCCACTTCATGAAAGGCCAAGGTGACACCACCGAATGCAGCAACTCCCCAGGTTGATGAATCATCGGGGCATGTCTTTGACACCCGTCGCATTCCGGACAAATTTCTTCGAATCTTCCTCCATCCTGTTCCAGTAATAACCGGTTCTGATAATCTTTCGGACCAGGGCTTCAGCACCGGAGTGGTTTCCGCAGGTCCCCTCGTGCACCTCTCTCATCACATACTCCGTTTCTCCGGGACCCAAACACTTGGCCAGGGGTCCGAAGAAAGACCGTCGATACAATTGGCCGTCTACCAAGCAGAAACGCGCAACGTTTGTCCTTAGTGGTCGTGATTCTTTTGGGTCACTCGGGAGTTTTCCGTCTCTCAAGTAGTCGACGTATTTGTTGCGCCAATCCCATGTTAAACCCATTGAGTTTATTTCGGCATGTCCGTTTTCTATTGCTGAATTCATCAAGTGCACCGTAGTCCCGGGGTTGATTTCTTCCCCTTCGACCGAAGATCCCAAATTGGTCAACGCATCGGCTTCGCTGTTCTGCTCCCTCGGTACATGCTAACATGGTCCATTCTTTAAACCGGTGTAGTATCACTTGGATTTTTTCCAGATACCTTTGCATCCGTTCGGCCTTTATTATAGCCCGTATTTTGTACGTTCGGATAATTCGAGATGATTGTGAGAAGTTAAGGGCAAGACCATTTTCCAAAATTATTTTAATGTACAAGTTGTTATGAATATTATTTATGAATATTATTAGTATGGAAATATTGAGAAAGGCTAAGGACAAAAAGGAAAATTCGCAAAGTGGCTTATAGTAATATTGTGGAAGGCTAGGGGTAAAATGAGAATTTCACCAACAATTCAAGAAACTTCTTGAATGAACCATGGTAGTCGTCCAAGCTAAGGTGGGCTTGGCCCACATGGATAAATTAATTATGCTTATATATATATGACTTGTTAGTCATATTTCTCATACAACTCTAGAACCTTGGATAGAAAAAAAAAAAAAAAAAGAAAGAAAGAAGAGAGTTTCGGCCATGGCTCCCAAAAATTGAGCCATGGAAAGTTGACTAAGAAAAATTATTTCTTCTAGTATTTCCACCAAATGGAAGGTCCTCTTTAACATGGAGTGGTTGTTGGAGCAAATAAACCATTGGTTCTTGCAAGTTGCAACTCAAGCCAAGTAAGAAAACAAGTGGGAAAATGTAAGATTTAATCTTCTTTTATATGTTATGGATGGTTGTGTATGTTGTAGTGTGTGGAAATGGATGAAATTCATGAAAATATGGAAGTTGTGTTGTGGCCGTGTATGTGTTGGTGTTGGCCGTGTATGTATTGTATTGTGTAGGGATGATGAACTAATTTTATCTAGTATTTTGTTTGTTGTTGTCATGAATTCTATGATGAAAATGAAAGTGTAATGTGTTAGACCCGTATTTTATACATCGAGTTATTCGCGAAGGAATCGATGTGAGATAGAAACCTCGGATTTTTAATTTCTAAACTAGAACTAATCGGTTATAAATTTCACTTAGTATAAAAAATGTTATTGGAGATTAGGAATTACTTAATTGTGGTGTTAAGTAAAAATTTGTGACAATAAGGAGCCAACAAGAGCAACAACGTCCAAGGTAAAAAGGATGACTCAAAGTCATCTAAAATAAGGCAAATGGAAGACATACAAATGTGCAATTAAATGTTGATTCATCCACTACATTTTCAATATATTGTGGACAGCAAAATACACTTATAATCAAGTGTGAAATTCGGCCAAGGGCTGAAAAATTTGAGGAGGAAAAAGTTGAAGCCTACAATTGAATATTTGGGCATCCACTACTTTATGAAAGTATACATTATTTTAAGAGGACATAACATGGCGGAGGGATCACTTCACATTAAATATTGCTCATCCATCTTGGCATGATTACAATAGACAAAGGGTGGTGTATGAATCATTCAACACACATGAGATTGTCTTGTAAAAAAATTGAAAAGAAAGAAGAAGGGAGAGACAAAGGGGTTCGGCCAAGAGGCCTATGGCCGAAAGTTGTGAGAAAAATATTGAGTTTTGGTGTAAAGTTAATGGAGTGAATCATGGTCATGATGGAGCATGTGTTGTGTCCAACTTGTAGGCATTATAGTGAACCAAATAATAACTAAGGAAATCAGAAAATACATTCATTTCAACTACACAACACAAAGGAAGAAAAACCTAAATCTAGAGAGAGAAGCATTCAGCCACCTTGGCTGATTTTTAAGCCCTTTGCGTCTTGATCCAAAAATTATTTTCCAAGGTGTTTCAACCCTTTAGAAGGTCCCTAGAACGTGAAGATATTCTTTGGAGCAACAAGAACCATTTTCATCTCAATTCACAAACTCTAGCCAAGTTGAGAAGTCAAGTTGTCAAGGTAAGATCTAACTTTCTTTTGCTTGTATTAAGGGTGATGTAGATGTGTGAATATAAGTTGTATGCATTAAATAAGGTGTGTTGATGTTGGAACATGATAATAACCATGAGGTTATAGGTGTTGATGTTGAAGTATGGTTGTAACTTGATGAACATGAATCGCATGCATAAAATCATGAACGTTGGTGTTGGAATGTTGTTGTGACCAAGGGGACTGTTTTGGTGGAATTAATGAACTAATTTTCTTTAATAAATATGGATGTTACTATCATAGATCTCATGGTAAAAATAATGAAAAGAATTGGAAGGTTAAAGGTGAAGTTGTCACGACCCAACCCCGTAGGCCGTGACTGGCGCCCTACTTGGGCACCCTGACATACCTATCCATATTTGATCACACACAAATAGCATATACGGCCATAATTACTATATGCCGTCTCAAACTATATCAAACTGTTCAAACACATCTCAACGCAACCGTATGCGGATATATATGTATAGATGTCAAAAAGCCGGCAAGGCTATCAAATATGTCAAAAGCCGACAAGGCTGTCAAATGGCACAACGGCCCAAAACGCATATACAAATGCACGCCGACAAGGCTGCCACAACATATACAAAATGCACGCCGACGAGGCTGCCATAACGAATAGAGTCATGCAAACACATCCGTACAGAAGTAGGCACACACACCCACAAATACGTCTACAGACCTCTAAACAGACAAACCGAATCATATGGCGGGACAGGGCCCCGCCGTGCCCCTGAACAAATACATATATACATAGCGAACGAATATATACCAAAATGTGTGCTCTGAAATGAGAAGAGCACTCCAAACAGCAGAAGAGGGTGTCCTAAATGGGTAGATCACCAAACTGTGCGTCTGTACCTGCGGGCATGAAACGCAGCCCCCCGAAGAAAGGGGGTCAGTACGAAATATGTACTGAGTATGCAAAGCAGAATATACAGAAAGCAAATCTGAGACATAAACGAAATGGAAGTACCAAACATAAGTGCAAATCCAACATATCAAAATTTGCTTACTTTCAAAAATATGTAAGTAATGCATAGGGTACAGAAGAATATGGTCGCCCACCCGTCGATGGCGCCATAACACAGCATAACACCAGAAAGTTTCAAATCTCCGTATCCCCGTCACATATCACATCACCACATAACGCCATACACAGCATAACACCAAATATAGGTGGAACCCGACCCTCTTTTGCGAGTAGCTCGGTGAACCATAAACACAGCATAACTCCGGAGTATATCAAAGTGCGCACGATAACAGAACCGGCCCGGGAACCGGCGAAAGATATAACAAAACGCACGAGCAGAGTCATGAGTAACCATATGCATAAAATCATTATCATAGACTCAAATATAAGTAAATGACCATACTTGAAATTCGAAATGATAATCATACCAAATTCTTTCAAAAGTCATCCGAATTACATAAAGGAAAGTCGCGGGACCCACGGACGGGTATTGACCCGAGACGGGCCCGCCTATGGAAAACATACTTATCATACGTCATACAAACTTCTACGAACATATCACAGCAATCCGAGCCTTTCTGTGAAAGATATGGCGTTAAAAAATTTCGAAATTCCTTAAAGTGCAATCTTTTTATGCAAAGTTCGGAAAGCGATTATTTCAAAGACATAATGGTTCATATTTCATCAAATCATACATAAGAGTGCCAAGGAATACATAAGGGTAATAACATGCTCGGATTTTGAATCTTAAAATTTTCTTCAAAGCTTATAATCTAGCCTATTGAAAACTAAGGCATGCCAAAAGGAAGAAAGGTTGCGCTATACATACCTCGTACGCGCTCCAAGTTTGCCCAACTAAAGTTAATCCCAACCTACGCCTCGGGCTCCCCAAGGCCTATGAATACGCCAACGAATATCAAACATTAGCCATAGGTACTTAAGCCATTTATTCCAAACTAATTCTAAATTCTACAGAAATTTGGGCAGCATTTCCCCTGTAAATAGGCCAACCCGAGAATTTAACTCGTCCAAAATCAACAACAACAACCACAATAACCAACCTAGTAACATTGATAACCAATTCGAAAGGCAAAATAATAATAGTAACTCTCTTTTACATCATTCAACAACTTTCATAAATTCAACTCGACGACTTACCTTCAAGCCAACATCGATGCTTATATATTTAAATACTAACCCGAATCCATACCAACAATACTTAAAGACATTCTAAGCAATTCATACAACATTTCCAACAATCCAAAAAGTTTCCCTTCCTTTCCACATAATGTAACTCTTCCATTCTAACTTCACACCATCCAACTAATATCAACATTTTTTTTCCATATTCATTAACTAACTCAAGATTACCCAAATATATTTCAATAACATTTTAAACAATATCCAAGGATTCGAACCATTCCGCCCATTTCCATATTCCATTCGAAACTTCTACAATTGCAACGAAACTACCAAATCGCATTGTTTTCTTCCAAATTCATTAATAACAACCATAGTTCACATTTAGCATCTTACTTTCATAATTGCATAAAAATTATATAAAAATCACATAATTTCTCATAACAACATACAACCAATTTCAACACCAACTCAACTCGTTAACCCTTTATCTACGTCATCAATGTCACAACGACACCTCTAACAAGCTAAATAAATTTTAATTCACCATTTTCTTTCATTAATATGGCTCACGGCCACACTCCTCTTCACACACCCACACGACCTCTATAAAGTTTCTAACCATTAATTTCCTTCATTCTCATCACATAACCCATGATAACAACAACAATAATCATATGAACATAATCATACCCTCAATCCTTTCAATTTAGCAAGGATAGCAATATGTCCATAAAACAACACAAATTTAAATTTAACCATTTAATTCCTACATAATGCTACTAAAATCAATTCCTCATTCTTACTCAAAACACCCCCCTTACACGGCTCAATTTATAATTCAACATCAACATACATAACCCGTTTGTATTCAACACACATCTACCAAGCTATACAAGTCTAAACTACCTCCAAAACATGTAGAAAAGAATTAAATCATACCTTAGAGACAAGCTCTAATTTTTCACCATGAAATGTCTTCAAGAAAGCCATGGCTACCATGAGCTCCATCTTTTTCCTCCTCTTAATCTTCAAATCTCTCCAATTAATTGTGTAGAAGGGGGCAAAAATGGGCTGGCCGTGAACAGTACCCGTGAACAGTGGCGGCGTGAACAGTAGCGCCGCCGTGAATAGTGCGCCGTGAACAGTAACGCCGCCCGTGAATAGTGGCGCGGGAACTTCTTCCTCTCTCTAGGCTTGAGAGCCCTTCTCTCTAAAACCTAATTTGCAAGATTAATTTGTGGAATATGTGATGACTTAGTCATCCACTTATACTTATATATTATCTTTACAAAGTGGACATGTGTCAATTTTCATGACATGTGTCCATCTTTATTCAAGTCCAACCAAATCTCGCCACGTGTTGTGGGGCCAACTTTTCGATAATTAGATTAATTAATCACTAATCCCCACTTAATAATCTAATCATGGTAAATTAATCCCAACTTTCCATTAATATTTTTACACTAAGTAAAATTCATAAGCAATTCATTTTCTAATAGAGACCGGAAATTAAAGATTTCTGTTTCGTGCCCGAAAATGATCCCGTCTTTAACTTGAGCCGATTCTCTTGCGAATAACTCGACGTATAAAATTACGGGATATAACAGAAGTTGTGTTAGTATGAAAATAAAGTGAATCTATGATTTTATGTGAGTGATGTTGAAGCATGTTGAAACCGTTTGTGGACTGTTTTGTGAGGAAGTTAGTGAACTATTTTTACATGATATTTTGATTGTTATTATCATGAATTTTATGATGGAATGAAGGTGTTTAATGGTTGGAGTTGAAACTAAAGTCGTTTGTGAGTTGTTGTAAGAATTGTAGAAATGACGATGTAGCTTAGTTGCGTATGAATTGATGTTGTACTTGTCGTGTGGATAGCTGGTCATAACCTACTGAAATTATATGAAAAGAAGACATGAAATAATGTGTAAGAATCATATGTGGTTTGCTTAGTATGTTCGTAAACGTTTGCAAGAATTCCGAACATTGTTTAGGGACTGTTTTGGACATGTTGTTGGACTGTTTTGGATATGTTGTGGTAATGGACTGTTTTGGACTTGTTGTTTTCATCAAGTTGGAAAAAATAATTATAGTTAAGAGTATACATCATGTTGTTATAGTGGTTGCGCTATTATAGAATCGTTTCGACGAAATAATATGACTATAGATTAACAAGAATAAATTGGATGTGTCATAATCGCATGTACACTATTATCTAGCGTTGTAAGGTGCGGGCTGTATTGACACGTTGTTGTTATTGAACTTGGAAGATTAATGATAATTAAGATTATGCTTTGTATTGTATGTTGGATGGGCTGTTATAAGTTGTTACATGCAAACGTTAAGGCTACGAACTATTAGAAGTAACTTGAGAATGTAGTAGCCGTATGTGAATCGTTATTGCATGTTGTGAATGTGGGTTGTTTGGAATATTGTGTGGGCTGTCCGGATTGATATTGAACATATAATTATTGATGTTGGGCTGGTTATATGTACTTGGTTTGGATACATGAGTAAACGTCGCCTAAACCTCTAGAAAGGAGTTACTAACGTTAGAATACGTTTTGAATCTCCCCGTAACTTAAACGTAGTTGTTGGAATCTTAATATAGGTTGAAGTATTATTGGGCAGCGTATACATATTGTGTGACGAATAAACGCTAAAGGTATGTGAAGCTAACCCTTCTTTCTTTTTGGCATGATCGTTGTGAAATGAATATACGATATATATACGATTCCAAAAGAAACTCCTATTCCTAGAGCCACTAGGATGGCTATTGATTTTTGATTCCCATAACTTATGTTTTGATTCATCTATATTAATGTGTACACATGATTTCAAAGATTCATTTTGATATAATCCACAGGGACATCCGAAAGGTATATGAGATGACTATTATTTGAAATTGCGAACGATGGTTCGTGTTGACTATTCTATTGAGTCTTTAAAAATGTTTTGAATTGCATATAGTTTCTCACTACTCTGCTCGTGCATATCTCAATATATCTTTCATCGAGTCCCGGGCCGGGTATGTTATCGTGCACACTTCCGCTGTATTGTTCGCCGAGTCCCTCATTAAAAGGTCGGGTACAATATATATATATATATATATATATATATATATATATATATATATATATATATATAAATTTTGGAGTTATGCTGTGTTATGGTGTTATGAAGTTATGCTGTGTTACGGAGTTATGCTGTGTTATGGAGTTATGCTGTGTTACGGAGTTATATTATATTCTGGAGTATGCTGTGTTATGGCGCCAGAGATGGGGTGGCGACCATGTTCACCGAGTCCCATAATGGGGCCGGATATGATATATGATATTGACATACATGATTTATGTTTCGAAAGAAAGTACTTGGTATTCTGGTTATTGTACTCATTTTTTGTACTTCTTATTTCAATTATGATCCTGTTTACTGTGTTTCATGCTTTACATGCTCGGTACATATTCCGTACTGACCCCCTTTTTCGGGGGGCTGCGTTTCATGCCCGCAGGTGCAGATACTCGCTTTGGTGATCCGACAGCTTAGGATTCCCCTTCTGCCATTTTGGAGAGCTCCGTTGTTCCGGAGTACAAATCCTTCTCGGATATATATATATATATATACATATGTTGACTAAGGGTACGACGGGGCCCTGTCCCGTCATATGTTACGTTACTGTTGATACTCTTAGAGGTCTGTGGACATATGTGTGGGTTGTGTATGGGTTCTGTTCAGCTGCGTCTATACGATGTGCTGTGGTATGATGTACGTCTATAGTGGCAGCCTTGTCGGCTTGCATATGATATTGAGATGTGATGGCAGCCTTATCGGCTTGCTTTTATATGTATAATTATGCGACAAATCTGAGACCATAGGTTGGTCGTTATGAATTCCATATGGTGTTTATTGTGAAAAGAACATATAGCTAAAGAACATGTATACGGGTGTCCAGGTCGGGCACCAGTCACGGCCTACAGGGTTGGGTCGTGACATAATGATTCTAGTTGAAGTTGTAACGGTTGGAGAGTTGTTTTAGAAGCTAATGTGATTTGAACATAGTCTTCTTGTATTTATGGAAGATAATGTTGTTAGTGTGAGAATTGTTGGTGTAGTTCATGAATTTGAAAGGAAGAAATGTGTTGTTATTGTTCTTGTTGAATTTGGAAGGTTTCGGATGGAATGGCACGTTGGTTGGATTATTGTGAATATTGTGCGGATTGTTTGAAGCGTTCTTGAATATTGTTTGAATGGCTTCGGATTAGTACTTGAATGTGTAAGCAAATATGAATTGAATATAAGTGAAACGCTATTGAAGTTTGTAGAAAGAAGTTGCTAATGTTAGTATGCGTTTTGAATCGATTGTGGATATTGTTAGAATAATTGTTGGTATTGTTGTTGGTATTTTGGCCGAGTTAAATTCTCGGATTGCAGAAGACTTACCACAAGATTTTTCTGCTGTTAATCTGCAGATTACAACTGAGGATGAAACCATGTATATTGACTTTGGTGCAAGCAATCATATAACAAATTCAACAGGTAATTTGTCAAACCTTCAACCTTATAATGGTTCTGATAAGATAATAGTTGGAGATGGATCAAAACTTGACATCACACATATTGGAAACACAACAAAATCTGGACTAAAAGTAAAGGAAATTCTTGTTGTTCGTACGATTAAAAAGAATCTGCTGTCAGTTAGTAAACTTGCCAAGGATAATGCTTGTGTACTTATGTTTGATGAAATTGATTTTGCTGTAAAGGAAAATAGCTCAGGGAAACTTCTAGCCAAGGGATCTAAGAAGAATGGACCATATGCACTGGTGGACAACAATTTCTTTGCCTTGTCTGCATCAAAGGAGTGGAAGAATACAGATAGTATTTGGCATGCTAGATTAGGACACCTTAGTTTGAAGTATTTAAAGATTCTTAGCAATAATAAGTGTATTGATCTCAGGTACTGGAATAAAGCTCCTACTGTTTGTGTTAGCTATCAGTTAGGAAAAGGATGTAAGCTTCCATTTGATTTGAGAAATAAAATTGAAAAAGAGCCTTTGATTAAAATCCACTGTGATCTTTAGGGTCCAGCACCTGTTGAATCATCTCAGCATATGAGATACTATGTGATTTTTGTGGATGATTACACAAGGTATACTTGGTTCTAGTCACTTAAAAGGAAATCACAATTCTGTGAAGTCTTTGTTAAGTTTCAAAAGATGGTTGAGAATCAATTCACAAAGGCTATTAAAATTTTCCAATGTGATGAGAGGAGGTGAATTTAATAGCACTAAGTTTGTTAAGCATCAAGATAATTGTGGAAATGTTAAGACATATCTCATGTCCTCATACACCTGAACATAATGGAATCTCTGAAAGGAAACACAGACACATAGTGGAAACAAGCTTAACCTTGTTGTTTCATGCTAAGTTGCCTCAGTTTCTCTGGGTTGAAGCCTTCTTGACAATAGTCTTCTTAATTAATAGAATGCCATCTTCAGTGCTGAAAATACAATCTCCATTCTTCAAGCTGTTTGGAGAACATCCTGACTATAACAGCCTAAAAGTTTTTGGATGCATGTGTTTTCCTTATTTGAAAGGAAAAACTAAATTCTCCCCAAAGACATACCCTTGTATGTCTTTTGGATACAACAGTCTTCATAAGGCTATAGGTGTTATCAGCCATCCACCAGGAGAGTGTTTGTTTTAAGACATGTGATCTTTGATGAGAACATATTGCCATATATGCAACCAGATGCACCACCAGATGGTTCAACTATTCTACTCAACTTGCTACCTTTTTTGAGTTTTTCTCTAGGTTGCAGGATGAATCCAAAGAGGCTGAGGATCGCTCTACTTCAGGGAAATTATTGAATGCACCATCAAAACCTGATCAGCACTTCCATAGCACAGATAATGCCTTTCCTGCAGCTGTTTCAAGTCCAGCTGATCACACTATTATAGCAACTCCCTTGGCCACATCTGGCACTTCTGTTGATCCTCAATTCTCTGAGTTAACTACAATTGACACTTCTGATGCAAGTGGTGACTCAGGCAATGAAGACAGTAAAATTCCTAGGCCTAATTCCTTCTCAGTATCTGATCCACAAGGAATTCAGCTTGAGATTGATTTATCTAAGCGGTTCAACACTGAGGCTAACTAGGTGCACAAAATGTAACTAGTGTTCAAACTACACCACCACCAGAAGGTCTTGTTGCTGAGCCTGAACCATCTATTGCGCAGCATCACATGGTGACAAGGCTAATATCAAAAACCATGCCAGTAAGGCACATTTCTTTGGTTGCAGTAAGGGAACCACAAACAGTAAATGAAGCACTCAACTCTCCAGAATGGTATACTGCTATGCAAGAGGAGATAAATGCACTTCATCAAAATAAGACTTGGATACTGGTACCTAAAGCAACTGGTATGAATATAGTTGGCTCTAGGTAGGTGTTCAAATATAAAGTAAAGGCAGATGGATCAATTGACAGGTACAAGGCAAGACTAGTTGTGAAAGCAACCACTATAAGGGTAATTCTCTCAGTAGCTGTTAGTCTTCACCGGTGCATCAGGAAACTAGATGTCAAAAATGCCTTTTTGCATGATCATCTACAGGAGGAGGTGTACATGAGCCAACCACCAGGCTTCAAGAATCCTCGATATCCTAACAGTGTGTGTCTTTTAAAGAAAGCACTGTATGGGCTCAAGTAAGCACCAAAAGCCTGGTTTGACAAATTCAGCCTACACCTGCTTCATCTTAGATTCAAATGTAGTAAAGCAGATTCCTTTTTATTTGTACTGCACTGTAAAAGAGGCACAATTCTGCTTCTCTGTATGTTGATAATATAATCATCACTGGAAGCCATGCTGCATTGATCTCACAAATCATTGGTAAACTTGGAAAAGAGTTTGCCATGAAGGATCTTGGTCCATTGCATTTCTTCCTAGGCATTGAAGTTACTTTCTTTGATGGAGGCATTCATTTGAATCAAAGTAAATATGCTGCAGAGTTTCTTGCCAAAACAGACATGACACTTGCTAAATCAGTAAGCACGCCTTTGGCGCAAAAGCATGGCTTGCAAGAAGCTGTAGGTGATCAGATGGATGCCTTACTATACAGGAATGTTGCTGGGAGCCTACAATATCTAACTCTAACAAGACCTGACATAACTCATGCTGTGAACTTGGTCAGTCAATTCATGCAAAGTCCAAACATTGCTCATTATCAAGTGGTTAAAAGGATCCTTAGATATGTGAAGGGCACAGTTCAGTTTAGTTTGAGGATCTTTTCTCAATCACCATTCAGGCTATATGGTTTCTCTGATACAGACTGGGAAGGATGTCCTATGACCAGAAGATCAACTACAGGATACAATATTTATCTTGGAGCTAATTGTATATCTTGGACATCTAAGAAACAGCATACATAAGCAAGATCTAGTGCAGAAGCTGAGTATAGAGCTCTAGCTTCTACAACAGCTGAAATGGCATGGATAACATATATCCTCAAAGATATTGGAGTTCGTTTGAAGACTGCACCAACATTGTTCTGTGATAATTTGAGTGCACTCTACATGACAGTCAATCCAGTAATGCATGCTAGAACCAAGCATGTTGAGTAGGAATGGCAATTGGGGCAGGGCAGGGAAACCACATAATAGGGCAGGACGGGGCAGGTCAGGGCAGGGCAAAATTTATTTTTTGAAATTTTTTAATAGGGCAGGGCGGGGCAGGTTGGGTCGGGCAAGTTAGGATTGACCCGTTTTCTTCTCACAACACTAGCTCAGCCTCGCATCACTTACACAGGAGGATTCGTAGATGAATTCTTTGCAATTCCTACAGTTAGGCTACCAACCAAGTTCCATGGCTCATCTACAAAGTACCACTTTTTACTACTAATATTTGAAAATAAGTCGTAGTTCTAAAATTAATTAAAGTTTACCCACTTTTTATGCTAAAATAATATTTGAACCCTCGACCTACTGCTATTTTTTTTATTTTTGGTTATAGCGAAAAAGGATAGATATTAACAATGAGGGTGAATATATTACTGACTCCATTTTTATTCAGATTGGATTATTTTTTATTTTGAAATATTTTAGAATATTCAAATTTTTAATATAAGAGTTTTCAACTTTATGTAAGATATATTTCACTATCTAACTTTTAAATTTTGATGTAATCTTCCTAATCTTACCAATTTTTCATCATTTAATTTTTTCTAAAAAAAAGGTGTTGTATTAATATGCTTATAACGAAATAGGATAGATATTAGTATTCTTCTACAACAGTATTCACAAATACAACCTTTTCTATCAAGTGATTTAATCAAACAACTCTTCATACTCACTGCAAATTAGCTAGCAGCTACTATAAATTAAAAAAAGCATACGGCAACATGAAAATAAAGAGTGAAAAAAAAGACATATAACGGGGCAGGGCAGGGTAGGGCAGGCAACTTTTATGAAAAATGCTAAACGGGGCAGGGCAGATCGAAATCTTAGTAGGTCAAGGCTTGCCCTGCCCTAACCTGCCCTATTGCCATCCCTAATGTTGAGATGGACTATCATTTTGTTAGGGAAAAAGTTGCTAGTGGTTAGCTTGTCACCAGGTTTTATAGATCAAAGGACCAGCTAGCAGACATCCATACAAAGGCACTGACTAAGTAGATGTTTGCAGGATCTCGAAGCAAGCTAGGAGCAGTAATTCCACCTCTCACTAGCTTGAGGGGAAGTGTTGAAGAAGCTGATCATGATAGAGATGATAAGGATAAGATCATGGATGATCAGGGATAAGTTTACACAAGATTAGCATTGTAGTTATGCATTTCACTCAATGTAGAAGTCATGTATCTAGTAGAACTCTAAGGCATTGTAATAGTTATCTCTAGCCTATTTTTTAGCATACTAGGACTTGTATAAAAACAGCTATGCTGTATCATTGTAAATCATCCGAAATATATCAGTTTTCTACAAGTTCATCCCTCTCTATACTGTGATTTTCCACATCCATCATGCCAAATGTCAAATCCAAGACCCAAGTTGAACATCCATTAGAGGAAAGGGCAAAGGTTGGGTGAAATTAACCGTACTGAGCTCTCATAGACCGAAAAGTAAATAAAGGGCAGATGTAGAACAAAACGAATACCTTAGTCCTTAAGGGCATAATTTGACATTTTTCCTTCCACTGATTATGACAGTCACCTATAATTACCTTTTAGGGTGACCTGATCTTATAAAAAATCTTTTAAGCAATATGATAATACGGGTTAAATTGTATTGATGGTAAAGAAATGTTTTACATTGTAAGGTAATCTATTGTATAAGTTAAATTCATAATCAAAACTCAATAAGATAAAGAGTAACTGAGGAGAACGAACCGGAAAATAAGGGACTTTGGCGACAACTTTTGCAGAGTAGGAAGAGGAAGAAAAATTCTCGGAGGAAAGAGCATGAACAGAAGCATTGAGGAGCTGAGTAGAGCCTACACCAATAACAATATATTTTCCATCTGTGATAGCATTCTTGGCAATTGCATGTAGCTTTCTTATGACTTCCTCGAGCTCCTTGGGGAGGAGAGAATAGTCAGGGAAGGAATAGGCCATTCTATGCCAACCTGATGTCACTACTTCACTGCTAGCAGCATTTTCCATCCAGAAAGGCTCATACATTAGCGCGTCCCCACTGCATTAATGGACCAACATACACAGTGGCAACTCCCTTAATTTTCTTCAATAGGTAATACTAAGTGAAAAGCTGAGTTTAAGTTCTAAATGCAACAATTATAATGGTTCGGAGAAAAATGGTTCGGAGAAAAATAGTGTTCCATTTACGCGTTCAAGTTCCTTAGACTATAAATTATATGCTAATTAATTGCAAGTCGACTTACTTGGACAGTTGTAATTTCCTTCACTTAACTTCTTTTCTTTATTTGCTAACTTACCTCACCATCAAAGAGAAGTTGGTGTTATTCTGATTGGGCTCCTCTCCATTCTCCCCAAATTCTATGTTAGATTAGAGACACGGGGCATGGGTTAGAATTAATGATTATAATTTAATTGACTAAACACAAGGCCCTAACCATAGTTTATATAATTAATAACTTATCTATAAATATATTAAAATATTTTCTCAATCTCTCTTTTGGAATTGTCCATCTTTTTTTGCAATCATTACAACTCTTTAATGGTGATATTTTCCAGAATATAGACAACTCTTTCAAAAATATACAATTACCAATTGAATAATGGGGTCTATATTATGTAAATTAGTAAGCATCATAATTGAAAAAATGGAAAATATCACTAATTGAATATTGGGTCTATTAGGGGAAAAAAATTAAGTGGCAAAAAATAATCGGATAAATCAGAAAAGATATTTTACTGGGTAGGAAAAGTAAATAGGAAGAGGGAGAAAATTATTCTAATATAATTATGGATAAGTTATTAATTATGTAATCATGGTTAGGGCCTTGTTTTAGTCAATTAAATCTTAGCCATTAATTCTAACTCATGCCATGTGTCTCTAATCCAAGATAGAACTTAGGGAAAATAGAGAGAAGGGAAATGGAGAGGAGCCCAATCCGTGTTAGTCATATTCATTCCTCGTTCTCTATTCTTTCCACTTTGACCTTTAACAATTGTTTGTTAAGGCTGGCTTGTTAGACGTAAAGGGTGCTTGGCTAAGCTTATAAGTTGCTTAAACCGGTTATAAACACTTTTAAATTATTTATGGGTTTGGTAAAATTCAAAGTGCTTATAAGCCAAAATCAGCTAAAAACCCTAAGCTGATCATTCCCATCTTATGACTTTTTAGCTTATATGCATTTTTTGTTTGATCAAGTATTTTAAAATGTTATCCTTAATATTTTTTCTAATTTTAAAAATATATTTCCAAAAAAAAAAAAACTCCTAATTTCCTTTTCACTATGTATCCGTCATTCCTCCTTTTCTTTACATGAGTATTTTTAAATTTATAACTTTTTGCAAAAAATTATAAGGGTATTATAGTCATTTTATTATAAGAACAACTCATCAGCACTTTTTTATCGAATACACATCAACTTCTTATTAGCAGTTTCAGCACTTCCATATAAACAGATAACTAATTATTTATAAAATCAGTTTCAGGACTCAAAGTTTATCAATTATTTACAACCAGGATGAACAAGGAAAAGGTTACAAACAATCCCAAATTGAAACACACCCTTCAAGTAATCAATCATATTTTGGAAGATAAAAATGATACATTTAGTCACTCTTAGGGAAGCTAATCAAGTAGCTGATTTTTTTGGCAAAAAAAAAAGCTTCAACATCTGGCAATACCAAAATTTACCATGTCTATCAAGTTCTGCCTAGAGAAGTTAAAGGCTTGATACAACTGGACAAACTTCATTTGCCAACTTTTATGAGAAGGTTTGAGAAATGTAACTTCTGTGTTAGTTAATAACTTGTATTTAGTTTAAGGAAGGAACTTTGTATAGCTTCCAAGAGATTGCTTTGCCAATCTATTTTTTTTTTAGACTAGAGGCAAGGTTCTATGTCCCCTTCTAGTCAATGTAAGTTTATCTTATTTAATCGGTCAAGCCAACCTTCCCCTCCCCACCCTACCCCCTACCCCCCCCCCTCCCAAAAAAAAAAAAAAAAAACTCACACATCCCTCAAGTTCACAACCTAATGGTGATGACTTAATATAAAAAATAAAAAAATCATTTACAACCAGCTAATCGAGACGGGCTCAAAGTGTAGGCATCATTAGTAGTATTGGAGATTTTAAACTATTTTTACTTCCTATTACCTAAAACTAAAAATGGTCATATAATTAATTAAATATGGCACACACTGACACAGAAGGGAATATCACAGAGATGTCTCTTATGAGATCTCAACTTGTATGCTTGAAATATTCAAATCATCCCATCCATTTGTTCTTTCGTCTTTTGTGTAACGAAGCCACCCAGTAATCTCCAAATCTACAACAACCCTTATGTGTTTACACATTCTTCTATTTTTGTAACGCGACTATCTTACTTATTTCAATTTTACTATCACCCAGATGCTTGCATATAACTCTTTCATACCGTTGCTTTCTCTAAAGGCTAGAGTCATACACGCCCCTTAAAATTGTCCTCAAAATTCGGTTTGATACCTTAATTCACTCTTGTTCCTATTAAACACTTATACTATCTTAATTCATACTTATTTAACACTTTTTTCTGATATGGCATAATGTGTGTAATAAACCTACAATAGGCGCATGAAAAGCCTTCTTTTAATATAAGAAATTACTTTTTTCCTCCTCTTCTTCATTCTTTCACCCTACCATCATCTACCACCACTGTCACCTCCGTCACCGCCATTGCTATTGCTGAAAAAAATACCAATTACAGTTTATAACTCAATTAGATCCCATTCATGTTCCAATATCAGTTGTCAGAAAAAGTGGTATGTTAAGTACATTTTTAATTAGTCTATTATGTATGTGCATTTCAAAAAAAGAATTGAAAACTCGTCGAGGAGACTTGTGGTAGTGTAGTTGTATTGTGTTTTTTTTTCTAAAATATGACGTCTTTACGGTCATTTGTTCATTTGTTTAAATATCGACACTGTTTACATTGTGTTTACTTCTTTAAGTATCGACTTCATTAATAAAAAATTCTCTGAATCTATATATTTTTGAGTTAATGGTCGAAAAGACACTGAAGTATCACCTCTGTATAACAATACCCCAGGTCGTTTCTCTGTATATGATTTCTGTCGACTCTGGGCAGTCAATAACCATTACCGAGTGAGCTTTTATCTTATCGACTGCTTGCTGAATCACATCTGGCCCAACTAGTTTCGCCCACGTCGAACCAACCAATCAGAGATCTGCATTTTCCTACCATATAAGGTCTCGTATTCGTATGGTGCTATCTGGATGCTGGAACGATAACTATTATCATTATAAGCAAACCCAGTTAACGGTAAATGATCACTTCCATTATCCTGGAAATAAATAACATAAACCCGTAGCATCTCCCCCAGTGTCTGAATAGTATGTTCGGCCTGTCCGTCAAACTGAGGATGACATACTGTGCTATGACTCATCTGAGTTCTCAGTCCTTCCTGGAATGATCTCCAGAAATTCGCTGTAAACTGAGCACCTCTGTCGGTTATAATAAATACAGGATTCCCATGAAGTCTTATTATCTCTTTAATATACAATCTGGCATAATCCTCAGCCGAATAAGTAGTTCTATCCAGAAGGAAATGGGCTGACTTCGCCAATCTATCGACAATAATCCAAATAGAATCGTACCTGCGTAGAGTGCGCGGTACACCTATAATGAAGTCCATGTTAATCGTTCTCATTTCCAAGCTGGAATTTTCATTTCCTGTAGCAATCCGCTGGGCTTTTAATGCTCGATCTTGACTTACTGGCAATTGGCCAACGAACTCTGCAGTGTCTCTTTTCATACCGTCCTTACCAATATAAACATTTAAGATCGTAATATATTTTAGTGAATCCAAGATGAATAGGATACTGAGTATCGTGCTTCGCTCACAATTGGTTGTTGCAGCCCTGCAGCGTCAGGCACATATAATCTACCTCTGTATAACAATACCCCATCAGGTGAAGTCTCGAACTGGGTCTTTTCCTTATCAAGAGTTGTATCTCTACACTGTATTAGAATAAGATCTTCGAACTGACGTTGTTTTACCTTTTCCATAATCGATGATTCAGCAACTTCTCGGACAGAAACCCCCAATATTTCCAGAATCGTCCAAACGGACTCTAAGGCTAGCTAACTGATGGATTTCACGAACCAATTCCTCCTTTCTGGTTGCACGCCGGTCAAACTGCCCATAGATTGCGACTATGTATATCTGCCACAACATTCGTTTTTCCCAGGATGATATAGAATATCGACGTCGTAGTCTTTCAATAATTCAAATCACTTTCTCTGTCGCAAATGCAGCTCCTTTTTGCTTAAATTACACTGGGGGCTCTTATGGTCCGTATAAATTTCAATGTGGACCCCATATAGATAATGCCGCCATATTTTCAAAAACCTAAATCACCGCGGCTAATTCCAAATCATGAGTGGAATAATTTCTCTCGTGCGGATTCTTTACAAATATGATCAAACACCACTTCATACCGATAATCCACATAATTTTATGGGGTATCTCCTCATGTTTCATGTGATTAGTGGTCCATGAACTATTTTCTAGTATCTAACGAACCCCTTTCTTTCCTTCAAAGATTTCCAAACAACCAAGCACTGGTATTCCTATTACGATAATCGTTATTACCCGAAATATTCTTTGAGTCTGATAATCCTCTCCATTACTCTTTAGGAACTTAACTCGCAGCCATTTTCTTGCCTTTATTACCATTATTTAAAACATATTACTGCGTACTTAGGTACAACATCAGTTTACCCGATAGAGGGGGAATTCAAATCATGACATAAACATATCACAATTCATATTGGCAAGAGGCATTTTCTTAAGGCATCTTTCATTCTTTTCCTTTATTCTCTTGGTAAGTAGATATATTTAAGCTCTGGCCTCAAGTCAATAGATTTCCTTTCTTAACACCTGAAGATATTGTAATGCCATTTTAAGTCTAATGTAGTACGTTCTCCCCCCACTTTAAGGGGTTGTACTTATACCATATCCGTGCATTTTTCTTTACAATCTATAACTTGATTAGCCTCGTACGAGACCTTAATAAAATCACGAAGCGATGAAAACTCCCAATCACATAGTACATAATCTTATCTGATAGTTGGCCCTCAAATAATGTAGTTAATGTAGCAATTTATCTTTTAATAATCATATTCTTCCTCATTGGAAGATTCAGCCAAGTTATCCCTTCTTTCACACCCGTTCCTTATCTGTCGTTCTGCTTTCTCGATAATCGTATTACTTGATATTCGCATGATTCATAGTTCCATACCATAGGTTTTCCTTTTGCCCTGCACTATTACATTCCAGTTCCTTTTGCAAATAATTTCGTGCTTTGCCCGTCGGGTCTTTTTTTTTTTTTTAGGCTCTGCTTAATTATGTTTCTTACTTTTCACTTTTCTGACGTTCTGATCTCCTTATGTTCTACTTAATTACTCTCTTTTCTTTCCAAATATCGTTGTATTAGAATCCTCCAATTTCAGCCTATAGTGAAATCAATATCAGCTTATCTCGTAACATTTGTACCATACTTTTCGCTTGGTCTCATAAATCTGTCCACTTAATGCCTTTCATAAATTACAGCACTAGCTGTTAGGGTTCACCTATCGATCGACATAGTCAAAAAGGGAAGTCCTGTACATACATATATATTACTGTCATTTCTTTTACAAGACATCTGCAATCACTTGTTCAAACTCACTCTAATTCTAGAGATGCGTTGCTCTTTCTTCTTTTTTATTTATCCAATCTGTCTCAGCCCACACGACCTCTATAAAGTTTCTAACCATTCCACATACCCTAGTTCCCTTTAGGTTACCTCAAACTTCCTATTTGTCTCTTATATCTATATTTGTGAAAATTTTGGTACATTTCCCAGAGGGTCACCCATCCCAAAATTACTCTGGCCCTAGCACGCTTAACCTTAAAACTTTAATGCATTTAGGTGCGTTAAGGCCGGTATAATCACATCAACTGCCCCGTATGACCTTTATCACGTAATTTTAGATAAGTCGGGGTCTTAACAACTTTCAAAACGTTCTCGTAGCGGGTCCCACCCCGATCTAGAGGGGATTCTTTTACTTTTCTGACCATATAATTACCGTGTCGCCCCTTATCTAATCCTCAATACTTACCTTCGTCTATATGTCTAATTCTACACAACCCACAAGTTTAAATATTTATTCCACAAATTCCAACTCCAATCAGTCGTCGGGAACTGATAAAATATTTCTGTAAGGCTGTTACACCTCGGAAAATTTCCCGTTGGTACGCAAGTAAATGAACTAATGATGTGTGCGAGGAGTGCGAGTGTATAATGTTTCATGGGAAATGTATGTGAAGGGATGTGGATGATTAGAATGAAAATTCGAGAAATGAGAAAAATTGAAAGTTGGCAAAACTGCCCAGTGGTCGTATATTGCAAAATACGGACCGTAAAGTGCAACACGGTCCGTAAACTGGCAGTCGTAAACTGCCATGCAAAAGCTTCAGCTTTCTGCCAGTGGTCGTAAAGTGCAAATACGGACTGTAAACTGGTATACGGTCCGTAAACTGCCAGGTCGTAAAACTGGCATGCCAAACTTCAACTTTCTGCCAGCTGAGGAAGAGGTATAATACGACCTGGTGGACGGACCGTAAAGTGATTTACGGCCCGTAAACCATGGTCGTAAATCACCATGCATGCAGGCCAAAGCCTCTGGTCCTGCTTAAGCTTAAAGACGACCACGAGGGACGGTCGGTAAAGTGGAATACGGACCGTAAACCTCCATGGACGACCAGTGTTCACTCAGCACAGATTTTCCAATTCATTAAATATGAGGATCAAGACTTATTTTATTTCATTACATCATTACACCACTTCTCTCTAAAACTTCTCTCTACATTTATTATATGAGTTTTCAAGGATTATAAGTCATCAATAACATTAAGACAAGTGAATCAAGGGTAAGGGAATTATCAAGGATCATCCAAGTCAAGAAATCCAAATGGAGAAAAACTAGGGTTTTGCTCAAAGAAGAGTATTATCAACCAAAGCTTGTTCCTACAACTTCTAAGGTAAGATTCATGATTTTTACAAGATGTTTAAGGTATTGGAGAATTAAAATACATGGATTGTAGAAAATGTGGTCAACTAGGTCGTGAATGATAAATAGTGACATTTTGGGAAATAGTTTGAATTGAGTTATGAATGTTGTTGTGTTGTGATATGAATGTGTTATAAATGGTATTAAGATCATGAACTAAACACTTTAGACGAATGGACGAAGATGGGTGTTATGACCATGAATGTGGGTGAATTAGAGGCAAATTGAGGAATCTAGATAATGTGGATAATGTGAATGACTAATGGCCATTGTTATGATATTAATGAAGGTATAAACGCTAGCATTGGAAGGGAACGTGCAAGTGTAACATAGTTCGACGGAAAGGTATGTAAGGCTAACCCTTCTTTCATAAGGCATGGTTCTTGGCCAAATTCCTAATTCCTCTATATGGGTATGTTGTCTTCACATGGTTGACATTCCGAGCTCATAAGCTCACGACCCTTGATATGTACTATGATTATACTATGTTCCTTGCATGACGAGTAAGTCCATAATGTAGATGTAACGATAATGATGAGGATAGTAATGATGATGAGAGTAAAATGAGATTAGAGATGCTTACGAGCTATGAGATATGTATATGTATGCCTATGAAGGGCTATGATAAGACCTCGAGCTTATGATGCCGGGCAAGACTATATGTATATGACTATGTATAAAGTATGTATATGATTACGAAACGCGCGCACACCTCTGCAGATGGTACGGATAACCCTGATGCCTTGGTAGGGCCAGGTATGTATGACCTTGAGCCTTGGTTGGCCAAGCATGTATAAGACACCGATCCTATGAGGTCGGGTATGCTATGTGAATGCTATGTATATGAAATGACTATGTATATAATATGAATATGAATATGAATATGAATGTGATAAGACTATGTATAAGAATAGGAATAAGGACATATATACGAATATGAGCACAAGTATGGTACGAGTATTATTATGGGATACGAACGACGATGTATGCAGGTAAGCGACATGATGATGATGATGATATTACTGTCTCCCCTCCCATACTATTTTCATATGATATCTATTATGCTTGTATATTGATGTTGATCATGCTTTACATACTCAGTACATTCTTCGTACTGACGTCCTTTTGTTTGTGGACGCTGCGTCATGCCCGCAGGTGCACAGGGAGACAGACTTGATCCATAGTTGCTTATTCAGAGATTGCATAGCAGAGCTCCATTTCTTTCGGAGCCGTAGCTTTTGGGTACTTATTCTTTTGTGTATATAATTATGGGCATAGCGGGGTCCTGTCCCGCTCATACGATATGTCATACTCTTAGAGGCTCGTAGTCATGTGTATGTGGGTAGAGATGTTCGGCCATGTCGGCCCATGTTTTGTATATCTTTTGTTAGCCACGTCGGCCTTGTACTTATGATGTGGCACAGATACCTATGATATGTTAAATGATGATGGTCGTCTAATGGAATCAATATGATTAACGATAAGAAAAGCACGAATTGACTTATGGTTCACCTAGATGTTATGTTATGTACGATAAGGGGGTGCTCGGGTGGGGTAGCACCGGGTGCTCGTCGCGGCCCCCTAGCCGGTTCGTGACAAAAGTGGTATCAGAGCAGTTCAGTCCTAGAATGTGTCTACGAGCCGTGTCTAGTAGAGTCTTGGTTATGGGTGTGTTGCGCGCCACACTTATAAACGAGAAGCTGCGGACATTTTAGGAATATATGACCTTTTTTCTTCATAAGAATCGTGCGATAGAGCTATGATGTAAGAAATTCTTGTTCTTAAATCGTGTGTTGTGTATTTCAGAGATGCCTAAAAAGAAAAGGCTACAACAGCCCAAAAGGGCAAGACGGTGGCAAAAAAGCGGGCTGAAAGAGCACCGCCACCGGTAGTAGAGGAAGATGAGTCCCAGAGTGCGGCTCAATCTCAGTCTTCCCAGACAGTGCCTATTACTGAGGAGCGTGAGGGAGCCTCAGCCCCAGCTCCAGCTCCTCCACCGAATGCTTCGGGCCAAGACGTGAGAGAGGCCATTAATTTGTTGACTCAGTTGGTTGCGGCCCAGACTCAGAGGCCAAGCGCAGGGAAAGGTGACAGGGCTGTTAGTGCAAGGGCCCGTGACTTCATTGCTTTGAAACCCCCGAAATTCTTTGGGTCGAAACCGGAGGAGGATCCCCAGGACTTTATTGATGGTATGCTAAGGACGCTCCGGTTGATACATGCTTCAGACACTGAGTCGGTAGAGCTAGCGTCCTATAGATTGAGAGATATCTCGATCCAGTGGTATACAGTATGGATGGCTTCGCGGGGAGCCAATGCACCTCCGCCGGTATGGCAAGAGTTTGCCGATGCTTTTCTCCGTCACTACATGCCTCCAGAAGTTCGGCGAGCTAGGGCCGATAAATTCTTGAATCTGAGGCAAGGTAGCATGAGTGCTACAGAGTATAGTCTCCGCTTCAAATCCTTGGCTAGGTATGCTTCGGCCATGGTAGCGAATATGGGCGATCGGGTGCACCGGTTTGTGAAAGGCCTAGGGCCACACTTGATGGATAAATGCTTAACTGCATCCCTTCAGGATGGCATGGATATTGCACGCATTCAGGCACATGCTCAGGAATTAGAGGGACACCCACAGCAGCGGAGAAATGAACGTGAGCAAGATAGGGGACATAGCAAGAGAGCTAGACCTTCAGGTTCGAGGAGCGAGTCCAGGGGTGGACACAGACAGCAGCTTCCCAGCCATTCAGGCTATTCTATGACCAGTCCACCTCCACGGTTTTCAGGCCAGGGCCTTGATAGATCTGCTCGTTCAGGGCCGAGTCCGAGTTATACAGGACCTCAGTTCAGAGGTGATTTGGGCCAGTCAAGGCCACCCGTACCACCGTGTTCCCAGTGTGGGAAGATGCATTGGGGTCAATGCCGATTTGGTTCAGATGATTGTTATTCATGTGGTCGGCCAGGCCATATTATGCGTGATTGCCCCTCAGTACATGGTAGAGGTAGGACCCAGCCATCAGGGTCGGTAGCCGGATCTTCGGCATCTGTACGCCCTACGGGGCCAGGTTCACATGCGCCAGCTGGCCATGATAGAGGCAGAGGGAGAGCTCCCAGTACTAGCGGTTCTCAGCACCGTATTTATGCTTTGGCTGGACGCCAAGATCTTGAGTCTTCTCCTGACGTGGTCACAGGTATATTATCGGTATTCTCTCATGATGTATATGCTTTGATTGATCCGGGATCCACATTATCATATGTTACTCCATATATTGCGGGTCGATTTATAATTGAGCCGGAGTCTATCAAGCCTTTTGAGGTGTCTACACCCGTGGGTGAATCGGTGATAGCTAGCCGAGTGTATAGAGATTGTGTAGTCGTGATATGTGACCACCGTACTATAGCTGACTTGCATGAACTAAAGATGGTAGATTTTGATGTCATTATGGGCATGGATTGGTTGGCTTCTTGCTACGCCAATGTTGATTGTAGAATGAAAATGGTTCGCTTCCAGTTTCCGGGAGAACCAGTCTTAGAATGGAAAGGAAATACGGCGTCACCAAAGGGTAGGTTTATTTCCTATCTAAAGGCAAGGAAGATGATCACGAAAGGGTACATTTATCACCTAGTACGAGTTCGAGATGTAGAAGCTGAGACGCCGACTCTTCAGTCAGTTCCGGTAGTGAACGAATTTCCGGATGTGTTCCCAGAAGAGCTTCCAGGCCTTCCTCCCGAGCGAGAGATCGATTTTGCGATTGATGTGTTGCCAGACACTAATCCCATATCTATTCCTCTCTATAGGATGGCACCCGCAGAGTTGAAAGAGTTGAAGGAGCAATTAAAAGACTTGCTTGAAAAAGGCTTCATTAGGCCTAGTTCATCCCCGTGGGGAGCACTCGTATTGTTCGTCCGGAAGAAGGATGGTTCCTTGAGAATGTGCATTGATTATCGGCAATTGAATCAAGTGAAAATTAAGAACAAGTAGCCCCTCCCGAGGATTGATGATTTATTTGATCAATTGCAAGGTGCCAAATGGTTTTCAAAGATTGATTTGAGGTCCGGGTATCACCAAGTAAGAGTTAGGGAGAAAGATATCCCTAAGACAGCTTTCAGAACAAGATATGGCCATTTCGAGTTCCGAGTAATGTCGTTTGGGCTAACTAACGCACCAGCAGTGTTTATGGACTTAATGAACAATGTATTCAGGCCTTTTCTAGATTTATTCGTGATTGTATTCATCGATGATATCCTAGTGTATTCTAGATCTGAGGCAGAACATGCGGATCACTTGCGTATTGTCCTTGGAGTTCTTCGAACCCGAGAGTTATTCGCGAAGTTTTCCAAATGCGAGTTTTGGTTGAACTCAGTGGCATTTCTGGGCCACATTGTTGCAGCTGACGGTATTCGAGTGGATAGCCAAAAGATTGAGGCAGTGAAGACTTGGCCAAGGCCCACGACCCCTACGGAGGTTCGTAGCTTTTTGGGCTTAGCAGGTTATTACAGAAGATTTGTTGAAGATTTCTCTTCTATTTCTGCACCGCTCACCAAGTTGACTCAGAAGTCAGCTAAGTTTCAATGGACAGATGCTTGCGAGCACAGTTTCCAAGAGTTGAAAGACCGACTGACTTCAGCCCCAGTCTTGACACTTCCAGAGGGATTGGAAGGATATGTTATTTATTGTGATGCTTCAGGCGTCGGGCTAGGCTGTGTATTGATGTAAAATGGTAAGGTGATTGCGTATGCTTCTAGACAATTACGGAAGCATGAGCAGAATTATCCTACCCATGACTTAGAATTGGCCGCGGTGGTCCATGCTTTAAAGATATGGAGACATTACTTATATGGTGTCCACGTGGATATTTATACAGATCATAAGAGTCTCCAGTACATGTTCAAGCAGAAAGAATTGAATTTGCGGCAACGACGATGGCTAGGGTTGCTAAAAGACTATGATGTCGAAATCCTGTACCACCCCGGAAAGGCAAATGTTGTGGCTGATGCTCATAGCCGTAGGTCGATGGGAAGTCTAAATGAGGTACGACCAGAAAAGAAAGAGATGGCCCGTGATCTTCAGCAGTTAGCTAGCCTAGGAGTCCGAGTGGTGGACTCAGGTAGCAGTGGAGCTACTATTCAGAATTTAGCAGTTTCATCGTTAGTAGCGGAAGTAAAAGAGCGACAATAAGAGGATCCCATGCTAATGCAGTACAGAGATACACTCCCTCAGAAGGAGGGGTCATCATTTGACATTTCAGAAGACGGAGTTCTCCGATGTCGAGGCAGGTTATGTGTTCCCGATGTGGCAGGTCTACGCCATCAGATTTTGAGAGAATCTTATTGTTCCCGTTACTACGTTCACCCCGGAGCGACGAAAATGTATCATGATCTTAAGACTATATATTGGTGGAATGGGACGAAGAAAGACGTAGCGGAATTCGTAGCTCAGTGTCCTAATTGCCAACAAGTGAAGATAGAACACCAAAAGCCGGGTGGCTTATTGCAAGCTATAGAAATCCAAACTTGGAAGTGGGAAGTGATTAATATGGATTTCATTACAAATTTACCCCGTTCTTGACGTAAATATGATTCTATATGGGTGATCGTGGATAGACTCACAAATTCAGCGCATTTCTTACCGGTCAGAATGACCTATATGGCAGAAGATTATGCCAAGCTTTATCTTAAAGAGATAGTGAGACTCCATGGAGTTCCGGTATCTATTATCTCCGATAGAGGAACTCAGTTTATAGCCAAGTTTTGGGGGTCTTTCCAAGAAGGTTTAGGGACCCAAGTGCGCCTAAGCACGACATTTCACCCACAGACCGATGGGCAAGCTGAACGTACTATTCAGACTCTTGAAGATATGTTACGGGCATGTATGATAGATTTTGGAGGAAATTGGGATGACCATTTGCCACTCATTGAGTTTGCTTACAATAACAGTTATGATTCTAGCATTCAAATGGCACCGTATGAGGCTCTATATGGGCGAAAGTGTAGATCCCCAATTGGGTGGTTTGAAACCGGAGAAGCTAAGTTGATAGGGCCAGACTTGGTCCAGCAAGCAATAGAGAAATTTAAGCTCATACAAGATCGGTTGCTAGCGGCTCAAAGTCGTCAGAAGTCCTATGCGGATAATCGTCGAAGAGACTTAGAGTTCGAAGTGAAAGATTGGGTATTCTTGAAAGTGTCGCCGATGAAGGGCGTGATGAGATTTGGCAAAAAGGGGAAGCTCAGTCCCCGGTATATTGGGCCATACGAAATTGTGCGCAAAATAGGCAAAGTGGCCTATGAGCTAGATCTACCTCCAGATTTGGAATCAGTCCATCCAGTATTCCATGTCTCGATGCTTCGGAAGTGTGTTAGAGATCCTACGAGGATCATCCCAGTGAATGATATTCAAGTGACACAAAAGTTAACTTATGATGAAATACCCATTGCCATATTAGATAGGCAAGTATGGAGGCTTAGAAACAAAGAAGTGGCCTCAATTAAAGTTCTGTGGAGAAATAACAATCGAGAGGAAATGACATGGGAAGCGGAAGAGAATATGCGATCCAAATACCCACATTTATTTCAGCCCTTGCAAGAAGTCCAAGATGAGACGTCAAAATCATAAGGTATGCATGTTTTCCCTTTTATACATTCAGGTCGTGTGTGGCCAAATTT
The DNA here is from genome assembly GCF_019175385.1 of Lycium barbarum. Classification (NCBI taxonomy): domain Eukaryota; kingdom Viridiplantae; phylum Streptophyta; class Magnoliopsida; order Solanales; family Solanaceae; genus Lycium; species Lycium barbarum. The sequence continues at coordinate 38,442,935 of NC_083337.1, forward strand.
CTAGTGCTGTTGTATTATTGCCCTGTGAGGCATTGTTATTGTGGGTTGTTGTGACAGGGTGGTAGTGCCACATTACAGAGGAAACTCTGGCAAAATTTTTATAGAATCCCCCAAGCCTTTAACATTCGAGGACGAATGTTCCTAAGGGGGGTAGAATGTTACACCTCGGAAAATTTCCCGTTGGTACGCCAGTAAATGAACTAATGATGTGTGCGAGGAGTGCGAGTGTATAATGTTTCATGGGAAATGTATGTGAAGGGATGTGGATGATTAGAATGAAAAGTCGAGAAATGAGAAAAATTGAAAGTTGGCAAAACTGCCCAGTGGTCGTATATTGCAAAATACGGACCGTAAAGTGCAACACGGTCCGTAAACTGGCAGTCGTAAACTGCCATGCAAAAGCTTCAGCTTTCTGCCAGTGGTCGTAAAGTACAAATACGGACCGTAAACTGTTATACGGTCCGTAAACTGCCAGGTCGTAAAACTGGCATGCCAAACTTCAACTTTCTGCCAGCTGAGGAAGAGGTATAATACGACCTGGTGGACGGACCGTAAAGTGATTTACGGCCCGTAAAACATGGTCGTAAATCACCATGCATGCAGGCCAAAGTCTCTGGTCCTGCTTAAGCTTAAAGACGACCACGAGGGACGGTCCGTAAAGTGGAATACGGACCGTAAACCTCCATGGACGACCAGTGTTCACCCAGCACAGATTTTCCAATTCATTAAATATGAAGATCAAGACTTATTTTATTTCATTACAACATTACACCACTTCTCTCTAAAACTTCTCTCTACATTTATTATATGAGTTTTCAAGGATTATAAGCCATCAATAACATTAAGACAAGTGAATCAAGGGTAAGGGAATTATCAAGGATCATCCAAGTCAAGAAATCCAAATGGAGAAAAACTAGGGTTTTGCTCAAAGAAGAGTATTATCAACCAAAGCTTGTTCCTACAACTTCTAAGGTAAGATTCATGATTTTTACAAGATTTTTAAGGTATTGGAGAATTAAAATACATGGATTGTAGAAAATGTGGTCAACTAGGTCGTGAATGATAAATAGTGACATTTTGGGAAATAGTTTGAATTGAGTTATGAATGTTGTTGTGTTGTGATATGAATGTGTTATAAATGGTATTAAGATCATCAACTAAACACTTTAGACGAATGGACGAAGATGGGTGTTATGACCATGAATGTGGGTGAATTAGAGGCAAATTGAGGAATCTAGATAATGTGGATAATGTGAATGACTAATGGCCATTGTTATGATATTAATGAAGGTATAAACGCTAGCATTGGAAGGGAACGTGCAAGTGTAAAATTGTTCGATGGAAAGGTATGTAAGGCTAACCCTTCTTTCATAAGGCATGGTTCTTGGCCAAATTCCTAATTCCTCTATATGGGTATGTTGTCTTCACATGGTTGACATTCCGAGCTCATAAGCTCACGACCCTTGATATGTACTATGATTATACGATGTTCCTCGCATGACGAGTAATTCCATAATGTAGATGTAACGATAATGATGAGGATAGTAATGATGATGAGAGTAAAATGAGATTAGAGATGCTTACGAGCTATGAGATATGTATATGTATGCCTATGAAGGGCTATGATAAGACCCCGAGCTTATGATGTCGGGCAAGACTATATGTATATGACTATGTATAAAGTATGTATACGATTACGAAACGCGCGCACACCGCTGCAGATGGTACGGATAACCCTGATGCCTTGGTAGGGCCAGGTATGTATGACCTTGAGCCTTGGTTGGCCAAGCATGTATAAGACACCGATCCTATGAGGTCGGGTATGCTATGTGAATGCTATGTATATGAAATGACTATGTATATAATATGAATATGAATATGAATGTGATAAGACTATGTATAAGAATACGAATAAGGACATATATACGAATATGAGCACAAGTATGGTACGAGTATTATTATGGGATACGAACGACGATGTATGCAAGTAAGCGACATGATGATGATGATGATATTACTGTCTCCCCTCCCATACTATTTTCATATGATATCTATTATGCTTGTATATTGATGTTGATCATGCTTTACATACTCAGTACATTCTTCGTACTGACGTCCTTTTATTTGTGGACGCTGCGTCATGCCCGCAGGTGCACAGGGAGACAGACTTGATCCATAGCTGCTTATTCAGAGATTGCATAGCAGAGCTCCATTTCTTTCGGAGTCGTAGCTTTTGGGTACTTATTCTTTTGTGTATATAATTATGGGCATAGCGGGGTCCTGTCCCGCTCATACGATATGTCATACTCTTAGAGGCTCGTAGTCATGTGTATGTGGGTAGAGATGTTCGGCCATGTCGGCCCATGTTTTGTATATCTTTTGTTAGCCACGTCGGCCTTGTACTTATGATGTGGCATAGATGCCTATGATATGTTAAATGATGATGGTCGTCTAATGGGATCAGTATGATTAACGATAAGAAAAGCACGAATTGACTTATGGTTCACCTAGATATTATGTTATGTACGATAAGGGGGTGCTCGGGTGGGGTAGCACCGGGTGCTCGTCGCGGCCCCCTAGCCGGGTCGTGACAAAAGAGCTCTCCAACCACTAGCAGAAGGCAACTAGAGTCCGACAAACATCACAGAACTTCTTAGTACCTAATTCACATAATTATCTCCATGTATATATATTATTATTATTTCTTTTGAGTCGTGAGCGAACCATTTAATTCCCGACTGCTTGTCATACGCTTTGTATTCTTCCAATAAGGTGAAACTTAATCGCTGGACATTTTTTCCCTTCAACATAGGCTTTTCTAAAGCAAAGTGTGGTTGGAACGTATTTTGGTCCGTTTAAATAAATTGCAAATTTGCTGCTCATATATGTTTTCTCGAAATCAAAATTTCCCACATAAGGACGGTGCTTCTTACGAATGACATGGAGGGTATCTCTTAAACTTTAATGCAACATAATAGATTTACTCTATCGGTATCGACTTCCAAGACATGTTAAGAACTTATATCTCATTTTCCTTTGTATAATGCTGGAAAAATTTGGGCAGAGGTTCCTCTGTACTTCTTACTATCCCAACACCTGCACGCAGAAATACCAACAATGCCTCACAGGGCCAACATATATACATACGTATCGTATCGTATCATACCCACACAAGGCTAATAATTTCAAGTAAAAGTATGAATATATTGAGACTTACCTCACATACATAACTCAAACGGCACCGGCGGCACTTTTCTACTTACTTTCCTTTTCGATTTTCAACTTTATATTTCAATCATACTTCAAATGATTTCCCCAACATACATCTTTCATACCATTGCTTACCCGTGTACTATGTAGCTTCCAATATCATCAGTCATTGTCTTCTGTCGATACCGTTCTTCGGCTGAAATCAAGGGTTAGTAGAAAAAGAATTCATTCCTACGGCTGGCTCTATCGCACGATCTAAGATCCAAAGAAAGGTAACACCCTAAATGTCCTGTAGCCTCCTGTTTATAGATGTGGTGCACAACACACCGATAAACAAGACTCTACGAAACACGGCCTGTAGACATTCCGAGGACAAACCGCTCTGATACCACTTTTGTCACGACCCAGCTTCGTGGGCCGCGACTGATGTCCTATTTGGACACCCAAAACAGACTTACATACTAACTCGTCATATTTTTATCTAACTCAGACTTTCATATTAATCATCTCAAACAGATTGAAAACAAATATTATCTTAAGCGGTCGCACGTGCAAAAATTATCATATCATAGTCAGAAGGGGCGGCGGAATACACATCGCCGAACAGATATACACATATACAAACATACTGGCCATTATGGCCGCCATAACAGACGGGACCGCATTAAGATGTAGATCATAGACAAACGAACACACACACATGACCCATTACCCACATATATGACTACAGGCCTCTACAAACCATAACAGAATCATATGACGGGACAGGGCCCCGCCGTACCCCAAATAACCAAATATAGAAACATATACATCACAAAAGGTATGTACCAATATATGGGCTCCGGATCAAAAGGAGCACTCTGTAATAGCAGAATGTGTGGCCTACACTGGCAGATCACGAACCTCTGTACCTGCGGGCATGAAACGCAGCCCCCGAAGAAAAGGGGGCCAGTACGAAAGATGTACCGAGTATGTAAAGCATAAGGTACAGAAATCCAAACCATAACTGAAGTGAAAGGTACAGAGAGAGAATACCGGATGAATATAACAAGACCTGTACTGAAGACATATGTACATAATGCAAATAGAAATCATGCATAAGGCTCAGGAACGTTGTCACCACTCCAACGCTGGTGCCACACACAGCATACTCCAGAAGGTTTCAAATCTCCGTACACCCCGAACACAACACATCATATCATAAAACATATCATATGTCATATCACAGCATAACTCCATAAACGGAACCCGACCCTATGGCGAGGTCTCGGGAACCGCAACACATCATACCGCCGAATTTATCATAGTGCGCACGATCACAAACCGGCCCGGGAACCGGCGAACGATATCATAGTAATAGGCACGAGCAGAGTAGTGCGGAAACCATATGCATATACACAATTTAATTCCAAGACTCGACAAATAAATACACACACACACATATATATATATATATATTGAGGTCAGAAGGTTCAAAATAAGTATCGAGTCTGTCAGAATTAGTATACAAAAATATGAGCCTTTAAATTTACAAAACTTTCGAAAAATACTTCATAAGCCATTTTCTGAAAATTTAGTGTCGTTCACATTTAGGAGCTTTCAAATAACTTATGGAACAAATCAAACGGAGCCTTAAATTCATAGGCAAAAGTTCCATCTTTATATCATACGAAAGTAGATTAAGTAAGACAAACGAAGGAAATCTTGGGGCTAGTGGGCCCACCTCGGGTCAAGTCGAGGTGGCGGACATAAATTACGAACATCAGACTCTATGGAGTCATCCATGTAAGTTTCAAAGCGATTCTATCACATTTGTGCAAATTATGGATGTTCGAATAGTTTTTTTCAACAAAACATTAGAATTATAATTCAATTACACTGAATGAATAGTACCTAAAATCAGACTCGGATTTCCATGAACAGAATTGCCCCCGAGGCTCAAATCTCGACCTAGTATGTCTAGGACATGCCAAAAGAAGAAAAGGGAAAACTTTACATACCTTTTCCGCTTCCTACTCGTCTCCGAAATCGAATCTCAAGTTCGCCAAAATCTACAATTTGGTCACAATTACCAAATGTGAGTTTCAAGCTTTTATGAATTCAAACTTAAATTCATATTTGTCTACCAAAATTTCGGCAACATTTCCCCTATAAATTCAACATCCCCGAGAATTAACTCGGCCACAATATCAACAACAACACCCACTACAATTCCAACAACATCAAGAATCACAATAAAACACATTCTAACATAATTGCTCTTCTTTTCTACATTATGCAACAACACCCATTCTAACTTCACACTTCCAACCCAACATCAATGTTCTCATATTCATTTACTAATTCAAAGTTGTCCAATCATAATTCAATAATATTTCAAGCAATACTCAAGGATTCAAACAATCCCGACAATTCCATATTCTATCCAAAACTTCTACAAATGCGACTAAACCATCACCACACATTTTCTACTTACAAATTCATAACTAACAACAATAATCCACACTTAGAATCTTACTTCCATAATTATATAAAAATTATATAAAAATCACATAATTTCCCATAACTACCTCCAACCAATTTTAATGCCAACTCAACTCGTTAAACCTTTATTTACGTCATAATTGTCGCAACGACACAACTAACAAACTAAATAGAATATAATTCACCATCCCCAAACCACTATGGCTCACGGCCACACACACTTCACACACACACACACGTCATGCACCCATACACCACAATCCCATAATTTTCATACAATTCTAAGCATTATAACACATATATTTCTTCCATAACAAAAGGGATAAGATTCTTACCTTTTTCTTCAAACTTCCACTTTCCGCAAACGGAGTTTTCTCGCTTAACTAATTATACCACGTCGAAGAGCGTCTTGAACTTGTTAAGAATTCAAGAAGAAAGAGATTTTTGGATCAAGATTGAAAGCTAGAAAATTTTTTTTTTTTTTTTTTTCTCTTCTTGGCTGATTGGCTTGGAGCTCTCAAGTTTTTGTTTTGCTTCTTGAATCTTCTTGAAGATTAGTCTCTTATATTATTAGTCACATGACTAATTACTTGGGCTTGGGCCAAGGCACATGGCCGGCCACCCCTTCACTCTTGGGCCTCATTTTTCTCTCTTTTTTTTTTTTTGAGCCCAATGACTTATGGATCACATTTTGAAATTCCCGAAACTAATTTCCAAAATTCCAATTTTGCCATTGGCCTTCTTCCATATTTCCACGTCAATATTTTTCATGAACAACACACATATATAAATCAAAGCCAACATGTGACCTTATTTCTTACAAATCAAAATTATTTCAAAATTTTCCGAATGCGTAAAAACACGGGATATAACACAAACTCCCCTCAAGTATGAACAATATACATTATTCGCACCCCCCCCCCCCCCTCCCCAATCCCATTACTAAGAACTCACTATTTTCCCACTGAAAATGTTCAGTGGCATTCCACTGAACGTTGGTGGTAAAAACACCTAATATAGTAGTGTTTTCACACGAAAAAACTAGGAAGTTTCCAAGCGTTTTAATGAAAACTTGTTTCCCACCATGCATATTCCTAGTGAGCTGCTTTCGTGGGAATGAGATGGAAAATCATGTTTTATAACACAAAATTTCTCATTGAATCTCGATCGAAAAAATCTCTGTTTCTAGTAGGGTCATATGCAAAATCTAGTTTGCCCCTTAACATTTGCAATTCTCCATCTATTTATATCTTTTTGTATATTATATATAACGTTTTTTTTTTTAGACCTGGTATTTATAGATTTTTATTAAAGTTCATTAACATTGTAAGTAGAATATTCTTTTATGAATTTGTCACAAAATCTAATGCTATTTTTTATGATTATTATTTTAATATTACATACATTATACATGCATTTGTGTGTTATATTGAAGTTGCACTTCTCTCTTGTTTTCTATTTTCTATATAAATAAATGAGTTTTGGTTGTGATTAATGGAATATTCTCTAAATTATAATTTAAAATTTATTTACAATATAAATAGATAATATTTTAAGAATTTATTATTAAATATACCTTTATTTTTATTATTAAATTATACATCTGTTACCAACTCCTTCAACTGACTTGATGATTAATAAAGTGGAACTGTAACCTGGTTCAATCTCATTAATGGTTGCTTGGTTGAATGTTCACACTTACGATTAATAAATTAATTTCGCTATGTAGTTTTACTGTGTTATAGATCAATAATAATGTGTTTCTGTACTTAATATGAGAATTCATAAAGAAGAAACGAAAGGAATCTTGGTCACATGGATACAAGTGACCAATTTTTTAAAATCTCCCTTCCTCGTAGTCTTACTTGACTTTTCCTTCTTTTTTCTCCCATACAGCTTATTTTTTTCTTTATTTTTTATACTTTGTTTATTGATCTTTCTTTTAATTTGTTGACTTTAACCCTAACTTGGTTTTAAAATTGACATAAATTAATTATTCAATTAATGAACTAAATAAAAATAAAATATATATTTCCAAAAGTAGATCATGTAATATTTAAGTCGTAAATGACTATAAAGTGACAATTTCAATGTATGCAATTAAGCACCTATTTTGAGATAATTGATTTTCAAAATACTAAATTCATTTTTATTTTGAGGAATAATATGTAATTAATATATATATATATATATATATAAGAAAAACTAATACTTAAAATTACGTAAAAATATATATAATATATATTAGCGTATTTTGCCAAATGAAATGGCAAAATAGCATAAAAATATTTTTGACTTAGAAATAAAATTGAAATTCAAGAAGCTTAACAAATTAGTTAAAATATGGAGAGTCAAAATGGGTAATACCTTGTGGTTGCAATCATAAACATCAATCACCGCCTCATCTATCAGAACCAAAATCATCTAAATTAGTTCTAAAACCATACGAAGCGTTACGCGGTGCCTTACTGAGACTTCTTAGAAGGGCGACACAAGGCTAAGCAGCCGATGTCCTTGTGGTTACTATCCTCCAACCGAGGTCCACTCTGTACGCTAGATGAGACTGTTAGTGTCGTACGGGAAAACCAATGTCAAAAGCAATTGAGTGAACAGAAAATAGAATGAAAGTGAGAATGAAAGAGAGCTTGATTGCATTGATGAAAGCTATTAAAGATAAGAAACACCTTGTCGGTGGGTGAGACACCAATACAAGAAATGTTTGCTTCCTTGAAAGTTCATCCCCCTTAATAATCCTTTAAAAGAAAAAACCAAAGTTACAGGACTAGACATAAATAAGCTAGAAAAACATAATGGAAATATAGTAAGTAAAAATACTCTATATTACATCAAAAGGGACCTAGAATCCTACAAAGTAAAAGCAGGTCCATTGGTGGCATTTGGAAGGGCCACAACATTGTCTTCAGTATCAGGGTCTACGCGCGACGTGGGCGCTAGCACTGGTGGCATGGGCGGCACTGGCGTGTAGGTGCTGGCAATGGGCACGCATAAGGGTGCGACCTGCCGAGGGGCACTAGCGAGGGTCATCGATGGGGTGACATAGGCACAGACGCCCTTGTCACTCGGCGCGGTCAAGACCACGGGCTGTCCATGGCGCTAGGCGTTGGGAGGCTTGCCATGGCGCCATGGGGCGCGTCCAAGGGGTCATGGGGCATGAATGGAAAGCCGCCCATGATAGAGGATATGTCAATGTTCCATACACAATCAGTTATTGAAGGACTATCTTGATCCTTCACGTGAAAATCTTTTTATTATACATACAATTGACAAATCAGGCATCTTGAAAGAATAGATTTAGAGCCTACTTGTGATTCCATATAATTGCTCGTATTTTTTTTCATTTTGACATAACTACGCTATTATCCTAATTTTGAAACTACACCTCCTAATATTAGAAAGAATGGGTTATTAACAAACTTGGCATATAATGAGTGATATTATTAAAGTAGAAATTTGTTGGTGAATGAGGTTATAAACTTATATTTTCTCTTTCTTTTGAATTATATTTACTTAAGTTATGTTGGAACTTACTTATGTAATATTGAAATTTGACATCAGAGTATTATGTTAAACTTTTTATTTTTGGATTTTGAATTTTGATTATATTTTCGATTCCAATTTATTTGCTTTAGTATGATTGATTTGTTATTTCACATTGTACATTGTTCAATTTTCACTTACAACTGATAGATTAATTATTTTTTGTCAAACATTTGAATAATTGTCATGCCTCAAACCTGGGGAGGCGTGGCTGGCACTCGGTGCCTTACTGGACCTCGAGCGTACAATCTGTAACTCTTGCAATCTGGACATACATGTAAGTTATCTGGCCGGCAAGGCCAAATGTAAATGAAACATGACATCACAGGCCGATAAGGCATAGTGTTGTAAATTTGTATCTGAATAACATCTCTCCAAAATGAGATCATTCCAATCTATCTGAATTGGTTGACAAGGCCAGCAGATGTCTCTACAAACAGCAAAACCCAACACAAGATATAAACAAGGGTCAACAAGGCCACCATGCTAATTTATTGAATATACAGGACACGTCTACAAGCCTTTAAGTAGAACAGACTGTACTATGGTTGGAATAGGGCTCCGGCCTACCCATCATGTCTATGTACGCACAAAATAACTCCCAAACTCTAGACCTGGTAACTTCAGATGAAATGGAGCTTACCAATTAAGCTGGCACTCGGCACATTTCCTTGGGAGTCCTATCTATCTGTCGGTCAGGATCGGCAGGCATGAAACACAGTGCTCCCGGTAAAAGGGACGTCAGTACGAAATAATGTACTGAGTATGTAAGGCAATTGAATAACTGAAAGCTGAAACTGAACTGAAATATGTAACAGTTGAAAGTATTGAGAGTCAATGATAATCCGAGTATGTACTTGCTGCTCTTGTCTCAACTTACACACTAATTCAATGCAATACATATATAGCTACCCGACCGCATATATGGCTCAGTAAGTGTCTACCTGGCTATATAGGCTCGATAAGTGTCTACCCAGTCTTTGTAGGCTCGGTAAGTATCTACCCGGCTTTGTAGGCTCGGTAATGCAGTGCACTGTGTAACTCTAAATATATGAATGTATTCTCCTCTTTCTCACTGAACAAGGCATATATATGAACTGATCACTCTTACTGTCAAGGGATAGCTACAAGCTGAAATATACTTTCCCCTTTCTCACTATCAAGGGGTAAGTATGAAATGAATGTACCCTCTCCTTTCTCACTATCAAAGAATAAGTATGAACTGGAATGTACTCTCGACAAGGGACAATCACAACACAACTCTAAAGAAAAGGGACTTGAATAGATGTAACAACCCGTTTAGTTATTATAGTGTTTTGACCCATTTAACCTTGTTGAACCTTCCCCAAGTACTGTTAGTATGATCTATGACTTAATGAAGTCATTGGGTTTGTTTCCACAAGGTTCGAGTGTAAATTGAGTCATTAATGGAGAAGCTAGTTAAGTTAGCGAGTTAGAGTTGACCATGGTCAACTTCGGGTTAGAATGACCCCGTGTCAATGTTTTAGAAGTTACAACATGTTAATATGATGATTTTGAACTTTTCCACAAGTTTTGGTGAGGTTCCGAAGAGTTTCAGATGGGTTTAGGTTTTGTCGCACTCGTATTCCATGTATTCGCCGTAGGTCTATGGATAGAAATGGCTCCAAATTGATCAAACGACATTTTTTGTGTGATTTTTAAACCATTAGATCTGTATCATAATTACGAAGCTATAGCAAAAAGAATCATCGCGTTTCGCCTCCAGATGAGGGAGTTATGCCCTTTTTCATTCGGGTTGTTCCAGCAGGTCCGCGCCGCTGCAGCGACAGTTGGTCGCTGCAGTGACCGACGGGGATAGAAAATCCCTATTTTTATACTCCAACTCCTATCCATTACCCACAAGACCCCATAGTCAGTTTTCAAGATAAACAGAGGAAAACTTCATTCCATTCTTTGGTGAAAGCATCTTAGAGGGTAAGTCCCCACGTTTGTTTGTTCCTTTTTCCTTTCTTCTTCAAGTTCCATGATTATTTTAAGGTCCATCAATGGTGGGTGAAAATCCTAGAACCCTAGAATAGTAAACCCTTAAATAATTGGTGGGTTGTTGATTTTGTTGTTGATTAATTATCTAGCAGTACAGATTATCACTTTCTTGGAAGGGAAGTTGATTTCTTATGGTTGAAATTGCATGTTGAGACTTAGGGTTCTAATAAAAATGAAATGTTTTTCCTAAAATCTATTTGAAAAGGTAAATTGATTAGAAATTCATGAATTGAAGGTTAATGATTATAGAGACAGAAGTTATGATAAATTCACAATTAAAAGATGGTTTCACCAATTGAAAAGGGTAGAAGTAGGTGGGTCTTCTTCCCCAAATTATTGTTCTTGTTTAAATACATGGTTTGTTGCTTACTTAGAATCATATTGTTAGACTTTGACCATTATGAGGCGCTTCGAAAATAGAAGACTCGTGTGGTGTAGTTCGTGATCTTGTTCTGCATTCAAGGTAGGTTATGGCTTACTTTAGTAAGACTTTGATTAGCGAAACGTATGTATTGTGTAGAATTGACGGGAGAAAGCATGATTAGGTCTTCGGACATGGTGTTTTGGTTGGATATTAGCTAGGTTGGTATGACTTCTGATTTTGTGGGCTCGGCGCCATTACGTTATGTATTGAAATATGAGGTGTAGTTGTATTCATACTATGGTGATTCGGGATGGATTTATATTAGGTTGATTGTTGTTGATGGTGGCTTGTTACCCTGTTATTGTGATTAGACTTATTGCCTAAATTATCGTGTTGTACTCAGTTCTCTCTTATTGTGACATATATTATCGGAGAAAGGAAGGATAATGAGTTTATGCTTGAATTGTGATACAAAGTTATGACATTATGTAGATGAAAACCTGATGTATGATTTACTGTTGATGATAATATATAGAAAAGTGAAGCTTCTTGGTGATACAAGACTTAGTTGTGAGGCATACTTGCTATGTGGAAGTAAAGAGGGACATAAACTATTATGTTGGTTGAGACGGTTTGTATGATTCATTTCATGAATGAGTTGATCCAAATCTTGATATTACTTGTGGCTTTATGACTTGTACCTTCACTGTTGCGTTATTGGTTTGCCTTGATTTACCACGTTTACACTCATTTATGCATTCATACATTCATACATGATGGAAATGGTTTGGAAGACTTATGGCATGATGTCTTGTGTTTGACATTGATATTGCTAATTGTTCATGGTCCATATATACTAGTGAACTGGAATATGTTCAGACATACATTGTGATGTGAAATTAGTGAAGAAGTTAAGATAATCTTCTTGTTGCACTTGTGATACTATTTGATACATGGTACTTGATGAATTGATCATTGAGAGTGATGTGACAGTGTTTCTATATATATGAAAAGGCACATTTGACTGAGGGTGAGGATGTGGCCTAGTTGTGAGCTCGTGGTCCGAGGTTCGTTCTGGAAACAAGTGGTATATGATGTGGATCCGCATCCGAAGTCCTTTTCGGAGCGGAGGATTTATGGCTCGGGTCCGATGAGTATCCGGAACGAGTGGTACATGGACACCATGCGTCCCTTGTAGGCCATGACTACTGAGAAATAACATTAGTTAGCATGTGTGTACAGTTCGAGTGATTGGCCAGTGCATGGCATTGCATTGCATTGCACATCATTACATTTTATTCTGCATTATTATATGCTCGTTTGTTTCTGATTTTGGTATGGATGTTGAATTCCTATTGTGATATAATTATGACCATTGACTGAGTAAAATTGTGGATTAGTGACTCTACCTAGGGAAGGAACTTGGACTTGTCATTATCAGATGAGATTATTGAAACTTGACGGACTTGTGGGTTAGAAGCTTCATCTTAGGTTGTGACTCCATCATGGGATATTTTGTGACTTGGATTTGATTGCAAGTGCCTATTTATTTATCTTGTTGATTTTATACTTACATGCGTGAACTAATCTTAGTTGGCCTATGATGCTTACCGGTACACAGTGTTTGTACTGATACTACCTTGCTACACCCTTTTTTAGTGTTGATTGTGTTTCAGAAACTTCATCCAGATTACATCTCTAGCTTAAAGCTAGTTTGCTCGATCAGATCCGAGGGTGAGCTTCTATCCATGTCATGCCACATGAAGATCTCTCTTTCTATATGCCTACTTTCATTCCAGACATTATTTGTTATATTTGAGATATACTTCATTCTTTAGACATTGTTGGCTAGAGTCCTTGTACAATGACTTTTAGATTTTGGGGGTGTAATAGTTAAGACTTCCGCACTGATATTATCTATTAATTATGAATTGTTTTATTTATTTATTCATTCACATGATCATTGATTGTTTAAGTATAAATGATTAAAGAACTTAAAATTGGCTAGTGATTAATGGGTTAACGGGTAAGGATTCGCCTACTACTGATAATAAGGTAGGTGCCCGCACGATCGGTAACTTGGGTCGTGATAATAGAATAGAATGATTTTCACTGAAAACTCTTTTTCACAATGCTTCTTTTTCGAAAAGTCATTTTGGAACGAAGATCATGCCAAAAGAGAGAATTAATAGCCTTTACATACCTTGCGGAATAATCTGCCCAACAACCACGATAAGCTCATCTCGCCGCACTTTAATCTACAATAATGAAAACGACGCTATCGTCACAATACAAATAGTACTACTATCGTGTTTGGAACGATAAACTTATTTTATAACAAAATGTGCAGCATCTCCCTTGTTTCTTCCACATTCCTCAAGTTCATAATAGTCACAACAACAACCCAAACAACCAGAAACTCTATAATAAGCTTGCAACCCAAAACAGATGGGATACAGAGTGGCCATCAGGAAATTGGAGGCTTCGTTCCGAACTTCAAGATCCACGATATGCTTATGTGGATATTTAAATAATGGAAAATAAAGCTCAAGACTATTAGAAGCGCAAAAGAAGAAAGAAGACCCATGTTTTTAGTTCTAAATTGAAGGCCCATAAGATAAAGGGTATTTTAGTATTTTTGCTTAGATAATAAACCCTAGTACAAATAGGATATTATGTCTTTCTTTTGGAGGATAAATTATGTTGGATTATGAGTGTTGATTGCTCTTTTGAGAATTGGGGAATTATCCCATACCTCCTCTTGAACATCTTTTGAATTACTACAAGTAGGTAATTCATGCATGAGTTCATTCCCTTCTACCTTTGGATTATATCTCTTATTTGAACGTTAATCTAATTAGTCCTTAGATTCTCTTCATTGTTTCTTTGGGTTAATTGATTACATTTCAATTCTAGAATTATCCTTTCTTTCTTCATATCCTAGATTTAAGATTATTGGTTGCATTTTTATATGTCTAGGTAATTAATTACTTAGGTGTGTATTTATCTCAACAATTATCTTAATCTTCCTATCTTTTATTGCTTTCTTTAATTGTTCTTGGTGTTCATGTGGGGTTGAAGAACCCATCTTCAATTTCTTTGGATTCCCGAGCCCGTTTCACATCAAATTGGTATCAGAGCAAGGCTAAAGAGTTGTTCCTACAATTCTTTATCCTTGACTTTATTATTTGTCTTCAAATTTTATTTTATTTTAAAAACTGAAACCATATCAAAAAAAAAGAAAAAATCAAATTCGGAATCTGCCTCTAAATCTCTGTTTGAAGTTGACATGTGGGTAGAATTTGTTTTCCTTTAGCTTGAGCTTTGTTGGGACAAATTTGTTGGTCTGGTTGTTATGTAAATCAAAGGACACATTAAATGGAGGTGATGAAACTTGAGAACTCCATAGTTGACCCTCTATTAGTGTCGTGTGTGGAGCTTCAAAATATTCCAAGTTTTTGGCTGAAGTTTTTGAAATCGATTCTTAGTTGTCCATAAAAACTCATTAGATGTTGTTCCTTGGCACCCATACTTGAAGGTGAACTGATTTTGGAGAATCTTGTGGAAAAAAAGGGAAAAAAAAACTCCATTGAAGAGTTCTTACAAGCTTGAAAATTCGAAAATGGGTTTTGTGAATTTGTGGTTGATTTGATCCAAATCTTACTAGGGATTGTTGGAGTTGGCGTTGTGAACCTGTGGTTAAAATTTCAAGTCAATTTGTAAAGATTTGATGTGGTTTTGATCAAAATCTTTGAGCCAAAACATGATGAACTTGGGAAGAAGTTGAAATTTTAGATTTGCAAAAATAGTCCAAAATCTGTCACCATTATGATTTCAGCCACTTTTTCCATTACGATTTTAGACACTTTTTCTCGATAACCAGTTTTCCAATCCCATCTAAAATATAACCTTTTCCAGCTTGTTTATCAGTTTTTTTTCCTTGTTGATTCTAGCTAGTTTACTTTGGGTATTAGTTCATACTTAATGTTAAACTAGTTTTTTTAACTGCTTTTATTTTATTTGTGTCATATTATTTCGTGATTTTCTCTTTTGTTTCTTTGTTAGTTCTTTGTTTCCTAGTCCGTTAGTTTTATTTGTCCATCTTTGTTATTAACATAAATTCCATTCCGAACCGATACTTGGATACGTGCTTGAAGTAATTTGAGATTGATTGGTTCTTGAAGAGATTGTGGACATCCTTTGAGAGGTAAAAGGAAAAGAGTGGTGAGCTCATTTGAGAGTGGCCATAAAAGCCTTCGGCCTTGAGTGTAAACACGAGTGTTGAGTGATAAATTTTGAGGGATACACTAAGGGAGTGATTTGTGAGGTCCATTATTTTTACTGACCACTTTTCTTGTCTTAATTATGTCTTACACATGTTCAAGGAGTTACGAGAGAGGTTTGCATGATTATGGAGAAAGAGGAAGTTCATTATATAATTCTACTTCTTGTAGAAGTTATTGTGAAGTATTCCATGATTATTATAGTAGTGCTTCCACAAGAAAAAGAGAGCATGAGTTGTCACGACCCATTTTAGCCTAGGTCAAGCGGGCACCTACCTTTCCCACCTCGGTAGGCGAACCCTTAGCTCAATAGACATTCACAATAATAGAAAATAGCGGAAAAAAGTAAAATAACGTAAGTCTCACAATATAATATAATGTTAACAAGTGCAGAAGTAAATGAAATCCACCCCAGTATCTGGTCTGGTCATACAAGAGCATCTAAATCCGAATACTAAAGTCTAAATAATAATACATAAGTATTCTCAAATCATGTCTCTGAATGGAAAGCAAGACATAAGTAATAGAAGAGTCTTCGAGGTCAGCGGACGCCATGCTCACCCTGAAAAACTCAAGTGGGAGCTGAAGAGTCGATTAGCCACGAGTCACCGAAGTAGATCCAACCTGATACTCTGCATTCATTAAAGAATGCAACAAGTGCAGGTCAGTACAAACAACAGTACTGGTAGGCATCATTGGCCGACTAAGTATAGTTAACACAATTCAAAAAATAAAGCAGATAAGCAAATAAAACAATCAAGCATGAGACAATATAATCGCAACCGAATATCCGTCATCACCTATGTAAGCATCTAAACCCCAATATGATAAGTCCAAGTATACCCGATCCAATCTGATCACCACAATAGAATCGATACAATCCAATCAGCACAACGGAAACATCACAATCCAATCATCACCACACTCGATCAAGTAATAATGTAATGCAGTGCAATAATGGTATGAATGTGATGCCATGCTATGCAAATGAGGTGTACACATGTACTCCGGAAGGAAATATCAACGTCTCAGTAGCACAACCCAGCGTGACTCGCGAAGTCTAAGTGCCACATGTCCCGGATTTGCCCAACAGACAGACGGGACCCTGGCTAATTGCTCACAGGGGGAGTCTCACTTGTACCACCCTGGGGAACCCGCGGAGTCCATGCACTAACAACGATTCCGGGATAACATCGGAATCGGCCATGCAACAACGATGCCCGAATATAACCATCGGACATTGGCCTCCTCACAGTCACTCAAAAGAGTCTGTCAAGTATCAGTTTCACAAATCAACGATTCCGGAATTGAACCTCGGACATCGACCTTCTCACAATCACTCAAGTAAAAGAGTTTATTAAATATCAGTTTCATATAAACAACGATTCCGGAATGGATCATCGGACATCGGCCTTTTCAAAATCACTCAAGTAAAGGAGTTTATCAAATATCAGTATTACTCAATCAAAAATACCGTATCATCACCGGGTATCGGCCATGCATGAATATGAGAGAATGTGGGCCATACATATGTTAATCATCAATAATCATATTTAATGTCACAAATACCACAACGAGGTATGCCAACAACGTATCGCCTCATAATACCACAGTGGGTATGATAAAATATATCAAATCAAGTACCAACAGTGGGTACGCCAACACATATCAATAACTCACGTACCAACAGTGGGTACACCAACATATATCGAGAACAAATACTAACAATGGTATGTCGGTTCTATCCAAATCAGGACGACAAGCAGGACTCGATATCTATCAACTACACATGGCATCAAGCCAACACAATTAATCAATCAAACACACATAATGGGGTGGCTAGTCTCAACACATATCAGGGCCCAACCTAAAGCAATATCCATCCCAAATTCATACCTGAAGTTTCACATGCTGTCTCCGACCTCATAATCTAAATATGTGATTCACTATATGAGGTCTCATCAAAATAAACCACAACCTACTTGGACTGCCGAACCGCAACGCCAACAAGTCACTTTATTTCTTTGCCCTTCCTCTGAAGCTCAGAACCAAAGTAGTCTAAGCATAATCGAATTCTATATTAGAAATCATGACGAATGATACTAAGATTGCTATGATATCAACTAAGTCCATTTTAACCCTAGAAATTGGGGAAATGGGCCCACAAGGGCAAAACGGAAAATTCGCGGTTAAAATATCAAATTAAGTACTAAGGAATCATAACCTAACCATTAATTATTGATTTGACTCAAGAATTGGTCTAAATTTGATTTCAAGTAAAAAAACCCCAAATCGGGTATAAACCTTAAGTCTCCAAATCCGAAATTCAATAGTAAAAGTGGGAGATATATGATCAATAAGTTTAGATTCATCAAATTTTAGCATTAACATCATCAATTTATCATACATGACCCTAAGGAAAAGTTTCCCAAAACCCTCCTCCAAATTCCATCTCTATGGAAATGTTAAAGAGAAGGGAAGAATCAGGAATGATTGTGATTAAGGAAGAGCAAAGGATTAGGCAAAGTTTACCTCCAAGAATTTCTTCAATTTATCTCCAAGAACAGTTTCTCTAAGCTCCAATATCGAGATATGAAATAATGAGGGTCTAAGACTTATTTAAGACACATTTAATGAAATATAATTGCCCGTCACCGCCACAGTGGTTGGAATGTCGCTATGGCGGCTGGGATACCACCGCAGCGGTATGGCTTCTATTACACATTACCGTCCCAGTGGTCATCACACCGCCACAGCGGTGACGCTAGGGCGGCTCTGGTGCCTCCAGACACCAGAATTCCCATAATTTTCTAAGTCCTCAATCTTTCCGGATTATTCCTGAGGCCATCTGCTCACAACCTGACCCTAAACCCATACAAAAATACGTTACGAATGTGTGCGTCGTCTCAGAATTTTCAATGGAGGCCTCATTGACCGAGTAAACCCCCGATGCCTAATTCCAATTTCCCATCCTATGTCCCGAAATGCATCTAAATGCACAGGGAACCAAACCAAATATATATACAGGTTCTAAACGACCATTCGGACCTCTTGTTATTGACGAAATTCCCAAAAAGGTCCGTTTGCCCAAAAGTCAACTTCGAGTCAATCCTTTATACTTAAAGCCCGTATTTTTACTAAAGTTGCCCCAATCCGGTCTAGATACCTCCGGAAGCATATCAATGGTCCCCTCGGTTCAAAAGGGAGCTAATAAATGCTCAGGAGAGGGAGAAAATGCAGAAAGAACTGTAACGACCAAACAAGTCGTTATATCCTAAAGAAAGTTTGACGAAATTTGAAGTCATGGTTGAGGGGTATGAGAGTGGTTGCGCATTTGATTGCACCGTAGGTGTAGATAAATTGTGTTACACCAACTTCATTGATCCATCTTTGGTTGAATGGGTAGAGATACCTTTTCATACAAAAAGTTCAGCATATAAATTTTGGTGGAAGGTTGGTTGACAAAGAGGCGAAGATCATTGTTTACCATGGGAGCTATCAAGGAGGAATTTGGTGTGATGTCTACCCTTTGTCTACTTGTTCGGTGTGTTTAGGAGCTCCTTGGTTCAAATGTAATAAATTTTGGTTTGATAGAAATTTGGGAAAGTTTGTGATTGTAGATTGGATGGAACGAAAGCATGTCTTAACTCCTATGGCTATTAAGGAATCTTCAATAACAAATGAGGAAGTCAAGAAAGTGAAAGTGGCGACTACTAACTTGAAATTTGATGTACAAAGTCATTCCAACAATTCAAGTAGAGTATTTGAAACTTCAAGTGATGCTTCTTATGGTGTCAATCATAAACTTGATGTTAAGAGCCGTTTCTAGAAATCAAATGAAGTCCTTGGAGCATATAACATACCTAAAGAAGAAAAATCATTTGCTACTTCTAACAATGAGCATTCAAGTGGAGTGCAAGGTAACTTGGCTATACTTAATTACCTTTCTTGTGCTAGTAATGATAAAAGTGTTGTAGCGGTTTGTATTTTTTCCGATTCGTATTTGAACTTGCCTCATTTAAAAAGAAAAGTATCCCGAGAAAGTACGGTTGTCAATCGTACCGGGAAAAAGGAAAAATAAACTTCTACGTGGATGGTGCTCTAAATGGACATTGTTATTAGAGTCGCCACCTAACTTATAAATAAGTTAGGAAAGCCAGTTCAAAAGGGTTCATTTAAAATGGTTAAATTTTAAAAGAAACTAATCTATACCAAAGTTTGGGTAAGGGTTCTGATGATCCCCCGGGAAAGGTGTTAGGCACCCCGGTATTAAGGATTCGTAAAAATCGGTTGACCTACGGGTTCTAATAGTATGCCTTGTAGATATAAGTTGCTTTTGATAAAAAAAAATGCTTTTGGATATATTTCTGCAAATCAAGGTTGGTCATTTATGCAAGAAATATTCATTTTTCAAGAAATAAAAATGGTAAAGTTTTGCCCAAAATTGGGCGATTTGGGTTTCGGACTAGAACACCTGGGTTAAAACCAGAAGGCGTTAACCTAAGTAGAACATTAAGTAAGCCCACCCGAGTTTGGAAAAAGGTTTTTAGTTTAAGTTTTATAAAATCATTTTTTGGCATACTATTATTATCCATATTTTAACCATATTTTATGTTTTTAGATTTTTATCCTTTATTCCAAATTAACCCAAAAATAGTCCAAGTCCAATTTTTGTCCAAAACTTCCATATGCACGGTCCATAATCATTTTTTGTCTCAAATGTCTATAAAATGTGTCAAGACATTTTTGTCCAAAATCATGATTTGCATTTAAAGAACGTCCATTTATTATCCATAAGGCAGTTTTATTCTCAAAAAATCATTTGCACGTTGAGATTTATCAAAAATCAATTTTATAACTTAAAATGGTTTTTGGCAACTCTAAATTCATGACATTTTTTAAAAGGGTTTCAATAAACACATTTCATCAATTTCGCTAAGTAAATAATACGAGGTAAAGGGGGTTGGGCCTACCAAGCCCAACAGAAATAAATGCAATTTTAAACTTATCCGCTCCAAATCTGCTCCAATTGTTTAGCCCGTCCATGATTGAAGTCGACTCGATCTAGGAAAGTTAGTGGGCCTCACCAACGGGTTTGGGTGGACAAAAATTCAAACATGTATGCAAGACATTAGAATACTTTCACAAATTAAGCTAATACAAGTCTACAATAATTATTACATAGCCAAAAATGAATTTCAACATTATTGGGCCAAGCCCATATATTATAACTAGCAACAACAGGTAACTAAATGGCCCAGATGTGAGATAGGCCCCAAACAATAATGCCAACAACTCAGGTGCAAAAAATAACGAGTAACAGGCCTGAGCAATAGGCCCAAGACTATTCTTCTTCTCAAGTTTTTTCTAAGGGTCAAACCTGCTATATACATGATATACCAGTAGTATAGCACTTAATCTCTCTTCAAATTTTCTAAGTGTCAAAACTGTGGTATACATGATATACCACCAATATACCTACCAAGACAAAGAGCAAAACCCTATGAAGGGCATACCCTTTATCCACCTAATGGAAAGGTAAGTCAACATTTCTTGTATACCCTCAAATATACCTAACATATATACTTTTTCTCAATTAATCCTTACTTCAAGAAGAACCAAAACTGTGACCAAAATCCCTCAACATCTCTTTTTTTTAATTAGCTAATCTTTGATTTCTAACTGGTTTTAACTTACTTAAAACTTCAGAGAAAACTAATAGAAACAATCAGTGATTCTACAGATTTTAAGCAAAGTGGTACAAAGCACAACCATAGCACAATCAAAAGGAACATAGCAGGTCTCAAATGGCTAAGCAAACAACAACCACAATGGAAGAATAAGGAGAACCAAGCAATACAGAATGAAGGGTAAAGCAGAGAAAGACAAAGGCAAAAGTCACAGTCAACATACCCAAGAATTTATTTTCTAGTTGTTTTAAGAGAGTTAGTAACTAAATAAAGCAGAGTGATGCATTATCTAATCAAGAATTCATTTTTTAGGACCAAAAGGAGACTGAAACCAGTGCTAGAAAACATTTCTAACCCATTCACTACTCACCAAGGGTCACAGGAGCAAGTTTGAGGATCAAAGACCATTTTTGTGTCAATTTTAACTCAAAACAGTCTAAGTATCAAGCATATTCAGAGTGCAGGTTTTGCAGATGATCCACAGGTTCTCAAACACTAGTTTAAGGTTCACTCATAGGTCAAAAGGGTTCAGTTAATCACAAAGAGATTGTCTCAGTATGCAGCCTCATGGGAGGGCATTATCAGAACTTCAAAATGATAGTATACACATAATCTTACTCTCAAAGTTTAAACATAGAGGCCTTATTTAAGTATGGGACCAGACAGAGATTGCAGTGGGTAATCAACAAGTCCACAATAGGATGAAGGGAACATGATACTACCCTAGGTGCAAGTATGATTCAATTACAGTCGTATCCAGTCACTAATGTCATGAAACATATATAAGAACAGTTATAAGTCTATGAAAATCTAAATTATAACTAGAAAAGGCTCATACCACCTATCTTAAGTCGAGCAAAAGGGTGTCAAGCAAGTTTTAGCTCAAATAGGTGGGTAAGAGTAGGAATCACATATAGGAGAACCTCAGAAACTACAAGATGGGCACAAGTATGCAAGTGCTGCATTTTACTTTTTATATGGCAGTTTTGATTTTTAGTTTTTGTCCTTTACATTAGGCATGACACATTCCAATTTTAACAAGTTTATAGTAGGTATGCAACTAAAGATAATGCACAGAAATGGCCAAATGCCCATATGGTGTCTAAAGAGAATGCAGGTTTACCATAATCTCTCAGGCTTTTATATTCCAACTTAGGCTTATTTATAAATCATAAAGGTCCAGCTAATCACAAAAGATCATCTCAATGTTCAAGCAGTTTCATAGGAATACTAACAGGATCTTAAGCTATTACTTTCTCCACCTTATTACAGGATTGGCACATATAGAGTCAATCACAAAATGTAGGGTCAAGAGAGAGTTCAACTAAGATGTAAGAGGTAATCAAGTTAGGACCAGCAAATCCACAAGAATCAGAAAACTACTTTCAAGAGTAATCATGAATCAAGTAGGATCATTAGCAAGTCACAGATGGTAGGAGGATGTATATGGAAACAGTCTCAAGTCTTAAAAGTTGTTCATACTACTGTCATAGGTCACAAAATAGGATGTTCAAGAGTATTATGGTCAAACAGTATATAAAGGATGGCATATGCAGGTTGCAGGCTCATCCATAAGCAAACAAAGCAGGAAGATCATGACCTTAGTACTATACTTAGTTTCAAAGTCTCACTTCTTGGCTAATACTTTAGTCCTTCTTGTTTGCTACATGGTTTAGCAAGCAAAAGGGGTGTCTAAAAACTCACCTAATCAAGGCAAACTCAACAGAACTTAACAAATGACTAGCATACTCACAAATTCAAATAAAACTCAAATTGTGCTCAATAAACCAACTAGACAGGTCACAGACTTATCAAATTCCCATTTTTAAACAAATTCTTCAATTTTTAGAGGCTCTAAACCATATTCAGCAATCTCAGAGTTCAAAAAATAAGTCAAATGAACCATTTTACATTTTTTAGATGTCCAGCCAGATTAAAAATACAAATGCACAAAAAATAAGCAAAACAGTCACTAGATTATGCAAAATACTTTTCCTACTACATTATCGATCATTTCAGGTGTAAGACAGGAAATTCAGGGAGGTTTTGAAGTCATTTTCAGGGCCAGTTCTCATTCAAAAGATCATTTACCATTTTCTAGGGTCCTTTTAAGATGTTTTTTAGACTAGGTCCCAACTATTATCAATAAAACATGAGGACACAAGCTGGTTTTCAAGATTTCACATAGTTTTTAGATGATAATCAAAGATAACTATCTGTAAATCAAGTCAAGTGGTCTAGAACCAATCAACAAACTTGAAATGGACTTAATGCAAACAAAACAAGACTATAGGTATTCAGGAATCACAGAACAAATGTCCAAATAGTTCCAAAATGACAAGATGACACCCCAGCCCTTAAAACCACAAATGAAACAGTAAACCAAAAACCAAACTAATGCCTACTTCATTTTACACTTCAATTTTACATTAAACCTACTAAATAACACTTAAGGGCCCTCACAGTAGCCTTAGAACTTCAATGAAACAGTAAACTAATAGGAAAAAAAGAAAGAAACCAACATACTTCTCTTAAATCTTTATTTTTTAGTCTTAAACCTAATAACAAATGCTTAAGGATCTATTTTAAACTTCATTATACGTTCATTATATCATAACAGCCTTAAAGCTTTAATGAAACAGTAGCCAAACAGGGTTTCTATCAACATGAATAACCTTAAAATATGTATAAATACTAGGTTCTTCAAATAGCAAACTTGAAATAGCTTTAACATCAAACATAGGCAAGATAATACATCAAATAAGTTGAAACAGGAAAAATGGCACTAGAATAGGATAATAACTTTTTATGGGGCAACCAAAAGATCAAATGGGAGAAATTGGATCACAACTTCAACACTAACACCCAAGATCCTTTAAAAGCAGCCTTTGTTTTTGAATTTTTCTTATAGTAGTATATTTGTGGATAATATATGTATAATATTGCTATATTGTTGTAATTTCAGTAGTATATCTATAGTATACTTGACATCTTAATAGGATTTTAGTAATGAGAGTTTAGAACCCTTTTCAATTCTTAGAAAATTTTCAGAAAAAAGCCATCCATAAATGACAATAAACTCTTCTATTTATATCACAAAATGATGCTAGGGATAGAAATGGAAATATTTTAGGTCATTTAACCGAATTTCCCCCCAATTCTAAAACCCTATCATAAACAAATTCAAATTTAGTAAAGGACGAAACGAATTTCAACAAATTGTACCAATTCCTACCTTATCCAACAAAAATCTCACAATAATCACATAAGACAACTAAAATGCCAACTAATTGTACCAAAAAAATACAAACAAAAATAAAAAAATACTAGGATGGTACGCCTCATCATCAAATAACAAATTTGTCACATTCCAACGGTATAATAGTACCAAAATCGTACAAACAAGATAAAATCCCCAACATTAGTACTCAATCGAAGAACCTTCTAGGAAATTTCCCTAGGTTCTCTCATTGAGTGCATATGGTGCACAAGTTGGCTAAGGGCTCTAGGACCCGCCCATGGCAACCATATACTTGAGAGAACCCAAGTAACATCCCAAAAATGACTCAATTCAAGCCTAAAAAATAAAATTCGAATGAAATTAAACTTGGGAATCACGAGAACTCGTGACTGGGCATGAAAGCCCTCTCAAATCCAGCCAAAAATGACCATGAATCACCATGGAACAGCCGCCAAAGGCGGAACCCTAGACTCGCCTGAAATCGCCTCTCAAAGAGGTGAAAGGGTCGGGGAGGGGAAATGAAAGTGGGGGGTGGGAAGTTTATTTTAATAAACTCCCCCCCCCCCCCCCCTTTTTAAAACAAAACCCCTCTTACTTTTAAAAACATTTAAATTAACCCCCCCCCCCCTATTTAATTAAAATATTGACTAATTAATAATATAAAGGCCTATATTGCTAAACGTAATAATTATTTTAGCTAAATAAAAATTAAACTCGTAAATTTAAGACACGAGCTTTAAAACGAGCCTAATATTGACATAGTTTCGAGCAATATTTAAAAATGCAGTAAAAAAAATGAGCCGTAATTCATACGTCGTTTTAATTAATAATTTTCCTGATTTAGACGGAGCGAGATATTTATCTTTATTTCAAAACATATTTGTGAAATTAAATAACTTGTAATTTCTCGTAATTGTCAATTTTCATAAAATAATAATTAAATGTCAATTTTTGCAATTTCCTCGGGACTTTTAAAATTTTAATTTTTAAGGGTGCATCCTTGCTCCGTCTTTGACTCAGGAAATTTAAAAATTAAAATACGCGTCTTATGAGGTGAAAATTAGGTGTCAACAAGCGTGACTTGTGATAAATCTTTCGGAGCTAGAAATTGTTTAAAGAATTTGAATGAAAATCATGTTCTTTAAAGGAGCTTACTCCTACTTCTACAAGTGAAATTGTGTCACCTCTTGAGAAAAATGTTGAATTGTCTACTCGGATAAAAGTGATACTTGTGTTGAAAGTGTTGTGGGGTCTAAAATTGTGCCTTTGATGAAGTTGTTGAAAGTAGTGCTTCTTTAGTGAAAAATGCAAATGATGAAGTTGTGCTTGTGAATGAAGATTTTCTAGTAAGGAGATCCTTATTTACTTGTTTAAATGAAGAAGAATGTACACAAAGGTATAACATTTTCTACACTAGATGTCTTATTTTGGATATGATGTGCACTTTAGTAGTGAATGGTGCTAGTTGTGATATCTTGGTCAGTGCTACCTTGGTGAAGGAATTAAAGTTAAAGACTTTTAATCATCCTAGGCCATCTAGGTTGGAATGGTTGAATGAATGTGGTGAACTTAACATGAACAGAATGGTGAAAATTCCTTTCATGATTGTAGACTATAGAGATGAAGTAACTTGTGGTGTGGTGCAATTACATGCTTGTCATATTATTCTTGGGAGACCTTGGATGTATGATAGGGATGTTGTGCATAATGGGAGGAAGAATCATTATACATTGAAGATGGAAGAAAACATGATCAAAATTTAACCATTGGAGCCAAATGAAGTGTTGAAAGAGCAAGTGAATTTGAGGTCATCATTGAAAAATACTACAAGAAAAAGTGAGGATGAAAGAGAAAAGAAAATGAGAGAAAATAAAGAGGGAAAACAAATGATTAAGAGTGAGGATCTTCCTTATTCTAATGTTACTAACTTTTCTACTTTCTCTAATTCTTTTGTCTTGTAAAGGAACTCTTGGAGAGAGCATTTGAAGGAACTTGAAGGAGCAATCAAAAGGAGAAAATTCATCTTTGGAGAACTTGGAAGAACAAGGTACTTTTTCAAGAGAATGTATGGGATTAATTGAGCAAGATCAAGGTAAAGAAATTTATTTGAAGAGTTTCAAGGTAAAATGACTAAACTGTCTACTCTAAGTGCTTCGAATGACTTTGATGGAAGTTTGAGTTTAGAAGTTGGTCATAGCATTTTTTAGCATAATGATTCTTTAGCTTGTGATGATGATTCTATAATTTGTTGTGAGCATCTATTAGTTGAATTGAGTTGTGGAGATCAAGTTGACTATTCTTGTGAACTTAATAGTAAGTTGGAAACTAGTGGTGTTAACATTGATGAATTTGGAAAGCCATGTGTTGCTAATGTGTTTGACCATAAAGATTGCATCTTTATTGAAGATCACTGTGTGAATCAATTTGATTGTGAGTCTTTGACTACTGAGGATGAGTTTAATGTTGACTCATGTGATGGTCCTCCTTTATGGGATGAAGAAAGTCATGATTCATTTATAACTACTTTTACTTCATTTGATGATATACATGATGTTAATAGTGATTGGAGTTTTGACTATAATATTTTGTATTATAATGATATGACTTCTTCTCATGACTTCAAAGTGTATGACAATCCTTTATGTGGAGTTGAAATTGAGGATGTTGGAGAGTGTGATAGTGAAAAAAAAGATTTTGGAGAGTTTCTTAAAGTTCATGAATACTTGTGCAAAAAGGAAGTTAAAGTGATTGATGCTACCATTAGTGTCAATTTCTTTACGTACTCAAATTTTAATTTGAAAATAACATTCTTGATTGATTATGCTAATGCTTCTACGGAAAGGGATAAGAATGCTTTATTTGATATTTGGAATGGATGTTGTGAGCCTAACAATTCTAACTTTATTGATTTATTTGTGAAAGATCAACAAAAGAAGGTTTACTGGAAAAATGGAAACCTTGAGCTTTTATTTGGGGGTTATCCTATCCAATGATGTTTCTAAGTTTCATAAAGTCAAGAATGGTTTGTATACATGGCTTATGCTTGGGCTTGATAAAGCTAGGAGAGTTAATTTATTTGAAAACTCTTATAACGAGGCCCACTTTGTGTGTAATTTTGGAATAGGTCTTAGTGGTTTTCATGCTAATTCTTGTCCTTTGATCTCTTTAATCATTGATTTGTGTGGCAAACTTGTCTTTGTTGAGTTCTTGGATGATTGGGTTTATCATAAATCTGTATACATATTGATTGTGTGGTTACTTTTGAGGCTTGGTTATGCCCCTGGTGATCTTAAGTTGATGCATGCTCCTTTTCTTATGTTTCAAGGTTCAAATTTGAGGACAAATTTCTTTAAAGAATGAGGGAATGATGGGATACGGGGTGGACATCATAAAATCGGAGGCCTCGTCTCGAACTTCAAGATTCATAATATGCTTATGTGGATATTTAAATAATGGAAAACAAAGCCCAAGACTTTTAGAAGCCCAAAAGAAGAAAGAAGACCCATGTTTTTAGTCTTAAATTGAAGACCCATAAGATAAATGGTACTTTAGTATTTTTGCTTAGATAATAAACCTTAGTACAAATAGGCTATTATGTCTTTCTTTTGGAGGATATGTTGGATTATGAGTGTAGATTTCTCTTTTGAGAGTTGGAGAATTGTCTCATACCTCCTCTTGAACCTCTCTTGAGTTACTACAAGTAGGTAATTCATGTATGAGTTCATTACCTTCTTCCTTTGGATTATATCTCTTATTTGAATGTTAATTTAATTAGTTCTTAGATTCTCTTAATTGTTTCTTCGGGTTAATTGATTACATTTCAATTCTAGAAATATCATTTCTTTCTTCATATCCTAGATTTAAGATTATTGGTTGCATTTTTATATGTCTAGGTAATTAATTACTTAGGTGTGTATTTATCCTAACAATTATCTTAATCTTATTATCTTTTATTGCTTTCTTTAATTGTTTCTTGTGTTCATGTGGGGTTGAAGAACTCATCTTCAATTTCTTTGGATACTCGAGCCCGTTTCACATAAAAAGCAATGATACAACGAGCGGCAAGCTCGATTTACGACTAATAAAGCTATACCTTCAAACCCTTTCTTCTTTCAAATACAGGTCAACAACAACAACATACTCAGGTTATCCCATCAATTAACAGCCATAAAATACCACAAGAACAACCTCAAAACAATTCAACAAGAAACAACAACAAAACTACGATTTCGATTTTTATTTCATCGTTTTTCAACCGTACAGGCTAGCTATGACTTCTACAAGCTCAAATACATGTAGAAGGGACATTTTCTTACCTTGAACCACAAGAACAACTCCAAATCTGAGGTTACTTCACTTTGAAGAATTATCCAAATCAAAGCACAAGAAGAACAACAATCTCACAAGCACCACGAGATCCCCGACATTAGATTCACGTTAATTCTCCTTGATTTTACTTTGGGGTGATATAAAAACCTTGAAAGAGTATTTTTCAGGTGTATAGGATAAGGGAGAGATGAAAAATAAAGGTAAAGTGAAGCCTCACTGATTTTATACAAAAAGGAACCTTCCACCTTCTCAAGTGGGTCCCAAAGTGGCTTCATGTGCCGTCTCGCAAAAACATGAATATCTCCCTAGTCTGATGTCGTATCAACGAACTGTTTAATGCATTGAAACTATAATTGTAGATCTTCAATTTGGTGGGTGGATCACCCCGTAACTTTAATTATATTGGGAGAAAAGCTCTGTGACATTAGACCCAAATTTTAATAAAATTATGAACGTAACTTGCGATAGCTTTCGCTGGCTTGACTTCAAAACTTGACATATGAATATTATACGATTCAAATAACTTAATACACGACCTCCTTGGAATATTAAGCACTCCTAGTTTTACCCCGAAAGTGCTGGTTATAAAATCCTTGATTCGTTTAACCTCCAACCCTCACGATACTTTCTTAACACTTGTTTTAACCCATCATTATCTTTGTAAAGGTCCTTAACCTCTCCGGATCATATTGATCCACTTATGACACATTCTATCAAGAAAATACGGGGTGTAACAATTATGTTATCACATTATATTTATAAGTATTAAGCTTTTTGTCAAACATTCAATCCATGATGTTCTTGCCGTGTCATTGAATAAAATTCTTAACATCCCTGTCTTGCCGTCTCATTTAATTTTCAATGGACAGAGGAACATCCAATCCATGAGACAGCAAGACGGGGATGTTAAGAATTTGTTTCTTTTTTAATTTTGCAAAAATATGCCAATGTCATACATGTAATTGTTAGAATTAGTGTCTCCAGCCAGGCAAGGTGAATAATGATCTCTCAGAGCTTGAAAAAAAAAAAAACAGTCCAGGAGGTTCGAAATGGTCATTGAAATTTAGGATAGTTGCAAACAACACATCATAATGTCTAATGTCCCGCAGAACTTTGTCCCTCAATATATGAGAAAAACTATGAAGTTTTAATATGTTGTAACACATTGAATCAACTTGACCATAGGGGATGGGTTAACAACTGATGCTAAATTAAGGACATTGACTTCTTTACAAAGTTTACATTATGTGAAATTTAACCTTTTTTCGTTTTTGTGGTATCCTCTCTTCATCATTTTTTCCTGGGCGTTTAACACCTTTTCTGGGCTTAGTTTGGTGCGATCGAATTTGAGATTTGTGATAAAGAACAAGAATTCGGATGAGAGAAAATACAGACCGGGGATATTTGGACGAGAAAGGAGTATCTTTATTTTACTGAATCTGGAAGAGTTAAAATATTTGCAATTTCTTTTGATTGTAATGTGAATCTACCTCCACTTAGATCATCTTTAACACTGCCACAAATGATACTATTTAGTTTCTTTAAAAAAAAGCATAGGATGCTATTCATAACATTAATAGAAATTCAAAAAAAAAAAAAGAGAGAGAAAAGAAAGGGTTACAATCTTAAATGGAAGGTTTAGAAGGTCTCGAATCCCTTACTTGTACTTTTTCTTTGTGTATTACTAATAAATAAGGTAGGGGTCAATGTTATACACCACTGGAGGTGAAAATCTGGTGAACGAGTTAAACAAATAATACTAATTAAAAAAAAGTTAGGTATGTCTTTCGGTTAAGGAAAAGTTATACATTTGACCGTTCGGTAAAATTAATTACAACCGCTAGTCATATATACAAAAAATTATACACTAGTTATATACTCCATAAGATATGTGTATATATATACACACACATCTCTCTCTCTCTCTCTCTCTCTCTCTCTCTCTATATATATATATATATATATATATATATATATATAAAGAGGGTGATCTAGCTTAATATTAAGCCAAGTGGCGTAATATGAACAAGTCATTTGGCAACAAAATTCTATTTGCATTAAACTTTAAAAGAGATTATTAATTACACTCTAAATATTACCATATGAAGAATCAAGTCATATAATTTAAAAAATATTCATATAATATTATTCCTTATATGGACTTTAGAATATTTGCAATTAAAAAATTACCATATAAGAAATAATATTATATGACAAAGAATATGCAGACAATACTTTTTCATATAAGGAAATTAGAACATTTTCAATTTATGTTATCATGTAAGGAGTACTAGGATATTATCGGCACATAATAATAATAATAATAATAATAATATATATATATATATATATATATATATTGTCACGACCCAACTAATGGGCCATGACGGGTACCCGGAGCTCATCACCGAGCACCACTCATTGTGTTGTCTGTCATACTCAGCCTGAACATGCATCATTCTGAACACCAGACTCATCATAAAACAATCTCCAAACATCTCTCAAAACATGGGTGCATACATAGGCCCATAAGGCTACAAAATGATATACAAAGTATAGGCTAAAGAAGTCTCATAACATCTATTACCCACACATAAGTATCTACGAGCCTCTAACCGGAATACTGAAGTCATAAGGACGGGACAGGACCCCACCATGCCCCAAATATGTACACAAATGAATATACCAATAGGTTGCACCTCCTGTACAACTGCTGAGTAAGCTCCTAAGCGTCTGCACCGTCTCCCTGTCTACCTGTGGGCATGAACACAGCGACCATAAAAGAAAAGACGTCAGTACGAACAATGTACTGAGTATGTAAGGCATATATGATAAAATAATAAGTATAGAAAGCATAAGAAGAAAGGATAACCGTAGCTATTTTCCTCTTGAGGCGGAATCATGCATGCTTACTTTTACCTTTAAAGCATACCACACATACATGCATAAACTATCTAAATCAATAACATCATTAGCCCGCGTCCGGGGTAATCATCTCACGCCGACCACTAGTGGTGTCATGTCCGGCCAAATAGGCACGGTGTTATCATTATCCATAAGCCGCCCACCGAAGTAGTGTCATGTCCGGCCAAATAGGCACGGTGTTATCATTATCCATAAGGCCCCCACCGAAGTGGTGTCATGTCCGGCCAAATAGGCACGGTGTTATCATTATCCATAAGCCGCCCACCGAAGTGGTGTCATGTCCGGTCAAATAGGCACGGTGTTATCATTATCCATAAGCCGCCCACCGAAGTAGTGTCATGTCTGGCCAAATAGGCACGGTGTTATCATACATATATACTTATCATGAAGCATGCATAAGAGCTCAAATAAAAGTGTACTCTATCGGAGTGACGTAAGGTCGGTAACCTCCGATTACATTATGGAATAATCCTCATTACTATGTCTCATCTTAAAGGAACTATATCATGAGATGGGGTAACAACAAGAAATGACATTAATGGAATCATGAAGATAAGAATGTCGAGCTCATCATAGCATCATTATCATCACCACTGTCATGGCATGTATCTCATCTCTATCTCATGAGAAACTTTTAAGAATCTTTAACTTTCATCTTTTGAATGTAAGAAGGTCATGGAAATATAGAAAGAAGTCACAATATAAAAGTCATGCCTTTGAAAGAAGGGGACTAGACTTACATACTTTTATGTCTCTTTAGCTCTATCGACTAACTGGTATCCTTCCAAGCTCGCGATTCTACATTCAAGAGAAGTCGTACCATGGTTAAGCTATTGAAAACATGCCTAAGTTAAAGCTAAAGCGACTAAGAGCTAATGAAAATTTGGGCAGTATTTCCTTTGTTTCTACAACTTCCTCCACGTAATAAACAACTCCCAAACATCATTAACAACACCCAAGACACGATAATCAATAAACTTCTTCAAGTTCAACATTATTCAATCCTTACAATGCCCTTCCAATGTCATCCATAACCAAAACTATGACATAATACTATATATATATTCTCATATAATACTCCTTTAACATCATTTGTATTATTCATCACAAGATTTTACTCATAACATGTCAAGAACTATAATTCAAGCCAAGTTACCATTCAAAAATTCCACTATTTCCATATTTGAACTTCATACTCTACTTTCTTCCACAATCCAAGTCTTTCCACTACTCAATATTCTTAATAACATGAATAAAATGTGAAACTCACCTTTGATCACATAGGAATGGGCATTGGATGAAAATACTACACTTAAGAGAAACCCTACTTCAATTCCAAAGGAATTTCTAGCTTCCATTAACCCTAATGAGCACCCATACACTTAATTTCCCTTGATTATTGCTGATTAATCCTTGCTTTCTCTTGGATATGTACTAACATGATATGGAGAATATTCTAGAGTCTTCAAGACCTGTAGAGAAGGTGAAATTTGAAAATTATGAACAAGGGTCGTCCATTTATAGCTGGGACTAGAATATTCCAGAGATGCGGTTCAACGAGCGGGTCGACGATCCGTCGACGTGTCGACGGTCCGTCGACTTGCGCCTGCAGATCACCAACTGCAGAAACATATTGATGGTGCACAGTGACGGCCCGTCGACACTGACTGGTGTCTGCAGAATTTCCTGAATCAGTTCAGATTGCGTCGATTCGATCAGTTCAACTTCTAACCCCGCAAATTACTGGGAATACCTGCTGGTACATTTGCACACGGGGTAAGGCACTTTCTAACTTAACTTTCTCCAATGAGCTTTCTTCTCTCGCCTCAAATGTCTTTGGAATTTTAATTAGAATCATTAAGTATCCCTTCTCACTCGTAGTGGCATCATATACACCTTAACTCGCATTAGTCTATTCATCGCACAGCACCCGAAATTTCGAGGTGTAACATATATAAAAGAAGGGTAGTCTAGCTTAATATTAAGCCAAGTGGCATAATATGAACAAGCCATTTGGCAACAAAATTCTATTTGCATTAAACTTTAAAAGAGATTATTAATTACACTCTAAATATTACCATATGAAGAATCAAGTCATATAATTTAAAAAATATTCATATAATATTATTCCTTATATGGACTTTAGAATATTTTCAATTAAAAAATTACCATATAAGAAATAATATTATATGACAAAGAATATGCAAACAATACTTTTTCATATAAGGAAATTAGAACATTTTCAATTTATGTTATCACATAAGGAGTACTAGGATATTATCGGCAGAATAATAATCTATATCTATTATATATTAGGAGCCTGTTTGGATTGACTTATAAGTTGCTTATAAATTGCTTATAAGCTGTTTTCAGCTTTTTTGAGTGTTTGGCTGGTCAGCTTAAAGTTATTTTGTGCTTAAAATAAGCTCAAAAAAATAATTGGACCCATTTGACTTAGCTTATCTAAAGCAGCTTATAAGCTGAAAACAGTTTATAAGCCAAAAAAAAGTAAGTTAGACTATCCCAACTTATTTTTTTTTAGCTCATAAGCCCATCCAAACAGGCTCTAGAAGGAGGGTAGTCTAACTTGATATTAAGCCAAGTGGCGTAATATGAACAAGCCACTTGGCAACAAATTCTATGTATTTTAATTTTAAAAGAAATTAATTGACATTATTAAATGTACTCACCTAATTATTTGGTTGATTTGATTGGAGAAATATAATTAATTGATATTCTTGAATCTAATTTATAGTCAAGAATACTCCTTTAAATGGTAAGATATAATATTACATGATAGAATTAAAAAAAAATGTAAATGTGATATAGTTTCAAAGTGAAAGAAGAAAACAATGAATTCAGAATTGAAAATGGTTGAAAATAGTTAGTTTTCAAAAAATCATGATTGATATAATAGTGTGCTCACCTAATCTGGTGGATTTAGTTGGAGAAATATAATTAATTGATACTCTTGGATCTAATTTATAGTCAAGAATACTCCTTTAAATGGTAAGATATAATATTATGAGATTAATTTGTGCTAGCAAAAAGGAATAAAGCAAGAAAAGAAAGAAAACTGATTACTAGCTTTAGCAATGTTTGATTATGGAAGAGAAAAAAGTAAAAGAATTGTTTACATTATTTATTCTGTGAATATGGCAACGTGATCCGTTAATTACTGGGAACTTCCGTTTTGATTAAAACATTAAAAGCGCGATTGCAATTATACATGGTAGTACCATAATGTTATATTTGTAATAAGATATTTTATATTTGTAATAAATTTCAAAAATTACTCCTTCCAATCTCTATAAATATCTCAGCCAACTTATGATTTCTCCTACTTCAGTTCACATCAATAGCTCGTGCAAAAATGTTGTAAGTTTATGTTTTTTTACTTTTATTTTATTTTGTTTGATTTCTTTATTAGACTATTAATAATAGTTGTTATTTATCACTTTTTCGCTTGCAGGATATCAGATACTTTGAATTTATTAGTAATGTTGTTTCTTTCGAACTTTTTTTTTTAGTTTTTTTGTTCTTGATACCCACAATTAGATTATTATTAAGAATTTCATATATGAACTATGTTGTCCGAATTGGTATTTGGTGTTTAAGGTAAGTTTGTAATTTCAAACGATGCAGGCTGTACAAATTTGGTGACAATATTAAACTTTAGTGATTAAATTCAGTGATTGAGAATTGTTTCACAAGCTAGCATCAAATATTAGAGGTCTTATTCTGCTAATTTTTAAATTTATGACGCTCAACAACTCTGTATTAACATGTTCCCTGCACTCTTTTTCTTGATTTTGTGTTTCAGGTATTCATGATACAACATTTTGGAGAGGTTGATTAGTAATTGTTATTTATCTTTGTATTTAGATATAGAATGATACCTAAAAGTTTTTCAAATCCATTATACCCGGATGAACGGATCTACTAAGCTATTGGCTTCGAATTGTATTCTTTCCATAGTATTTCTTTCTAATAAAGATGTAGGTTTAAAATGGAGGTTACCTAATACTGTCTGTCTGTATGTATCTTGGGTTGAGGCTATGCCTTTCCCCTTGTCTGCTGTCTGAGAACTGGAAGGTCTCATGCTGTTCAAATAAAAATTTAGTTAGCAGTAATCTTTAGTCTACTTAATTGGTCTGCTAAATTATTATCTTTTCCTTTTATATGTTCAAATTGTAAATTATAAATAGAAATAGTATCCATAAAGTTTAACCATCTTCGTCTACTGCTACTTTTATCATTAATTTTTTTTATAGAATTTAACTATAGCTTCGCAGTCTGTTCTAACTAGTATTTCTGGTTTATTTAGGATATATAGTCTAAAACTATTTAATCCATATATTACAGCTAGAATTTCCGCATCTATACTACTCATATTTCTTTTTTCTTTATACTTACCACTTTGATAAGCACATATCTTTTCTTCATTTTTATTACTATATTTATTAGGTTTTGCTTTTAGTACTGCTCCTCATCCTTCGAAACTTCCGTCTGTTTCTATAATTAAGTAGTCTGTTTCTAGAGGCATATTTAAATCGGGAATGTTCTTTATTTTTTCTTTTATTTTTTGTACCAATTTAATGTCTTCAGTATTAAAGTGTTTTTTACCATTAGATCCAGTCTTTGAATACAATGGGTCTGCTATCTTTCCTAAATCTTTTATAAAATTTCTAACATAATTGACTATTCCTAAAAAAAATTGTAATTCTTTCACATTGTCTAGCTTATCTGGCATTTCTAAAGCTTTCTAGGCTATATGAGGTTGTAGCTTTATTTTTCCTTCTCCTAGTATTACTCCTAAAAAATTTATATAATTTTTACATAATTTCATTTTTTTCTTACTAATTATTATTCCATTTTCTACAAATAGTCTAAATACTGTTTGTAGGTGTCCTAAATGTTCTTTAATATCTTTACTAAATACTAGTATATCATCTACATATACTAATACAAACCTTTTGTATTCTCCAAATATACTATCCATTTTTCTTTGAAAAATTGGTGGAGCTGTCTTTAATCCAAATGGCATTACTAACCATTCGAAATGTCCTTCAGGACAAGTGAATGCAGTCCATTCTATACTGTCTTCATGCATTCGTACCTGCCAATATCCTGATTTACAATCAAACTTGCTAAATATTTTCTTTCCTTGTATTCTATTTATTAATTCTGTTTTGTCTGGTAACTTATATCCATCTATTCTAGTATTATCATTAAGTCTTTTATAGTTTATTACCATTCTTGCTTTTCCTCTTACTATTTCGCTATGATTTCTTACCATAAATGCTGCAGATCTATGTTTAGAAGTAGATCTCCGTATCACTCCTAAATCCAATAGTTCTTTTATTTGTACTTTAAAATCTTTTACATCTTGATTTGTTGCTTCAATCGAAGCTGTTTTAATTATATAGTCTGGATTTATTATATCTAATTTACATACAATCCTATTATTTTTTCAATGTTTTAATGGTCTTTCTCCTATAATTTCTATTTCATCTAGTATTTTTATTATATTATCTAGGTCTTTTTGATTTTTTATTATTCCTATTCTTTCTATTCCTGTTTTGAAATTATATAACTCTGTTTCTATGTCTATTAAAGTATAATCTTTTTCTAATGAATCCTCTTCTCCTAGAATTTCTTCTTCTTCTTGTAGAGTTAAATTTTTTATTTCTGGCTTGTCTTTACAACATGTATTATTTTCTTGACATTCTTTACAACAACTATCCTTTTTCTTTTGCAGGTCTGTAGTAGGTATCTTTTTATTACGGATCCTAGTTTCAGTCTTAAGAACTTGTACTGGTGTATGGGTAATATTTTTTAAGAACATTACTCCATCTCTTGTAATCATACAGCTGCCATTATTATGTAATATAAAGTCCAATCCTATGACAAAGTCTACATTTATATTAAGGTCTCTTACCCATATCTTATCCATTTTATAGCTTGATTTGTAAAATTCTGAACATGTATTTATAAAGCTAATGTAGGCCTTATGAACATAATGTCTATATATGTTATGTGTTCCATCCATTTGCATGGCTGCAACTGGTTTTTCTAGAATTTTTATTAAATTAGGTGGAACTATTCTTTTATTTATTATGCACTTTGTGCACCCTGAATCTACTAATGCTAATGTTTCTATCTCATAATCATCTATTTTAATCCTGGCAAGTATTTTTATTGTTCCTAATTTTTTATCTTCATTACATACGAATGCTTCATGATCTTCTATACTCATTAATTCTGCTTGAGAATCTTCTGGTATTATTCTTAATGGTTTCATTATTGGTTGTATATTTGATAATCTTATTTCTTCGTCTTCACTATCTACTTATTTTTGTTTTCTTTTTTCTAGGTTACATAATCTAGTTTCTAATTCATGTATTCTTGTTTCTAATGTTATTATTTTTAGATTAATAGTAGGGTCTTCAATTTTCTTATGAGTTTCTTCTCTATTTATTTTTGTCTTAAACTCTTTTTCTATGCACATTGTACATCCTTCTATATAACAATTTTTACATTTAGCTCTTTTGTCTCTACTAGGATACCATTTACAAAAGAAACATGCATTACTATCCAATCCTTTATTTCGTTCGAACTCATGGTTACAGTCTTCCGCTATATTTGCCAAATTATCTATTGCTTCTAATTCTAGATTTTCTAATCCAATTTCATTTATTAATTCTTCTGCTTCTGAGTCTGAAGAGTCTGTTTTGATTTTTTCTTCAGTGTCTACACTTACTATAGAATATATACTCTCAGTGTCTGACATATATTCGTCTACATTTATTAATGTTTCTTGAAAATCTTCAATTAACTGAGAATTTCTTGTCTTATTATTTATTCTTTTTGGACATGTATTTGCTAAGTGTTCTACACTTCCACAAGTAAAGCATTCTAGTTTATTTTTATAATTCCTTTCTGTTCGATATTTTCTTACATGCTTATTTCTGTCTAAATAAGGTTTTCTGGCTGCTGATTTTCTAAGATAATATTTCTTTCTATTATATTGAGGATAATTTCTATTATAATGTGTTATGTATTTTTTATGCCTTTTCTTTTTGTAATTGTCCTTATCGTAGCTTTGTGTAGTGTAAACCACGCTTTTACAAAAGTTCATTTCATTTTGTTTTAGCTGTTTTTGTATCTGTATATGGGTACATTTTTCTTGTAGTATATCCATTATATGTTGTATTCTATGTCCTATAGACCATTTTAGATTAGGATTTTGTACTACTCCGTCTCTCTTATTCCATCTATCTTCTATTTCTCTTCCTAAGGCTCCTGGTAGCTTATTAAATAATTTTTTTACCTAATTCTTGGTCAAACGCATTTCCACTAATAGTGCAGTAGTAAAAATAATCGTTTAAAAATTTCTTAATATGAAACCAACTACTTATACTTAGTTGTTCTAATTTTATTACCGCATTTCTTTGTAGTACCAATAATCCACTATTTGGGTCTTCCCCTGTAATTAAAGTATGTATTTTATTAGTAAAGTTATATGGATTTGCTCCCATAGATACTAAGTATTGAAATTCCATTGGAAAATTTTCTTTATAGGCTTCCCATAAAGCTTTGGCTGATTCTCCTAAAAAGGTTTCTAAATATTTATACATTGTTTCCGCGTCTGTATCACTATATGTTTTTATATAGTCTGCTACTACTATTCTCTTCCAAAGATCTATTACTGAATTTCATCTTTGTGGATCATGTTTTAAAGAGGCCGTTTTAATGTCCAAATAATAAAGGACGATGTTGGCCGTGGTTACCAGGATGTGGTTAAAGAAGACTGTTATTAAGCATATACGTTAAGAGAAAGAGATGAACAGCATAACAAGATTCGTGACAAAATAATAATAATAAAAAATAAAAAAAATAAAAAAAATACTGTTCATAGTACTGTTCACGGTACTATTCGTAGTACTGTTCATAAAAACTAGTTGGGAGATAGACAGAAAATTAATAAATATAACTACATGGTAAGAAGAGAAATATAGGAGTGAGGAAGTACCGAGTAGGATTGTTAAAAATTTATTTGAAAACAACATTAATTTCCTGCTTTGTCTCTTGAACTTTTGAAAGAACTTATTGAAAAATTAAACTTATTGAAAAATTGGGTATCCCCCTATAAGTTTGGTATCAGAGCGAGAAGAATTTTGGAACCAAAGACTCATCTAAGACTATATGAGAAGACAACTGAAAACTATATTAGACAACTAGAACAAAAAGTACAACGTATGCCTTTAGGATAATATGCAAGATCATTATTTAAAAGTTAAACAAGAATTAAATAACCTATACCCAGAATATATTAAATTAAGTAGTACCAAAGAAAACCAGTTAAGACTACAAGAATTAATAGATATAATATCAGGATTAGAATATAAGTTACTAGGATATATAAAATCCAGAAAAATTTCAAAGGACCAAAAACGATTTAGACCATATTAATTGTATGAGAACACTACCCTTTGTCAGACAAATAGCTATAAATCATTGGTATTTATACAGAGAGATAAAGAAAAGACGAGAATATAGATAAGTAGAAAAAGCTTTGAGTGCGTATTTAGAGGTAATAAATTCAGAAACATTAACATCACTAATACAAAATATACACTTACAAAGTCAAATTAACGAAGAGACAATCTCTGCTATAACGTGGGAATTACACGGTATAAGGTAAGATATAGCAAGAATTACAACTATTATAGAGCACCATAAGGAAACTTGAAAAATAAAAATTTCGATAGGGTAATAAATAAGCCTAGCAAAATAGATACATTAAAAAACCTAGAATACTTAGACCTAAGAATATACCCAGAAAAGAAATATAGAGCATTAAAAGACCATAGTATTATAAAGTGCAATTTCAGTAACGGAGAACATATACTGCATAGCGAAGACAAGCAGTTGAATACATTAGTAGATTTACTCATAAATTTTAGTGAAAAAATATAAGAGAATAATAAAGATATCACTAGAATATTAGAAGTGGTAGAAGCATCTCAAACTAAGCAAAAAAGAACATTCGAAAAACTAGAACAAAATCTAGACTACTTAAAAACCCAAGAATTAGAATTAGAAAAGAAAGTTCAGACTCTAATTAATAAATCTAATCTAGAAAAATTACCTACAAAGACAGAAATAGGAAAGTTAGTTAAAATTATTACAGAAAAATCAAAAGAAATAGAACTAAAAACAACCCACATAGTCTCTAAAATAACTCAACAAGTAGAAGTTTTAACTAGTGACATTAGAGAATTAAAAAAGACAGTAGCAGAACTAAAAGAAATAACTCTTTCATGAATAGACCAACATTAGCTCAAGAAAAAGCCTCAAAATTAATAGAAAAGTCTATACCTTTACCAGCAGACTATAAAGATTATACACCTAACGCTAAATCGGACCAAATAATAATACAACAAAATATTACTATAATTTCATTAATATTGGAAATAATAAAGAAAATAGAAATAATAGTACCAAGGTTAGAATTATTAGATGAACGCATTTGGTGGTTAACTGAACAACAAAAAGAAAAAAATAAAGAGACCCCAAAAAATAAAGAAGTTGAAGAATTAATAGAACAATTGAAGAAGGTGGAGATAACACCTCAGAAAGAAAAAGTTAAAGTAATTAGAAAACCACAAAGATGGACCTTCTTTCAGCTAGACCAAGAAACGAAGGAGGATCAGAAAGACAAGAAAGACTAAGAGTAAGTTTCTCAGAAAATAGAATAGGTAATAATTTCTTATCAAGAATTCTAAGTAGAAGAACACCAGAAGAAAACAATCAACAACTAAGTGAGGTAATAGACGTAGATAGAGATATACAAATTTTCCAACAAAACCAATTAAAACTATTAAATCCAAAAATTTTATATAATATAGGACAGTTCTCAAGAACAGCACAATTATATAGACATTATAGAGAGGAACAATTATCAGCCATAGGAACTAAAGTTAATACAATAAGTTTAATAGACCCAGCAGCTGTAAGACAAATAAAAAATACTGGAAGAAGTTTGATGCATATGGGATTAATAGTAGTAGGATTAAAAGGACTAACTAGAAAGAACTTAGGAACTAAAGTTCTAATAGTGATTTACGACGATAAATGGTCAGACATGAAGAAATCAATAATAGGACTAACGGAGGTAGACATGACAAATAATGGAGGAATCTTTTATATTAGCCCAGATTTTATAATGAATTTAGCAGAATTTGGAAAGCACATAAAAATAGGAATACAGACCAAAGGCTATGAAGAAATGTGTAATGGTAATAATTTATTAATATGCGTAGCATTCCTAGGAAAAATGACTAATAATAGTAATACAAAATTTAAAATTAAGGTAGAAGATGTAGTAGAGGTAATGGGAAATAGAGGAATAAGACTAATAAAACCCATAAAGATAAATCCCGAAGAATATGCAGGGATGGAATGGAATCTAGAAGATTTTAACAGAAAAAAGATTCTACAGCCAGAATCTCACCTAATGTACACCAATTCTAAGGTAGAAACATCTATACGTTTTACTAATTATAATTATACGCCACAAAAGGACATAGAAGAAGAAAGTACTCTAGATGAAAATGAAACTACTGAGTCAACCTTTATGAACATAGAATTAATACAAAAAGATTTTGAAGTAGACATGGCTATAGAAGAAGCAAAAAGACTCCAAAAAGAAAACACAAATATGCTTTTTAGATGTAAAGGGTGTAAGTTAGGAGAACTAACAATAGAAGAAACCATAAGTCATTTTAAATTATGTGAAGCCCGAACTGATAATTGGGGATATAGAGTAGAACATATATACCAAAAGAAATCAGATAAATTCGATATAATATTAGAAGATATGCAATATAGTGATGACGAAATAGAAATAGACTCGATAATAAGTCAAAAAGAATTAATGGAATCCAGTGCATCTAGTTCTAGTCCGTTTCAAAGAACAACTATTGGAGAACAATACACTGTAGATACTAATACAGGAAATGTACCTAGAAGAAGAGTTTTTAGAACAGCAGGAGAACCTATAGACAATGTTAAACCATCAGGAAAAAAAATGCCTATAGAAGAACCCATTATTCTTCAAGAAGGAGGCAATAAAAGTAAAATATTAAATATAGCAGCACATGATCCACAAAGATGGAATTCAGTAATAGATCTTTGGAAGGGAATAGTAGTAGCAGACTATATAAAAACATATAGTGATACAGACGCGGAAACAATGTATAAATATTTAGAAACCTTTTTAGGAGAATCAGCCAAAGCTTTATGGGAAGTCTATAAAGAAAATTTTCCAATGGAATTTCAATACTTAGTATCTATGGGAGCAAATCCATATAACTTTACTAATAAAATACATACTTTAATTACAGGGGAAGACCCAAATAGTGGATTATTGGTACTACAAAGAAATGCGGTAATAAAATTAGAACAACTAAGTATAAGTAGTTGGTTTCATATTAAGAAATTTTTAAACGATTATTTTTACTACTGC
This sequence comes from Lycium barbarum, assembly GCF_019175385.1. Taxonomy (NCBI): domain Eukaryota; kingdom Viridiplantae; phylum Streptophyta; class Magnoliopsida; order Solanales; family Solanaceae; genus Lycium; species Lycium barbarum. Next base: position 38,486,577 of record NC_083337.1, read on the forward strand.
ACTATTAGTGGAAATGCGTTTGACCAAGAATTAGGTAAAAAATTATTTAATAAGCTACCAGGAGCCTTAGGAAGAGAAATAGAAGATAGATGGAATAAGAGAGACGGAGTAGGACAAAATCCTAATCTAAAATGGTCTATAGGACATAGAATACAACATATAATGAATATACTACAAGAAAAATGTACCCATATACAGATACAAAAACAGCTAAAACAAAATGAAATGAACTTTTGTAAAAGCGTGGTTTACACTACACGAAGCTACGATAAGGACAATTACAAAAAGAAAAGGCATAAAAAATACAATAGAATCAAAACTCATTCCCGAATCGTAGTCGTTTGGGTCTTGTTAATCTTGAAATGCACTATTCTGAAAATTTATCATATCTCCTTCTTCTGAACTATGGACTGGAGACATCCTTGGACTTGGAGATAGTTTTGGACTAGGGTTCTTGATTATATGCTTGTCTTGTTCTACTTTTGTTTGGAAAAATCTTTCCAAAGTCTCTTTAACTATATTTTCTATGTTGTCATTTTTTTTTCTTTTTTGCAAGTATGTTTTTCTTGGTAGAAATAGCTCCTTGCGTCAATGTCTTTGGTAGTCTTCTTCTTGTCTGGAGAGATGAACATCCCTCATCTTCACTTTTTGGCAAAGTGACAGCCATCAACAGATTTGATGAGTCTTTACCGGCTACCGTTTGAACCGGACTAGCTGTATCTTTATCCGATACAGTGGATCTATTTGCATTCATTGGGGAATGCACACCCGACTCATTCATTTCATTCTGAGATGGAGAACTCTGAGATTGCATTAATTCGAACTTAACCGCTGGTAGTCTTTGTTCTAATGTCTTCACTTGATCCAAGAGTTTCATTTTTTCTTGAACCAATGTCTCTTTCTGCTGGTTTAACCTTTTGACCACGTCAGTCATAGTAGAGCAGTGATCACAAAAAATTATTTTGTCTGTATCTTTTTGTACATTGTACTGAGGGATCTGGTCTGGGTTTTGTCTGAGAGCTGGAGAAATATAGTAGTTTGGACCCAATACTCCTCTAGCATAGTCTAATGCTTCAGTGAAATTATTAAATCCTTTAAAAAGAGGTTTTCTTATGTCTTTGATAGAGTCTACAACTTCTATCCATGTTTGAAATATACCATTAGTTTTACCGTGAACTACAACATAAAATTTAAATTTTTTGTCTAAATTTCGGTCTGTAAAATACTGACAAAGAGAATTTATAGTGGCTACAAAATGTTTAGCGTCTTTTCTATTATGCGAAATCCATAAATTATCCACTAAGCATCTTTGTTGTCTGTCTATTACGTATTCTGGTAATACTTTAAAAGTCCAGTTTGATGGCTGGAAAGCTACTAAGTTATTGGCTCCGAATTGTATTCTTTCCATAGTATTTCTTTCTAATAAAGATGTAGGTTTAAAATGGAGGTTACCTAATACTGTCTGTCTGTATGTATCTTGAGTTGAGGCTATGCCTTTCCCCTTGTCTGCTGTCTGAGAACTGGAAGGTCTCATGCTGTTCAAATAAAAATTTAGTTAGCAGTAATCTTTAGTCTACTTAATTGGTCTGCTAAATTATTATCTTTTCCTTTTATATATTCAAATTCTAAATTATAAATAGAAATAGTATCCATAAAGTTTAACCATCTTCGTCTACTGCTACTTTTATCATTAATTTTTTTTATAGAATTTAACTATAGCTTCGCAGTCTGTTCTAACTAGTATTTCTGGTTTATTTAGGATATATAGTCTAAAACTATTTAATCCATATATTACAGTTAGAATTTCCGCATCTATACTACTCATATTTCTTTTTTCTTTATACTTACCACTTTGATAAGCACATATCTTTTCTTCATTTTTATTACCATATTTATTAGGTTTTGCTTTTAGTACTGCTCCCCATCCTTCGAAACTTCCGTCTGTTTCTATAATTAAGTAGTCTGTTTCTAGAGGCATATTTAAATCGAGAATGTTCTTTATTTTTTCTTTTACTTTTTGTACCAATTTAATGTCTTCAGTATTAAAGTGTTTTTTACCATTAGATCTAGTCTTTGAATACAATGGGCCTGCTATCTTTCCTAAATCTTTTATAAAATTTCTAGCATAATTGACTATTCCTAAAAAAAATTGTAATTCTTTCACATTGTCTAGCTTATCTGGCATTTCTAAAGCTTTCTGGGCTATATGAGGTTGTAGCTTTATTTTTCCTTCTCCTAGTATTACTCCTAAAAAATTTATATAATTTTTACATAATTCCATTTTTTTCTTACTAATTATTATTCCATTTTCTACAAATAGTCTAAATACTGTTTGTAGGTGTCCTAAATGTTCTTTAATATCTTTACTAAATACTAGTATATCATCTACATATACTAATACAAACCTTTTGTATTCTCCAAATATACTATCTATTTTTCTTTGAAAAATTGGTGGAGCTGTCTTTAATCCAAATGGCATTACTAACCATTCGAAATGTCCTTCAGGACAGGTGAATGCAGTCCATTCTATACTGTCTTCATGCATTCGTACCTGCCAATATCCTGATTTACAATCAAACTTGCTAAATATTTTCTTTCCTTGTATTCTATTTATTAATTCTGTTTTGTCTGGTAACTTATATCCATCTATTCTAGTATTATCATTAAGTCTTTTATAGTTTATTACCATTCTTGCTTTTCCTCTTACTATTTCGCTATGATTTCTTACCATAAATGCTGCAGATCTATGTTTAGAAGTAGATCTCCGTATCACTCCTAAATCCAATAGTTCTTTTATTTGTACTTTAAAATCTTCTACATCTTGATTTGTTGCTTCAATCGAAGTTGTTTTAATTATATAGTCTGGATTTATTATATCTAATTTACATACAATCCTATTATTTTTCCAATGTTTTAATGGTCTTTCTCCTATAATTTTTATTTCATCTAGTATTTTTATTATATTATCTAGGTCTTTTTGATTTTTTATTATTCCTATTCTTTCTATTCCTGTTTTGAAATTATATAACTCTGTTTCTATGTCTATTAAAGTATAATCTTTTTCCAATGAATCCTCTTCTCCTAGAATTTCTTCTTCTTCTTGTAGAGTTAAATTTTTTATTTCTGGCTTGTCTTTACAACATGTATTATTTTCTTGACATTCTTTACAACAACTATCCTTTTTCTTTTGCAGGTCTGTAGTAGGTATCTTTTTATGACGGATCCTAGTTTCAGTCTTAAGAACTTGTACTGGTGTATGGGTAATATTTTTTAAGAACATTACTCCATCTCTTGTAATCATACAGCTGCCATTATTATGTAATAAAGTCCAATCCTATGACAAAGTCTACATTTATATTAAGGTCTCTTACCCATATCTTATCCATTTTATGGCTTGATTTGTAAAATTCTGAACATGTATTTATAAAGCTAATGTACGCCTTATGAACATAATGTCTATATATGTTATGTGTTCCATCCATTTGCATGGATGCAACTGGTTTTTCTAGAATTTTTATTAAATTAGGTGGAACTATTCTTTTATTTATTATGCACTTTGTGCACCCTGAATCTACTAATGCTAATGTTTCTATCTCATAATCATCTATTTTAATCCTGGCAAGTATTTTTATTGTTCCTAATTTTTTATCTTCATTACATACGAATGCTTCATGATCTTCTATACTCATTAATTCTGCTTGAGAATCTTCTGGTATTATTCTTAATGGTTTCATTATTGGTTGTATATTTGATAATCTTATTTCTTCGTCTTCACTATCTACTTGTTTTTGTTTTCTTTTTTCTAGGTTACATAATCTAGTTTCTAATTCATGTATTCTTGTTTCTAATGTTATTATTTTTAGATTAATAGTAGGGTCTTCAATTTTCTTATGAGTTTCTTCTCTATTTATTTTTGTCTTAAACTCTTTTTCTATGCACATTGTACATCCTTCTATATAGCAATTTTTACATTTAGCTCTTTTGTCTCTACTAGGATACCATTTACAAAAGAAACATGCATTACTATCCAATCCTTTATTTCGTTCGAACTCATGGTTACAGTCTTCCGCTATATTTGCCAAATTATCTATTGCTTCTAATTCTAGATTTTCTAATCCAATTTCATTTATTAATTCTTCTGCTTCTGAGTCTGACGAGAATGTTTTGATTTTTTCTTCAGTGTCTACACTTACTATAGAATATATACTCTCTGTGTCTGACATATATTCGTCTACATTTATTAATGTTTCTTGAAAATATTCAATTAACTGAGAATTTCTTGTCTTATTATTTATTCTTTTTGGACATGTATTTGCTAAGTGTTCTACACTTCCACAAGTAAAGCATTCTAGTTTATTTTTATAATTCCTTTCTGTTCGATATTTTCTTACATGTCTATTTCTGTCTAAATAAGGTTTTCTGGCTGTTGATTTTCTAAGATAATATTTCTTTCTATTATATTGAGGATAATTTCTATTATAATGTGTTCTGTATTTTTTATGCCTTTTCTTTTTGTAATTGTCCTTATCGTAGCTTTGTGTAGTGTAAACCACGCTTTTACAAAAGTTCATTTCATTTTGTTTTAGCTGTTTTTGTATCTGTATATGGGTACATTTTTCTTATAGTATATCCATTATATGTTGTATTCTATGTCCTATAGACCATTTTAGATTAGGATTTTGTACTACTCCGTCTCTCTTATTCCATCTATCTTCTATTTCTCTTCCTAAGGCTCCTGGTAGCTTATTAAATAATTTTTTACCTAATTCTTGGTCAAACGCATTTCCACTAATAGTGCAGTAGTAAAAATAATCGTTTAAAAATTTCTTAATATGAAACCAACTACTTATACTTAGTTGTTCTAATTTTATTACCGCATTTCTTTGTAGTACCAATAATCCACTATTTGGGTCTTCCCCTGTAATTAAAGTATGTATTTTATTAGTAAAGTTATATGGATTTGCTCCCATAGATACTAAGTGTTGAAATTCCATTGGAAAATTTTCTTTATAGGCTTCCCATAAAGCTTTGGCTGATTCTCCTAAAAAGGTTTCTAAATATTTATACATTGTTTCCGCGTCTGTATCACTATATGTTTTTATATAGTCTGCTACTACTATTCCCTTCCAAAGATCTATTACTGAATTCCATCTTTGTGGATCATGTGCTGCTATATTTAATATTTTACCTTTATTGCCTCCTTCTTGAAGAATAATGGGTTCTTCTATAGGCATTCTTTTTTCTGATGGTTTAACATTGTCTATAGGTTCTCCTGCTGTTCTAAAAACTCTTCTTCTAGGTACATTTCCTGTATTAGTATCTACAGTGTATTGTTCTCCAATAGTTGTTCTTTGAAACGGACTAGAACTAGATGCACTGGATTCCATTAATTCTTTTTGACTTATTATCGAGTCTATTTCTATTTCGTCATCACTATATTGCATATCTTCTAATATTATATCGAATTTATCTGATTTCTTTTGGTATATATGTTCTACTCTATATCCCCAATTATCAGCTCGGGCTTCACATAATTTAAAATGACTTATGGTTTCTTCTATTGTTAGTTCTCCTAACTTACACCCTTTACATCTAAAAAGCATATTTGTGTTTTCTTTTTGGAGTCTTTTTGCTTCTTCTATAGCCATGTCTACTTCAAAATCTTTTTGTATTAATTCTATGTTCATAAAGGTTGACTCAGTAGTTTCATTTTCATCTAGAGTACTTTCTTCTTCTATGTCCTTTTGTGGCGTATAATTATAATTAGTAAAACGTATAGATGTTTCTCCCTTAGAATTGGTGTACATTCGGTGAGATTCTGGCTGTAGAATCTTTTTTCTGTTAAAATCTTCTAGATTCCATTCCATCCCTGCATATTCTTCGGGATTTATCTTTATGGGTTTTATTAGTCTTATTCCTCTATTTCCCATTACCTCTACTACATCTTCTACCTTAATTTTAAATTTTGTATTACTATTATTAGTCATTTTTCCTAGGAATCCTACGCATATTAATAAATTATTACCATTACACATTTCTTCGTAGCCTTTGGTCTGTATTCCTATTTTTATGTGCTTTCCAAATTCTGCTAAATTCATTATAAAATCTGGGCTAATATAAAAGATTCCTCCATTATTTGTCATGTCTACCTCCGTTAGTCCTATTATTGATTTCTTCATGTCTGACCATCTATCGTCGTAAATCACTATTAGAACTTTAGTTCCTAAGTTCTTTCTAGTTAGTCCTTTTAATCCTACTACTATTAATCCCATATGCATCAAACTTCTTCCAGTATTTTTTATTTGTCTTACAGCTGCTGGGTCTATTAAACTTGTTGTATTAACTTTAGTTCCTATGGCTGATAATTGTTCCTCTCTATAATGTCTATATAATTGTGTTGTTCTTGAGAACTGTCCTATATTATATAAAAAAATTTGGATTTAATAGTTTTAATTGGTTTTGTTGGAAAATTTGTATATCTCTATCTACGTCTATTACCTCACTTAGCTGTTGATTGTTTTCTTCTGGTGTTCTTCTACTTAGAATTCTTGATAAGAAATTATTACCTATTCTATTTTCTGAGAAACTTACTCTTGGTCTTTCTTGGCTTTCTGATCCTCCTTCGTTTCTTGGTCTAGCTGAAAGAAGGTCCATCTTTGTGATTTTCTAATTACTTTAACTTTTTCTTTCTGAGGTGTTATCTCCACCTTCTTCAATTGTTCTATTAATTCTTCAACTTCTTTATTTTTTGGGGTCTCTTTATTTTTTTTCTTTTTGTTGTTCAGTTAACCACCAAATGCGTTCATCTAATAATTCTAACCTTGGTACTATTATTTCTATTTTCTTTATTATTTCCAATATTAATGAAATTATAGTAATATTTTGTTGTATTATTATTTGGTCCGATTTAGCGTTAGGTGTATAATCTTTATAGTCTGCTGGTAAAGGTATAGACTTTTCTATTAATTTTGAGGCTTCTTCTTGAGCTAATGTTGGTCTATTCATGAAAGAGTTATTTCTTTTAGTTCTGCTACTGTCTTTTTTAATTCTCTAATGTCACTAGTTAAAACTTCTACTTGTTGAGTTATTTTAGAGACTATGTGGGTTGTTTTTAGTTCTATTTCTTTTGGTTTTTCTGTAATAATTTTAACTAACTTTCCTATTTCTGTCTTTGTAGGTAATTTTTCTAGATTAGATTTATTAATTAGAGTCTGAACTTTCTTTTCTAATTCTAATTCTTGGGTTTTAAGTAGTCTAGATTTTGTTCTAGTTTTTCGAATGTTCTTTTTTGCTTAGTTTGAGATGCTTCTACCACTTCTAATATTCTAGTGATATCTTTATTATTCTCTTGTACTTTTTCACTAAAATTTATGTGTAAATCTACTAATGTATTCAACTGCTTGTCTTCGCTATGTAGTATATGTTCTCCGTTACTGAAATTGCACTTTATAATACTATGGTCTTTTAATGCTCTATATTTCTTTTCTGGGTATATTCTTAGGTCTAAGTATTCTAGGTTTTTTAATGTATCTATTTTGCTAGGCTTATTTATTACCCTATCGAAATTTTTATTTTACAAGTTTCCTTATGGTGCTTTATAATAGTTGTAATTCTTGCTATATCTTCCCTTATACCGTGTAATTCCCACGTTATAGCAGAGATTGTCTCTTCGTTAATTTGACTTTGTAAGTGTATATTTTGTATTAGTGATGATAATGTTTCTGAATCAAGAAGAGCATCAACCACCTCTCTCTCTAAAAAACTTCCATATTCCCCTTCTCTTTCATCAAATGCTTCAATCCCTTGCCCAGTCCAAAACCTGTGTAATATAAACACCTATTGTAAATTAGTACTAAGTTTGTAATAACTACCCCCTAGTGTGAAGTAGTTTTTGGGGTTCCCCGAAAGGGAAACCTCTCTCCTTCTTCAAACCATGTAAGTTTATTTACTATGCTTTCTGTACTAATCTCCCTATTATGTAAATTATTTTTGTGATTATTATGTTTAAGTAATTATTTCCTTATCATCATGAATCTGTTATTCTTAGTATATGGTTATTCTCTTAACTTCTTAAAAACATCGATGGATTAACCTGTAAATTCCTAGGTTTTAAAGAGGCTGTTTTAATATCTAAATAATAAAGGACGATGTTGGCCGTGGTTACCAGGATGTGGTTAAAGAAGACTGTTATTAAGCATATACGTTAAGAGAAAGAGATGAACAACATAACAAGATTCGTGACAAAATAATAATAAAAAATAAAAATAAAAAAACTGTTCATACTGTTCACTTTTACTGTTCATAGTACTGTTCACGGTACTATTCATAGTATATATAAATGGGGTTATTTACTCGATAAAGGGAGATAAAAAATTACATTTGGTCAAAAAATATTTGCATGCCTACACAGAAGGTTCCAAATCAATTTGATGGTCTGTATTGATTATTTATTACAAATAATATGGTTATACATATTAAATTAGTCTAACTAACTCATTTTCTATTTTATCCTACCAATTGAGACTACCAAATGTTTAGATGAAATATTAACAAGGGGTTGTATCCTGCCTTTGAACAAATGCATAGATATGCTAATCTTAACAATTGCACTGGAGATGATGAAGGTAGCGGTGGACTATTGATTAGCGAATGAGCAAATATGTATACGTCTTTCTCAATATTGTTAGCACTGATGAGGTGCTGCACTAAAAATTTGAAATAGAAGTATCATTTTTAGGTAATAATTTCATCACAGTTCTTTTCTATATAGGCCCAAATGACAATATAGATCTCCCTTATGTATAGACGAGTAATATTATTGTTTTATTTCTTCAGGATTTGATGCAAGAGTTTGATCACAAGGCTTGAAGGTTGTTGTTGTAGTGTCAGCTTGATTAGCTGCTTACAAAATGGACTAGAGGTTTTTTATCTAGACTATCATTGAGTAATGCACAAACGTTTTTATAGTTCTCAGAGATTAATATTATTCATGTTTTGCGTACTGTGTATTACTAATAAATAAGGTAGGGGCCAATGTCATAAACCACTGGAGGTGAAAATCTGGTGAACGAGTTAAACAAATAATACTAATTAAAAAAGTTAATGTACTTTTTCTTTGTGGATTCACCTCCAGTGGTGTATGAAGTACCCCTACCATATACTTTTTCTTTGTGTATTACTAATAAATAAGGTAGGGGTCAATGTCATACACCACTGGAGGTGAAAATTTGGTGAATGAGTTAAAAAAATAATACTAATTAAAAAAAGCTAGGTATGTCTTTCGGTTAAGGAAAAGTTATACATTGACCGTTCTGTAAAATTAATTACAACCGTTAGTCATATATACAAAGAATTATACACTAGTTATATACTCCATAAGATATGTTTGTGTATATATATAAGCCTATTAACCGGTTATAAAACCGGCCGGTTTCCGGTCTAAAAACCGGAACTGTCCTCCGGTTCCGGTTTACCGGTTCCAAACATGGAAACCGGAACCGGACCGGTCCAAAACATTAGAAAACCCTTTTTGTTTTTTGTACAATATATATATATATATATATATATATATATATATATATATATATATATATATATATATATATATATATATATATATATATATTATAGGTATATCTATATATGTTATATAAGTTTATAAGTAAAGTTTATATATTTACTAACTAACAGCATATACGTATATATATATTAAGTTAGATTGTTAAGTTATACTACATATACCTAAAATATACTAAGAATATACTTATATATATCAATATACTTAGGTTATATAAGTTATATATATATATATGGTTAAGTTATATGTATATTATATATATATATATATATATATATATATATATATATATATATATATATATGTTTAAGTTATATGTATTATAACTTAAGTTATTTATAACTTAAGTTTTTTCTAAGTTTATAAATGCCTATTTTATAAATTAAGTATATTTATATTATAAGTATATTCTTATTATATTTTAGTTATTTTTCAAGTATATAACTTTCTAGTTTTTAATTTAAGTAGATGTATATTATAAGTATATTCTTAGTATATTTTAGGTATATTCCTAACTTAATACAAGTAAAAATATGAACACAAGTAAATAGAAGAAATCTCAATGAGCTATATATTTTATTCATTCATGAATAACATTTATTTGCAAATTGTAGTTTTTTTAACTTGCAAATAATACATGAGTTGCAAAGAAATAGTAGAATAATAAAATAAAAAGGTATCAATCATTTGGCTAATATCCGCCATATCATATTCGGTCATGGAGATATCTTCAAAGTCTTCCATTTGGTCCACTCCACTTGCTATCAAATCTTCAATCTCTTCCTCTTTGCCTTCCACCATTTCTAAGTTTTGGTTACGTCCTTCCGATCCAATCCAATCGCGAATGCACACTAGTACTTGCAGGCTAAATCCGGATAATGAGTGTCTATGGTCTCCAATTTGTTGTCTTCCTTGGCTAAATGCACTCTCCGAAGCCACGGTTGATATTTGATCTGTAAGGATATCTCGAGCCATTCTTGAAAGCATCGGATGACTTGCCTTGTATTTCTTCCACCATGCTAAGAGGTCCAAATCATCTAGTTGGTCGATATCCACATTTGACTGCATCAAATAAAAGTGATATTCATCAAAGTTTGCATTATGAGAAGGAGTTGGATGTGAATGTAAAACTTTTAAATGCGACAAACCCGACAAACCCTTTTTGCTACTTTGAGAAGTAGTAGAGCGTGGAGCAACGGGTGTAGCATTTTCTTCCAAATTAGAATAATGACTAAAAAATTTTCTAAACTCGGCGTCAGTTAAAAATGGTTCAACTTCCTCTTCAATTTCTAAAAAGGTATAAATTTGATTAACCAATGCTCTAGTATACGACATTTTTAGACAAGGATTTAAAAAAGAACCCAATATAAATAAAGTTGGGATGGGAAAAAAATACTTCTTAAATTTTGTTGTCATATTAAAAATAGCCGCTTGATAACCGAATTTATTTTTATACTCTTGTAAAACTCTAGTTATTTCCGCTAAGTAGGCTAAAATTCCGGTTACCGTGGGATAGAATTGTCTAGAAAAAGCAAGAGTTACATTATAAAATTTTTGTAAAAGTTCAACACATTCCTTAACATCTTCCCAATCGGTAATATTTAACCAATCATCACTATCTGTATTAAAATGGTTGTGAACTTGTTGTATGGGAATCCTATAATCATATGCTTGTTGCAACATAATGTAAGTGTAGTTCCACCTAGTGTCAACTTTTACTTGAATTTTCCTAGGTCTAAGGCCATTTTCCACACAAGAATTCTTAAAATCTCTCAGTTTTGCCCTATTAGCATTACAAAAAAGAAACACAACCGCATTTTTAACTTTTTGAATAGAATCTTCAAAACACTCAAGACCATCTTTAACAATCAAGTTTAAAATATGACAACTACATCTCACATGATTTTTTTTTTAGCGGAGGGTTTAATTCCCTTTTTAAAAGACCAATCGCCTTTATATTATTAGAAGCATTATCTAAAGCAATACAAAGTGTTTTTTTATAAATGTTAAAAAATCTCATAATAGTAGACATTGAATCCGCTAAAAATTTTCTATCGTGACGACATTTCCCTTCATTATATAAAACAGCTATATTTTTTTTTGTATCACCCAATTATCATCAACCCAATGACATGTAATAACAGAAAAATTAACTTGTTAAGACTAAGACCCAAATCGGCGGTAAAAGAAATACTACAATTTAAAGAATTAAATACATGGCGCAACTAAAATTTATATTTTTTTATACAAATCTATAACATCTGCTCTACAAGTACTTCTAGGAATACCCTCAAATAACGGATTATAATAACATTGAATATAAGTAACAAACCCCAAACCCGAAGGAAAGGAAAATGGTAGAGCGTCAAAAGCAACCATTTTAGGTATTTCTACACGCTCTTTTTTCTTGTCATAGCAAAATATTTTATCGGTTCGTGGGTCTATCGTCATTTGAATACCCCCACATTTGAACCCATTTGATCTCCCCAAACATCCTTATGTTTAGCTTTCATATGACCCGTTAGTGCACCCGTTCCACCATTCTTACTAGTTTGTTGCTTAAAAGTAAATTCTTGTTTACATAAATTACATTTAGCTATTTGTCTTTCCTTATTCTTAGTCATAAGTTTCCAAATTTTAGCGGTTGACTTATGACTTCTTGGCGGTTTGTCTTGTGTATGTGATTGTGCAGGACCTGTATCTCCTATGGGATTTTCGGGGGCTTGTCATCATCATCATCATCAATTTCATTAAAAGTGTCGGTATAATGTTGTAGCATTGCCTCATGATCTAAAAGTGGATTATTTTCACTAATATCAATACCTAAATTAGGTGTTTCGTTCACAAATGTTTTCTCATTAAACCCACCCCTAACAATATCACTACTACCACCCCTAACAATACCACTAATACCGGCACCACGTCTAAATCTCTTCGCCATTATTACATATAATTAATTTAAATCACACTCAAATAAATTGCAACAAATTAGATTGCTAGAATTAAATTGCGTAAATTAAATAGCGGAAAATAAAGATAGAGTTGAAACGAAGGTGTCAAATTGCCGGACTAATTTTCATCAAAGTGAAGGCGGTTAGAATTGCGAATCCACCAAAGCTTTGGAGCTATTTCGGATTGTTGCAAAATCACCAACTCCACCAATAATATTATAATTGCAAAATTAATAATTGAAACTATAATAAAACTTTATAATATTTAATTGAGAGAAATTTAAAGTGACTAATTGTTGCAAAGTAGCTATAATTGAGAGAAATTGAGAGAAAGAGGAGTGAATTGGTGTGGATTAAAATTGGAAATGGAGAGGGGTTTATATAGGGGTGGGGGATGGGTTAAAGTGTAAGAAAAAAAGTTTGGGGAGGTTGGGGGGCCAAAAGGGCACTTTGGAGCCGTTGGCAACGGCCATTTTTGCAAAATGGACCGTTGCCCAACGATCTACCCCACTCAAATAATGGCTACTATTTAAAAAAAAAAAAAATTTTTGACCGGTTTAACCGGTCCGGTTACCGGTAAAACCGGACCAGTTGCCAGGCATATATATATATAGATACACACACATTAATACACAAAAATTATATATTTAATCGTTGTTATTTTAATGGACGTCTGTACAAAGTAAAAGTCCGTGGGCAATTGGCACGAATGCCCCTCTTTGGGCTGGTCTTTAGATTTTGCCCCTCAAAATGGTGGTCTTTAATTATTTCCCTTCCGAGCAAAAGCAACGTAGTAAAAATACATTACTACCCCTAACCGTTACAAATAAAAACAAATATCGTTATTCTCAAATCCTTCCCTTCTTTCATATCGTTAACCCAACCCAACTTCGTTCCTAATTTTTCACATTATTTAAATGGTTGTTTCAAGCCAGATTTCTCAATTGATTTTGCTGCTACAACATCAGTAAAATGTACAAATCTTAATTCAACTCAATTTAACGATTTTATTGAGTTTAGATTGTTAATATTTGAAAAAAATCATCTTCTACGACCTGATTATTAAGAAACAGATGACATACAGCTCAGATTAAACATTGCGCATGATAAAATTAATCAGCAAAATAGAATTGATTGGATTTATTGCTTTGTTCTGATTTTAATTACTTTATACCTTAATTAAATTAGTATACAATGCTTATTTACTTGAAATTGTAATTATAGTAAATTCAATTTAAATCAGGAAATGCTTATCGATTTAAACTTGAATTAAGGCAAACTGTGTATAAATTTAGAACAAGTATGCCGGAGGAGGCAAAAGTTCAATTTACAAAAGAGTATAGTATGACGTTACCGGCAATGTTCTGAACCAATTTCATAACAAGTATGCCGGAGAAGGCAAAAGTTCTGGTTTATATAGAAGTATAAATTAGTCCAGTTGCGTCAATCCTCTAATTGAAGTAACTGTTGCAGGCATTTGATTTAAATTAGATGAAGGTAGAGGAGGTTTTCATTTTTTTTAACCAAAACCAGTTACTGCATTATCATCAGCAAAACAAAAGGTGCTTATGCCGGAGGAGGCAAAAGTTCAATTTACAAAAGAGTATAGTATGCAGTTACCGGCAATGTTTTGAACCAATTTCATAACAAGTATGCCAGAGAAGGCAAAAGTTCTGGTTTATATAGAAGTATAAATTAGTCCAGTTGCGTCAATCCTCTAATTGGAATAACTATTGCAGGCATTTGATTTAAATTGGATGAAGGTAGAGAAGGTTTTCATTTTTTTTAACCAAAAACAGTTACTGCATTATGTTAAGCAAAACAAAAAGTACTTATGCCGGAGGAGGCAAAAGTACAATTTACAAAGTAGTAGAGTATGCCGTTACAGGCAAAGTTCTGAACAAACTTCTGAAGAAGTATGCCGGAGAAGGCAATACTTCTGTTTAGAAGCCATAAAGTAAAATTCTACAAACCTAAAGAAACTTACACTTCATTAACATACATTTAAATATATATATGTCCACAAAACATAAAATCCTAACTTCATAACTACCAAACTACCATCATCAGTTCTAATTTCATGTGTACCCATTCCAAATTGCCTCATCGTCAATTTGGCCAGTGTGCTGGAATAACATCTGCCTTACAAATCGTAATTCTCTTCGCAGATCATCATTTTCTCTACTTAGAGCACCGTAAAGAGCCCTCAGAAAATCTATCTCTTTTTTTTATATCAGCAATTTCATGAGTAATTTGCAATATTAGGATGGATTTGGTTATGAAGATGGGCATGTTCGTGTGCTTGCCTGTGGCCACCATTAACATGCACAATATGTTGATTTTGGTTCATTTTGTATGTGATTATATCTGGTTTTCAGAAGTAAAGTGTTTTTTTTTTCCTTCTTCCAAAAGTTGTGTTGGTTTATATAGAAGTATAAATTAGTCTATTTTAAATTGGAATAACTGTTGCATGGATTTGATTTAAATTGGATAAAGACAGAGGAGGTTTTTTAATTTCATGAAAATAATTGTTGCAATTTCATTGGAATAACTGTTGTAGAAACAGCTACTCCATTTTTGAAGAATACTGGTAGCGGCAGAACTTCTGTTTACAAAATGGTAGAGTATGCCGTTTCAGGCATACTTCATGACTTTACATACAAAGTCTGCTGGGAAGGGCAGAACTTAAAATTTCAAGACTAACAACTTAAATACATTTCATTTTGGTTTTTTCTCAAGTGAATCTCTCTTTATGCAGGAAGTTTAACAAAAAAATGACACCAAGATGCATCTACGTAGTCTTCAACGACAAATGGGACGCCACCTACAATTATGTTAATCATGAAACCAAGCTAATACTTGTCAATGATGGTGTAAATTTTCAACAATTCACTCAACAGATGTTTGCGGGGCATACACAAGATACTCAGCAAAAAGAGGCCAACATATGGTTTGACACCAGTGAGAAAACATCCAAAGGGATGCGTGTAACAAACGACATTGATCTTCACACTTGCTTGTACCTGCTCAACAACAATGACAACTTCAGAAATTCCCGTTTCATATTAGAGTTCAATTCAGCTAATGCGGAGAACAACCCATTACAAGAACATCATAATGACGCAATCCTAATGACAGAAGGACAAACCACAGAGGAAATTGACAGACAACTCTGCATTGCTTATGAAGAAGACATGTCTGAAGTTGGATTGGATGACGAACAACACAACCCTATTAGATATAACCTTGGGATTCCACATGAGCAGAGCCAGATAGTAACTCCTAACCAGACACCTCACCAGCTACAATGGCAACCACCAAACATTGAGCAAGTTGTAAACAATGACCTTTCTCAGCATCCAACTTCAATGAATGTTGTATCACTTACTCCGAGCATGACAGTTGAAGAGACACAAACACAGCCATGCAACAAAACAAAGACACTAAAGAGGAAGAGGATACAAAATGATACACAAATTTTGACACCTAGTGCATCGATTGATCAAATAGAAGTTGGCATTTTATTCAAAGACAAAGATACCGTGAAAAAGTGCATGAATAACATTGCAATTACTCGTCATCAACAGTACAAGGTAGAAAAGTCATGCACGCAACGGTATTACATCAGATGTGTTGACCCAACCTGCATTTGGTGTTTCCACAGTTCAAGGTTCAGACGATCAGAACTTTTCAAAGTAGTTAACTTTGAAAAGAGACATAGTTGTTCAATAAATTTCATCACCTTTGACATGAAGAATGCAACTTCAAAAGTCATAGCGGAATACATTACAGACCTAGTACGCCATACACTACAAGAGATAACACCCAAATTTGTCATTGAAGAAATGAGAAGCAGATATGGCTTGCACATTGGTTACCACAAAGCATGGCGTTCCCTCCAACACGCTTATAATGTCATAAGAGGAAGCCCAGAAAATAACTACACACTTCAACCGCAATATCTTCACATGATGAAATTAAGAAATCTTGGAACAGTTGCTAACATCAAATGGACCGCTGACAATAAGTTTCAGTATGCTTTTTTCGCGTATAGAGCATCAATTGAGGGTTGGAAACACTGCAGACCAGTAATGATGGTGGATGCAACCTTCTTAAAATCAAAACACCGCGGTGTGCTCATGATAGCAGTAGCAAAAGATGGAAACAACGACATATTTCCTCTCGCATTTGGTATTGCAGACTCTGAGAATAATGAATCCCACAGGTGGTTCTTCAGACACGTAAAAAAGGTGTTTGGCACGCGCAAAGACCTATCAATTCTTTCCGATCGCCACTCATCAATTGCAAGTGCAATCAAAGAACTGTATCCAGATACCCAGCATGGAATATGCATCTACCACATGGAGAAGAACTTGCAGAAATATTTCCCATCCGAAGCGATCCTATCACTGTTCTACAATGCAGCAACTACCTACGAACATGCAGAGTTTCGTACCTATATGTCACAGATACAACAAATCGATCCAAAAGCTGCAGAATACATAGAAGAAGAACCACCGGAAAGATGGGCACATTCATTCCACACCAACAGACGTTACAACATGCTCACAATAAACAATGTCGAGACAATGAATTCTGTATTGAGGAAAGCAAGGGAGTTGCCAATAATGGCATGTATTGATTACATCCAGAACAAGCTGCAAAATTGGATGCAACAGGACCGTCCCATGACCTGACATGTTGGGCTGAAAAGATTATGCTTGAAAAGATAACTAGAGGCTTCACAATGAAAGTAAGTACATTGTACCAACACACACTTCAATATTAGTTTGGTGAGCAATGCATAGATTAATTTTAGCCAAACACAAAAGTTATGCTGGATAAAGGAAGAACTATGACCCTATTTTTATACTTCGTTCTGCCGGAAGGGGCAGACTCTTATTTTAACTAGCATGGAATTATGCCGGTAAGGGCATAACTATGACAATGAAAGTAAGTAGATTTTACCAACATACACTTCAATCTTAGTTTTATGAGCAATGTATAGTTTAAAATTAACCAAACACAAAAGTTATGCTAGACAAAGGAACAACTATGACCCTATTTTATACTTAGTTCTGCCGGAAGGGGCAGACTCTTATTTTCACTGTACAGGAATTATGCCGGAAAGGGCATAACTCTCACATAATCTGAAAATTGCCACAAAACATATCACTCATTTATATTGTCAATTTCCACAGGTAGAAAACATAACTCCCGTCAAATTTGTTGTGAAAGATGAAGGATATCAATACAATGTAGACCTGAAGAATATGACTTGTGAGTGCTTGGAGTTCCAAACTGACGAGTTACCATGCACACATGCCATGGCAGTTATAGACAAAAGAAGTTTGCCAAAATCTACATACTGTGCGGATTGGTTCAAGAAACAAGCCTGCCAAGAGACATACAAAGGTGAAATACTATCAGTTGGAAATCAAGACTCATGGATTATTCCACAAAACATTATGGATATTAAAATAACGCCGCCTGATGTTAAAATAAGACCTGGAAGAAAACAAACAAAAAGATATCGCCTAAGAAGAGAATCGACAAAGTACACATACAGATGTGGTAGATGCAAGCTCTTTGGACACACTAGGGCAACCTGTAACCACAGTCCAGCTCTCAATCCATATTCAAGAAGATACAGGAAGAGGAAACTGTCATCCTAACATCACACTCTTATACATGGTTTATATGAATTTATCTTATGATTCTTGATGCATAATGCACACTCTGCCTGAAAGAAATGGAAAAACGTTGGTATTACTACGACTGAGACTTCAAGCATCTTATCACACATTTATTCTTCTGTCCATTCTTTCTTTTATTATTTTCTTTTACTAAGTTGTTATCTTCTTGTTGCTGATAATAAAAAACTATATAATAGCAAGAGATAAATGTCCCTACATGAATTCTACAATTCTGTACCATAAAACATTGAGGAAAAAGAAAAAAAATCATCAATTTTAATTATCCAGTTTTATAATTTATGCCTCCTGTGGCAGGTATCACAGTTTTTGCCGGGAAACAAAATTGGTATCTTAAAGACTACATCCTGGTAAGTTTAATAGATGTATGCCTTGGGACATAACAATATTGTTTCTCTCTGTTGTTTTCATGTTTTACATTTATGCCGGAACCGGCAGGTCTTCCGCTTACAAAATAAATAAGTATGCCGTTAGGGGCATACTTATGTGCTTTGTTGTTTATAAAATATTTTAAAATGCTGGAAAATGGGATAAAACATTCAGCACAATACAATTAACACTAATTAAAATATTTCATTCATTCATAGCAAAATTTCATTCATACAAATATTGGAGAGGAAAAAAAAAAGAAAAAAAAACAACAACAACATAGACTAAAAATAAAAATTCATTCATACTAAAACAACAATTATGGCGTCTCAACTAATCCCAATAAAATGCGTTCTGACTGTTCAAAAAAGTTAAAAGGTTTTGTCTTTGTTGCTGGTTGTAGCAAGTTCTCTGAACTTAATTTCTGCTGGAAAGGGTGGAACTTCTATTCATAAAATGAGAAACTATGCCGACCCCGACAAACTCCTATTAAATAACCACCATAAATTTGATTCTCAACAAAATAACAGCTTTCCGTCACAAATAATCCCCAATAAATGCATTTTGGCTGGTCAATAACTTCAAAGGGTTTGTCTTTGTTGCTGGTTATGGCAAGTTTTCTGAACTTAAATTCTGCCGGAATGGGAAGAATTTCTATTTACATAATGAGAAACTATGCCGACCCCGGCAAACTTCTATTACATAACAACCATGAAGTTGTGATGGAAAGGGTATAACTTGGATTTTCAACAAAATAACAGCTTTTATGAACCGAGAAGTTGAGATTAAAAATGAACACCATGAAATTACAAAGGGGCTTAAAGTTGAAATTTATAAAACAAACAAACTGTACAATCTTATAACATTTACAAAAAACACAAGGGCGCACGAAAAAAAAATTACATAGTGCAAAAATAACTAAGACAAACTATTTTTTTCCTTTCTTCACAGATCTTGCTCAACTAAAACAAGCTATTTTTTTGCTCTCTTTTTCATGTCATACTCACACTCCATATCGTTATGCTCATGATAATCACTTCCAGCTGTATCTAGTGGCATGTCATAACCCTTTTTCAGCTTACCTTCCCATGACAAACCAAATTGATTGACCACTCTTTCATGTAGTCCATCAAACTAGAACCATCCCAATCAGCAGGATTTTGACCGCTAATCAGCATATCAGCAAACTTGATAAACAAAACGACCACAATTATAATCTCTGAAAGTCATAAAAGAGAGATGTTTTAGAACAACAGAAAAGCAAAAACAATAAAAAAATAAAAAACAACAAAAAACAACGGAAAAAGCAAAAAAATATAAGAATGAAACATACGATCCTTGCTTTGGACAGGCAGCCCAGGTATATGTCAGATTACTGAAGTTATTGTATGATGGCCTGAATAATTGAAAATCATTGACCATCAACAACTTAGGGATCATACCACAGTAGGCCTCGACAATGCGAACCAAATTATCATCGTTATGATTGAGTGAGTTATAAACTACCAATTTACGCTCATCAATCATGAAAACAGCAAGTACATAGTGAGAAATTGCTTTAGGATCATCATATCCTGGGCGAATAGGAATTAATACCCTGTCGACATTCTCCAATGATATACAACATTTTCCTCTTCGCCCATACACAATATTACTCAGCAAAAATGCATCATCACTGCCGCCAGCAAACCAGTGGTAATTAACCAGGTCTTCGTAGTATCTATTGATGTCAAATTGCACAAGATGATCAAACATCATATCTACGGTTGTGTACTTAACAGCATTGGCAGCTGGAGGATGATACATCATTTTCTTCCTCAAATAATATAGCATCACATCAATATGCTGTGTTAAGGGAAAAAAATAGCGATTCAGCGATAAACAAAAAAAAAAAGGAAGCAAGCAACAATAACTAACAGAAAAATAAGAAAAGAAAAAGTAAAAGACAATCACGAACCTCATCATTAAGCGCATAGACATCATGGTACAGCTCCAAAAAAACATCCTATATTTTGGCTTAAAATCACCCAATTGATAAACTTCACTGAGTTGGTTCAACTTTGCAGGATACATTACCTCGTCTTCAGCCCTGATTAAAGAAAAGGGAACAAAAATTACAAAAATACAGGCAGAAGTTTGGTTCACAGAAAGGGAAATTTATGAACAAGTTTTGAACAATATGCCAGAAGGGGCAAACCTTATGCTTGAAAAAGGGAAAAGTATGCCGGAAGGGGCAAAAATACAGAGATTGTACTTAAAAGACTGAAAAAGAAAAAAACATAAACCCAAAATAAGGAAGAAAAATGCAAGAAAGCACACACATAACTGACAACTTACCCAGTAGGTCGAAAGTTACTTGGTGGAAGATTTCGAGGATTGATAAATTTTTTCCAAAAGTTCACAGCAACTTTGCTTTTGATGTAATAGAATGGGCACATCCTTCTGTACTCTTCATTCCAGTCACTTTCGTCCTTCCGTGACCAAAAAGGAAGATCACTACGTGCAGAATATAGCATCCATCCGGGCGCCAGGGTATCACCCACTGCTTTCCTTTTCCTCTAGCGCCTTGTCTTCAAGGAAGATAGCACTTCCGCCACTTCAACAATAGGTTCTTCTTCAGCAAGAGGATGAGTTTGAATAACAGTACTCTCTTTGACAGCGGAAGAAGCGACATTTGCAATATCTTCAAAGGACACATATCGAAAATTGTCCTCCATTCCTTGAGAGTTATCACCCTTTCCATCAACAATAGCAAACTCCCTTGGAGTACTGACTTAAATCGAGTCTGCATTGGCTGGTTCGCTCCTAAATGGCTCAATCGCTTTAATAGGCTCGGGCATAACACCAATATGAAGAACAACAGTGCGTTCATCACCCTCATTAGAAACTTGAGCTTCAGGTGTTTCGCGTCTTATATGCTCAAGATTTTCAAGTGTTATTTGCTCGAGATTTTGAGGCATATGTCCTTTCGGTGGAAATACGTTGGATTCTTCACAATTGGCGTCACGAAACTGTTCACCGCCTAATTGTTCCTTCACAACAACCTACATAAAGTAACAAATCAAGAAACACAACATCCATCATCGAAGCAAAAATATTAAAATAAAAAATTAACAAATTCTGCAAGTGGTAAAAGATTGAAAATTATGTCAAAACAGGCAGAAGTTAGCTTCACAAAAAGGAAAATTTATGAACAAGTTTTGACAATATGCCGGAAGGGGCAAACCTTATGCTTGAAAAAGGGAAAAGTATGCTGGAAGGGGCAAGATTTAAGTTTCAAAAAGTAAAAGTATGCCGGAGTGAGCAGAAAATAACTTTCCAAAAAAGATGAGTATGTCGGAGGAGGCAGAACATGCGTTTGCAAAATAAAATGTGAAAGTATGCCGGAAGGAGCAAGAACAAAGTAAAATTATGCCGGTGTAGGCAGAAATGTAACTTTGCAAAAAAGGTAGTATGCTGGAGTAGGCAGAACATGAGTTTGAAATAAAAGGGGGGATTATGCCAGGAGGGGCAAAACTATCATTTGCATAAGCAAAACAAAAAAAAAAGCACACAAAGTGTTAATTGCTAGAAAAGCGTGCCAGGCAACTTAGGTTTAGAAAACAACAAAGTATAAATGTAAATTTACCGAAGGCAATTCAGCCTCAACTTTTCGGTTGCATTTCCTTCAGCTTGAGATACAATAGATTCATCATCATGAGGCGACACCAACGTATCACCTTCTTCTGTCTTATCATCTCTGGCAGGAGATAAATCTCGTTCGAGATGATTAGCAACCACCGCAGCATCATCTTGAGTTTGCTCTAGATTTTCAGGCATATGTCCTTTCAGTGGAGATACATTGGATTCTATGCGATTAGCGTAACAAAACTCTTCACTGCCCAATTGTTCCTCCACAACAACCTACATAAAGTAAAAACTTAAGAAACACAACATCCATCGATCGAAGCAAAAATATTAACATAAAAAATTAACAAATTGTGCAAGTGGTAAAAGATTGAAAATTATGTCAAAACAGGCAAAAGTTAGGTTCCCAAAAAGGAATATTTATCAACAAGTTTTGAAAAATATTCCGGAAGGGGCAAACCTTATGCTTGAAAAAGGGAAAAGCATGCCGGAAGGGGCAAGATTTAAATTTCAAAAAAGTAAAAGTATACCGGAGTGGGCAGAAAATAACTTTCCAAAAGAGATGAGTATGCCGGAGGAGGCAGAACATTAGTTTGCAAAATAAAATGTGAAAGTATGCCGGAAGGGCAAGAGCTAAGTTTCAAAAAGTAAAATTATGCCGGTGTAGGCAGAAATGTAACTTTGCAAAAAAGGTAGTATGCCGGAGTAGGCAGAACATGAGTTTGAAATAAAAGGGGGGATTATGCCAGGAGGGGCAAAACTATCATTTGCATATGCAAAACAAAAAAGAGCACACAAAGTGTCAACTACCAGAAAAGCGTGCCAGGCAACTTAGGTTTAGAAAACAACAAAGTATAAATGTAGATTTACCGAAGGCAATTCAGCCTCAACATTTTCAGTTGCATTTAGAGATTCAACTTGTTCAACATCTGTCTCCATAGGACATGTCACATTTGCTTGGCCTTCTCCAAAAACATCTTCAAATGTCTTGTCCCTATCAACTACCACATTTGTAGATTGAGGACCATCCGGAAGCCATGGATTAGGAGAAGCATCTGCATCTTGTAATGTTTTGCGTAATTCTTGTAAAATCGGATTTTGCCTCCCAACTCTGTCTTATCAACGGTTCTTTCACTAGAAACGGCTTGCACATCTTCCATCTGAATCTCTTGATTACTTTCAGCCTCAACATTAGACAAATCAACACCAAATGAGTTGCCCCCCTTGTCTTCGGTGACAGTTTCAGCATCCCAAAATACCTGTTCAATATCAGCAATATCTTCACCAACATGTGACTGCACCGATCTTCTTCGTTGCCCAACGGAATATTGCTCAACATTTTTACGAGACCTGGCTTGTTTAGTTTTCCTTTTTGCAGCAACACTTTTACGAACAGATCTTGTGCTCTTGCGCCTACCCTTTTTAACATGACGAGGAGAATCAACATGTCGACGAACATTTTCAGTATCAGAAGCAGTTTGGGATTCAAAATTTAACCCTGCTTTTTGCAAAGCAGAAATCAGCTGATCCATCCGGGCCTTCTCCTACTGTTGATTATTCAAAATCCTATCCAATTTAACATCACAAACATTTTCCAGGAACTGTGAAAATAAACAAATACAACAAAGTGTTAAACTCAAGAGAAAAAAAAAAAGAACAAAACTTTTAGAGGAAAAACAGACAAGAACGATGAGAAATACCTCAATGCGACGCTCTAGAGAAGAGCTTTTAGTGGATTTGCCAGCAATATTGGCATCTTCAAATTCACTTCCATCACCACTTGAATTGTCCGGAGATTCATCAACCACCCCTTTACCTCGCTATTGAAATAAAATTCATACAACAATAAATAATAATTACATCAAAACAGAAAAAGAAAACCACATTAAAAGTTGACACGAAAAGTAAAGGGCAATAAACACCATTACCTTTCCTCTCGTGTACTCTTTGGATACAAGCAATTTCTTGACATCATTGAAATGTGGAGATTTATTACTGACATACGACAACATCAGAGGTTCACGACAATCGCCAATAATTTCAACATATTGACTGCGATAGTCATTGAACCTAGACCAAACCCAAACGCTAAAGCCATAAACAAAACTAACAACACCATAATCAATGGTATGTCTGTTTATCCCTTTCTTATATATTGATTTGAAACACCTCAGGAGTTCAGCAAAACACAAAGACCCCCAATTAAACTGCTCAAACAATTCACTGTCCTCTATGTATACAATATGCTGCCACAATACCTTCTTATCAATCCTACCGCCTAATAAGACACGACCAAGAATGTATACCTCTGCTAGCATCACCGCATCAATGTCATCTTCAAAATCAACATTTTCAGCACTCATCACATTCTTCAAATCCCTCATTTCCAAATTCCTTTTACCATCTTCAACACCAAAATATCTTCTCAAAAGACGACTGCCATTGGTTTTGTTATATTTAGCATAGAAAGATCTAGGAGGTTCAGTAATTGATAACCCAGTGACTCTCTTAAATGATTGGTCTGTAAATGTCACAAGTTTATCTTGTATATTAAAATGCATTTCATTGGTTTCAGAACACCGAACTTCCGACAACAACATAAAATTCACCAAGATACCCGACATTTTTATATTATGTAATTCCATAAATTTCCCAAAAGGACGATTCTTCAAAATTACCAACTGTTCTTTTGTAAGAAATTTCTCAACAAATTTATCAAACTTTTCATCCCCTCGCCATACAACACTGATGCGTGTGTCTGTCCACTCTTCAGGAGGAATATAATAGTCAGCAACTTGTCCAAATTGACATCTCATGATTTAGCACACTGACATGAGCAAAACATAAAATTCAATCAGGAAAAAAAAGGAAAAAAAAAACACATAAAAACATTACCAACAAAAATACATTAACACAATGCATTACGAAAAACGTAAAAGAAAAAAAAAACAGAAAACCCTATTCAAATAAAATACAGACACAAACAATTTAAGGAAATAACTTATCAATAAGTAATAAAATAGTAACTAATAACTTACATATGAAATTGAAACCCCACTAAGAGAAATCAATGAAAACACTGATAAAGATGATATAGAAACGTGACAAAGCAACTGCCTTCTTCAGCTTTAAAGTGAACAAATGAAAATAAAAAGTAAATTACAGGAAGAGCGGGCAAACATATATTGAACAAAAAAAAAAATTAAAACTACACACGTGCTAACCACGTGACAAAACTTATGCCGAAAGAGGCATAATGTAAGTGTGCTAAGAATAAAAGTTTGCCATTGTGGGCATAACTGTGTGGCTTTATATAGAAGTTCAAATTAGTCGATTTTAAATTGGAATAACTGTTGAAATGATTGGATTTCAATTGAATGAGGATATAGGGAGTTTTGCAGTTTTTTCTAAAAAAAAAAAAACCAAAACAGTTAGTGATATTTGAATTGAAGTAACTATTGCAATTATTGACAAAAATACAAAGAGTTTTTCAGTTTTTTTTTTTTTTTTTTTAAAAGAATTAATACATTTTCAATTGGAAGTAAATGTAGCAATACCTATTAGAGATATTGGGAATAAGAGTCACTTCTTCATTATCTTTTTTTATTTCTAGCAAAAAAAAAAAACTGTTACTACGAATTTAGAAGTATGCCGGAAGGGGCAGAACTTCTGTTCCCAGCGGGCGAACTTATGCCGGAGGCGGCAAGATTATTTGGCTTGACTTTTGCATATTAAGCTCTTTGGATTTCAATTGGATGAGGATACAACAAGTTTTGCAGTTTTTTTTTTTTTAAACCAAAAATAGTTACTCAAATTTAAATTGGAGTAACTGTCGCAACTATTAACAAAAATACAAAGAATTTTTCAGTTATTCTTTCCATTTTTTTTTTAAACAAAATAATTAATACATTAATTGGAAGTAACTGTCGCACTTATTCGAGATGTTTTGGAACAAGAGTCACTTTTTAATTATCTTTTTTATTTTTAGGAAAAACAGTTACTTCCATCTTAGAAGTATGCCGGAAGGGGCAGAACAACTGTTCACAAAAATGGCAAAAGTAGGCCGGTTAAGGCAGACTACAATAGAGCACAGTTTGAAAAAGTGAAACTTCATTATATGTACGGAAATGAAAGACCAATTTACCTATACATCATTCGAAAAAGGGGGAAACACAATAACATAACACTTGCCGTAAATAACAACAAAAAAATCAATTCACTTTCCTAACTCTTCTGCAGTACAGTATATATCTTCAACAGCAGAACTCAACTGTTTCTCAACTGGAGTACTGCTTGGTGTAAGCAAATACCAATTAGGATAACCATCATCTTCTTTGTTTCCATCTTCGCATCTCGGACGTTTTCTACTATGTTCAACAGCAGCTGCTACTTCATTTACATTTTGTGATGCTTCATTAGAAGAAAACACATAATCTCCGCATTGAAAAGCATTATTAATTGCAGCAATTTCTTTAAGTGCTTCTTTTTTTGCGCGGTCTTCATTTTCTTTCACAAATTCCTTTTCAAACTGAGAAAGAGTTTGAGTTTTATCAGACAGTTGACTTGATGAAGAAACAGCAACATCACAGAGCATATCGAGCATGGGAGACGTCTCATTTTTGGTAGACCTTGCTTTACAAAGCATATTCTCCATACATTCCTGCAAATCTTTTCCAAGATGTGCATCTAACTTCACCTCATCATTCACTGAATAACCCAAATCAGGTTGTCTTTTACCAGATGCACAAGCTTTACAAGATTTGTTTTCGCTATGCAGTCGAACTAAACTTTCAACACAATGCATCACATAATCAAATTTACTTTCCAAACTTTCAAGTCTACTTTCTAAACAAGTTCTTTTAGCACTTTCAGAAGCTGCTACACATGACTTTGTTTCATCATGTACACGAACTAAGCTATCCACAGCATTAATCGCACCAACAAAATTTTTATCCAATTCTTCGAAACGGCTATCCAAAGACTACAAAACAAGGAAAAAAAAATTAAACAAAGAAGAAAAGAAAATGAGAATAAACAAAAACAACGAATGCGACATGCAAAGTATACATATCATATTAACAAACTCAAAAATAAAAAATAAAAGGCCATACCTTTACTTGATTGACAATTGTAGATCATTCATCATCAAGTTGTTTCTTCACACTAGACAAAACACCCTGTATAACAGATCAATAAAACAACACATTACTTTGATGTCATTAAATTAATATTGAACAAGTATGCCGGACCCGGCAGAAGAAAAGTCTAAAAATGAAAACAGTATGCCGGTAGGAGCAGAATTGAAATATGAAAGGAGAAATGTATGCCGGAAGGGGCAGATTTTAAGTTTGCAAAACCAAAAGGTATGCCTCAAGGGGCATAAACTTTCATTTCCAAAATCAAAACAGAGACTGCTAAAATGTGTTACCTACTAAAATAAGTCTGAAAATGAAAACAGTATGCCGGTAGGGGCAGAATTGAAATATGAAAGGAGAAATGTATGCCGGAAGGGGCAGATTTTAAGTTTGCAAAACCAAAAAGTATGCCTCAAGGGGCATAAACTTTAATTTCCATAACCAAAACAGAGAAGACTACAAAAATGTCTCCTACTAAAATACTCTACCAGAAGGCCTCTAACTCAGAATTCAGTTAAACAATCAAAAACACAAAAGGCAAACTACAACTTACATCAACTATCTGAGAAGTAAGTTGAGATGGCGAAACCGCACTGGAAGAACAAGAGCCTTAATCATCAGGAAATTTAAGTGCATTTGGATAATCCAACATCTCTTGTTCCGTACCAACAGTAATAGCATGGACAATAAATTTCTTGAATCTCTATAACACAATATAAACACATCAATTAGACAAAAACACAAAACATAACAAGAGGGAAAAAAAAACAAGAAAAAGAAGCATCAACAAAAAGGAAACACATACTTTTTCAGCATGGAAGAAATTATCAGTAATAACTTTATAATCAACTTGCTTTGAAGGACCCCAAGACAACATACGAGGAGACTTCAGACCATGAAAACTTGAAAACCCTCGAAAGATAGGGAAAACCTCCAACAGCCACACATTTAAAGCGTAAGGGAAACCACTAATCATATAACGTGTAGATGGCATGCTCTTGAAAGTCTTCACACAACCACAATCGACCGTACCAACCAATTAAAACTAAGAGAACCCCAAGGATAAGACACTCGAAGACTGTCATCATCAATTATCTCCATTAGATGACCTTTAACAACACATTTCTCGTTACGACCCAACAAAACCCTCTCCATTATATAGACCTCAGCAAGTCTAACAAGATCACTAGATCTTTCCGAAAAACCACCAGTACGATTACTTGACTTGATCTGTAAGAAACTCTTGAGATCACACAACCTTATTCTATCCTGATTTGGAAAATAAAGTCTCAACAATCTATTTGGTCTGCTAGACACAACACTAAAATCGCCAACACAAGAATCCAAACTAGTAATAAGACGGAAAGACTCGGAATCAAATACACACACGCGATCAAATATCTTAAACTTTAACGCACTATCATTACTAGATGAAAGTTGCGATAAGATCAAGCAATGGAAAATACTATCAATCAGGCGGACATCAACCAAATCCATAAACTGTCCAAACACACCCTTTTTCAACAACTCCAATTGAGAGACACTCAAAAAGGACAAAATCAAACTCCGAAAATAAAAATCACCACTCCACATGCCACCTCCTTCAACCCAGTGTTCAAACTTAACCAAGGGATGTTCCTCCTATAAAAGAAAAATTAATGTTAACAGAAATCAAGAATTTACATAAGAATAAACCAAAAATAAGAATGAAAATAATTAACATATAGCATAATAAAAAATCAGCCCCTAGACTGGTACACAAATACCTGCATAATAGAAGAAAGAACCAAAACACATAAGATTGCATAAAAAGCCAACATTATTAACAAAACAACACCACAAATACATAAGATTGCATAAAAATCAAAATTATTAACAAGACAACACCAAAAAACCAAGACACACATAAATTAATTTAATTCATGAAGTTATGCCGGAACAGGCATAACTTTATGCCGAAACCGGCATAACTTCAGTTTCAAAAACCAAGAACTCTGCCGGACCCGGCATATATTGCCTCAGACAAACACAGTCTTCATGAAAACACAGGTTACTAAACAAAAAAAACACCAAAAATCTTAAATTAAAGTTTATAATCAGGAAAACATATAAACTTTCATAAAAACCAACATTATTAACAAAAAAAACACCAAAAAATCAAAACACATACAAACTAACTTAAATCACGAAATTATGCCGGAATAGGCATAAATTCAGTTTCAAAAAATAACAATTCTGCCAGAACAGGCATATGTCGCCTCGCACAAACACATTCTTTACAAAAACCAGATTAGTAAACAAAAACAACAGCAACAACATAAAACAGTTGTTCACAGGCAAAACTTCAAAGATTCAACAAAGAGAAAACCAAAACGCATATCAAAATCAACTAAAACATATTACGACATTCATAATAGGACATTCAAAAAACCAGAATATATACATGGGGAACGAAACTAAAGTTCAAAAAATCATACAGACACTGTAACAAAACAATATAATTTTAAATAAAAAAGAATCAATTAAATATAAAAAAAAATGACGAAGACAAAGATATCAATTCAACAAACAACAATTTAACATAAAAACAAAAATTGAAACGAGCAAAAGATCCAAATTCGTACCTAAATTTTAGAACAGATAAGACAGACACAAAACAGAGGAGGAACGAAGAAGCAAAAAAAGAAAAAAAAAAGGGCAAATGACGAAATAGAAAGGGTTTTAATGGGGTAGGGGTAATTTCGTCAAAAAACTTTAATTAAACAGGCGGCAGGGGCAAAAATTAAAGAAGCCATAAATGAGGGGCAAAATATAAAGACCATCCCAAAACAAGGGCACTCCGCGGAAAAAAAAAAAGTCCGTTATATCTTCTGGGGCAATCGGCGCGAATTCCCCTCTTTTGGGCTGGTCTTTAGATTTTGCCCCTCAAAATGGTGGTCTTTAATTATTTCCCTTCCGAGCAAAAGCAACATAATAAAAAAACATTACTACCCCTAACCGTTACATATAAAACACAAAAATTGTTATTCTCAAATCCTTCCCTTCTTTCATATCGTTAACCCAGCCCAACTTCGTTCCTAATTTTTCACATTATTCAAATGGTTGTTTCAAGCCAGATTTCTCAATTGATTTTGCTGCTACAACATCAGTAAAAGGTACAAATCTTAATTCAACTCAATTTAACTATTTTATTGAGTTTAGATTGTTAATATTTGAAAAAGATCATCTTCTACGACCTGATTATTAAGAAACAGATAACATACAGCTCAGATTGAACATTGCGCATGATAAAATTAATCAGCAAAATCGAATTGATTGGATTTAATGCTTTGTTCTGATTTTAATTACTTTATACCTTAATTAAATTAGTATACAATGCTTATTTACTTGAAATTGTAATTATAGTAAATTCAATTTAAATCAGGCAATGCTTATTGATTTAAACTTGAATTAAGGCAAACAGTGCAAATTTAGAACAAGTATGCCGGAGGAGGCAAAAGTTCAATTTACAAAAGAGTAGAGTATGCCGTTAACGGCAATGTTTTGAACCAATTTCATAACAAGTATGCCGGAGAAGGCAAAAGTTCTGGTTTATATAGAAGTATAAATTAGTCCAGTTGAGTCAATCCTCTAATTGGAATAACTGTTGCGGGAATTTGATTTAAATTTGATGAAGGTAGAGGAGGTTTTAATTTATTTATTTTTTAACCAAAAACAGTAACTGCATTATCATCAGCAAAACAAAAGGTGCTTATGTCGGAGGAGGCAAAAGTTCAATTTACAAAAGAGTAGAGTATGCCGTTAACGGCAATGTTCTGAACCAATTTCATAACAAGTATGCCGGAGAAGGCAAAAGTTCTGGTTTATATAGAAGTATAAATTAGTTCAGTTGCGTCAATCCTCTAATTGGAATAACTGTTACAGGCATTTGATTTAAATTGGATGAAGGTAGAGGAGGTTTTCATTTTTTTTAACCAAAAACAGTTATTGCATTAAGTTAAGCAAAACAAAAAGTACTTATGCCGGAGGAGGCAAAAGTACAATTTACAAAGTAGTAGAGTATGCCGTTACAGGCAAAGTTCTGAACAAACTTCTGAACAAGAAAATACTTCTATTTAGAAGCCATTAAAGTAAAATTCTACAAACCTAAAGAAACTTACACTTCATTAACATACATTTAAATATATATATATATATATATATATATATATATATGTCCACAAAACATAAAATCCTAACTTCATAAGTACCAAACTACCATCATCAGTTCTAATTTCATGTGTACCCATTCCAAATTGCCCCATCGTAAACTTGGTCAGTGTGCTGGAATAACCTCTGCCTTACAAATCGTAATTCTCTTCGCAGATCATCATTTTCTCTACTTAGAGCACCGTAAAGAGCCCTCAAAAAATCTATGTCTCTTTTGATATCAACAATTTCATGAGTAATTTGCAAATTTGCAATATTAGGATGGATTTGGTTATGAATATGGGCATGTTCATGTGCTTGCCCATGGCCACCATTAACATGTGCAATATGTTGATTTTGGTTCATTTTGTATGTGATTATATCTGGTTTTCAGAAGTAAAGTGTTTTTTTTTCTTCTTCCAAAAGTTGTGTTGGTTTATATAGAAGTATAAATTAGTCCATTTTAAATTGGAATAACTGTTGCATGAATTTGATTTAAATTAGATAAAGACAGAGGAGGTTTTTCAGTTTCATGAAAATAACTGTTGCAATTTCATTGGAATAACTGTTGCAGAAACAGTTACTCCGTTTTTGAAGAATGCTGGTAGCGACAGAACTTCTGTTTACAAAGTGGTAGAGTATGCCGTTTCAGGCATACTTCATGACTTTACATGTCATGACCCGACCACGGGCCGCAACGGGTACCCGGGGCTAACCACCGAGCACCCCTCCTTCTACTGCTTATCACTCTCATCTAATGCTCTTATCAATATTATACTCAAGTTACAAGAAAATTATCTTTCATTAAGAAACATAAATGCTTTTATATGCACAAGCCTTTTGGTCATTGAAATAATATATATATATATATATATATATATATATATATATATATATATATATATATATATATATATATATATATATATATACATATACATATACATGCATGTGGTAGCAACCTCATGAGACCATACCACCCACACTGCGTATTTACGAGCCTCTACTAGAGTACTAGATATATGGACAGGACAGGACCCCGTCGTGCCCAAAATATACATGTACGAAAAAGGAAAATCATAAGCACCTCCGGAACAATGGAGTGCTCTCAACAGCTAACAGCTCCTACGAGTCCGGAGCAAGGTCTCCTCCCTGTCTACCTGTGGCCATGAACACAGCGTCCAAAGAAAAAGGACGTCAGTACGAACATTGTACTGAGTATGAGAGGCATAAACAATAATATCACATCAATGAAATAAAGGAAGCATCAATGAGGAACATCTGTATCTGACTGTCACATAGAAAATGAGTGATGCATGCTAGCTTACTCATAGTCATCATCATATCATTTGTGCATAAATATATAAACTGCCCATCCATATCATATCGGTGTAATAATCATTAGCCTGCGTCCAGGCCTCCCGCGTTCGGGGTATCATCTCCTGCCGCCCATTAGTGGTGTCTGCCCATGCCATTTGGCCATGGTGTATAGCTGCCCGCCTTAGCGGTGACTGCCCGGCCAAGTAGGCGCGGTGTGATATCATTAGCATAATATACTCATCATAATTCATGCATAAAGGCTCAAGGTTAGCTATGCTTTGTCGGGGTGACGTAAGGTCGTGATCCCCGATTCCATTATGGAGCACTCATTAACATCCTGCCTCACCTTGAAGGGAATAGTATATGAGGTGAGTGTAAGCAATAATGACATCATATCATGAATATTCAGAACTCATATACTCTAACTCATTACCTTGTGTAGCAAATTAGGGATATCAACTCGTATTTCTCTTTCGAAACTTAAGAGATCCATGGAGAAGGAAGAAAGTTATATTATAGGATTCATGCCATGGAAGGAAAGGACTAGCCTCACATACCTTTGTCATTTAACTATCTTATCGCTTGATCGTCCTCCTTCGATGCTCGCGTTTCAACCTTCGAGAGGAATCGCATTAACATTAGTTACTCGGCTATAAGAACATTTCACTATTTCTAGGGAAAATTGGGCAGCACTTCCTTTGTTCATACTACTTTTCCCACATTCTATATCAACTCCCAACGTTAATAACAACATCCACAATATAGGAACAACAATCATCATTTATCTACAATTACCACAATTCACCATTTCCCTTAGATTTCTCCACAATTATGATTATAACTCATTATCGCGTTTTCTCATATATAATACTTATTTCGTGGTCTAAAGGTCACTTATAACATATTCACAATCACATCATACCAACATTCATAATTCACACCAATCACTATTCACACCTTCATGACCCAATTTCTATGTCTTTCCACAATTCAAGTGTTTCAACTTTCAACCACTCAAACCATATAAAAGGGTCATAAAACTCACCTTAGATGATGGATGAAAAACCTTTGAGTCGAACTTCTCTTCTTGCACCAAAACCCTAACTCACTCTTCTTGAGTTTTCTTGGCTTAGATGAACTTTTAATGGGTTTCATAAACTTGATTTCATGGATTTGGTGTAGTTGACCATAGTTTTCCTTTGATTTCTTGTGGAGAAGGTTCTAGAGAGTTCTTGGAGAGAAGAGAGTGGAAGATTAAATGAAATAAGAAATGGAGGAGGGGTCTTATATTAATTCATGAAATCAGTCCCGTCCGAGATGTACGGTGCGATCGACGAAGCGTCGATCCAGGCGTCGAAGTCGTCAAATTTCCAGTGAGGAATCTGTCATTTCTTCTCATTCAATGGTGAGAAGGACGGCTCGTCGAACTGATCGACGGAGCGTCGACCTGTTCGTCGAGTGGTCTTTGCTCCAGCTCAGTTTTACGGCGCCATCGACGGGGCGTCGACTTGTTCGACGGTACAAAGGACGACCGTCGAACCCCCTTTTCGCAGGACTGTGGTGAAGTTTCATTTAACGGACTTTTCTCCCTTGACTTTAACTTCTCTGAAAATTTACGTTAGTCCCTTCATCGCTTAGCAACCCAAAGCTTCGAGGTGTAACATTCTTCCCCCCTTTTGGAACATTCGTTCTCGAATGTTAAGTACTCGGGAATTCTACAAAAATTTCGCAAGAGTTTCCCCTATAATATGGCGCTACCTTCCTGTCACAACAACCCATAATAATCTGCCTCACAGGGCTACAACACAATAAAACTCTAAGAAAGACTTACGAAATCTGCTGAAAGTAGGGGGACATAATTTCTGAGTAATGATGGAAATAGGGGTATTCAGATACTCTAATTATTACACTTCATTGACTGCATACATACCCCATAGTGCCGGCGTTTCATATTGGACCTCTCCTGGGGGTTGAAATAAGTGTGGATACCTAAAATTCATTTTCTCTTCTGCTTCCCAAGTCATCTCTTCTCGATTGTTATTCCGCCATAAGACCTTAACTGAAGCCACTTCTTTGTTTTGAAGCCTTCGTACTTGTCTATCTAAGATGGCAATGGGTACCTCTTCATATGCCAACTTTGCTGTCACTTGTACATCATCTACTGGAACAAATCTTTTGGGATCTCCAACACATTTGCGGAGCATTGAGACATGAAAGACTGGATGAACTGATTCAAGCTCTGAAGGCAAGTCCAATTAATAGGCTACTTAGCCAACCGTACGGATAATTCTGTAAGGTCTGATGTATCGAGGACTTAACTTCCCTTTCCTGCCAAATCTCATCACTTCTTTCATTGGCGACACCTTCAAAAATACCCAATCCTCAACCTAAAATTCCAAGTCTCGCCAGCGGTTGTCCGCGTAAGATTTTTGGCGACTTTGAGCTGTCAACAATCGATCCCGGATCACCTTGACTTTTTCTACCGCTTGCTGAATCAATTCCGGGCCTATTAGCTGTACCTCTCCTATTTCAAACCACCCAATTGGGGACCTACACTTTCTTCCATATAGGGCTTCATACGGAGCCATCTGGATACTGGAATGGTAGCTGTTGTTATAAGCGAACTCAATAAGGGGTAGGTGATCATCCCAACTGCCACCAAAATCTAGCACACATGCTCGGAGCATATCCTCCAAGGTCTGAATAGTACGTTCGGCTTGTCCATCGGTCTGTGGATGAAATGATGTGCTAATCTTCACTTGGGTACCTAGACCTTCTTGAAAGGATTTCCAGAACTTGGCTGTAAACTGCGCCCCTCTATCTATAATAAAGGATAATGGGAAACCATGGAGTCGCACAATTTCCTTGAGATACAACCTCACATAATCTTCTGCGGAGTATGTGGTCCTGACTGGAAGAAAATAAGATGCCTTTGTTAACCTGTCCACAATTACCCATATATAGTCATACTTGCCTCGGGAACGGGGCAACCCCACAATCAAATCCATATTGATAATTTCCCACTTCCAAGTAGGGATTTCCATTGCTTGCAATAGCCCTCCTAGCTTCTGGTGTTCGATCTTTACTTATTGGCAATTTGGACATTGGGCTACAAATTCTGCTATGTCTCTTTTTATGCCGTCCCACCAATATATCAATTTGAGGTCGTGGTACATCTTTGTTGCGCCTAGGTGGATAGAATATCGAGAGTAACGGGCTTCTTCCAGAATTCGTCGGCGCAATTCTGCAACATTCGGAACACACAGTCTGTCATGGTATCTAAAGACCTCATCCATCGAAGTTTTAAATGGAGATCTCTCTTCTTCATGAAATGTGTCTCTGTAGTGGCTCAACCGCGGGTCTTCATATTGACGCTCTTTCACTTCCGCATTCAGAGACGAAACCATGGGATCATTAATACCAATCCCTGCACTGCCTGTATCAATTACCCACACTTCGAGATTAACTAGCTGGTAAAGCTCATGAACTATCTCTTTCTTTTCCGGAGAGACTTCACATAAATTACCCATGGATCGGCGGCTAAGCGCATCGGCCACCACATTTGCCTTTCCGGGGTGGTATAAAATATTCGCATCATAATCTTTTAGCAATTCTAACCACCGCCTCTGCCGTACGTTCAATTCCTTCTGTTTGAAAATGTATTGGAGACTTTGGTGATCTGTAAAAATATCAACATGTACGCCATACAAGTAATGCCTCCATATCGTCAACGCATGAATAACTGCATCCAATTCAAGATCATGAGTTGGGTAGTTCTTCTCATGCTTCCGCAGCTGTCTCGAGGCATAAGCAATAACTCTACCGTACTGCATCAACACACATCCCAACCCAACACCGGAAGCATCGCAGTATACTACATAACCATCGGACCCTTCTGGAAGTGATAAGACTGGGGCTGAGGTCAATTTGTCCTTCAACGTTTGAAAACTGCGTTCACAAGCATCATTCCATTGAAATTTAGTTGACTTCTGGGTTAGCTTCGTCAATGGGGCTGAAATAGCTGAGAAGCCCTCCATGAACCTTCTATAATAACCTGCCAATCCTAGAAAACTACGAACCTCGGTAGGCGTCGTAGGCTCGGCCAATTCTTTACCACTTCAATTTTCTGAGTATCAACTCGAATACCTTCGTCTGAAATAACATGGCCAAGAAATGTGACGGAATTTAGCCAAAACTCGCACTTTGAGAATTTTGCATATAGTTTTTGTGTTCGAAGAATTCCAAGTACGATACGTAAATGATCAGCATGTTCTAATTCTGTGCGATAATACACCAGAATATCATCAATGAATACTATCACAAATAAGTCCAAGAGTGGCCTGAACACGTTATTCATCAAATTCATAAACACGACCGGAGCATTAGTCAACCCAAACGACATCACCAGAAACTCATAATGGCCATATCTCATTCTGAAGGCTGTCTTAGGAATATCTTCTTCTCTAACCCTCACTTGATGATAACCCGCCTCAAGTCTATTTTAGAAAACCACTTGGCACCCTGCAGCTGATCAAATAGATCGTCAATCCTTGGGAGAGGATATTTGTTCTTTATCGTCACCTTGTTCAACTGCCTATAATCGATGCACATTCGTAGGGAACCGTCTTTCTTTCTCACAAATAGGACTGGTGCTCCCCACGGCAATGAACTGGGTCTGATAAACCCCTTTTCGAGCAAATCTTTTAATTGCGCCTTTAGCTCTTTCAATTCTGCCGGAGCCATGCGATAAGGAGGAATAGAAATAGGCTTGGTGTCCGGCAACACATCAATGGCGAAGTCAACTTCTCTTTCTGGAGGAAGGCCTGGAAGTTAATCTGGAAATACATGCGGAAATTCATTTACTACCGGGACAGATTGGAAAGTTGGCGACTTAGCTTCGGTATCATGAACTCAGACTAGATGATAAATGTAGCCTTTGGCTATCATCTTTCTGGCCTTGAGATAGGAAATAAACCTACCTCTTGGAGACGCTGTATTACCCTTCCATTCCAGCACGGGTTCTCCTGGAAATTGGAACCGAACTACCTTCGTTCGACAATCAACATTAGCATAGCATGAGGCCAACCAGTCCATACCCATAATTACATCAAAATCTAACATCTCCAGCTCAATCAAATCAGCTTTTGTTTGGCGATCACATATCACAACTACACAATTTCTATACATTTGTCTTGCTATCACGGGATCACCAACCGGAGTAGATACCTCAAAAGGTTTGATTGGCTCAGGTT
Organism: Lycium barbarum; assembly: GCF_019175385.1. Lineage (NCBI taxonomy): Eukaryota > Viridiplantae > Streptophyta > Magnoliopsida > Solanales > Solanaceae > Lycium > Lycium barbarum. The sequence goes on from NC_083337.1 coordinate 38,524,710, forward strand.
TCACCCCAATGCGACCAGCAACATACGGGGTAATATAGGAAAAAGTGGAACCCGGGTCTATCAAGGCATATACATCATAGGAAAATATGCATAATGTATTTGTAACTACATCGGGGGAGGACTCAAGGTCCTGTCGTCCAGCTAAAGCATCTATACGGGGCTGAGTGGCACCTGAAGTAGATGTTGCCCCTCTGCCTCTACCTCAGCCTACTGACACCTGAGGAGCCTGCCCTACCGAGCGCACTGAGGAAGAACCAGCTACTGAACTGTGGGCTGAACCCCAACTCTGCCACTCGCCGACGGGCAATCTCTCATCATGTGTCCCACCTGACCACAAGTATAACAAGCATCCGTGCCTTGGCGACATTGTCCGGAATGTATTCTATCGCATTGGCTGCATTGCGGTATTGGGGGTCTCCTCTGGCTATAGTCTTCCCTGAACTGAGAATCTGAGGCCCTCGAACTTTGACCCTGTCCTGAACGAAATGAGCGATCAAATCTCCTACCCGTAAATCGATGAGGTGCGCTAGTCACCGACTGGCCTGAATGTCTAGAAGATGTCTGCATTGGTCCCCCTCTATAATCACTGCCTACCCCCATAGACCTAGCCCTCTTGCCTTGCCGTCTATCAATATCACGATCACTTCTTTGTGGTTGTTGTCGCCCCTCTAAATTCTGGGCATGGGCTTGTATCCGAGAAATATCCATCCCACCTTGTAGAGAAGCTGTCAAGCAATCCTTGAATATATGTGGTCCTAAGCCACTCACGAATCTATGTACCCGATCTCCCATGTCGGCCACCATAACCGAGGCATATCTAGCCAAAGAATTAAATTGCATGCTATACTCCCGGGCACTCATATTTTATTGCCTCAAATTTAGAAATCTATCCACCCTAGCTCGGCGGACCTCGGGTGGCAAATAATGGCGGATGAAGGCGTCGACAAATTCTTGCCGAACCGGAGGAGGCGCATTCTCTCCTCTTGACAATACCCAGTTATTATACCATAAGACTGCCACATCCCGGAGCCTATAAGATTCCAACTCCACGGATTCAATTTTGGAGGCGTGGACAATCCTCAACAATCTCAACATCTCGTCAATGAAACCTTGCGGCTCTTTATCAGGCTTCGACCTGAAAAACTCCGGAGGATTTTAACTCATAAAATCACGGGCTCTGGTACTGGCTGATCGATCACTTGGGCCCGTATTCTGCCACTGTGCCTGAGCGGCAACCAGCTGCGTCAATAGATGTATGGCCTCGGTCATTTGTTGACCCGAAGCAACTGGTGGAGGGATTGGAGCTGGAGCTCCTCTTTGCTTTTCCACATTAGGCGGGGTGGAGGAAGTATTAGATAAGGCCTCGTTATGTGATTCTCCTCCTTCTATATCCGTTGGCGGCTCTCTTACTACTCGCCTGTTCGTCGGAGTCTTGCCCTTCTGGGAAGCTGTAGATTTTCCCTTTGGCGGCATTCTGAAATCACAACACACTATTAGGGAGGGTAAAATCTTATACACAGCTCTATCGCACGATTTCATAAGGAGAAAGATGGTCATTTTTCCTAAATGCCCTGTAGCCTCTTGTTTATTAGTGTGGCGCGCAACACACCATAAACAAGACTCTTCTAGACACGGCTCGTAGACACTTCCTAGGACTGAAATGCTCTGATACCACTTTTGTCACGACCCGACCAGGGGCCGCGACGGGTACCGGGGCTAACCACCGAGCACCCCTCCTTCTACTCCTTATCACTCTCATCTAATGCTCTTATCAATATTATACTCAAGTTACAAGAAAATTATCTTTCATTCAGAAACATAAATACTTTTATATGCACAAGCCTTTTGGTCATTTACGTAATATGTATATATATATATATATATATATATATATACACACATATACATGCATGTGGTAGCAACCCCGTGAGACCATACCACCCACACTGCGTATCTACGAGCCTCTACTAGAGTACTAGACATATGGACGGGACAGGACCCCGTCGTGCCCAAAATATACATGTACGAAAAAGGAAAATCATAAGCACCTCCGGAACAATGGAGTGCTATCAACAGCTAACAACTCCTACGAGTCCGGAGCAAGGTCTCCTCCCTGTCTACCTGTGGCCATGAACACAGCGTCCAAAGAAAAAAGACGTCAGTATGAACATTGTTCTGAGTATGAGAGGCATAAACAATAATATCACATCAATGAAATAAAAGAAGCATAAATGAGGAACATCTGTATCTGACTGTCACATAGAAAAGGAGTGATGCATGCTGGCTTACTCATAGTCATCATCATATCATATGTGCATAAATATATAAACTGCCCGTCCATATCGGATCGGTGTAATAATCATTAGCCTGCGTCCAGGCCTCCCGCGTCCGGGGTATCATCTCCTGCCGCCCACTAGTGGTGTCTGCCCATGCCATTTGGCCATGGTGTATAGCTGCCAGTGACTGCCCGGCCAAGTAGGCGCGGTGTGATATCATTAGCATAATATACTCATCATAATGCATGCATAAAGGCTCAAGGTTAGCTATGCTTTGTCGGGGTGACGTAAGGTCGTGATCCCCGATTCCATTATGGAGCACTCATTAACATCCTGCCTCACCTTGAAGGGAATAGTCTATGAGGTGAGTGTGATCAATAATGACATCATATCATGAATATTTAGAACTCCTATACTCTAACTCATTACCTTGTGTAGCAAATTAGGGATATCAGCTCGTATTTCTCTTTCGGAACTTAAGAGATCCATGGAGAAGGAAGAAAGTTATATTATAGGATTCATGCCATTGAAGGAAAGGACTAGCCTCACATAACTTTGTCATTTAACTATCTTATCGCTTGATCGTCCTCCTTTGATGCTCGCGTTTCAACCTTCGAGAGGAATCGCATTAACATTAGTTACTCGGCTATAAGAACATTTCACTATTTCTAGGGAAAATTGGGCAGCACTTCCTTTGTTCATACTAATTTTCCCACATTCTATATCAACTCCCAACGTTAATAACAACATCCACAATATAGCAACAACAATCATCATTTATCTACAATTACCACAATTCACCATTTCCCTTAGATTTCTCCACAATTATGATTATAACTCATTATCGCGTTTTCTCATATATAATACTTATTTCGTGGTCTAAAGGTCACTTATAACATATTCACAATCACAACATAGCAACATTTATAATTCACACCAATCACTATTCACACCTTCATGACCCAATTTCTATGTCTTTCCACAATTCAAGTGTTTCAACTTTCAACCACTCAAACCATATAAAAGGGTCATAAAACTCACCTTAGATGATGGATGAAAAACCTTTGAGTGGAACTTCTCTTCTTGCACCAAAACCCTAACTCACTCTTCTTGAGTTTTCTTGGCTTAGATGAACTTTTAATGGGTTTCATAAACTTGATTTTATGGATTTGGTGTAGTTGACCATGGTTTTCCTTTGATTTATTGTGGATGAATGGTGGAGAAGGTTCTAGAGAGTTCTTGGAGAGAAGAGAGTGGAAGATGAAATGAAATAAGAAATGGAGGAGGGGTCTTATATTAATTCATGAAATCAGTCCCGTCCGAGATGTACGGTGCGATCGACCGAGCGTCGATCCAGGCGTCGAAGTCGTCAAATTTCCAGTGAGCAATCTGTCATTTCTTCTCATTCGACGGTGAGAAGGACGGCCCGTCGAACTGATCGACAGAGCGTCGACCTGTTCGTTGAGTGGTCTTCGCTCCAGCTCAGTTTTACGGTGCCATCGACGGGGCGTCGACTTGTTCGACGGTACAAAGGACGACTGTCGAATGCCCTTTTCACAGGACTGCGGTGAAGTTTCATTTAACGGACTTTTCTCCCTTGCCTTTAACTTCTCTGAAAAATTACGTTAGTCCCTTCATCGCTTAGCAACCCAAAGTTCCGAGGTGTAACATTACATACAAAGCCTGCTGGGCAGGGCAGAACTTAAATTTTCAAAACTAACAACTTAAATACATTTCATTTTGATTTTTTCTCTAGTGAATCTCTCTTTATGCAGGAAGTTTAACAAAAAAATGACACCAAGATGCATCTACATAGCCTTCAACGGCAAATGGGACGCTGCCTACAATTATGTTAATCATGAAACCAAGCTAATACTTATCAATGATGGTGTAAATTTTCAACAATTCACTCAATAGATATTAGCGGGGCATACACAAGATACTCAGCAAAAAGAGGCCAACATATGGTTTGACACCAGTGAGAAAACATCCAAAGGGATGCGTGTAACAAACGACATTGATCTTCACACTTGCTTGTACCTACTCAACAACAATGACAACTTCAGAAATTCCCGTTTCATATTAGAGTTCAATTCAGCTGATGCGGAGAACAACCCATTACAAGAACATCATAATGAATCTATCCTAATGACAGAAGGACAATCCATAGAGGAAATTGACAGACAACTCTACATTGCTTATGAAGAAGACATGTCTGAAGTTGGATTGGATGACGAACAACACAACCCTATTAGATATAACCTTGGGATTCCACATGAGCAGAGCAAGATAGTAACTCCTAACCAGACACCTCACCAGCTACAATGGCAACCACCAAACATTGAGCAAGTTGTAAACAATGACCTTTCTCAGCATCCAACTTCAATGAATGTTGTATCACTTACTCCGAGCATGACAGTTGAAGAGACACAAACACAGCCATGCAACAAAACAAAGACACTAAAGAGGAAGAGGATACAAAATGATACACAAATTTTGACACCTAGTGCATCGATTGATCAAATAGAAGTTGGCATTTTATTCAAAGACAAAGATACCGTGAAAAAGTGCATGAATAACATTGCAATTACTCATTATCAACAGTACAAGGTAGAAAAGTCATGCACACAATGGTATTACATCAGATGTGTTGACCCAACCTGCATTTGGCGTTTCCACAATTCAAGGTTCAGAGGATCAGAACTTTTCAAAGTAGTTAACTTTGAAAAGAGACATAGTTGTTCAATAAATTTCATCACCTCTGACATGAGGAATGCAACTTCAAAAGTCATAGCGGAATACATTACATACCTAGTACGCCATACACTACAAGAGATAACACCCAAATTTGTCATTGAAGAAATGAGAAGCAAATATGGCTTGCACATTGGTTACCACAAAGCATGGCGTTCCCTCCAACACGCTTATAATGTCATAAGAGGAAGCCCAGAAAATAACTACACACTTCTACCGCAATATCTTCACATGATGAAATTAAGAAATCTTGGAACAATTGCTAACATCAAATGGACCGCTGACAATAAGTTTCAGTATGTTTTTTTCGCGTACAGAGCATCAATTGAGGGTTGGAAACACTGCAGACCAGTAATGATGGTGGATTCAGCCTTCTTAAAATCAAAATACCGCGGTGTGCTCATGATAGCAGTAGCAAAAGATGGAAACAACAGCATATTTCCTCTCGCATTTGGTATTGCAGACTTTGAGAATAATGAATCCCATAGGTGGTTCTTCAGACACGTGAAAAAGGTGTTTGGCACGCGCAAAGACCTATCAATTCTTTCCGATCGCCACTCATCAATTGCAACTGCAATCAAAGAACTGTATCCAGATACCCAGCATGGAATATGCATCTACCACATGGAGAAGAACTTGCAGAAATATTTCCTATCCGAAACGATCCTATCCCTGTTCTACAATGCAGCAACTACCTACAAACAGGCAGAGTTTCGTACCTATATGTCACAGATGCAACAAATCGACCCAAAAGCTGCAGAATACATAGAAGAAGAACCACCGGAAATATGGGCACGTTCATTCCACACCAACAGGCGTTACAACATGCTCACAACAAACAATGTCGAGACAATGAATTCTGTATTGAGGAAAGCAAGGGAGTTGCCAATAATGGCATGTATTGATTACATCCAGAACAAGCTGCAAAATTGGTTTTACCAGAGAAAATTGGACGTAACAGGACCGTCCCATGACCTGACATGTTGGGTTGAAAAGATTCTACTTGAAAAGATAACTAGAGGCTTCACAATGAAAGTAAGTACATTTTACCAACACACACTTCAATATCAGTTTGGTGAGCAATGCATAGTTTAATTTTAACCAAACACAAAAGTTATGCTGGATAAAGGAAGAACTATGACCCTATTTTTATATTTCGTTCTGCCGGAAGAGGCAGACTCTTATTTTAACTAGCATGGAATTATGCTGGTAAGGGCATAACTATAACACTGTTTTTATGCTCACAATGAAAGTAAGTAAATTTTACCAACACACTTCAATCTTAGTTTTTTGAGCAATGTATAGTTTAAAATTAACCAAACACAAAAGTTATGCTGGACAAAGGAATAACTATGACCCTATTTTATACTTAGTTCTGCCGGAAGGGGCAGATTCTTATTTTCACTGTACAGGAAGTATGCCGGAAAGGGCATAACTCTCATATAATCTGAAAATTGCCACAAAAAATATCACTCATTTATATTGTCAATTTCCACAGGTAGAAAACAAAACTCCCGTCAAATTTGTTGTGAAAGATGAAGGATATCAATACAATGTAGACCTGAAGAATATGACTTGTGAGTGCTTGGAGTTTCAAACTGACGAGTTACCGTGCACACATGCCATGGCAGTTATAGACAAAAGAAGTTTGTCAAAATCGACATACTGTGCGGACTAGTTCAAGAAACAAGCCTGCCAAGAGACATACAAAGGTGAAATACTATCAGTTGGAAATCAAGACTCATGGATTATTCCACAAAACATTATGGATATTAAAATAACGCCGCCTGATGTTAAAATAAGACTTGGAAGAAAACAAACAAAAAGATATCGCCTAAGAAGAGAATTGACAAAGTACACATACAGCTGTGGTAGATGCAAGTTCTTTGGACACACTAGGGCAACCTGTAACCACAGTCCAGCTCTCAATCCATATTCAAGAAGATACAGGTAGAGGAAATTGTCATCCTAACATCACACTCTTATACATGGTTTATATGAATTTATCTTATGATTCTTGACGCATAATGCACACTCTGCCTGAAAGAAATGGCAAAACTTTGGTATTACTAAGACTGAGACTTCAAGCATCTTATCATTCATTTATTCTTCTGTCCATTCTTTCTTTTATTATTTTCTTTTATTAAGTTGTTATCTTCTTGTTGCTAATAATAAAAGACTATATAATAGCAAAAGATAAATGTCCCTACATGAAATCTACAATTCTCTACCATAAAACATTGAGGAAAAAGAAAAAAATCATCAACTTTAATTATCCAGTTTTATAATTTATGCCTCTTGTGGCAGGTATAACAGTTTTTGCCGGAAAAACAAAATTGGTATCTCAAAGACTACATCCTGGTAAGTTTAATAGATGTATGCCTTGGGACATAACAATATTGTTTCTGTCTGATATTTTCAAGTTTTACATTTATGCCGGAATCGACAGGTCTTCCGCTTACAAAATAAATAAGTATGTCGTTAGGGGCATACTTATGTGCTTTGTAATTTATACAATATTTTAAAATGCTGAAAAATTGGATAAAACATTCAGCACAATACAATTAACACTAAGTAAAATATTTCATTCATTAATACTAAAATTTCATTCATACAATGTTGGATTGGAAAAAAAAAACAACAACAACAACAAACATAGACTAAAAATAAAAATTCATTCATACTAAAATAACAATTATGGGGTCTCAACTAATCCCAATAAAATGCGTTCTGACTGGTGAAAAAAGTTAAAAGGTTTTGTCTTTGTTGCTGTTTGTGGCAAGTTCTCTGAACTTAATTTCTGCCGGAAAGGGTGGAACTTCTGTTCATAAAATGACAAACTATGCCGACCTCGGCAAATTCCTATTACATAACCACCATAAAGTTGTGATGCAAAGGACATAACTTTGGTTTTCAACAAAATAACAGCTTTCTGTCACAAATAATCCCCAATAAATGCATTTTGGCTGGTCAATAACTTCAAAGGGTTTGTCTTTGTTGCTAGTTTTGGCAAGTTTTCTGAACTTAAATTATGCCGGAATGGGCAGAACTTCTATTTACATAATGAGAAACTATGCCGACCCCGGCAAAATTCTATTATACAACAGCCATGAAGTTGTGATGGAAAGGGTATAACTTGGATTTTCAACAAAATAACAGCTTTTATGAACAGAGAAGTTGAGATTAAAAATGAACACCATCAAATTACAAAGGGGCTTAAAGTTGAAATTTATAACACAAACAAACTATACAATCTTATAACATTTACAAAAAACACAAGGACGCACGAAAAAAAATTACATAGTGCAAAAATAACTAAAACAAACTATTTTTTTCCTTTCTTCACAGATCTAGCTCAACTAAAACAAACTATTTTTTTGCTTTCTTCACAGATCTAGCTCTCTTTTTCATCTCATACTCACACTCCATAACGTTATGCTCATGATAATCACTTCCAGCTGTATCTGGTGGCGTGTCATAATCCTTTTTCAGCTTATCTTTCCCATGACAAACCAAATTGATTGACCACTCTTTCATGTAGTCCATCAAACTAGAACCATCCCAATCAGCAGGATTTTCACCACTAATCAGCATATCAGCAAACTTGATAAAAAAACGACCACAATTATAATCTCTGAAAGTCATAAAAAAGAGATGTTTTAGAACAACAGAAAAGCAAAAACAATAAAAAAAATCAACAAAAAATAATGGAAAAAAGCTAAAAAAGATAAGAATGAAACGTACGATCCTTGCTTTGGACAGGCAGCCCAGGTATATGTCAGATTACTGAAGTTATTGTATGATGGCCTGAATAATTGAAAATCATTGACCATCAACAACTTAGGGATCATACCACAGTAGGCCTCGATAATGTGAACCAAACGATCATCATTATGATTGAGTGAGTTATAAACTACCAATTTACGCTCATCAATCATGAAAACAGCAAGTACATAGTGAGAAATTGCTTTAGGATCATCAGATCCTGGGCGAATAGGAATTAATACCCTGTCAACATTCTCCCATGATATACCACATTTTCCTCTTTGCCCATACACAATATTACTCAGCAAAAATGCATCATCACTGCCGCCAGCAAACCAGTGGTAATTAACCGGGTCTTCGTAGTATCTATTGATGTCAAATTGCACAAGCTGATCAAACATCATATCTACGGTTGTGTACTTAACAGCATTGGCAGCTGGAGGATGATACATCATTTTCTTCCTCAAATAATATAGCATCACATCAATATGCTGTGTTAAGGAAAAAAAATAGCGATCCAGCAATAAAGAAAAAAAGAAGAAGCAAGAAGCAATAACTAATAGAAAAATAAGAAAAGAAAAAGTAAAAGACAATCACGAAAACATCCTATATTTTGGCTCAACATCACCCAACTTATAAACTTCACTGAGTTGGTTCAACTTTTCAGGATACATTACCTCGTCTTCTGCCCTGATTAAAGAAAAGGGAACAAAAATTACAAAAATACAGGCAGAAGTTTGGTTCACAGAAAGGGAAATTTATGAACAATTTTTTAACAATATGCCGGAAGGGCAGAACAAGAGTTTGGAATAAAAGGGGGGATTATGCCAGGAGGGGCAAAAATACAGAGATTGTACTTAAAAGACTGAAAAGAAAAAAACGCAAACCCAAAATAAGGAAGAAAAATGCAAGAAAGCACACAATAACTAAAAACTTACCCAGTAGGTCGAAAGCTACTTGGTGGAAGATTTCGAGGATTGATAAATTTTTTCCAAAAGGTCACGGCAAGTTTGCTTTTGAAGTAATGGAATGGGCACATCCTTCTGTACTGTTCATCCTAGTCACTTTCGTCCTTCCGTGACTCAAAACGAAGATCGTTTCGTCCAGAATATAGCATCCATCCGGGTGCCGGGGTATCACCCACTACTTTCCTTTTCCTCTGGCACCTTGTCTTCAAGGAAGATAGCACTTCCGCCACTTCAACAACAGGTTCTTCTTCAGCAATAGGAGGGGTTTGATTAACAGTACTCTCTTTGACAGCGGAAGAAGCGACATTTACAATATCTTCAAAGGACACATATCGAAAATTGTCCTCCATTCCTTGAGAGTTCTCACCCTTTCCATCAACAACAGCGGACTCCCTTGGAGTACTGACTTGAACAGGGTCTGCATTAGCTGGTTCGCTCCTGAATGGCTCAACCGCATTAATAGGCTCGGGCATAACACCAATATGAGGAACAACAACGCGTTCATCACCGTCGTTGGAAACTTGAGCTTCAGGTGTTTCACGTCTTATATGCTCAAGATTTTCAAGTGTTGTTTGCTCAAGATTTTGAGCCATATCTCCTTTTGGTGGAGATACAATGTATTCTTCGCAATTGGCGTTACCAAACTGTTCACCGCCCAATTGTTCCTCCACAACAACCTACATAAAGTAACAAATTAAGAAACACAACATCCGTCATCAAAGTAAAAATATTAAAATAAAAAATTAACAAATTCTGCAAGTGGTAAAAGATTGAAAATTATGTCGAAACAAGCAGAAATTAGGTTCACAAAAAGGAAAATTTATGAACAAGTTTCGAAAAATATGCTGGAAGGGGCAAACCTTATGCTTGAAAAAGGGAAAAGTATGTCGGAAGGGGTAAGATTTAAGTTTCAAAAAGTAAAAGTATGCCGGAGTGGGCAGAAAATAACTTTCCAAAAGAGATGAGTATGCCGGAGAAGGCAGAACATGAGTTTGCATATAAAATGTGAAAGTATGCCGGAAGGGACAAGAGCTAAGTTCAAAAACTAAAAGTATGCCAGTGTAGGCAGAAATATAACTTTGCGAAAAAAGGTAGTATGCTGGAGTAGACAGAAAATGAGTTTGCAATAAAAGGGTTGATTATGCCAGGAGGGGAAAAACTATCATTTGCATAAGCAAAACAGAAAAGAGCAAACAAAGTGTTAAAAACAACAAAGTATAAATGTAAATTTACCAAAGGCAATTGAGCCTCAACATTTCCAGTTGCATTTCCTTCAGCTTGAGATATAATGGGTTCATCATGATGAGGTGACACCAACGTATCACCCTCTTCTATCCTATCATCTCTGGCAGGAGATAAATCTCGTTCGAGATGATCAGAAACCACCACAGAGTCATCTTGAATTTGCTCAAGATTTTCAGGCATATGTCCTTTCGGTGGAGATACGTTGGATTCTTCACGATTGGCGTCACCAAACTGTTCACCGGCAAATTGTTCCTCCACAACAACCTACATAAAGTAACAAATTAAGAAACACAACATCCATTATCGAAGCAAAAATATTAAAATAAAAAATTAACAAATTCTGAAAGATGTAAAAGATTGAAAATTATGTCGAAACAAGCAGAAGTTAGGTTCACAAAAAGGAAAATTTATGAACAAGTTTTGAAAAATATGCCGGAAGGGGAACTTTCCAAAAGAGATGAGTATGCCGGAGGAGGCAGAACATGAGTTTGCATATAAAATGTGAAAGTATGCCAGAAGGGGCAAGAGCTAAGTTTCAAAAAGTAAAAGTATGCCAGTGTAGGCAGAAATATAACTTTGCAAAAAAGGTAGTATGCCGAAGTAGGCAGAACGTGAGTTTGCAATAAAAAAATGGGATTATGCCAGGAGGGGAAAAACTATCATTTGCATATAGGAAAACAAAAAGGAGCACACAAAGTGTCAACTACCAGAAAAGTGTGCCAGGCAACTTAGGTTTAGAAAACAACAAAGTATAAATGTAAATTTACCGAAGGCAATTCAGCCTCAACATTTTCGGTTGCATTTAGAGATTCAACTTGTTCAACATCTGTCTCCATGGGAAATGTCACATTTGCTTGGCCTTCTCCAAAAACATCTTCAAATGCCACATTTAGAGAAACATTTGCATCTTGTAATGTTTTGCGTAATTTTCTTCTCTTGTAAAACTGGATTTTGCCTCCCAACTCTGTCTCATCAGCGGTTCTTTCACTAGAAACGGCTTGCACATCTTCCATCTGAATTTCTTGATTACTTTCAGCCTCAACATTAGACAAATCAACACCGTTGCCCCCCATGTCTCCGGTGCCAGTTTCAGATTCCCAAAATGCCTGTTCAATATCAGCAATATCTTCCCCAACATGAGACTGCAACGATCTTCTTCGTTGCCCAACGGAAGATTTCTCAACATTTTTACGAGACATGGCTTGTTTAGTTTTCCTTTTAGCAGCAGCACTTTTACGAACAGATCTTGTGCTCTTGCGCCTACCCTTTTCAACATGACGAGGAGAATCAACATGTCGACGAACATTTTCAACATCAGAAGCAGTTTGGGATTCAAAATTTAACCCTGCTTTTTGCAAAGCAGAAATCAGCTGATCCATCCGGGCCTTCTCCTTCTGTTGATTATTCAAAATCCTATCCAATTTAGCATCACAAACATTTTCCAGGAACTGTGAAAATAAACAAATACAGCAAAGTGTTAAACTCAAGAGAAAAAAAAAAGGAACAAAACTTTTACAGGAAAAACAGAGAGGACCCATGAGAAATACCTCAATGCGACGCTCTAGAGAAGAGCTTTCAGTGGATTTGCCAGCAACATTGGCATCTTCAGATTCACTTCCATCACCACTTGAATTGTCCGGAGATTCATCAACCACCCCTTTACCTCGCTATTGAAATAAAATCCATACAATAATAAAATCAATAATGCCATCAAAACAGAAAAAGAAAAACCACATTAAAAGTTGACACGAAAAGTAAAGGGCAATAAACACCATTACCTTTCCACTCGTGTACTCGTCGGATACAAGCAATTTCTTGACATCATTGAAATGTGGAGATTTATTGCTGACATACGACAACATCAGAGGTTCACGACAATCGCCAATAATATCAACATATTGTTTGCGATAGTCGTTGAACCTAGACCAAACCCAAACGCTAAAGCCAAAAACAAAACCAACAACACCATAATCAATGTTATGTCTGTTTATCCCTTGCTTATATATTGATTTGAAACACCTCAGGAGTTCAGTAAAACACAAAGACCCCCAATTAAACTGCTCAAACAATTCACTGTCCTTTATGTATACAATATGCTGCCACAATACCTTTTTATCAATTCTACCGCCCAATAAAACACGACCAAGAATGTATACCTCTGCTAGCATCACCGCATCAAGGTCATCTTCAAAATCTACATTTTCAGCACTCATCACATTCTTCAAATCCCTCATTTCCAAATTCCTTTTACCATCTTCAACACCAAAATATCTTCTCAAAAGACGACTGTCATTGGTTTTGTTATATTTAGCATAGAAAGATCTAGGAGGTTCAGTAATTGATAACCCAGTGACTCTCTTAAATGATTGGTCTGTAAATGTCACAAGTTTATATTGTATATTAAAATGCATTTCATTTGTTTCAGAACACTGAACTTCCGACAACAACATAAAATTCACCAAGATACCTGACATTTTTATATTATGTAATTCCATAAATTTCCCAAAAGGACGATTCTTCAAAATTACCAACTGTTCTTTTGTAAGAAATTTCTCAACAAATTTAACAAACTTTTCATCCCCTCACCATACAGCACTGATGCGTGTGTCTGTCCACTCTTCCGGAGGAATATAATAGTCAGCAACTTTTCCAAATTGTCGTCTCATGATTTAGCACACTGACATGAGCAAAACATAAAATTCAATCAAGAAAAAAAAAGGAAAAAAAAAACACACAAAAAACATTACCAACAAAAATACATTACCACAATGCATTACCAAAAGCGTAAAAGGAAAAAAAAAACAGAAAACCCTATTCAAATAAAATACAGACACAAACAATTGCAGGAAATAACTTATCAACAAGTAATAAAATAGTAACTAATAACTTACAGATGAAATTGAAACCCCACTAAGAGAAATCAATGAAAAGAATTGATAAAGATGATATAGGAAACGTGACAAAGCAACTGCCTTCTTCACCTTTAAAGTGAACAAACGAAAATAAAAGTAAATTACAGGAAGAGCGAGCAAATATATATTGAACAAAAAAAAAAAAAAAAAAACTGCACACGTGCTAACCACGTGACAAAACTTATGCCGAAAGTGGCATAATGTAAGTGTGTTAGGAATAAAAGTTTGTCGTTGTACGCATAACTGTGTGGCTTTATATAGAAGTTCAAATTGGTTCATTTTAAATTGGAATAACTGTTGAAACGATTGGATTTCAATTGAATGAGGATACAGGGAGTTTTGCAGTTTCTTCTAAAAAAAAAAAAAAAAAAAACAGTTAGTGAAATTTGAATTGAAGTAATTGTTGCAATTATTGAAAAAAATATAGAGTTTTTCAGTTTTTTCTTTTTTCTTTTTTTTTAAAGGAATTAATACATTTTCAATTAGAAGTAAATGTAGCAATACCTATTAGAGATAGTGGGAATAAGAGTCACTTTTTCATTATCTTTTTTTTATTTCTAGCGGAAGAAAAAAAATTGTTACTACGAATTTAGAAGTATGCCGGAAGGGGCATAACTTCTGTTCCCAACGGGAAAACTTATGTCGGAGGCGGCAAGATTATTTGGCTTGAATTTTGCAAATTAAGCTCTTTGGATTTCAATTGGATGAGGATACGGCAAGTTTTGCAGTTTTTTTTTTTAAACCAAAAACAGTTACTCAAATTTAAATTGGAGTAACTGTCGCAACTATTGACAAAAATACAAAGAATTTTTCAGTTTTTCTTTCCATTTTTTTTTTAAAACAAAACAATTAATACATTAATTGGAAGTAACTGTCGCACTTATTCGAGATGTTTTGGAACAAGAGTCACTTTTTAATTATCTTTTTTATTTTTAGGAAAAACAGTTACTTCCATCTTAGAAGTATGCCAGAAGGGGCAGAACATTTGTTCACAAAAATGGCAAAAGTATGCCGGTTAAGGCAGACTACAAAGCACAGTTTGAAAAAGTGAAACTTCATTATATGTACAGAAATGAAAGACCAATTTACATATACATCATTCGAAAAAGGGAGAAACACAATAACATAACACTTGTCGTAAATAACAACAAAAAAATCAATTTACTTTCCTAACTCTTCTGCAGTACAGTATATATCTTCAACAGCAGAACTCAACCGTTTCTCAACTGGAGTACTGCTTGGTGTAAGAAAATACCAATTAGGATAACCATCATCTTCTTTGTTTCCATCTTCGCATCTCGGACGTTTTCTACTACCATCATCTTCTTTGTTTCCATCTTCGCATCTCGGACGTTTTCTACTATCTTCAACAGCAGCTACTACTTCATTTACATTTTGTGATGCTTCATTAGAAGAAAACACATAATCTCCGCATTGAAAAGCATTATTAATTGCAGCAATTTCTTTAACGCGGTCTTCATTTTCTTTCACAAATTGCTTTTCAAACTGAGAAAGAGTTTGAGTTTTATCAGACAGTTGACTTGATGAAGAAACAGCAGCATCACAGAGCATATCGAGCATGGGAGACGTCTCATTTTTTGTAGACCTTGCTTTACAAAGCATATTCTCCTCTTTTCCAAGATGTGCATCTAACTTCACCTCATCATTCACTGAATAACCCAAATCAGGTTGTCTTTTACCAGATGCACAAGCTTTACAAGATTTGTTTTCGCTATGCAGTCGAACTAAACTTTCAACACAATGCATCACATAATCAAATTTACTTTCCAAACTATCAAGTCTACTTTCTAAACAAGTTCTTTTAGCACTTTCAGAAGCTGCTACACATGACTTTATTTCATCATGTACATGAACTAAGCTATCCATAGCATTCATCGCACCAACAAAATTTTTATCCAATTCTTCGAAACGGCTATCCAAAGACTACAAAACAACGAAAAAAATTTAAACAAAGAAGAAAAGAAAATGAGAATAAACAAAAACAACGAATGCAGCATGCAAAGTATACATATCATATTAACAAACTCAAAAATAAAAAAATAGAAAGCCATACCTTTACTTGATTGACAATTGTAGATCGTTCATTATCAAGTTGCTTCTTCACACTAGACAAAACACCCTGTATAACAGATCAATAAAACAACACATCACTTTTGATGTCACTAAATTAATGTTGAACAAGTATGCCGGAACCGGCAGAACTGAAGTCTGAAAATGAAAACAGTTTGCCGATAGGGGCAGAATTCAAATATGAAAGAGAAATGTATGCCGGAAGGGGCAGATTTTAAGTTTGCAAAACCAAAAAATATGCCTCAAGGGACATAAACTTTCATTTCCAAAACCAAAACAGAGAACACTGCAAAATGTGTTACCTACTAAAATTAGTCTCAAAATGAGAACAGTATGCAGGTAGGGGCAGAACTGAAATATGAAAGGAGAAATGTATGCCGGAAGGGGCAGATTCTACATTTGCAAAACCAAAAAGTATGCCTCAAGGGGCATAAACTTTAATTTCCATAACCAAAACAGAAAAGACTACAAAATGTCTCCTACTAAAATACTATACCACAAGGCCTCTAACTCAGAATTCAGTTAAACAACCAAAAACACAAAAATCAAAGTACAACTTACATCAACTATCTGAGAAGTAACTTCAGATGGAAAAACCGCACGGGAAGAACAAGGGCCTGAATCATCAGGAAATTTAAGTGCAACTGGATAATCCAGCATCTCTTGTTCCGTACCAACAACAACAGCATGGACAATAAATTTCTTGAATCTCTATAACACAATATAAACACATCAAATTAGACAAAAACACAAAAAATAACAAGAGGGAAAAAAGAACCAAGAAAAAGAAGCATCAACAAAAGGGAAACACATACTTTTTCAGCATGGAAGAAATTATTAGCAATAACTTATAATCAACTTGCTTTGAAGGACCCCAAGACAACATACGAGGAGACTTCAGACTATGAAAACTTGAAAACCCTCGAAAGATAGGGAAAACCTCCAACAGCCACACATTTAAAGTGTAAGGGAAACCACTAATCATACAACGTGTAGATGACATGCTCTTGAAAGTCTTCACACAACCACGAATCGACCGTACCAACCAATTAAAACTAAGAGAACCCCAAGGATAAGACACTCGAAGACTGTCATCGTCAATTATCTTCATTAGATGACCTTTAACAACACATTTCTCGTTACGACCCAACAAAACCCTCTCCATTATACAGACCTCAACAAGTCTAACAGGATCACTAGATCTTTCCCAAAAACCACCAGTACGATTACTTGACTTGATCTGTAAGAAACTCTTGAGATCACACAACCTTATTCTATCCTGATTTGGAAAATAAAGTCTCAACAATCTATTTGGTCTGCTAGACACAACACTAAAATCGCCAACACAAGAATCCAACCAGTAATAAGACGGAAAGACTCGGAATCAAATACACACACGCGATCAAATATCTTAAACTTTAACGCACTATCATTACTAGATGAAAGTTGCGATAAGATCAAGCAATGGAAAATACTATCACTCAGGCGGACATAAACCAAATCCATAAACTCTCCAAACACACCCTTTTTCAACAACTCCAATTGAGAGACACTCAAAAAGAACAAAATCAAACTCCGAAAATGAAAATCACCACTCCACATGCCACCTCCTTCAACCCAGTGTTCAAACATAACCAAGGGATGTTCCTCCTATAAAAGAAAAATTAATGTCAACAGAAACCAAGAGTTTACATAAGAATAAACCAAAAATGAGAATGAAAATAATTAACATATACCATAATAAAAAATCAGCCCCTAGACTGGTACACAAATACCTGCATAATAGAAGAAAGAACCAAAACACATAAGATTGCATAAAAAGCCAACATTATTAACAAAACAACACCAAAACACATAAAGATTGCATAAAAACCAAAATTATTAACAAGACAACACCAAAAAACCAAGACACACATAAATTAACTTAATTCATGAAGTTATGCCGGAACCGGCATAACTTCAGTTTAAAAAACCAAGAACTCTGCCGGACCCGGCATATGTTGTCTCAAACAAACACATTCTTCACAAAAACCAGACTATTAAACAAAAACACCAGCAACAACATAAAACAGTTGTTCACAGGCAAAACTTCAAAGATTCAACAAAGAGAAAACCAAAACGCATATCAAAATCAACTAAAACATATTACGACATTCATAATACGACATTCAAAAAACCATAATATATACATGGAGAACGAAACTAAAGTTCAAAAAATCATATAGACACTGTAACAAAACACTATAATTTTAAATAAAAAAGGATCAATTAAATATAAAAAAATGACGAAGACAAAGATATCAATTCAACAAACAATAATTTAATATAAAAATAAATATTGAAACGAGCAAAAGATCCAAATTCGTACCTAAACTTTAGAACAGATAAGACAGACACAAAACAGAGGAGGAACGAAGAAGCAAAAAAAGAAAAGAAAAGGGCAAATGACGAAATAGAAAGAGTTTTAATGGGGTAAGGATAATTTCATCAAAAAACTTTCATTAAACAGACGGCAAGAGCAAAAATTAAAGAAGGCATAAATGAGGGACAAAATATAAAGACCCACCCAAAAGAAGGGCACTCCGCGCAAAACAAAAAGTATCTTCTGTACAGCCTAGCAAGCCCAAAAGACCAGTGATGGGATTACGTGTCAAAAGATGATTGGTAAAGCCTCCGTGGCTACTTTTCCTCTTAACATAAAAAAAGAGACAGAGACAAGTTTTCTTTTCATTTTCATCTCTCTCTACAAAAATGCAAATTCCTTCCATCACCAATTCTTATAAATAAATATCAGAGACTAAGATCTAAGTGCCTCTTTTCCTAATTATCTCAAAAATATTCTAAAGTAAGTTTCTTTAATCTTCTGTTTCTTTTTCCTTCATTGATCAATTGTTCTATTCAACGATTCAATTTGCGGTTTTTGCATGCAAATTTATCTTCTTCTTTTTTTTAATCTATATCTACTTATCTGTGCGTGGATAGAGCTACTTTTTTGTATATGGAGAAGGGCTCAAAAGTTGGATGGTTATTGATAAGCGAATCCAATCTAATTCAGAATTGAGGGACATAGTTGTTTGTGTTTTTGTAGTCTTGTAGTACATGGTGTCACACCCCCCGTTTTTTTCCCCGGATAAGGAGGTTTTTATTTGTAAAAGTGTTTTTTCAATTGAAGTGCCTTTTGAACATAGATATTTATTTATTTAGAGTCGTTACTTGGAATTGAGTTTTGGTGTTCCAAGTCACCTAATCGAATCCCTAATCAAAATAAATTTGGTTCTTTATTTTTGGTCTGCAAAAACACCTGGAATTCTGTTGACCGGGCCAGGTGTTTGGCAACCCCCGAGTCCTATGGTTTTAGCACGGTCTCTTTATCGACTTATGCTTGGCTGAAATTAATTTCGTGGGATACATTTTGCCTATGAGCTTAAGGATGCTTATTTCCCACCTTCTTTGATTTGTTTTAAACTTGTTCAAAATTGTTGCTATTTTATTAATATGTGGTGTATTGGTAGCAGTGCTTTCCAGTCTTTACTACAGATTTGATTTGTATCTCGCGCCTTTTGAGGGATTTATGCATCATTCTCAATGCTAATTCAAGTTGATTTCGAACCCTTGCCCGATCATGTCCCTCTCTACATCAAACTGAATTCTTTTTTATCAAACTCTGCTTGTTGTCGAGCCTGTAATGCCATGAACTTGGCTCTCTCATCTTCAAATCAATTTTTCTCCCTATCAAAGTGGTCTCTCTTCTCATCAAATTCCCTCTGTTGCCGATCCACGGCTTTTGTAACGATGCCTTAATCCTCATATAATGTCTGAATGGTGGAGTGATGTTCCCTCTCAACTTTTTGTTGGGCTAACCTAATTCTAGCCTCTTGTTAGGCCAAATCTCCTCTGACACTCTTTAGATCTTAGTTTAGAACCTGCAAGTGGGGCTAATATTTTCTTCAACCTCGAGCCAAGCTTGCGTGATTCTGACCTTAGTCTCTACTTCTCGGTCTACTACCCCCTGTACCGATCCTTCTGCCATGACTCCGGGGGGGGGGGGGGGGGGGGGTTGATTGTGAAACCATGTTAAATATGCGGTCTACCTCACCTCTATCACGGTCCTCCACCATGTTGTGGAATCTTGAGAGTGTACATCTGCCCCAAACCTTAAAGATGTCAGAATTCCTGAGAGGGATGTTGGGGTAGGCAGATGCATACTCTCAAGTTTCCACAACATGGCGGAGGATCGTGAAAGAGGTGAGGTAGACCGCATATTTAATAGGGCTTCAGAGTCAACCCACCAAAAATATCGATGAAGGGGCAATAGACCGAGAAGTAGAGAAAGGTCAGAATCAAGCAAGCTCAGGTAGAGGTTGAAGGAAATTATCAGTCCACTCTGCCTCTTCTAAACTAAGAGCGTCAGAGGAGATTTGTCCGGCTAGAGTTAGGTTAGCTCGAAAAAAGGCTGAGAGGGAATATCGCTCCACCATTCAGACTTTATATGAGGATTGTCACAGAAGCCATAGGTCAGCATCAAAGGGAATTTGATGAGAATAGAGACCACTTTGAAGGGGAGAAAGCCTGATTTGAAGATGAGAGAGCCCAATTCAAGGCATCACATGCTTGACAACAAGCAAAGTTTGATAAAGAAAGAATTCAATTTGATGCAGAGAGGAACCAATTGATGATGATCGAGTAACTGTACGGAATCAACTTGAGTTAGCATTGTAAACGATCCATAAATTCCTCAAAAGGCGCGAGATATAAATAAAAAATCATGGGAAAGGCTGGAAAGTCTTTCTACTAGTACACCACACATTAATTAAATAGAGACAATTTTGGACGAGTTTAAAACAAAATCAAAGAAGATGGGAACTAAGCGCTCGTAATGTATCCTAAAAGTTAATTTAAGCCAAGAATAAAGCAATTGTGCTAAAACCTAAGTTGTACGGATTTGGCAATACGGGTGCCGGGATTCGGCTAAGAAAATTCAAAATTATAAAAAATAGATCACGTCTTCGTTCTTCCTTCAAAAGAGAAAAATAAAGCCATTCAAGGCCTTCAAGCAGCTCTCTATCTATATCGTTGCTACTGTTTACCATCCGAACTCAGAAACACGACCTTGAATTTTTGGTTTCTCTGAAACATAAAGCAGCAACAAAAGTACTATAATATTGAAGGCATGCCATTTCCCTTATCTTAAATCCGTTTAATCTTTAATTTTGAGAAATCAGAATCTCAATTTTTCCCCAAATTTGTCGATGGACTCCAGTCAAAGTATCCGAAGTTGCTTGACCGTATCCCACTCCCGTATCGAGACGGGAACGGCACCAAAAATGGAGAGTCCGCGCAACTTAGGCTAAAACCACGGGGGTGGCGAACACCTTCCCCGGTCAACAAAATTTCTTTTGATTAGGGATTTAATAAGGCGACTTGGAACACCAAAACTCAATTCCAAGTGGAGACTCTGAATAAATAAATAGTCACTTTAAATTGGAAAAACCTTTTCTTACTTAGAACGGGGAAAAAAAGGGATGTGACATATGGTGTAGAAGCGCTGGGTTATGTGTTTAGAAAAGCCATTTGTATATGGATATGAGTCCTGATTTGTTTTTGGGTACCTACTTTGATACTAAAATTAGCTTAGACTTGAGCCTTAGTTCGTAACAGAACCCATTGTTTTCTTGGAGCGAAGAAGTCCTGTCTCTGAACCCCACGTTACAAAATCTCCTTGGGGCCTTTTATAAAGTATAACAGAAACTGTAATCTTTCTAGGAAAAGCATGTCCATTTCATTAACCATTGTAGATGAAATTGTGATCAGTATGATCATAGTTAATCTGAAGAGAACTCCTATACCAGGTGTACTGGGAAATACCAATTTGGGGACAGAAATACTGAATTCCCTTTTAACCATTAGCAAAGGAGATGGCTCAGAACTTTGTTACTGAAACTCTTGTAGGAATGTATTTGGTTTCAATGTAGAACCAATACCCACTTAATTGTTTATTGGCTTGGAGTCTACTATTGTGGATAATATCTGAGTAATCCATCGTAATCTTCTACCTTCTCCTTCCCTAATTTGAAAATTATAGGTATGTAGTAAGCTTTATAGAAGTGGTACCAAATATCTAAGATTTAGTTAGATTGATCTAAGGTGGTATACAGTAATGACCGTAATTGTGGAACTAGATGGTAAATTTTGGACAAATAGATATCTTCTAGTTCATTAATTTATGATTTTCAGTTATTGATGGGTAAAGTTACAGATTAATATTTTCTAATATGTGGTAAGTAACAGATATGAAAGAGCAAAGGAACTCGGAGGGAAAAAAAAAAAAAAGAATGCTAGTTGCAGCATATCCAAAGGGCGATGGCAGCTTTATACTTTCTAACATATAAAAGAAGAACTTTAAAATGCATGAGTTCATGTATTGTCACTAGTTCTCGTTAGTAATGTGATTTACATTATTATTTGATTGTATTGTCTTTTGTTTGTTCACTGCGCTCAAGCACTTGCAGTGCTAATTTGTGTTCAAAGATCCTCTTGTGGTGATATACCCTTTACTAAAGTTTGATTTTTACATTCAAAAATGATGATTAGAAATGGCATTGGGTGGAGGTGGTCCTCAGAGAGGTTCTAATGCCGCAGCCGCTGCCAATCTACGACGTAGGAGGACAACTAGTGGTGGAGCCGCTGCTGGAGGAGCCGGTGGTACTATGCTCCAATTCTATACTGATGATTCACCAGGACTCAAGATTTCTCCTAATGTTGTGCTTGTTATGAGTATTGGTTTCATTGCTTTTGTTGCTGTCCTTCATGTCATGGGTAAGCTCTACTTTGTCCGCAGAGAAGGATAGGAGTATTGGTTTCAATGCTTGTTATGAGTATTGGTTTCATTGCTTTTGTTGCTGTCCTTCATGTCATGGGTAAGCTCTACTTTGTCCGCAGAGAAGGATAGGAGAATTTTGATATTTGGGTTCCAACTGATTGAGAATTCCTTTAAGACAGACAGAGTTATTAGATTTACCTTTCTTTATTTTCCTTGTACTGTAATGGATTTATACAGAATTTCCCATTTCGAGTAACTGGTTTTTGTAAGTTGTTCCAACATCTAGAAAGGAATTGCCGGACCAAATCATACTTCATTTACCCTTGAATGGACTTGTATTGAGTATAGCTCTTAGTAGAATTAGGTGGGAAGATTGATTTTGCTTAGTTACAAGCCTGATAGTTTTTGAACGATTCTAAAGAGCTGAGACATATATAATGGAATGCGTCATAAGTTCGACTTTACCATAGAGTGGAGAATGATATAGGGATGTGAGTTTCAAATTTGCCTCCGCCATTCTGAGTCTCTTCGCACTAATGGATGGTAAGTGATTTTTCTTGTGTGATGCTATTTCAGTGATAACTGGATGAGTTGATCTACCTGCACGTCTTACTTTTACTGTTATAGTGGGAGTTACTCCGTAACACCTGACATAAAACAGATAGTGAATTTATGTTTGTTCTTCAATAGATAATTAGATAAGTTGGTAGAGGGATGTGAGTTTTGAATCGTACGCCATCGGCGGAAGTTTCTCGATCATAAAGAAACAAGAGTTGAGATGCCGATGATTGCTTCCTGTTGATTGAGTTCAACACGGTGTGCTTTGATGACGATGTCAGATGGCAATACAATTTGAACTGCGTTCTATCTAAGCCATTACCTATTGTTTCGACAGAGAAATCACATCAAGTATAACATAATTTAATAGAATCCTGATAGAGAAAACCACATCAAGTCTAACATAATTTGATAGAATCCTGATTAATTTTGTTAAATAAACAGCGCGTTAAGTTGCCAAAGCATTTATTTTTTTGAACTTCTAATCAGACCTGACTAAACTTGTAACATAAATCAAAGCATTGTTCCTTAGCTTTACTCCTAAAATAAAGAAAAAAGAGGGATGCTGCTGAAATTTCAGTTGAACGCTCCCAACGTGCCACCACTCTCGCTGACAACCTTCATATACCGCTGGGGTATAATTCGGTTGAAATTGAAATTCAAATGTTTTGAACTTTTATTTTTGGATTACGGATTGAATACTGGATTTAATTTTTAATTTTTTTTTATTTCGAATAGGAGTTTGGATTTGGAACTTCAAATTTTCACATATCCGAAAATTCGAATTTTTTATACCTAATATTTAGCCTAATGATTGATATAAGTCTTCATATACTAAGTTTAATACCCTAATATATCAGTCAAAATACCTATTAGGCTAACGAATAGGACAAATTGAGATGCTTCTGACTATATCTTTTGTCATTTGAAGAGTTGTGACAGTGGGTCCTTAAGGGAAGGATATTAATTGATGTTTAAATCACATAAAAACTATAAGGATATTTTAGAATAGTTTCATTAGTTGATGAACATTTTATTTGGATGTTATGGTGGCCGGTGGGAATGAGAAATTATCGAGGTAATTCGAGTAAGAATATTCATTTTTATAAGAAGAAACCCAACCTATAGCCTCAAGATCGGAAAACCTGAAAATTTGAAATAGCCAAACTTAAGCAAACCGGTCCCGTTCAAACTTATTTGCATTAAATTTTAATCACATACCAACCCGAAAAACAGAATGAATAAACAGACTTCAAAAGATAAAATATAAAATGCGGTGAACGTTGATCGAAGACGTGACCTTCAGATCTTCAGTCTGACGCTCTCCCAACTGAGCTATCCCCGCTTGCTGACCCCAATATGTTTGTTTTTTATCTAACCGTTATGTTATTTTCCAAGAAAATCATGTTTAACTGTTTAAGTGCTTGGTTATAAAAACGTCTTCCTTCAATCATGGCCAGAATTCATTTTTCTTATAATTATCTGAAGGTTTAACTTAATATTGCTTATTCCAACTACTCCCTCCGTCCCAAATTAATGACTAAGTTTGAATTTCGTGGGTCTAACTTCTTTATTTTGACAGTGATAATGTACAATCTTTAAGTTCTTTGAAAAATAATTTATATATTTAGAAACTACATAAAAAATACTACAAGTCATAATGATTAACAATTAAAAAAATATTTAAACGGTATACGAATAAATCACGGTCAAGATTTTCTTTTTTGACTTTCGAAAAGTGAAAAGTGTCATATACATTGAGATAGAGGGAGTATCATTTAGATATTATTATTAACCTTTATGACTTAAAAGTATCATCAAAACACTATACGATTGCCAAAAATGACATCAATAGTACCAAACACTGATTTAGCCTTTGCTCTACCAACAGAGAAAATTTGAAAAAAATTCCGTACATTTGTTTGAACACAATTAAGCAAATTCACTTTAACAGACACAAATTAAAACGAGAACACACTTTAATTAGTAATCAGGACTAAATGAAATAAAATTTATTTCAAAGGAACATGTCATAGGAATTGTTTTTCTGTTATTTATATGTGATGCGTGTCTCTATTTCTCTCGCACTTCATGCTAATACAAATGTCTGAAAAGTCCTTTAAAGTGAATAATAATAAGTTTATAAGCTAAAAAACAATGCTATTTTTATGCACAGCCGATGGCGAGAACTATATTGTCAACAATCGAATGTTTTTCTGGTTTTAAGTTTATTCTAGGACGCATGGAACATTTTAAGTAGCTTTCAAATTAAAAATAACCTGTCAAAAATTAATAGAAATAAAAATTATAGTCTTGTGTGTTCTCATATAAAACACTCTTTAACCACTATGATAGTCCAGAAATAAATGTTTTTCTTCATAAATTTATAACCATTGTTATACCTCAGAATAGTTAAAACTTAAAACACGTTTACGTCGCGTTAATTCACTTCCCATACCTGCCAAATTCTAATCATCTTTCCAAAGAGTTCGCAAGTGGCATTTGAGATTACGAGTATAATAGACACTATATAGGTAAACGAGAGCCATGCTCACGCAGGGGCAGATCTAGGGCATAGTATATGCGTTCCCAAGAAGCAATCATTGATGTTAAGAAACTCATTAAATATCTATAAATATATGAACTGTGAACCCAATTATCATTGTATATTAATTTGAAGTTATTGTAGGAATCCATAAATTTCAAATCATAAATTTGCCTTCGGTGATCATGAACGTGGAGTATCCTTTATCAAAAGAGCCAATTAATTTGTCTTCCATAGCTCAAAGCGACATGAGAGAAAAGATACTGACTTTGCTTTAGTTATGATTCCAGAAAAATGATAAACGGATACAGTTGCGTCATTGATCAAATATAACTGAATCACAAGTGACTATGACAGACAAGTCAAAGGACTACGATACTCCTTTTAGTATTGGCTTGAAAAGACCTTCAAAGAAGTGGAGCAGATCACCTTTTTGAACATCGAAGGCTAGCAACTTCTCCACTGCATCCTGCATCCAAAAATTGTTGAAACTGATACAACTTTTTTGTTTTATTCTACTCTGGCACATTGTTTAAAATGATATTAAACCTTGTACTGCTGATCCTGAGCTACTATGTCCTCACTGCCAAGTCTCTCAACTTGGATGTCATTCTTGAGAGTATCCAATACTAATGCTGCTCGATTTAAAACTTCGTGAGGTAATCCTGCAGGAACAAATACACTTGAATTATGAAATGAAACTCTTTGATCATAAAGGATGCACAAATACTCTCCAAGATGCCAAAGAAGCTACAAGAGGATGACAATGCATGACAGTGACAAAACATTTAAAACACAACACTTTAAGTGCAGAGGCAGTTTGGTTCCATATAGGACTGTATCTGATTATTACATGCCACACTAAATTATTCTCAATTTTCTTTCTCAAGGCATATGTTCATACTGCTGATTCTGCTAGTATGAGAAAGATGATCAAAATCATATATGCAAGAGAAGAATCAAACTTCATATCACCTTCCACATATAGTTTTGAACCAAATACCTTCCTTCTTTTACCAAGTGCAAGGATATGAAAAATTTAAGCAGCTATAAAAGTTGTCGACACCGTAAGAACACACTACAAATATGTGGGGCTCTTTACGCCAAAGGAGCATATTTACTGCCCAATCAACATGTGGAACTAATTTTTCAAGCAATGTTTTAACATACCAGCCAGCCGGGCACAATGCAACCCTGCAGAATAAAAGAGTCCATTAGAAGTTTATAATTTCCACTGTTCCTTTGAGGTACAAAAGTTGCACTTACCATAGCTAAGGAGTGCACGTCCAGGGACCAACCTGTCAGGCATAAAAGAGTAGGTGATATTATCTTTCCTGGAGAAGAAATAATAACCACAAAAATTTAAATATAATATGTGGACACCGAACACGGTAAAAGTTAAAAGATCTTCAATCAATGTGTGTAGCCCTTAATGTACTGAAATGAATAGCAGAAAAGTCAATTGTAATTTAGGCAACAATAACAACATACGCGGTGTAATCCCACAAGTGGGGTCTGGGGAGGGTAGTGTGTACGCAAACCTTACCCCTACCTTGGAAGGTAGAGAGGCTGTTTCGATAGACCCTTGGCTCAAGGAAAAGCATTTCAAAGTAATTCGAAAAAAGAAATAACGGAAGTGAAGAAGCCATGGCAAAATACTAAAGAAAACATGACAAAGCATTCAGAAAAAAGGAATATTAACTACAACAAAAGAATACGATAATCAAAGTACAAGAAACACCAGCTAGTAATAGAAACCGAAGAACAAGAAACTACAAAAGTGATATTACGACTATTAGTATGGAAGGATAAGCGAAACAACACTCAACTATCTAGGAACCTTAAATCAGAAGGGTTCTTAGGTTGAATGTAAAATACTAACACTGAAATTTTGGCTAGTGACATCTAAGTTATCCATCAGAAGGGTCACTTCTCCTCAAGTGCGTACATACAAGTTGCATATGCCAAACTTGCTACATATGTAGCTAGTTGGAGGACTTGTAATGAGCTTGGTGAATATATTTGCAAACTGATCATTTGACATACAAAACTTGAAATAATGCTCCTGGGAGCATCATTCTCTAATTTTTACTAAGTGTTAGTTTATATTTATGTTATTATCTTTAAATGAATTTTTGGACACAATATAATATGAAGTCTATCTTGATTATTACACAAGTTTAATCCAATCAATCTCTCGAACTTTAATTCTTTGAGTAGTTGTTTGATTTATATGAGCTCATTATTAGGCATCACCAAGACCGTTAATTCAACTGCTGCACCAAATTTTACAATCACATTTTTTTGTTGCTCTTCCAAGACGCCAATATTATCTCCAACTACAGCACTACCCAAAAGTACATCGTCCATCAGAAGGTAACTTTGCCTAATTTGTGCTGTATACCGAAAATCTACTCATACATAATCCTTGTAAATTAAGCCTTTCCCTAGAGAAGATTCCACACGAAGAATCCAAAAACTAAGTTACAGTACTCAACTAGAAGGCAAAAAGTTCAGAAGTACCAGTGCGATAGTTCAACTCGTCAACCAACCTCCTTTATCTTTTGCAATCACTAAGAGCATCCCAAACCTAGTAAAAGCTAAACGCTTCATTACATGTACCATCTATCATACCTGTCTCCTCAAGGACGTCAAGAATATACTTATGTCGTCAATTGACAAAGGCAGATCTATGTTGAGCTAGCTCAATGCCTAGGAGACATCACAACTCATTTTGGTCCTTGATCTGAAAATATTTGAAGTGTGTGACCATCTCAACTAAAAGCTTAAGCTATTAGAGAGAGCACACTTTTATTTACTTAATTAACTCATCACACGCCTCACATGTGGGCCTGATACATTTTCATGGGCCAAGCATGTGAAAATTCTTTTTGATAATGGGTGGCTGTGAGACCTGAACCCGAGACCTCTGCCTGCTCTGATACCATTGAATTAAGACTATGGCTGTTTTTTCTTTTTTGGTTTTTCAGTCTGTACACGCTTTGGGGCGCAACTAATCCGGATTCGCGCCAAGAAGTCCCACTTTGAGAGGTTAAGCGCTTCGTAAAGGTTCACAGCAGAGAGAATTATGAAAGTTTCAATGTCTTATTCATGATGTGCAAAGTACTTTCAAATTTCAATACAAGAGATGGACCAACAATAACTCTGCACCAAAGTCGTGCGATTGACACCCTGCATTAATCATCTGTCCGTTGCTATGGTCATCTATGACAATCAAGTCATGAAAGACATTATTGAATAGTAAGGTTACAACAAATAGTTTGATGGCTTCGGATTAATTGACCACTTCCCAATCCTGATAATTATTTTGTCGGATAAACCACCATGGATAGTGAGGACTTTGTTCCTTGGAAAGATCAATCACTACAATAGACTAACTAGATACTGTCATCCTGTGATACTTCTAGGTGGCGTCTGTAAAAGGGAAAGGATTGGCATCTAGGCTTCTCCTTTTTGAACAATAAGAGTGGACAGAACTAGACTTCATATATGACCCTATTTTAATTTTTTATACCTTAATGTGGTTACATAGTAGTTTGTTTCTAGGAATACATCTCAAGAAACATTGTCCCTGGGTGATCCTGCGCGTATACTACGCAGCGCCAGTGGCGGAGCCAGAATTTTCACTAAGGGGTGTCAAAATATAAAGAAGTAAATTCACGAAGAAGCCAAGGAGTGTCAATATGTAGTATATATACATAAAAATAAAAAATTTACCT
Source organism: Lycium barbarum (assembly GCF_019175385.1). Taxonomy (NCBI): domain Eukaryota; kingdom Viridiplantae; phylum Streptophyta; class Magnoliopsida; order Solanales; family Solanaceae; genus Lycium; species Lycium barbarum. Next base: position 38,554,384 of record NC_083337.1, read on the forward strand.
AGCTACACAGTGTAATTTTCCGACGAAGGGGTGTCGACACCCCTCAACTATATGTGGCTCCGCCACTGCGCAGCGCGTTTTGTAACTAACCCTGATGTTACATCAACATTGAGAGTTAATGGTACCCCAGAAGAGCACAGGTACAAGACCTGATGAGATCAACATAAAGGTCCAAAAATGCCCCTGAACTATCTCAAAAGGTTTAAAAATACCCTTCATCCACCCATTTTGGCTCACTTATACCCTTAAACTTAACAGCCCACTCCTTTTTTATTAAATATTTATTATATGACGCCTACTTATTGGTCAAAAATAAAAACCTACCCCACCAGATCTTTTCCTTCGACCTGACCCATGAACCATGATCCAATTCCCATTTAAAAAAAAAAAAAAAACTCCTTATATCACATCCTTTACACCCAAATTCGTTTTTCTTATACACATTTATTCACATATTTACACTGATACAAATGCATTTACACGGTAAACAAGTCATAAATAGATTTTCCAGTTGGCTCCTCTCCACCAAAATACTCATTATCTCCTTCACAGTAAATTACTCACTATTTGAATTGTTGTTGTATTGAATAACCTGCTTCTCCATGCTAAATCTATGAAGTAACTGAAACCTTTTTAAAATATTTGAAAGAACTGCAAAAAAGTAGTAGCACATACTGTTAGTTTTGATGTTATTATGATATGAATTGGAAATGTAGATAGTTGGTATTACAGTATTTGTTTTATCCTTGAGGTATAGTGCACTTAAATGATGCGATGTGCGTAGGTTTTCTTCTTTAAAATGGGAATTGGGTCGTGGGTCATGGGTCGAGTCGAAGGAAAAGATCTAGTGGGATGGGTTTTATTTTCAACCAATAAGTAGGCGCCATGTAATAAATATTAATAAAAAAATAATAAAAAGGAGTGGGCTGTTAAGTTTAAGGGTATAAGTAAGCCAAAATAGGTGGTTGAAGGGTATTTTTAGCCCAATAGATGGATAAAGGGTATTTTTGAACCTTTTGGGATAGTTTAGGTGCATTTTTGGACCTTTTCCGAAAAATAAATAACAAAAACAAGAAACAAGAAATGAGAGATCGTAATTGATGCTACCATGGACCCAAATTAATGGATAATATCCAGTTTACAAGGGTTGACTTGATGTTATCAACCTGCTATCTGTCACTAACTTTTAACAACAACAAGAACCCAGTGAAATCCCACAACGTGGGGTCTGGGGAGGGTCGAGTGTACGCAGACCTTACTCTTACCAAGGTAGGACGGCTGTTTCCGAAAGATGTCACTAACTTTTAAAATTAGAGATATGTATGAATAGATTATATAGAAGTATCTCTGATAACTAATGGTAGAATTGAAAAAGAAATAAAATAAATTTTAAAAAAACATAGTAAAGAACATTTTGTTTTAAGTCTGCAGGATCAAATAAAATGGAAAACGAGGAATAACGCGCATTGTCTTGCAGTAATTGATTTTTTACTTGGAATCAGGTAAAAAGTGCAGCATGATCATACCTATAGAGAAACACAATGTCTTCAACATCGGCACAATCTTTATCAGGGCTAAGCACACTCATCGTGTAACATTTGATTCTGTCTGACTGAAATTTATCAAAATATGGATTTTCTTGGTTCCAACAACTCGGAAAGCTTTTAAAATGACTTCAAATAAGAAACATCAAGCAAAATCATTAACATACTACCTCCAGTAAACAGCTATTATCAAATATCTCTGTCAAGTGGGTACAAACCAGGACCTGCAAAACAGACCCCTATGACTACAGATTTCAGTAACATAATAGTACACGAGTTGCAGACATGTAGCGAGGCGCAACTTTTACTAAGAAATTAGGTTACCGTGTTTCCAAGAACCTTTGATGTCTAAACTTATAACTAGACCTGTAGCAAAATATGTAAAGTGGCAACTGAAACTCGAGCTTGAAGCTCCCGAGAGTTGGTGGCTGTTGTTCACCACTACAATCAAAAAGCTCGTAATGTTGGTTTCTTTCTTGCAAGTTTGTGATGTTAGCACTTTGGTTGTGTATCTTTTGCGGTGGACATATCGGTTGGTGTTGAGGGGATGTACTGGTGGAGGCGCTGCTGGGAATTGACAGGGTGATGGATTAACCTAGAAGTAGCAGTTTTGGAGTGCTAGAGTAAGGAAAGAAGGAGGTGCTCCAGTTGAAGCGCAAGTCAAATTTGACAACTAAAATAGGCTAGTGACAGTTGAAAAGGTTGGGTTGGCAAATTATAGTTTGTGGTTTTTCAAGAATTGAACATTTAATCCTTAACATTCATAAAACAATCAATTTCCTTGTAGTCTCAAGAAAATGTCAAACAACGCTAACTGGTTTGCCCAGAAGAAGAGAAATAGTGCTGTTAAAGGAAGCAGAGACATAGCTGCTCGTTAAAATCAGTGGGAAATAATACTATTTGAAGGCCAAAAGGGCCTGCCGATAAAGGGGCCAAACTAACCAGAAAAGGGATGCATAAGTGTGTCTTCTATTAAAGGATGAGACAAGCAAAAGATGCAGTTTTCAGAAAGTAATAAACAAGGCTCTGGTCCCTTCATTTCAGTCAATACAGTACCCATGCAGGTGACAGTATATTGTCATTCTTTTCAATTCTCATATTATTTTATTGTACCTAAAGTTTGCTATCAATGCTTATCCATTACCATCAAAATTCTACGAGCATAGGAAAATCACTTATACTCGTCCCTCCTATCTAACAAAGGGCAGTAGTACCAGACCTTTGGAGGGTCATAGCATGATGCAAAGTGATTTATTGTTCCACCAAGGAGACCGATACCATCTGAAAGGAATAACAAAAATTTACTGTGAGACAACCCAAAACAAGGGAAATAACTTTGTGCTAAAACGAATGTTACTGCACTATATGGTTGTCCAATCCTTCTAAAAGAGACAACAAAACATCAAGTCTTTATGCGCTAACACTTGAGAAATGACAAAATTAGATGGCTAGGTAATTGGTATTTAAATGTCTACAAAAATCAGTATGAAAAAGCTGGAGAATAGCATGACCCAGCATATTAATCCATGGTATTTAGGTTAGCATCATGTTTCAGAAGATTTTCTAATTTTTCATATCAAAGTCCAATTTGTGAAAGATATAGAATCAGAGAAAAAATGCCAGATATTTGGAAGACCAACCTTCTGTAAGGGTGCCTTTACCAAACTCATCCATTAAACATAAGGACCGAGGACTTGCATGCCTGAAAATGGTTATCATGAAATTAGATACATATGGTTTATGTGATCTGCACATGTATATATCACGTATATGTGTTTGTCCCTTTATATACTTGTATGATACCATACTATCAGAAAACATATTGTTGATAATAAACATAGATTACATAACTCAGCATTCTGAATTTCAAAATTACTGATCAGCCATGACATTATGTTCAGATGAATATATTGCAGTCTTTCAACACGCAAAATTTCTGAAAGCATAGGTATATTGCAATTCACTGAGCCTTATTTTTTTTTTTGGAGAAGGTAACATGTTGTATGTATTAAACAATTCACTGAGACTTATTAGGTTTTAGTTAAGCATACCTTAACATAATTCCCACTTGATGGAGATCAATCATAAACGTCGATTGTTCAGCAGTCATAAACTTACTCCCCATGGCACAAAATATCCTGTTTGTCAAGTGGTATTATCACTCTTGTGACATATTAAGCAATAAGCAGATGCCCTAAAATACACACCAATGCAAAGTTGACACTCCTTGGAATTATGTTCTCGTGCTGATGAATGCAGTTGAATATAAATTTGTTACAGATGAATATGGTGCTGCACCAAATTAAATTGAACTAATTATAGTAGAAGCGCAGAAACCTGTCAGTTAAACCCACTGTGGCAGCATCTGCTGGTACATAACTTCCAATGTGGGAAAGGAAAACTATCAAGGCAACCTAAAATAATTATTAAAATGAATGCGTAAGTGAATGCAAATATGGAAATTGCATTCATTACAAATATAAGCACTTTTTAGATGAACAAAACTAGTAAACACTGAGAATAGATGACCTATTTCATTGGTGTTTACATCATAACGAGTTTGGGAATATGTTTAAACTCCAGTCTAATATATTAGTAATAGAAAATATCAGGATAAAATTCAACATCAATGAGGGAACCATATCCATGCTAATTCCATCTAGTCAAATGGATTATGTTTAAGGAGATTTAGTATTCAAAACTACAAAGTATAACATCTTGTCTCAGATCAGAGAATTATGGTTAATAAAGCTTTGAATTCTATACTACTCGGAAACTAGGACACAAACTTTGGAGAGTGAAATTGATTATAACCAGAACATCAAGACTGCAGGTGGGAGTTGCAGTAACTCTTCCACTTCGGATGTTTATGAATTCTATGAATGGTTTAGAGGGTTTATAAATCTTGACTACTTGATTAGGTGAACAAGGACAGAAAAGTTGTTTGGGCTTTTATTTAGACCTTAGTCATTCCACAAGTTTTGTCTTTATTGTATGTATCAAGTTTATCACTTCTGATGGAATTTTTATCAAAACAACAAAATCATTCACTAGAAAAAGGTCTTTTTTAATCTAGAACATATAGATTGGAATGTGTTATGGTAAACAGATTCATAAGTTCACGAGTAAATACTCTAGTTACCTCGGTAATATAACTCAGTTTTTAGATACACCTCTAAATTCAAAGTCAAACACAAACATAATGGAGTTCACTATGGTAAATAGATTCATAGATACATATTTGTTTAGGATTTTCATTACATCTGGAGAGTTAATTGTTTGGCTTCAAAACATAGGGGTTTATCCACAGCAGAGTAAATAAAATAAATTGAAGTCGAATGATCAAATAAATAAAATGAAAATTCGTATTTATGAAATTTTAACAGTGAGAATAAACATTGTTTATCATTAGTTCAAAATTTTGATTGCAATCCTATTGGAGCTAGCCAATTTGTTTGTTGCATTCTTTACAATCAAAGTGGTCTGGAAAGTAGCAGGTGTAATAAGCTTTATTAAGGTTTCAAACCCTTTGAAAATGAAGATGAAAACCTTTAAAATGGTCAATATACAAATCACGAAATAACTTAAAAAATCTTCATACATTTGTGGATCGGCCTAAGTAAGGGAGGCAATGAAAAAGTATGAAGTGTAGAAAAGCATATGATTTGACTGGTACTTATATAGAGGTTTGGAAGTACCTTGGAAAGGTTAGAGTAGTATAAGTGTATAACTAAACAAAGTTATCCAATACTATATTAAGAAGTAGAAAGATGCTATGCGAGTGGAGAGAAAGTACCTTAGTTCCAAAACAGATATTCAAAGTTGCACGGACGATTGTGGTATATGATAAAGCTTTTGGAGAGAAAATGATAGAACATAAATATAGGGATATTACAACAGTGACATATAACTGGTTCGAATTCATGTCAGCTATCTACAACAGATGCAATAGTTTTTCTAAGAAGATTGGATAAAATTTACGTGGAGAGAAAGAAGGATCTCCACACGATATTCATTGGCTTAGACGAAGAGTATAATAGAGTATCAAGAAAAGTCTTTTGGTGGGTGAAAGAAATTTTTTTTATGCCTAGTCTATGACTTCCACAAAAGATACATATTAAGAAGCCGTTACAAATGTGTGAACTAAGAAGATACATAGGAGTTTCTAATAACAGTGATTATCTTGAATTTGTACTTGTTTGTCCTAGTTATATCAGTGTTATCAAAAGCGAAAAGCGCAAAAAAGCTCTAAGGTCAGCTGGGGCTTTAAGCGCAAAGTGTAAATAAAGCGTGGGCTTTAATGAAAAAAGGCGCAATGGTGCAAATTACAAATCTATATATGTTTAGTCCAAGACTAATAATAATAAGCATGAATAACAGTCATATGGACAAAGGAATTGTAAAAATATTACGATAAAGTGAAATATGAATTATCTAGTGTCACCCCTTCAAGAGATGCTCATTGGCAAGGAAAAGTATGTCTTAGAGCCTTGATGATGACACTGAAGCGCACAAAAAGCGAGGCGAAGCGCTCAACATGGTTTGAGCCTCGCTTCAAGGCTTAAGCGCGCTTTAAGCGCGCCTTTGACAACACTGAGCTATATAAGGGCTGACAAATAGTACAAAGGATGAGGTTCCCATTTGTGTGTTAATGCGGATGTAATTGAATTTACTGATAAAACTAGCTAAGAAGTCAACAAAAGCTGGAATAATAGAGAAACATTATGGTGATTAAGTATTCCGGGATAAGTAGAAATAAGACAGAATATATGCATTGCATGTTTAGCACCATAAGAGTAAACCAAAATCAAACAGAATTAAGGTGCCTTATAAAGAAAACTCAGATATTTAAACTGAGTCTTCCAGAAGAATTGGCATGACAGATGCAGATATTACACATAATTGAAATAAAAATGGTTGAAATGGAAGAGTTTTATGAGAGTGTCCATGCGATAGATACCTAATACAATAAAAAGCCAGTTTATAGGAGGTTACTGAGACCAGCAATGTTAAATGGGAGGGATGTTGAGGCCTAATACTTAATACACCCACAAGATGAAAGTTGTAGAATTGTTTTTTTTTTTTTTTTTGTATAACCATCCGGTATCTGGAACCCACTGGCTGGACTAATCCATTAAAGGGCACAGCTCTCCCTACCAGGGTTCTCCATTCCCAAGGATCAAACCCAGAACCTCAGGTTAAGGATAAAGGGGTCCTATCCATCCAACCACACCCTTGGTCTAAAGTTGTAAGTAGATGCAAAGTTACAAAAGTTGGAAACAAATTTACAAGTAGTAGACAAAAGGTCGCTATCCAAATTGTCAAATCTATGACTAGGGAGCTAACGAAATCCAAAAATTCGTCAGTGCTAAATACAAGGGTTAACCCAACTAAAAAGACAAAGCAGACATTTAGCTTTGAGGGAGGAGATTGGAGTTGAGATACCATCAAAACGTCTTCGGAATGTTAAGATGGATATTCAATGATATACGATTGGACAAGATTATAGAAATGATTATATGTGAAAGGTGATGCAAGTAGCATTGCTACATAAAATGAGTCATCTGTGATGGTTTGGCCATATTCAACGTAAACCTCCCAATTTATCGGTCAATAGGTGTGACTTGAACTGTAGAGAACTCTAGAAAGTGAGGGTTTAAGTAGAAGTAAGACTGAATATATGTGTTGTAAGTTTAGCCAAAACAAGAAAAGTGAAGTAGAAGTGAGATTGGACAATATTGTGGTGTCTAAATACAAACAATCATATACCTAAGCTTGATGCTCCAATAAAATGGTACATAGAATCAAAAAGGATAGTTGAAATGAAGTCCAGTGGAGTGCTATACTATCGGAAAATACCTACCAAAGTAAAAGGAAAATTTTATACAATGTTCGTAAAGCGTAAACCGATAATATTATATGGGAGTCAACATTGGGCCTCAGAAGCCATCATATCCACAAGGTGAGTGTTGTGAAATATGAATGTTAAGATGGATCACAGGCCTACAAGATCAGACGAAATTAGAAATGACCACATTCGATAGTACACCCATAGTATACATAGAGGATAACATGACGAAAGGTCTTTGAGATGGTTCGCTCATGTTCTACGTCGACTTCCAGATGCACCAGGTCGTGTGTGTGAAAACATAGTGAATGAAGGTGTTAAAAAGAGACTAGATAGACCTAAAATCGAAAACAGGGAGGCTGTCTTGAGAGATCTACAATCTCTTGGAATCCATGTAGACTTGGTGTAAAGTAGGTGATGCTGTTAGGATTTGTATGCCAGTAGAAAATGTAGAGGATTTGTAGTGCCAGAGAACCTAAACTAGTAAATATTAGACTGATACGGTCTAAATGGAGCGACACGGCTAGACATGATTCATCAAGCTGACCCTATGAGCTTGGAAATGAGCCGTGGTTGTTGTTGTTTGTTGTGTTTACCAAAAAGTAAACACTATAATTGGAGGACATTATTGTGTGAAAACATAGCATACTGAAGAAAGGTCTGTAATGTATAACAGATATGAGAAACTGGCAGGTTCTTAGGTAGCCATAGGTGCACAAACATGTCAAAGCACCAAATTGAAATTGTGTGTAGTGAGAAAAACAGAGAGAGTTCGACCTGCTTGATGTAGATGCTTTTTCCCGAATAATTAGGGCCTGTGATGATATTAATTCTTCCTGGAAAACATATTAATCAGCCACGTGATATAATGCTTGGCAAGAATAGGTGAGTCCAAAATGGCTTCTTCAATGGACATTCCATTATACCTTCATGAGAAATTTTTGTGTCATTGGGAATAAATGTGTCTACAGTCATCTCCTGCAAAACATGTCTGGAAAAAGAATTGTATAAACTGGCATCCCTTAACAGATGCCCTAATGATAAATCTAACTGCATTGGAATAAGGGATAGTCTCAGTTATTGGCATGTTTCTTACCTTCCACTCCTTATATCAAGTGAATCTTCTGCAGTCAAATTTGGCCTTACATAATTGTTCTGACGTGCAACCAAGGCTAAAGCTAAAATGCTACATGGAAGCAGAGGACAAATGTAAAGGGGGAATAGAAGACAACAGGGAAGAAGTGTCATCGAAATGCTCACCAGTCAAGCTCAGCTGCAAAACTAACAGCCTTATGCACATGCACTGAGAATTGAAGAATATGTGACACTAGGTCTCTTGTAATAGCTCTCTCCATATCTTCAGAAAAGTTCAAAAGAGTAACAAAGGAGGAGGAAAATAAACCAAAATACTCTATGGAAGAAACTCTACTGAAACTGAATCTAAATATTTGTGCCATAAAAAAGTTGGTGATCGGTAGTGATAAAGTTTCAAGGTGTTAGCCATCATACATAGTGATTTAAGGTAGCACTCAAACTTGTTCCTCTGTTACTATTGAACCTTGTTGGAATAAACCATATTTTTTTTTTTTTTTTTTTTTTTTTTGGAATAAGAAATGTCAAGTCTTTGATAAGTATAATTGTGAAAACTGAAAACTAAGGATAAGAATCAAAGAATACATACCCAGGATTTTATGATATATATCTCCAAGAAGGTTATCCAATTCTTTTGTCTTGGCAGTATGATAAAAGGACCTCCTATGTTCTCCCTCCTCATCAGCAAACTAGGTATTTGATAACCATTACTAATATAGATCAGAAGACATCTAGTGATTCCATATACTGCTTTACAAATCAGACAATGACATACTGCAAAATCATAGTCCTGAAGATTCTCCAGCATTTCTTCACCAAGTTTTTCATTGAAAATGCACATTAAGTAACCTGTAAGTGGAAAAGCATAGATATTGATCACAACTAAAGATGCACAGTTTTATCCTAGGTTTAATAGGTTTGAAAAATAAGATAGCATATGAAAATTCTCTGAAACTGACAGGAACAATGTTAATAGATGTGAGTATAATTGAAGCCCGTGTGAGGCAAGATGCACAACATCTCTTGGAACTGGAAAATAATGCAGAACAATTTTACTTTCAAGAAGTTATCCACTTTATCATCTCTCTCTGAAACGTTAGTAGGTTGTTATGTTTCATTAGATTTCAGTATTTTACATAGGTGTCATATCTGGCAGACCAGAAATATTCATTTAATCGTTGTTGCTTATGCAGAAGATCCATATGAAAGCATCATTCAACCAGGTTGAACTACATACATTTTTTTACAGAGATGGAAGGGGAGGGTAGGGGAATTTCTAGAATGATTAAAGTTAGAACGATTGATGCTCCAGCTCCATGTCTGGCCATAAGAATGCAACATTATCAGGTCAAGAGACTTCTTTAAGGTACAGCAAGTGACAGCCAAGTACAAAGGATCATCAGGTACTGAATGAATATGTCCCTAGTCAACAGTCCGCTATCTAGCTTACTGTAAAGATGGTATGCTAGCTTAAAATATCTACTGTTCACACAGATTCACAGGTATTCAAATTGAGATCCATCCGTTTACTTTTATTCCGATCACTTAAGTACGATTGAGAAAAGAAAGACTTTGCTTTGTACATTAAGTACCTATTTTCCTGTCAAAGCCTAATGCAATAAAGTATATACCAAGTGAAATTAAACTGCCTGAATAAAAGCAAATAGCTGTCAAAAATTTTAAAGAACAGACAAGTTCCTACAAAAAGGAAAAGGGTTTAAAAGCTAGATCCACCTTAATATACAAGTGAGATTGATATCTGAAAAAGGAAGCATCACAAGGATCTAGTTGGGGATCAGCAGTTATCAGTATGCTGAATCACCTATGTAGCTTCAAAGCTATTAAAAATATGAAAACATGAAAGGATGAACAGACCTATCTGATGTATGTAAACGATAGAAGGAACCCCCTTGTCTCCATACATGCAAGGAAGTCGTGCAAGTTCCAAGGCCGAAACCTGCAAACCACTACTAATATCAAATTCAATAGCCTGCAGCCTCAACTTCAACAGGAAGTGGTTTACTTAAGAAAATTCAAAAGTTAGAGAACCTCTTCCAGAAATTCTGGCAATCCCTCATATATCTGCCTCAGCTCATCCAGCTAGACAAACAAGATCACACTCATAAACCATAAAGAAAAAAATGCCAAAACAATGCAGGGAAGATAGTAAACCCACAAGTAACTGCAGCTGTATATCCTACCTCATCACAGAAACCTTCTTTTACTATTGTCTCATAGCCCTTCTCTTTACTTCTATCAACATCAATAACACCAATTACCTGCACATTGGAGGCACACAGACATGTGAAAAAACTCTAGCAAGTGTACTAATGGTAGTGTACTACCCATGAGAAAATAGACACTTCTTTATGACAGAAACGACTGTGGATGAAAATCTAAGACCATTTTGGCTTGATCATAGTTCAAGCTCCAATATATAAAGATGTTTCCAGAATATGAGTGTAGTTAGATTTCCGTACCTAAAACCAGAAAACAAACGCATTCATGGGCAGGGAGAGAGGTCAAAGGTGTGGGAATTTTCTCGAAGAAAATCATGCTCATTTATCTTTTTGGCTTCTCCTTCATAGAATCAAGCTGACCGTTTTGGATGATAATAACAAAGATTTCAAACTTCTACTGTGAAACTGTTCCTATCCAATCAAGTCCCTCTCTGAGAGGCCTACAATATGGAACTAGTATTAAACTGATAACAATACTAACCAATTCACAGACATAAGCTAGATCGAGTGAAATGTGAAATCCAGCCTGCATAAAGAGAAAGCTGCTTATGTAGAAAAAGATAGTTGAAAATTAGAGAAACTAAAGTGAAACATAATAACAATGGTGAAGTTTAAACATTAATTTGATACCCGCTCAACAATATCCAAGTCCAAATACTTCAATTCTTCTAGCAGAGATCCAGAAATGCCTACTTCAAATATTTTGCTGATATGCAGGAGAGCACATATACTCTGCATGCAATTGAATTCTCAAATCTGGGTAAAGCATACTAATGGGGACTAATAAAGCATGTAATAATGTAGATTTAGAAGCAAAAACTTTTTTCCCTAAGGGTACACCAGAAACGAGAATGGCACTCCTATCTCATTTTTTGTGCTAGTTTGGGGTCAAAGACTAAATGTAATTGTATAAAGTAGAAATATCTAACAGGTGATAAATGCTTAGTGAGAATACAATTCTCAAATTCAGGTAAATGATGAAGGGTAACAAACATGCAATACTACTTTTCTTGTCTAAACAACAAAAGAAAAATGAAACTTCTTTTAGGTTAACCTCCAAAGAAAAGTAGACAATGGCACTGGCATGAGGCCCATGACCCAGCATACATCCATGTTTGTTCCTAAAAGCTGTGCTACTTTAGCTCAACTGGATGTAACTGTAAACTTCAAATACTTTAAAGTAGAAATCTTGATGGATGAAGCTAGAGGAAAAGGCCGTACGTAAAGATATCTTAGGATCGAATGGGTCAATAAAGTAATATAGAAGCAGCGGACATATCTACCTTCAGAAAAGCTGCCCAGTCTGCACTTGTAGATATAGAACTTGGAGAGTTGAATTTCTGCGGAAGCAAGAAAGGAGGAAGAAACTAAACAAGAAGAAAAGAGAATTAAAACTACTAATGACACAATGCTAAAATTCATTGGAAAGAGAGAAGAACTTGCATCAAACAGACAATCAGTTTATATTCACGAATGAGGCATGCACAAAAATGACATCTTATAGATATTTTATGCACACACAAATTTAAGAAATAGATTGTGGGTTAGTTTGATTTACTTTTATACGTTTGGCCTAAGAAAATAGTTTAAAATTTTTGAACAAATTGTAGAAGGCATTGATAGTTTTGTCCTGTTATGAATTCCATCCTCTTACTTGTTCCAAAACTGTTTCTTTGAGTGACACTACAAGAAAACAAAATGACAAAACTTGAATAATAAGTACATGAAAAAGAAAAAAACAAAGGAAATATGAACCTTGAGAATGCAGGGAATATCTTTTACAGACTTCAGTGTTTCACGTAAAGAGAGCGAAATTGCTTCAGCAGACAAGAAGAAAGATATCTTCAAAAGTCATGGAAAAAAATACCTTTTCATGTGTTTTATGAATATATCAGTTGCACAAGAAATCATAATCTTTCATGGTTATGGGTGTTTCAAGTTTTGAGAGTGCTCCCACAAAAAGTATAACCCTTATCTATTCAGTGCCTGAATTGGTACAAAAAAAGCCTTTTCAGCTGCAGAAATGATAGTGACCAAAGCTTCCATGTCAAAACGTTTGGTAAGGATACAGTGTCAAGACGCCTATTCAGGTTATCAAGATCCAATATAGGCCTCAGAAACCAGCTCCTGATGAAAGATGAACTATTAGACCAGAAGGCATCAATTACACTTTATTTTTGCAAGAACCACATCAAACTATTTCAAACAAAACTAACCTCAAGAGTCGTCTACCCATTGGGGTTACACACTGAGAAAAGTAAGCAAAAATTAGTTGAATTTTTCTTCCAGCTGCTTAAGAACCACCAAAAGCAAATGGTTAGAGATTTAAAACCGCCATCCTCAAACCTTATTCATCATCCCAAATACGGAGAACCTGCATAAAATTTTTGATTAGTCAAAACTTCTATGTTTGACTAAACATAGGGAGTGTGGTGCGTCACTGACCCTTCTTTTGCTCTGCCTATCCCCATATGGCTAGGATGCTTGTCTATTTGGAATATTTGTAAGGCTTCATGAGCAGCTGAATCAACTTTGAGAAATTTGTCACTTGATGTGATAGTCAAGGAACACATCATTGCACAAATTTTATCCCCAACCAAAACAGAGAAATATGAATGAGGAGAGAGATGAATTAAATAGGGCTAAGCCATTCCAGGAAAACTATAGCTTAGAAGATACAGAGAAATTTCACAGAGGCAGTCAATTGCAATTGATGCGCTCCCACTTTCATTTAGTTCGAGACTGTCTATGATCCGCTCATTTTCCAGTACAGCTAATAGGCCCCCACTTGCACGCACTTGAACATCACTACTGACATCCATCATAGAACTTAGCTGCAATGTTTGAAAAAGCCAAATCTTTAAACTGATATTTGTTGAAACAGAAATGCAACATCCTAAAAAACTAGAACTTTCTCTCTCCTCTCTCCTCAATTAACAGCTAATAACGGCTCTATTTTGGCAAGTGAACTTCACGCTCCACCGGGATGGAGCCACCGGGAGGCTCCCTTCCGGCAGTTCCAACTGTGAATCCTCCTCCTCTTGATGGGGCGACACCATCCAACACTGGAAATTATGCAAAACTTACCTTTGCAAATGCAATTACAGCTCCATCTAGCTCAAATCAACTTCCTTTTGGCAGAGAAAAGGACAAAGCCGATGCACGTCAATCAATACATAATGGAGTTCCTGCTGTTATATTCAAAGCTTCGGAATACTATGGTGTAGTGGCAGATGAATGTCGCTACACTTTAGTGGGTCGATTTCTCAAAGCCAGACTTCAAATTGATCGAATTAGGTCAAGTTTTAAGGAAATGGTTACTCTAAAGGGATCTTCCCAAATTGGGGCTTTTGACAATTTTAATGTTTTCATTGATCTGAAAAATGAAGCTGACTTCAAAAATGTTTGGTACCGAAGGGCGATTGAAATTGATGGAATGCAAATGTGGCTTCAGAAATGGACACCGGATTTCAAGCCTTAAGAAGATTTACCTTTGGCTCTAGCTTGGGTGCTCTTACCAGGTTTGCCATTTCATTTACATTCTTGGCATTACATCAAACAACTGGTGTGCTCTATTGGTACACCTCTTACTCTAGATGCTGCTACCTCTGGTCGTACAAGGCCTAGTATGGCTAAGGTCAGAATTGAACTTGATTTTCTGAAACATAGACCTGACAGTATTTGGGTTGGGTCAGAAGATACTAATGCACCTCTAAGAGGATTCTACCAGAAAATTGAATATGAAGGGGTGCCAAAATATTGTAAACATTGTAGAAAGTTGAGTCATAATATGGAGGATTGTAGAGTTCTCGAGAAGAAATTGAAGAAAGGGGAAATGGCTAGGAATGGTGTTGGGCAAGGAGGACCCTCCAGGGTGATTGTAGAGGATAAAAACAAGGATATGAAGACGGATGATAGTGTGGTTAATCCAAAAGATAAGGAGGGACAAAAAAAAAAAACTGGTTGAGTCACAAAATGTTGAAGATGCTGGTAATGAAATGCAATCTGATGGTGTTAAGACTGATATGCAAAAGGACTCTTCAAAGGAGTTTCAACAAGATTCTACTGTTAGAAGGATCAAAAAGAAGAAGAAGAAAGAGAAACACAAGAAAATGCCAAAAAAGAAAAACAAAGTTCTCTTTAAAACTGTATCATTACTGGAAACTAGCAAGAGGAACAAGAAGCATAAAACTTCTAAATTCCCCTTGAACTTATCATTACAGAATGAGTTGGTGAATGTTATTGAAAGTACCAAGGGGAAAAAGTCAAGACCATGCCACTGTTAATAGAGAAAAAGACAATAAAGACCAGAATTTGGGGTCCCAGACTGATCAAACACATGTTTGACACTGGAGACAGTCAGTCTGAACATGAAACACTGAAAGATTTTATCAATAGGAAGAAACAAAAGGATCAAGCTATTGAAGAAGGAGAAATTTTATCTCCAATTGCTGAAAACTCTACATCAAGCCTCCCATGTGTTGATCCTACTTGTGAACTTGAGATGAAAGATGTGGTTGAAGGCAAAAGGGATAACAACAACAGTATCAGTAATCAACAAAGTGCTCCAGGAAGTTTTAAAGGCAGCAAGAAAAACAAGGGAAAAGGAATCACAACAAGCATAGTAGTGACAAAAATGTTCCCAACCAGTCCACAATGAAAAGAAGTCACTCCAGATCAGGTAGACTTCAAACTGTTTCAGAGGAATCAAGAACTACTACCAAGGACATGCAAGATACAAATCAGAGTCAAGGAAAGTTTCTTTCCACTGATTCTAGGGGAAGAAGTAGAAGCAAAAGTAAGACAAATAGAAAGAAGTCCAACACTAGAATAAAAAACAACAGAGAGTCCCACAGACAAAGTGCTCCCTCCCCCCCCCCCCCCCCCCCCGAAATTATTCATGATTAGTACAATATTTTGGAATATTAGGGGAGTAAGGAGTAGAAAGGCAATTCATAGATTGAAACTGCATATTAGAATCAACAAAGCCACTTTTGTGGCAATTTCAGAACCTTTTTCTCACAAAAGCAAAATTGAGGGGTACAAAAGATTTTTGGGCCTCCATCACTGTGTTGCTAACACCAATGGCCAAATCTGGTGTTTTTGGAAACATTGTGACAATTTTCAAGTTGTGGAGAATAATGACCAGCAAATTACCATCAACTTTAAAAAGAATCCAGGTGACACTGGAACATACATTACTTCTGTTTATGGTAAGTGCACTGCTTTGGAAAGGATTGATCTTTGGGAGAGCATCACTAACTGTTGATTTGGTATTAATGACTAAGATTGAGATGTTGATTTGATATTGATGATTAAGATTGATAGCTTAATTTTAGGAATATATTGTATTGATGTGAATGATTAGGAATTGATTGTGTAATATTGTCTTTCCTTATTTAGTCTTAGAACTCATGTATAAGTACCCATTCTTATGGATTGTATATTCATTCAGAAATACAAGAAACCCTTTCTTCTTGCTAAAAATCTTCATGGTATCAGAGCCATTGCTGTCTTTTTGAGGTGAGTTTTCTCCCTCGCAGCACTAGGGTTCCGTGTTTTATCAAAGAGGTCGAGTTTTTCTCTCTCTTTGTGGCTGTCCGCACAAAAAACTCCTCCCGTTCAGTTCGTTTCTGGATTATTTTTCTCTGTTGGGTCGCTGGAACATTCTGAGCCTATCCCTATCAGTTTTGATTTTTTTCCGATCACCGGAATTAGGATGCCGGCGTGGCAGCCAACTTTCCGGCGATTTTTTTTTGGAATTTTTTTTTTCAGTTCTCGGGTCATAGGCCTATTCTAACCCTTCCCATCCAGATAATATGGGTGACACTACTTCTGGAGAGACTTTGTCTCAAGATGAAGTTCAATATCTTCGCCGTCTTCTGAACAAACTTGGCTCTTCTAATGTTGCTAGCCCCAATTATGTGCAGTCAGGTATTGCTTTTAATGCTCAGCTTAATTGTTGGATTATTGATTCTGGTGCGAATAGACACATGACAGGCTCTTCTAAAGGCCTTCAAAATTACTCTCCTAGTCCTAAAGGAGATTATGTCAGAATAGCCAATGGCTCCCTAACCCCTGTCTCTGGAACAGGTTCAATCTTTTGTACTCCTGATATTACCTTATCATCCATTCTTCATGTGCCTGATTTTTCTATTAACCTATTATCTGTTAGCGCTATCACCAAAGAACTAAACTGTAGTGTCAGATTCTTTCCTGATTATTGTGTTTTTGAAGACCTTCATACAGGGAAGAAGATTGGCAGTGGTAGATTGCATGATGGCTTATATTTGATCGATGGAACTCGAGACTCTGGTCAGGCCTTTTTTGTAGGAAATAAGGATGTCAACCGAGAAATAATACAGTGGCATAGACGGTTGGGACACCCATCTTTTTTTGCTTTAAAAAAGTTATACCCTGGTTTATTTTCTAGAACTGAGTTTGAATCTGTCTTGTGATGCATGTGAATATGCCAAGCACACTAAAAACTCTTATCCTCTGAGTGACAATAAAAGCACAATTCCCTTTTCGACTATTCATTCTGATGTCTGGGGTCCTACTCAAACACTTTCTTTGTCTGGTAGTCGATGGTTTGTTACTTTTATCGATTGTTGCACTAGAATGACATGGGTATATCTGTTAAAAGCCAAAAGTGAAGTTTTCTCCTGTTTTAAGTCATTTCATAAGATGATTTGTACTCAGTTTGAGGCTAAGATAAAGATATTTCGAACTGACAATGGCACAGAATACATGGATAAAACTTTTGGAGCTTAATTGGAGTCTTTTGGGATAATGCATCAAACTAGTTGTCCTTATACTAGTGCACAAAATGGGGTTGCTGAAAGAAAAAATAGGCATTTGTTAGAAGTAGCAAGATCCCTTTTGTTTACTATGAATCTGCCGAAGCCTTACTGGGGGGATGCCATTCTAGTAGCTGCCTACCTTATCAATAGAATGCCACTTAAAACTCTTAATTTCCGGAGTCCTTTAGAAGCTTTAAAGGGTAAAAATGACTATATTGTTCCTCCAAAGATATTTGGGTGTGTTTGCTTTGTTCACGCTAGGAACTCTGAGAAACTTGAACCTAGAGCTCTTAAATGTGTTTTTATTGGGTATTCTCCAACACAGAAAGGGTACAAATGTTATCACCCTCCTTCTAGGAGATTCATTGTCAGTATGGATGTTACCTTTCAGGAATCTGAGCCCTATTTCAGTATTACACCATCACCTCTTCAGGGGGAGAATTATAAGAAAGAAGAGATGGTTTTTCCTAGTTCTATTGTTGAAACTACTGCCACAAGGGAAAGTGAAATTGGAGAAAGAATTCAGGGGGAGACTATTGAAACTACTGCCATAAGAGAAAGTGAAAGAATTCAGGGGGAGACTGTTGGACGTTTGGATAGGCCTGATTTGATTACTTACTCAAGGAGAAATAGAGCAGAAGAAGCCATCATGCAACCTGCCGAAGCCGAACCTTCTTCTTCTGGTGAATTATCTATACTTCCTAATGAGTTAGATTTGCCTATTGCTCACAGGAAAGGAATCAGATCTTGCACTCAACACCCTTTATCTAACTTTGTTTCCTATAATTCTTTATCGCCCTCCTATAGAGCCTTTTCCTTGTCTATTTCTTCTGTGTCTATTCCCCAGAATTGGAGGGAAGCTTTTGCAGATTCTAAGTGGAAGCAAGCTATGATGGAAGAAATGAAGGCCTTATCAAAGAATGAGACTTGGGAACTTGTCGCATCACCACCAGACAAGAAGTTGGTTGGTTGCAAATGGGTCTTCACTGTAAAACATAAAGTTGATGGTTCCATTGAAAGGTTCAAAGCAATATTGGTGGCTAAAGGATTCACTCAGACTTTTGGAGTGGATTATCAAGAGACATTTGCTCCTGTTGCAAAAATGAATACTATTAGAATTCTTCTATCTTGTGCAGCTAATCTTGACTGGGACTTGCAACAGTTTGATGTAAAGAATGCATTTCTTCATGGAGACTTAGAAGAAGAGGTGTACATGGAGATTCCTCCTGGTTTTGGTACTGAACAAAGTCAAGGAAAGGTATGCAGACTGAAGAAAGCCCTGTACGGATTGAAGCAATCTCCTAGAGCTTGGTTTGACAGATTCTATAAAGCAATGATCTCCTTTGGTTACCAACAAAGCAATGCGGATCACACCCTCTTTATACGACATTTAAAGGGTAAACTCACTCTTCTCATAGTTTATGTTGATGACATAGTAATGACAGGAGATGACAAAGAGGAGATGACCCGATTGAAGAAGTTGTTGGCACAGGAATTTGAGATCAAGGATCTAGGAAAATTGCAGTACTTCTTGGGAATTGAAGTTGCTAGATCAAAAAGAGGAATCTTTATTTCTCAAAGAAAGTATATTCTGGATCTCTTGAAAGAAACAGGTATGACAGGTTGCAAACCAGCAGAATCACCCATTGAAAGCAATCACAAACTACAAAGCGGAGTTGGAAAGTCAATTGATAAAGAGAGATATCAGAGGCTAGTTGGAAGACTCATTTATCTCTCTCACACTAGACCAGACATAGCCTATTCAGTCAGCCTAGTGAGTCAATTTATGCATGATCCTCGAGATCCTCATATGCAAGCTGTCTTTCACATCTTGCGGTATCTGAAGTCTGCTCCAGGAAAAGGTCTACTTTACTCCAGACATGGTCACCTCCAAATAGAAGCCTTTACCGATGCAGATTGGGCTGGGTCTTTAGATGACAGAAGGTCTACATCCGGTTACTGTACACTTGTAGGAAGAAACTTGGTCACTTGGAGAAGCAAGAAGCAAAGTGTAGTTGCTAGATCAAGTGCGGAGGCAGAATATAGAGCTATGGCCCAGGGTGTTTGCGAACTTTTGTGGTTACAAAAGTTACTAGAAGAATTGAGATTGTCTGAAAAAAGGAAACTTTCCTTGTATTGTGACAACAATGCTGCAATCAGTATAGCTCGAAATCCAGTCCAGCATGACCGAACAAAGCACGTTGAAATTGATCGACACTTCATCAAAGAAAAAGTTACAGGTGGTGTCTTGAGTTTATTCCACGTGTCATCAGAAAAACAACTAGCTGATGTGTTTACTAAAGGCCTTAACAAACGGACTTTTCATACACTGGTTTGCAAGTTGGGCATGTGCGACATCTTTGCACCAACTTGAGGGGAGTGTTGATTTGGTATTAATGACTAAGATTGAGATGTTGATTTGATATTGATGAATAAGATTGATAGCTTAATTTTAGGAATATATTGTATTGATGTGAATGATTAGGAATTGATTGTGTAATATTGTCTTTCCTTATTTAGTCTTAGAACTCATGTATAAGTACCCATTCTTATGGATTGTATATTCATTCAGAAATACAAGAAGCCCTTTCTTCTTGCTAAAAATCTTCACTAACATGAGTAACAATATAAATGGTCCATGGTGTATGGGAGGTGACTTCAATGTTATCATGGAACAAGATGAGAAGTTAGGAGGAAATCCACACAGAACTTATGGTATACCCGGTGCAATAATTGGAGGCCAAGCAAACGAGTGTGGAAAAGGTTGGATAGATTTCTAATCAATGATAAATGGGCTATCAAGTTCCAAAACAATATGGTAGAACATCTTCCCAGGACAGGTTCTGATCACAGACCTTTGGGTTTTAAATGCAACAGTGACCAACACAACAATATCAAGTACTTTAATTTCCTGAACTGTTGGGCTGGTCAAGATGATTTCATGGAAGTTGTTAAGGAATCCTGGAATATTACAGCTAAGGGCAATGCTATGTGGAGACTACGGTGTAAACTCAAGAATCTGAGCAGACAACTCAGCTACTGGTCAAGAAATAGTATCGGGGACATTCAGGAAAATGTTAGCACTTGCGAGGCTAAAATGGAATGTAACACCTCGTAACGTCGGACGAAAGTTTGACTCATAAGATGATAATATAATGGAACCAATATGAGGGTTATAGGAAGTGTTTTGAAAACCAATTAAGTCATAAGAAATGTCTTTGGGCAAAGAAAAGTTGGAAGCCACTCTACGGGGCATGTTTGCAAGTGAGTTTATGGAAGGTCTTACTTCCAACGAGCATAACCCCTCAATTAATTTGGATTTTGGGAAAACTTCCTTGATGAAAGTTGTAGCCCCTTGAAATAGCTTTCCAACGGTATATTATGGGCCTCAAAGGGACATCTGTGCAAAGCGTTATGCCCATTATACGACAGACTGTCCGAGCAGAAAATTTCGACGGACCATTTGACGGTCCGTAGAACAATTTGACGGTCCGTCAAATTGACTTAGGCCAGCGTAAAATGGTCACAGAAAACCATATTTTGCTGGGCAGTTTTACGGTTCATTTTGACGGTCCGTAAAACAATTATACGGTCCGTCAAATTGACTCAAGCCAGCGTAAAATGGTCACAGAAACCCAATTTTTGCTGGGTAGTTTTACGGACCATTTTGACAGTCCGTCAAACAGTTTGACGGTCCGTAAAAATGGGCGTAGAATTGCCCGATGGGTCAGATTTTAAGATATTAATAAGAGACCCAAACTCATTTTTTTCATTCCCATTTCTCCTACACGACTCAAGGGTTCTCTAAAGCCATCCAAACACTTCATATGCAAGAATCCAAGTGAAACTAAAGATCCACTTCATCAATCCACAAAACTAAGTGTGAGAAACACATCAAATCCATTCAAGTCAAGAAATTCCATGGAAGGTGGAACTAGGGTTTTGTTCAAGTGAAGCATTTCAACTCAATGCTTATTCCTACAATAACTAAGGTAAGTTTTATGATGTTTCATGATGATTAAAGTGTTGATAAGTTCTTGGGAGAATAGTAACTGGGTTTGATAAAGAGAATTATATGAACTATGCTAGGGTTTTTGGATTTTTGACTTGGGATTGTTGTATTCATATGGGTGATGAAGAATGATGTTAATTACATCTAATTAAGATTGTAGAATCACCTAGAAGTAATAGAATGGGAATTGGGTGAAGAAATCACCATTGATGGAGACTGTGGAGTTTCATGCCCACTAAGTGTTTGATAAAATGCTTAGATGACCAAAGCATGAATATTATTGCTAATATAGAATCCATTTGACTTGTATTGATATAGATCAAAGTTGAAAGGGGTGACGAACATTGTATTACGCTCAAAGGCTGGAATCAAGGTATGTGAGGCTAACTATCTACGTTAGGGAATATTCACGATTCTCCCTATGCCTCATTATTCATGCTTGTCAGCAATTTGACTCAGAACATAGTTTAGCCCTAGTTTCATGACATGATATAGAACTGTTATCTTCTAGGGTTGCAGTTACAGAATTCGTTCATGGTTGTCACTTTGCACATCATGAACTCAGCACGTAATCTTTATAGACTTATGCATTATTATCACATGAGTCTCAGTCAGTGTATAACCAGTTATTTGCAAGAGTCCCATAATCAGAAACAGTTATCATGCTATCAGCTATAGCCAGTCTCAGTTTTGTAAATTGTTAATGTTGAACACCTGTATCTGTACTTTTGGGCCCTAGGCCACAGTTTATGCATACGTATTGCTTGGGCCAGAGGCCACAGTTTTTGTGCACATTATTTGGGCCCCAGGCCACAGTTATATTTACAGTTTTACAGGTGATTCTTCATCCAGAACAGGGAGTACTTCAGCTTCTTGCTTTCCTGTTTAGTTCAGTTTCAGTTTCAGTTTCAGTTCCAGTATTTTATTGCTTCAGTTGCTTTATATACCAGTACAATTCAAATGTACTGATGTCCCTTTTTATTGTTTGGGGGCCTGCATCTCGCGATGCAGGTAACGATACACAGGTTGACGACTCAGCTAATTAGGAGTGCACGTATCAGCTACTGGTGAGCCCCACATTCCTTCGGGGCGTTGTCAGCTATCCAGTTATTTCAGTTTATAGACAGCTCTATTATTCAGTACTCTTAGAGGCTTCATAGACACAGTTCAGACAGTCAGACATTTATTATGTTAGCCTTGTTGGCAGTTGTTCAATCGTTTTGGTTTAGCCGTGTTGGCTACAGTCAGATATATTTCAGATTGTCTAAGTATTTCCGCATTATGATTTCAGCCAGACCTTTAGTATATCATCATGTGTTTAGTTGTTTCCATATTCAGTCATGTTTTGATATCACATGTTGATTCAGTCAGCCAGTTGGTTCGCTCGGTCACATGCAGTCAGGCACCGGGTGCCGTGTTACGTCCAGGCCCAGGTTCGGGGCGTGACATGGAACTTCTGGAAAACTGTGACATCTTGCAAAATACTGATCATAGTAGGGAGAAGTTAAATAAAGGATATGCTGAGTACATAAGGTGGTTGAACCTGCAGGATAATCTCTTAAAACAGAAAACTCGACTCACATGGTTCAAAGATGGTGATAAAAACACCAAGTACTTCCACAGTGTGCTAAGGAACAAAAGAAGAAGGCTTCAGATTCAGGGGATCAAAAATCACAAGGGCAGATGGACACAAGGGGAAGAAAAGATTGCTAAAGCTGCTATCAGACATTTTAAGAAGCAATAAAACCTTAATCATCAACAGAGAACCAATAGTATGCTGAATTGTATCCCTCACATCATCACTGAGGAACACAATGCTAGACTCACTAGGATACCTTGCAAAGAGGAAATTAAAAATGCGATTTTTGGCATGAGCAGTGAGAGTTCAGCAGGTCCTGATGGTTTCAATGGCAAGTTCTTTTAGGTATGCTGGGACATTATAGAGGATGATATTTATGCTTTTGTCAATGAATTTTTCTTGGGAAAGAACCTCACCAAATTTTATACTCATACTTGTTTGGCTCTGATCCAAGATAGACTCGCCTAATAGCTTTTCTGATCTCAGGCCTATAAGTTTGAGCAACTTCTCTAACAAAATCATTTCCAAAATTTTAGCCAATAGATTAAATCCCTTACTTCCTGCTCTTATATCTGAGAACCAAAGTGGTTTCATTTCTGGTAGACTTATCACAAATAATGTGATGTTGACACAAGAAATTGTCCACAATATTTCAAAGAATAACAAAGGGGGAATGTTGTTCTTAAGCTGGATATGGCTAAAGCCTATGATAGGCTATCTTGGACTTTTTTGAAAGATGTTTTAAAGAAATTTGGCTTCAATAATATCTGGATTGATCTTATCTGGAGGAGTATTTCTAATGTGTGGTATTCCATTATAGTAAATGGTTCTAGGCATGGTTTCTTCACTTCTTCTCATGGTTTAAAATAGGGAGACCCTATTTCCCCTTCACTATTTGTGCTAATTGTTGAAGTTTTGTCGAGATCACTCAATAATCTTCTTTTGAATCCTAATTTCATCCCCTTCACCATGAACAGAAATGGCCCCAAATTACTCACCTTGCTTATGCTGATGACATTGTGTTACGGCTATGCGATATGGATCTTGTCACAGGGCGATTCACTGAAAAGTCTATGCTTAACAGATCCTTTCCCTTGTTTTTATTCCGTGAACGACCTATTTTGCTGAAGGAAACAAATAAGCTCGTTAGAAGGGAGCCTATAACCTTAGGACTCGTTAGAGAGAGTCCAGACCTCTTGTGTTTTTTGATAGAAATTCTCTCTCTTCTTTTATTCCATCTGTGTCTTTAAATAGAGAACCCTATTACAAGATATTAAGAAAATCTAGGAATCTACTAACATAGAAAATCTATTCAGATAAGAATTATAGTAAGACTAAACTATTCCTATTTATAAGAATTCTAGTAAAACTAAACTACTGCCTATTTTAATGCGAATAAAATCTGCCAGCTGCCTCAGATCTCCTTATCCTCTTTGACGTCACTATCTTTCTCAACTTGAGGGCCCCGCCTTGCATACACCTTACCCACGAATGAGTCTATAACATTACCCCCTCCTCTGTAAAGAGCTTGTCCTCAAGCTCAAAGTCTGGATAGGCGTTACGAAAATGTGCAACATCTTCCCAAGTAGCATCTGATAAATCAAACCCACACCAGTGCACTAAAATTTCCCAAGTTCCCCGATTAAGACGAGCACGTAGAACAGAACAAGGCATAGGAACAACACGACCATCCTTCAATAGTGGCAGGGTCGGAGGATCTGTTGGAGCAGCACCCTTAAAAGCCTTGAGGAGGGACACATGAAACACATTATGCAACTTACTATCGCTGGGCAGTTGTAACTCATACGCAACTTCTCCTATTCGACGCAGCACAGGAAAAGGCCTAAAGAATCGGGGTGCAAGCTTATGGCACAATTGACCTGCTACAGATTTTTGACGATAAGGATGTAAACGCAGCCAAACTAGTGAACCTGGATCATATGCAACCTCTCGGTGCCCTTTGTCATAATATTCTTTCATCCTAACCTGTGCTTGTTGCAAGTTGTTGCGAATGTCCCGCAAAACTGAATCACGATCCAGCAAGGAATTGTCAACAGCCTCCACTCGCGAAGAACCAGCGACATAGGACAATAGACGAGGAGGATCTCGACCATAAACAACCTTAAAGGGAGTTGTTTGCAATGCAGTATGAAAGGAAGTATTGTAACAATATTCAGCCCATGGCAACCATTCAACCCATTTCTTTGGATAATCCCCAATCAAGCAACGTAAATACATTTCAATAGTACGATTCACAACCTCTGTTTGACCATCCGTTTGAGGATGATAAGCAGAAGAGAATGCAAACTTCGTGCCACATAGACGAAACAATTCTCTCCAAAAGGTGCTCGTAAAAACCACATCCCTGTCACACGTAATCGATTCGGGTATCCCATGCAAGCGAACAATATTCTCAAAGAAAACGTAGGCAACACGAGTTGCATTATAAGGATGAGACATGGGTATGAAGTGTGCATATTTGGAAAACCGATCTACTACCACAAACAGTACTGTTTTGCCCCATGCCTTTGGTAAGCCGTCAATAAAGTCCATTCCGATATCAGCCCAGACCTGCTCAGGAAGTGCAAGTGGTGGTAGTAAGCCTGCTGGACTTAGGTGTTCAGCCTTGTTGCGTTGGCAACCTGGACAAGCAGCCACATAATCCTTAATAATCGACTTCATTCCCTTCCAGTAGAAATCTTGTCGTATGCACTGCAATGTTTTTTGTACCCCTTCATGGCCATTATCATGGTATCCTGACAGAATTGTTGAGATCAATTGGGAGAAGGCAGCAAGTAGACACGACCTTTATAAATGAGTAGATCGTCTTTGATTGACCAGGAAGCATCAAGCTCGTGACGGAGCACTTGTTGGACTAATTCTTGCGAGGAAGCATCCGTGCGTGTCACCTCTCTAATCGCATCAAGTAATAAAACACGTGGTTGACTGATAGCATGCACCGATTCCTCCATAGTAGGGCGACGAGACAAAGCATCAGCAGCCTTATTCAAGTGTCCAACCTTATACTCCACACAAAAATCAAACCCCATAAGCTTGCTAATCCAATGTTGTTGGGGTGAAGTGGTTAGCCTTTGCTCCAACAAATACTTAAGGCTATAATGGTCTGTGCGAATCAAGAATGGCCTGCCCCATAGATAAGGACGCCAATGTTGCACTGCTTTAGCTTAGCCAATCAATTCGCGTTCATATGCAACCAATTTAAAGTGTCGAACAGCCAGTTGTCTACTGAAAAAAGCAATTGGATGGCCATTCTGTTGCAACATTGCTCCTATACCACTTCTCGAGGCATCACACTCAATTATAAACGGATCATCAAAATTTGGCAATTGTAAAACAAGAGCAGTTACAAGTGCTTCTTTAAGAGCGTCAAAAGAAGCCAAAGCTACATCATCCCACTGGAACGAGATCCTTTTAAGCATGTTAGTTAGAGGGGTTGATAATTGACTGTAACCTTGTATGAACTTACGGTAATAACCTGCTAAGCCCAAGAATCCGCGCAAGGTAGTGATGGACTGTGGTTGAGGCCAATCATTAATGGCCTGAACTTTGCTTGCATCTGCTGCCATGCCTGTTTCAGACACCACATGGCCAAGATATGCTACTTCTCTCTCTCCGAAGGAGCATTTGGACTTCTTGAGGTATAGGTTATGAGCACACAACAACTCAAAAACTATGCGAACATGTGAGAGATGATGGTCCCATGCCTTGCTAAATATTAAAATGTCGTCAAAGAAAACCAACACAAACCGACGCAAGTATGGTTTAAATACCTCGTTCATAAGTGCTTGAAATGTTGATGGTGCGTTTGATAAGCCGAATGGCATGACCAAGAATTCAAAGTGGCCATGATGCGTACGAAAGGCTGTCTTCTCAATATCCACCGAATCCATGCGTACCTGATGATAGCCAGACGTTAAATCCAGCTTCGTGAAGAATCTTGTTCCATACAATTCATCTAATAATTCATCCACCACTGGAATTGGGAATTTATCCTTCACTGTCTTGGCATTCAATTCGAGGTAATCAACCCAAAAACACCAAGTTCCATCATGTTTACGGACCAACAAAACTGGGGATGAGAATGGTGATTTACTAGGCCGAATGATCCCTTGTTGTAACATATCTTCACACTGTTTTTCTATCTCGTCTTTTTGTAAATGAGGATAGTGGTATGGTCGAACCACTACTGGTTCGGAAGCAGGTAACAAACAGATGCGATGGTCACAATTTCTCATAGGAGGCAGCCCTGTAGGTTCTTGAAATAAGTCATTAAATTCAGCCAAGAGTTGCTTCAATTTAGTGGAGTTCTCACCTGAATCATGCAATAAATGAAGCTGCATTTTCGAACTGGTTTGCTGCCCATGAAAGACAACTTGCTTTCCATCTGAAGTGAAACTCATTGTGAGTGAAGCAAAGTCCCAGAGAATGGGGCCCAGCGTTTGTAACCAGATTACCCCCAAAACAATGTCAAAGCCCCCTAACGGAATAACAAAGAAGTCGGCTTTAAAAATAGTATCATCAATATAAAAAAACACCGCACGGCAAATTCCTTTGCTGTAAACTTTTTCTCCATTAGCAACTGAAACATTAGCACCTGTCCCAGGTTATACTTGTATCCCCAAGTGTTGGGCTGCTTTATAACTAATGAAATTGTGTGTGCTGCCTGAATCAACCAAGCTCAACAATGCTTGACCCTTCATGAGTGCCCGTAACTGCATTGTTCTTGCGCTCTTCTGTCCCGTGATGGCATGCAAGGAAATTTCAGGTTCTTGCACATCCTTATGGTCAGTATTTTCATCATCTGTCTCAGCTAGTTCCAACCAAAACAGCTTCTTACATTGATGCCCAGTCGAATACAGTTCATCACAATTATAACACAATCCCTTTGTCTTTCTCTCCGCCATTTCAGCCCTTGTCAATTTCTTTATAAAAGGAGCAGATGAACTTACAGATTTTGATTCAATAATCCCACTTAGTGCATTGCTGCCCTTAGGAGTTGGAATTGTTGAAGTCGCAGTATTATTGAAATAGCCTTTAGTCCCTTGCCAGGTCTCCTTCCGAGAAGATGTTGCCCGCATTACCTTCTGTTTCTTCTCAAATGTTCAAGCTATATTCATGGCATGAACCAACTCTGGTGGACTCTGCATCTCAACATCAAGACGAATGGAATCGATCAGGCCGGCAGTAAAGAGACTAACTTGCTGGTGTACGCGAACAAATTTGTTGGCCCTGGCTAACCGTTCTTGAAATTGTCACTGATATTCTTCAACTGAGCCTGTTTGCTTCAAGTTAACCAGATCACCTAATGGATTACTTCCCAGTGGAGGCCCGAACCTGAGAGTACAATATTCTTTAAATTCCGACCAATCAACTGCGTGATACTCTTGTTCTACTTGATGATACCATAACTGTGCCTCACCTAGAAGATGGAATGCAGCCAATCCCACCTTATCCGCTTCAGCTATTCTCTGATTGGAGAAGAATTTCTCACAGCGGTGTAGCCAAATCAATGGGTCATCGGATCCGTCAAAAGTAGGAAAATCCAGCTTTGTGTATCTTGGTACCACACTATTTCCTGTCAATTGATTGGATCGATTTTCTGGTCTGCCGGGCTGGTTACCCATGTTGCTGCTCACTCCAGCATCAGAATCACTTCCTTGATTTTTGCTAAACCCGACCATGAACTCCTGCAATTGTAACGTTAATTGTTGCAATTTAGTAATCATTCTTGATTCAGATTGTGCCACTGCTTTTGCGATTCGCGCTTCATTGGCAACCTGCGCCTCTTGAAGGAAAGTTTGTAACTCTTCAAGTTTGCTTGGATCGCCCATCGTGTTTGGCTCTGGTACCAAGTTGTTACGGCTATGCGATATGGATCTTGTCACAGGGCGATTCACTGAAAAGTCTATGCTTAATAGATCCTTTCCCTTGTTTTTATTCCGTGAACGACCTATTTTGCTGAAGGAAACAAATAAGCTCGTTAGAAGGGAGCCTATAACCTTAGGACTCGTTAGAGAGAGTCCAGACCTCTTGTTTTTTTTGATAGAAATTCTCTCTCTTCTTTTATTCCATCTGTGTCTTTAAATAGAGAACCCTATTACAAGATATTAAGAAAATCTAGGAATCTACTAACATAGAAAATCTATTCAGATAAGAATTCTAGTAAAACTAAACTGTTGTCTATTTATAAGAATTCTAGTAAAACTAAACTACTGCCTATTTTAATGCGAATAAAATCTGCCAGCTGCCTCAGATCTCCTTATCCTCTTTGACGTTACTATCTTTCTCAACTTGAGGGCCCCGCCTTGCATAAACCTTACCCACGAATGAGTCTATAACACATTGTCATCTTCAGTAGTGGGAACACCAAATCTGTCAAACTGGTCATGAAGCAAATAGTCAAGTATGAGAGGGTCTCTGGACAGTTGGTTAATCCTGATAAAAGTTGTTTTCTAACTTGTCCAAAAACTTGTGCTTATAGAATCAACAGATCAAGAAAGTGTACTGGTTTTAATGGACAAAGAATTCCCTTTTACTTACCTTGGGTGCCCCATATATATTGGAAAGATGAAAATTAGCTACTTTGATAGTATGGTGACTAAAGTTTTTAAAAGGCTAAATGGTTGGCAAGGAAACATGCTAACTTGTGGGGGTAGACAAATTCTAATCAAAAGTGTGATACAAGCTCTTCCTACTTATATTCTCAGTGCCATTAATCCTCCAAAAAGAACTTTGGAACTTATTGAAAAACATATGTGTAACTTTTTTTGGGGGACTGACAATGGTACAAACAAGTACCACTAGTGTGATTGGGATAAACTTTGTTTCCCCAAAGATGAATCTGGTATTGGCATCAGGAATATGATGGATATCTCAAATACTCTTGCCGTTAAGAGATGGTGGAGATTTAGATCAATGAATTCACTGTGGGCTGATTTTCGGCAAAATATTGCATCAGAAAACATCATGTTGCTAAGAAATGGGTTCCTAGTGACTCTCAAGCATGGAAACATTTGCTATGGGCAAGAGACAAAAGTGAAAAGTGCATTAACTGGAAAATCAACTCTGGAGATTGTAAGTTTTGGTGGGATGACTGGACAGGAATGGGCCCTTTAGCTCAAATATGTCTTGACTTCATGATTGGTAATGGATAAAGGATCAAGGTTAGAGATTTTATGAACAATAATAGGTGGAATGACCAGAAGCTCTACAACACCATGCCAGGTCACATTGCTCTTTTCATTAGGTCTGTTGGTATTGGAGATGTGAATGACAAGGATTATGCAGTGTGGAAGGCTACTGATAATGGTCAATATTCAAATAAATTTGCTTGGACCATTATTAGAAGTCTTAGACAAAAAGCACCTTTGATTACTAAAATCTGGCACAATGCAGTTCCCTTCAAGATCTCTTTCCTTAGTTGGAGATTGTTACACAACAAATTTCCTTTCAAAGATGATGTGGCTAAATTTGCTAAACAAGGCTTCAAAGACTGTATATGTTGCATCTCACCACAAGATGAAACACTTCAACATGCTTTTATTAAAGGAAAGGTTGCTCATCATCTGTGGAACAAAATTGGAGCCCCTTTGGGCTTTAAACATCACAATATTCCTTTCAGGGTTTACTTGAAGAATGGTGGAATAGAAAAGCCAAAAACAAGGTCCACAAATTTACTATGCAAATTGCTCCAATGATGATATTGTGGGAGATATGGAAAGCTTAGAGTTCTTGCAGATTTGGGGAACAAAAGAAGTTTGATTTATACAAGATGGAAATGCAAATCACCTGGAACACTCAAAGCTGCAATAACTATTGCATATCCCAACATCAATGTAGAAGGCAACTAGTGTAACAGTTGTGATATGATTGAAAAACTTAGCCCTGTGGTAAAATGTATCCCTGTATGTTGGAGAAAACCAGAGATGGGATGGTTTAAACTTAACACTGACGGCAGTTTTGTGGATATTACTAATAGTGCTGGTATAGGTGGCATTCTAAGAAATGAGGAAGGGGATCTAATAATGGCTTTTTCTATCTCTATGGATTGTGAGAGTCACAATGTTGCAGAAGCATTAGCTGCTGAGCATGGCATTAGATGGTGCATGAATCATGGCTTTGATAATGTGCAAATTGAGCTAGACTCCCAAAGCATAGTCAAGATGCTGCTCAACAAAGATACAGACAACTTGAAGCTCAAGCAGACCATCAACAATACAAATGGCTTTCTTAAAGATGCAACTGTGCATATTACTCACTGTTACAGAGAGGCTAACATGGTAGTTGATTTCCTTGCTAAAATGGCTTCAACAAGTAGAAGGAGGACCTTATATCTTTCTCAAAAGGGATTTACCAAGAGAAGTCAAGGGGCTAATTCAACTTGATAAGCAACAACTTCCTACTTTTAGAAGAAGATTTGAAAAATGTAACTTCTTTGTAAGCTAGAATATCTTGATAGCTAGGGAGGATTCTGTTCATTTGGCTATCTCCTCCCTTTTAGATTGTTTTTACAATCTCGACTAGAGGCAAGGTTCCATGTCCCCCTCTAGTCATTGTAAATTATCTTTACTTATATCATACACAGTAGGGGTCAAGCCAAACCCCCCACACCATAGGTTCACAACCTAATGGTGATGGCTTAATATAAAAAAAGAAAAAGAAAAAAGCAATGCAACATCCTAAAAGACCAAACAACAGGAAAAAAGTAAGCAATTGGACCATCATTCATAATTTGCTAGCATATTTTATGCCTAGCTAAATCGTTTTTATAATGGTTTATCCTTAACTGAAGTAAAAGATATTGCACCAGGAAAAATATGCTAAACACTTGTAAACCTGACTAACCTAGATATCAAGATTGAGTTTCCAACCATGAGATTGAGCAACTAAACTAAAGGTGATTTGCAGTTGAAGAAGAAGAGCAAATGTTACTGAAGCAAAAATGAAACCAAGGATATCAGCTAACTGGAACTAAAGCATGTTTGTTAACATTGCATATTAATGATTTTGTACTTGAAAGCAATGATTGGGATAATATTGGAAATGATGCTCTTGGCTCGACATCATTGGTTCTGCTTCAGTAGGACCCCTCTTTTATTTGTTTTGGAATGTAAATAGTCCATGATGGAGCTCGAGTAGAAAAGTAGAAGTTTCTATAGCGATAAATGTAAGATGAAGGTTATTGGTGAAGTCTACTTGTCATAGGCATCGAAATTTGCCAAGATAAACCCCATAGAGTTTTAGATTTATCTCACAAGGCTAAAATCCAAATGAAGTCAAGTGTTAGTTACAATTTAACTTTGCAGTTCATGATATTCTTGTTCCAAAATTTATCAGTTCACAATATAATTTACTACTTCTAGACCTAGTTAATGATTAGTAAAACTTCTAACTGCATTCAACATCTGTATAAATGATATTCCTACAGTATACTAGAAATAAACTATTATGTTTTTAGACATTATTTTATTGCATTAACAATCAGAAAGAAAATCTCTCTGCACGTGCATGCAAGTACCGGAGCTGTTATTTAATCATCCAAAGTTGGCGGAGATAGAAGTAAGCCGTAAAGATTGTTGTATGGACTTCTGGACTAAAAATTGAGTATGTCACCTGTTCTTCATAAAACCTCATCCACAACGTAGTTTAACTCATAATATTTGCAAATGGTATAATTCCCTCATCATGGAGCCAATAACTCCAGATTATATTATGAAGTTCTACCGGATCAGCGAAAGCTAATTGGAACTACATCCAGCAATATTAGCTTGATGAGCACAGATGATGAAGTTGTGAGCGTCTGTGTACCAAGGTTCTTATACCAATGTAAATCAACAATTTGAAAAAACGGAAATATGTAACACTTGACAAATGATTCTAGCAATCCCAATAATCAACTGAATTTTTTACCATTCAATGAACCCAAGTCATTTTAATCCATGTGTCAATGACAACCAATACAATTGTATTGTCAAAGAACAGATGATTTCCTACAGCTCTTATCAGAAAGCAGGACACCCAAGCATATGCTGAAGATAAAGATGCTTTCCGGTAAGCATTCTTCAAGGCATAATTCTTTGTTTTCTTCAACGTTATTTTATTCCGGGTAAGAACTTTCTAACTATGTTAAAAAAAAAAAAAACTGTAATTGGTAAATGATGACATCATGGCTCTGGAAACCCATATGACCATCCTGCTTATATCCAAGTCATGTTTCCTTCGAGAGCTGTCTTCTCCTTTTATTTCTCTTTCAGGGGCATGTATCCTATAGAAGGGCATATTTTGGGCAATGACAACCAAGACAGTGTTTCCAAATATCGTACACCAAGTCAATAACAATAAAGAAGGTAGAGGTTATTTCTCATTCTTTCTTGCTCTTAATCATTAAAGTTAATAATGTACTTCCAGAAATGCTCGTCGAACATGGATCTGAAAATAGCATTGTGGATGTGTTACTGTGCACCTCTTTTTATAAGTAAAATTAGTTACTATGAACCTTAGCACTCCCCTAGTCCACTTCAATAGAAAGTATAGAAAGTCTCAATCAAGTGTTGTCCCCACTTTGCTAAAAGATAGACTGTAGAAGCCACATCCATAACCATTCACTAGGAGATATATATATATATATACACACACACACACACACACATATGCTCTTAAATGCTATTCTCAGTTGCAATTGCTACGATTGTACAGGAGATTTTATTGTCTCAGGAAGTTCTCAAACCAAGGTGACAGCCATAAGGCATCATTATTTGGCAGAAACAACAAAATAGCACCTACTGTAAAAGCACTCCTCGTGTCAACAAGAAGAAACACGTATTCAGATAATATAAAGTTGCATACTGAGTTGAGGCAGTAAACATTTGACTCACAAAAGCAGTTCTCTCTTTTATGTTCAAACCATCATCCATCCCTGTGACTTGAAGGTACATCAATCTGTGATCCAAAAACAGCTCCATAGTAAAACTCTTCAGAAAGAACCACTGAGAAACAGGTCAATCCATCAAACCACAATGTTAACTTATAAGTTGATGAAGCAAATTAGAAAAAATAAATATGGTGTGCCTTGTTTTCCTCTACCATGGTAATAATCTACCCATAGAAAGTCATATGCAAGAGAAAAAACCTCAATCCGAAGGCTGCACCGCCCCTATGAAAAATATAGAAATCCTACAGTCTGCAATCATCTAGTACTGCATATGTTCCTAAGGTACTTTACTGTCCATGAGCAACTGAAAGGAGCATTGAGATAGTTTTTCACCTAGTAGTTATGTCAGCCAGGAATAAACATATATAATGACATCCTAATCTCATATGATTAACCAGATAGCTACTGCTTTTGATGCACCAAGGATTTTCTTTGCTAGAACTAAATTCATCTTGGATAAGCAAACAAAAAGACTTGGAATAAAGATAATGAAAATCACTGTGATATTCTTCCAACAGTGTTTCATACCTATGCCATGCTTGCTCATGGCTGAAAACTGAACTTTTCACAAGCTTTACAGAAGGAGCGTCACTTGTACCATCTGTGTCACATCAGAGAGTAGATAATGTTTCCACAAGTAGAAAGATCAACATGCCAATAATAAACTGAGCACGTACCACTTCTCTGTAAGGCTGCCAAGAAAGATTCCTCACTTTTAGTACTGGTATAGATTGTTCCAGGCCTAGCCTGATATTTAACTGAAAAGGAATCCCACCTTCAGCGAACATCATATAAAACGCACAAAACAAGAAGCCAAGCCTGCTTTAGAGCAGTTTCTCTTGAATATTTTAGTTGGATGCTTTAAAACTACTGTTTCCTCAAGAATGTAAAACAAAGAGTTCATACCCATATCAATCAAGGAAAAATCATGACTTCCATCTTCCCAAATTTCCAGCACATGGAGTTGGCGTGTACTGGCATCGTAATAGGAAACTCCAATCCTTAAAGAATAGTTTAATTGTTAGTCAACAACTAATTCAGCATTCACTCTACAGCTAGCATCTCTTTTTTATTTTCCCATCCTTCATGCAGTTTTTTTCTCCTACAATCAAGTTCAAGAACAAGATTTTCCTTTCCTTTTTTTGACTGTTTTTCCCTCTTCTTTTAATCAAATATAAATGATACAATTCAAATTATCATATTGAATCTTTTTTTTAATGATATATATAACGTATGAAGATGGTATATATCATTATTATCATTTTCTGTCTCCCTTAAATCCATTCATTCAAGAAGGTCCTAAAGCAACTGGCAGCATTCTAACAGGTATTAAAGGTAGTAACCGTCACCAATCAAGAACAATAACCTCAAGAAGCTCACCTGTGTCCATGCATAAGACATGCCATATAGACCTGCAGTATAAACCACAACGGCAAAAGGTATACACGTTAGGTCACTTGACATTTTATATCAGTTAGATTGAATGTAAGAAGAGAAGTAGAGTTTCTTTAGTAAAGCTTTAAAAAGTGAAGTAGCACGTGTTTTGCATGTGAATATAGCAAGCACCGATATTTTTGCTCCAAAACATAATAAGCATAATTCTTAGGAAAATCGAAAATTCCATTACCACACATTCAAAGACTTGAAAATGAATAGACAGAGAAGACAAAGTGTTTCAACTTTCCAAAGTGAGTAGGAAACAAAAATTACATCATATCCATTAAGAATATCATCCAAAATCCAAACTTCTCAGTCCTCAATCACATAGGCAATGGAAGTAAACTTATTGTGCTATGTCCAGAACAGAATTTTCAAATGCTTAACGTAAATTGGCCGATTTACAGGGCTGAAATTGCTCAGAAATTACTATCATAAGCTTATAATAAAGCCTCATTTGTTGCTTCAAACAACATATAATTATTTAAATCTATCCAGTTCTCAGTAACCAGAGACAATATCGACATTTAGATATTATGATCAATCCAATGTTTGCTTCCTCAGGTAGATTTCCATATCTGCTGAACAGATGATGCTCACTTACATAATGCAATCTAATTTCAGTACACTAATCAGCTGGTTGACGACTAATTTTAATTGGCTTCTCTGAGTACCTCATCCACAACAACAACGACGCAAGCAAACACAAAAGCACAAAATAAGGGGAAAATTACGCTCTATGTCTACTGGGAGAAAATATTTATGCCACGTAGCACGTATTTTGAGTTTGTTACCCGGTTTAGCCCATATTTGTGTATAAACACCTTTTATACACTTTCATACAAGGTTGATACATTATGTATAATGCTTTCCTGCAGGTATAATATTGTATATTGGGCTACGTGGCGTAATATTTTGTGTTGGGCTGAAAAACTGGGATCACAAATTTGTCTTAAAAATGTACTATTAGATTATGTATCAACTGACGACTAAAAGCAAAATGCGTTACATTCTGCTTTCTGATACACAATGAAATAGGTTATGAACTCCACAATAACAGACACAGAAACACAAATTAAAACTTGGATCACAAATTGGTGTTAAAAATGTATTAAATTAGGTCTCTCTTACATTCTGCTTTCTGCAAAACAATGAAATAGAGGTTACGAACTCCAAAGTAAGCTTGTACTTACGGTGGACTCTTCGTCTTCAGGCATAGACGATGATCTTATCTGCGATTGCTCCTTACCATCTATATTTCATCCCATTTTCCACAAACACAAAAAAAAAAAAAAAAAAATTACGTATAAGAAAAAAAATTCTGTAACTAGACAATCGAACAATGTAATTGTTAGATGATTAATTGGTACCTCGATCATGTGTAAATGACGGTTCCATTTAGCAGGAGAGCGAAATTTCACTTGGAAGGGAAAAACGAACCGAAATTTAAAGCGGAGGTGAAATGGTGGTGAGGCAAGAGGAAATCCGGGGAATGCTTAAACCGGAGGAGTTTATACATGGAGCCATGATTTGAAATTGAAGTTTTTTTAAAAAAAAATTATTTTTTATTACATAAGTGGCGGGCGAAGGAGAAATGGGGAAGAGATTACAATGTGGGGATTCGAACCCTCACCAACAAGGTGAAAATTCAGGTAGTTAACCAACTGAGCTACTAGATCCCTACGTATTGAAGTTTTGTTTGGAAAATACAATTTGGATTTTTTAAATTATACTTTTTTTTAATAAACATAAAAGCTTCACAAGTGAAGAAAACTATTAAAACTTTTTCAATTCTTGTACAATATTATCAAATGAGCAAATCATAGTTCATAACAAAATTAATACGTTACTAGAAGGTCTTTCTAAAAAATTTAACATAATGATTTAACTTTAGTTCAACAATAAGGAAAATTGAACATGAGTTATATAAGTAAATGCAGTTGGTAAATGATTGCTAAGAGTAAATTTATCATAAATATACTACCAACTTGCATGTCTTTTAATATTTAATATAAATGGTTGGTAACATGGTTGATAAATATATCTACTAACTTACGGGTCTTTTTTTATAAAATATAAACTTATGGTCAAGTTTTATATTTAAAATAATTTGAAATCAGATCATACCGTTTTGGAGAATTTTGGATTTGAAATCATGATATGAAGTTGAAGTTGAAATTTTATGCAAATTGTATAAATAAACGCTCATTTGAAACCAAAATATGCATGGTCAAATGCCTACTTTGGTCATAGATTCCAAACATTTTTCACTCTATTTAGGACCCATTTGGCCATAAGAATTATTCACTTTTTTCCAGAAATTTTTTCACTTTTTTCAAAAATTAGCGTTTGGCCATGAAAATTCCAAATACAACTTCAAGTTGTATTTGGAATTTGAAAAACAACCAAAACCTTGTTTTTCACTTTTTTCACAATCAAAACCTTGTTTAAAAAGTACATTTCAACAACAAAATATTGTCACGACCCAACTAGTGGGCTAGGATGGGTACCCGGAGCTGACTATCGAGCATCACTCATCCTGCTATCTATCATACTCAACCTGGGCATACATCATTCTCAATGCAAAACTTATCATGAAACAATCTCCAAATATCTCCCAAAACACGTATATGCACACAAGCCCCCGAGGCTAAAAACAATGATGTACCGAACATACAATGAAGGAGTCATATAGTATCTACAACCCACACATAAGTATCTACGAGCCTCTAACTGGAATACGGTAACCATAAGGACGGGATAGGACCCCGCCATACCCCAATACGTACACGAAAGAATATACCAAGAAATGGCGACTCCGGAGTAGTGGAGTGCTCCTGCAAATCTGCTGAAAAAGCTCCTAAGTGTCTGCACCATCTCCCTGTCTACCTGTGGGCATGAACACAGCGTCTATAAAGAAAAGGACGTCAGTACGAACAATGTACTGAGTATGTAAGGCACGTACAATAACATAATCAAGAAATAGGAAAGCATAAGTAGAAAAGAGAACTTGTAATTGATTGCCTCTTAGGGCAGAATCATGCATACTAACAAAAGAAAACATCATAGCATGTATACATATGTATAAACTGCCCGACCATATAGGTACGGTGTGATCATCATTAGCCCGTGTTCGAGGTAAACATCTCAAGCCGCCCACTAGTGGTGTCCACCCATGCCATATAGACATGGCGTAATCATCATCATAGCTGTCCACTACGCCTGTCGCAGTGGTGACTGCTCGGCCATATAGGCGCGGTGTAATCATACGTATACATAACATAATGCATGCATAAGATCTCAAGAAAAGCTATAACTCTATCGGAGTGACGTAAGGTCAGTAACCTCCGATTATGTTATGGAATAGTCATGATTGTCATGTCTCACCTTGAAGGAACTAGTAACATGAGGTGGGACTAACAACAATAAGCAATCATCAAGGGAAACATAGAATAAGATCATAAACCTTATAAAAGCATCAATTCATAAACTTTGGAGTCTTTTGAATTAGAACCATCAACCTCATCATTATCATAAAACACACCTCATCTCTATCTCACAAGAAGCTCTTAAGAACCTTTAACCTTCATTTTTTAGGATATAAGATGATCATGGGAATATAGAAAAGAAATCACAATATATGAGTCATGCCTTTGAAAGAAGGGGACTAGCCTTACATTCCTTTACGTCTCCTTAACGACTAAGCGCTCTCCTTCCAAGCTCACAACTCTACATCCAAGAGAATTCGTACCAAGGTTAGATCATTAGAAGCACACTTAAGTCTAAGCTAAAGCGACTAAGGGCTAGCGAAAATTGGGCAACATTTCCTTTGTTTTGACAAATTTCTCCATATAATACACAACTCCCAAATGGCAATAGCAACACCCATAATATCATAACCAATAAACTCCTTCAAGTTAAACATTATTCAAGCCTCACAATTCTCTTTCCACCCATTCATAACTATAAGTACAATACAACACCATTTTCATTCTTCATATAATACTTCTTCAATGCTACTAACATCATTCATGACGATATTATACTCATCTCATACAAATAATCATTACTCAAATTAATCTACTACTCAAAGTACCATTATTTCTATATTTGAGCTCACCTTCTACATTCTTATCCAACCCAAGTCTTTCAACCACTCAATACCTTTAATGACATGAAATAAGTGTGAAACTCACCTTTGATTATGTCGAAATGATCTTTGGATGAAGATACTTCACTTGAGAAGAATCCCAACTTCAATACTAAAGAAGTTCTTGACTTGTATCAACCCTAGTGAGCATCCACGCACTTGGTTTTCTTGATCCTTGGTTTTTCCTTGGGTATGTGTTGATATGGTTTGGAGAGGGTTCTAGAGGTTTTGAGAGAGTTGGAGAAGATGAGATATGAGAGAAATGAATTTAGGGTCCTCTTTTTATAAAATTAAAAGGCTGCCCGACGAGGATTATACGGACCCTTATACGGTCGGTATAAGTGACTGTATAATACCTCCAATGAAAGACCCCTCTCTGGACAGGTTATACGGTCCCTTATACGGACCGTATAAGTTATACGAACCATATAACTGGCCGTATAACTCACATTTTCCGAAGATGATCCCGTTGTTTCGTTTGACTTCCAATCCTTGTGGAACCTTCTTGACACCTCTATAACACTTCATTAACCCTCTAAGGAGCCTTATAACTCCTCCTCAAGGCATTACTAAATCAACGTTAGCTTGGTTGTTACGAAATCTTCCCGAACACAACTTATAGTTCACTTCCTTTGACGAACTTAGTTTCTCCAAGTCGTATGACTTCAAAATCTTGTCGTATACTCTTTGAGACTATCAAGTACTCTCCTTAAGGCCATGTGGACTCTATGTTCCCTCAAGCTTGCGTTAGTCTATTCACAGCTCGACATACGAAAAGTCCGAGGTGTAACATTCTTCCCCCCTTAAGAACATTCGTCCTCGAATTTCGCCAGAGTTTCCCCTGTAATATGGCACTACCATCCTGTCATAACAACCCACAATAACATCGCCTCACAGGGCTACAGCCACAACAACAACAACAAAACATGGCCACACACTACCAAAAGCATTAAAAGAAAGCATTGCATACCTTATGCCAATGGCGTCTCGTCTCAAACCTCTTTTGGGGGTGGAAGAAAATGCAGATATTTGGACTTCATATCTTCTTCTGCTTCCCAAGTCATTTTCTCTCGCTTATTGTTTCTCCACAAGACCTTAACTGAGGCTACCTCTTTGTTTCTGAGTTTCCGCACTTGGCTATCTAGTATGGAAATGGGCACCTCTTCATAGGCTCACTTGAGTTCCCAAACCTTCTTGAAAAGACTTCCAGAATTTAGCTGTAAATTGTGCCCCTCTATTTGTGATAATGGATATTGGAACACCATGAAGTCGCACTATCTCTTGAAGATACAACTTTGCATAATTTTCTGCTGAGTATGTACTTCTGACTGGAAGAAAATGAGCTGATTTTGTGAGTCTATCAACAATCACCCATATGGAGTCATACTTACGCCGAGAACGAGGCAAACCTACAATAAAATTAATGTTGACCACTTCCCATTTCCAGGTTGGAATTTCCATAGCTTGTAATAAACCTCCTGGCTTCTGATGTTCAATTTTCACTTGTTGACAATTTAGGCATTGAGCTACAAACTCTGCTATATCTTTCTTCATTCCATCCCACCAATACATTAACTTGAGATCGTGATACATCTTTGTCTCTCCTGGGTGAATAGAATAACGGGAGTAATGAGCTTCTTCCAGAATCTGACGACGTAGTCCTGCAACATCTGGAACACATAGCCTACCTCGGTACCTGAGAATCCCATCTGCAGAAACCTCAAGTGGTGACTTTTCCTTCTGGGGAAGTGTATCTCTATAGTGACTTAACTGGGGATCTTCATATTGGCGCCTCTTCACTTCCATGTCTAAAGATGAAACAGCTGGGTTATGAATACCAACTCCTGCATTGCCTGAATCAATTAAATGAACTCCTAGGCTAGCTAACTGATGGAGCTCGCGAACTAATTCTTTCTTCTATGACCGAACATCACATAGACTACCCATAGATTTACGGCTAAGAGCGTCGGCCACCACATTTGCTTTCCCAGGATGATATAAGATACTTACATCATAATCCTTCAATAGCTCTAGCCATCGCCTTTGCTGAAGGTTCAACTCCTTCTGCTTAAAAATATATTAGAGACTCTTATGATCCGTATAAATATCAACATGAACACCATACAAATAATATCTCCACATCTTCAGGGCATAAATAACTGCAACTAATTTGAGGTCATGGGTCGGGTAATTATTCTCATGTTTCCGCAACTGCCTGGAGGCATGGGCTATAATTTTTTCGTGCTGCATCAACACACAGCCCAATCCGACACCGGAGGCATCGCAATAAACAACATAACCTTCTGATCCTTCTGGAAGCGTCAGGACTGGGGCTGAAGTCAATCTATCTTTCAATTCCTAGAAGTTACACTCACAAGCATCGGTCCACTGAAATTTTGCTGATTTCTGAGTTAGCTTCGTCAATGGTACGGAAATAGAGGAAAATCCTTCCACAAATCTTCTATAATAGCTTGCTAATCTTAAAAAGCTACGGACCTCTGTAGGTGTTGTAGGCCTTGGCCAAGTCTTCACGGCTTCAATTTTCTGAGTATCAACCCGAATGCAATAGCTGAGATAATATGGCCCAGAAAAGTTACAGAATTCAACCAAAACTCACAGTTCGAAAATTTTGCATATAATTCCCGAGTCCGAAGAATTCCAAGGACAGTACGTAGAATATCTACATGCTCTGCCTCTGACCGAGAATATACCAAAATGTCATCGATGAACACGATCACAAATAGATCTACAAAAGGCCTGAATACATTATTCATCAAATTCATAAACACACTGCCGGAGCATTAGTCAACCCAAATGACATCACTCGAAAATCATAATGGTCATATCTAGTTCTGAAAGTCGTTTTCGGAATGTCTTCTTCCTTGACTCTCACTTGGTGATATCCCGATCTTAGATCAATCTTGGAAAACCACTTAGCACCCTGCAGTTGATTAAACAAATCGTCGATTCTTGGAAGCGGGTATTTATTCTTTATCGTCACCTTATTCAACTGTCTATAGTCAATGCACATTCATAGAGAGCCATCTTTCTTTCTTAAAAACAAGACAGGTGTTCCCCATGGCGATGAACTGGGTCTAATAAATCCCTTCTCGAGCAAATCCTTCAATTGCGCCTTTAGCTCTTTCAATTCGACCGGAGCCATTCTATAAGGAGGAATAGATATAGGTTCAGTGTCTGGCAGACCGTCAATGGTAAAATCAATTTCCCGTTCCGGTGGAAGGACTGGAACTTCATGAACCCGGACCATATGATAAATGTAGCCCTTAACTATCATTTTTCTTGCCTTGAGCTAGGAAATGAACCTACCTCTCGGAGATGCTGTGCTACCCTTCCATTCCAACATTGGTTCTCCCGGGAATTGGAACCGAACCATTTTCGTTCTATAATCCACATTAGCATAACAAGAGGCCAACCAATCCATGCCCATAATCACATCAAAGTCCAACATATCCAGCTCAATCAAATCAGCTATAGTCTGATGATCACATACCACAATCACATAATTTTTATATACTTGTTTAGCTATTACTGGATCATCAGCCAGAGTAGATACCTCGAAAGGTTTGATTGGCTCGGGTTTCACCCCAATACGACCAGCAATATAAGGAGTGATATATGACAAGGTAGAACCCAGATCAATCAATGCATAAACATCATGAGAAAATATGGATAGTATACCTGTAACCACATCAGGGAAGGACTCAAGATCCTGGCGTCCGGCTAAAGCATAAATACGGGGCTGCTGAGGGTTGCTCGAACTGGATGCTCCCCCTCTGCCCCGGCCACAGCTTGCTGAAGCCTGGGGAATCTGCTCTACGGGGCGTACGGATGAAGAGGAACCTGCTACTGATCCTGTAGGCTGAGCCCCAACTCTACCACCTATCGATGGACAATCACGCATCATATGCCCAGTCTGACCACATGCATAGCAAGCATCTGAACTTCAGAGACACTGACCCGAATGTAATCGCCCACACTGGCTGCATCGTGGTAATGGTGGTTTCCTCTAACTG
This sequence comes from Lycium barbarum, assembly GCF_019175385.1. Lineage (NCBI taxonomy): Eukaryota > Viridiplantae > Streptophyta > Magnoliopsida > Solanales > Solanaceae > Lycium > Lycium barbarum. The sequence goes on from NC_083337.1 coordinate 38,598,074, forward strand.
GGATCACCTTCAAACTAGGAGCCCAAAACTCTCGAGGTCTGACTTTGTCCTGAATAAATGAGGCGGTCAAATATCCTGCCCGCAAACCGAGGAGGTGCACTAGTCGCAGACTGGCCTGAATGTCTAGAATATATCTATCTCTGACCCCCTCTATACTCGCTACTAGCACCAGCAGATCTAGCTCTCTTACTATGCCCTCTATCCATATCACGCTCACCCCTTTGCTGCTGCTGTTGCTCTTCCAAATTTTGAGCGTGAGCCTGAATACGGGAGATGTCCATCCCCTCCTAGAGTGAAGCTGTCAAACAATCTTTGATCAAATGTGGCCCTAAGCCACTCACAAATCGATGTACTCGGTCTCCCATATCGGCCACCATGGTTGGAGCATACCGAGACAATGAATTGACGCGAAGACTATACTCCCGAGCACTCATATTCCTTTGCTTTAGATTCAGAAACCTATCAGCTCGGGCTCGACGGCTTCGGGTGACAAATAATGGCGAATAAAAGCATCTACAAACTCCTGCAAAACTGGGGGAAGTGCATTTTCCTTCCTCGCAGATATCCAATTATTATACCATAGAATGGAAACATCTCGTAATCTATAGGACGCTAACTCCACCGACTCAGTATCAGAAGCATGTATTATTCTCAGCGTCCTCAACATCTCGTCTATAAAACCTTGCGAGTCTTCATTCGGCTTTGAGTCGAAAAATTTTGGCGGGTTCAAACTCATAAAATCACGGACTCTAGCACTAGCTGCTCTGTCACCCGGACCTGTACTCTGTCGCTGAGCTTGAGCAACAACTAGTTGAGTCAATAGCTGAATAGCCTCGGTCATCTGCTGACCCGAAGCACCCGGTGGAGGAACTAAAGGCACTGGAGCTGGAGCTGAGGCCCCTTCATGCTCCTCTAAAATAGGCGAAGTGTGAGAGGTATGAGACGGAGCCTCATTGTGGGACTCACCCTCTTCTATATTTACCGGTGGCTCCTGTTCAACCTGCCTTCCTGCCGCAGTATTGCCCTTCTAGGCGGCTGTTGCTTTTCTCTCTACCAGCATCACTGAAATCATAACGCATAATTAGGGAAAAAAATGAAATCTTATAACATAGCTCTATCGCACGATCTATGAAGAAGAAAGACGATCAATATTCCTAAATGCCCCGCAGCCTCTTGTTTATAAGTGTGACGTTCTTCATACCCATAAACAAGACTCTACCGGACACGGCTCGCAGGCACACCCTAGGACGGAATTGCTCTGATACCACTTTTGTCACGACCCAACTAGTGGGCCATGACGGGTACCCGGAGCTGACTACCGAGCACCACTCATCCTGCTATCTATCATACTCAACTTGGGCATACATCATTCTCAATGCAAAACTTATCATGAAACAATCTCCAAATATCTCCCAAAACACGTATATGCACACAAGCCCCCGAGGCTAAAAAAATGATGTACAGAACATACAATGAAGGAGTCACATAACATCTACAACCCACACATAAGTATCTACGAGCCTCTAACTGGAATACGGTAACCATAAGGACGGGATAGGACCCCGCCATACCCCAATACATACACGAAAGAATATACCAAGAAATGGCGACTCCGGAGTAGTGGAGTGCTCCTGCAAATCTGCTGAAAAAGCTCCTAAGTGTCTGCACCATCTCCCTGTCTACCTGTGGCCATGAACAATGTACTGAGTATGTAAAGCATGTACAATAACATAATCAAGAAATAGGAAAGCATAAGTAGAAAAGAAAACCTGTAACTGATTGCCTCTTAGGGCAGAATCATGCATACTAACAAAAGAAAACATCATAGCATGTATACATATGTATAAACTGCCCGACCATATAGGTACGGTGTGATCATCATTAGCCCTTGTTCGGGGTAAACATCTCAAGCCGCCCACTAGTGATGTCCACCCATGCCATATAGACATGGCGTAATCATCATCATAGTTGTCCACTACGCCTGTCGCAGTGGTGACTGCTCGGCCATATAGGCGCGGTGTAATCATACGTATACATAACATAATGCATGCATGAGAGCTCAAGAAAAGCTATAACTCTATCGGAGTGACGTAAGGTCAGTAACCTCCGATTATGTTATGGAATAGTCATGATCGTCATGTCTCACCTTGAAGGAACTAGTAACATGAGGTGGGACTAACAACAATAAGCAATCATCAAGGGAAACATAGAATAAGATCATAAACCTTATAAAAGCATCAATTCATAAACTTTGGAGTCTTTTGAATTAGAACCATCAACCTCATCATTATCATAAAACACACCTCATCTCTATCTCACAAGAAGCTCTTAAGAACCTTTAACCTTCATTTTTTAGGATATAAGATGATCATGGGAATATAGAAAAGAAATCACAATATATGAGTCATGCCTTTGAAAGAAGGGGACTAGCCTTACATTCCTTTACGTCTCCTTAACGACTAAGCGCTCTCCTTCCAAGCTCACAACTCTACATCCAAGAGAATTCGTACCAAGGTTAGATCATTAGAAGCACGCTTAAGTCTAAGCTAAAGCGACTAAGGGCTAGCGAAAATTGGGCAACATTTCCTTTGTTTTGACAAATTTCTCCATATAATACACAACTCCCAAATGGCAATAGCAACACCCATAATATCATAACCAATAAACTCCTTCAAGTTAAACATTATTCAAGCCTCACAATTCTCTTTCCACCCATTCATAACTATAAGTACAATACAACACCATTTTCATTCTTCATATAATACTTCTTCAATGCTACTAACATCATTCATGACGATATTATACTCATCTCATACAAATAATCATGACTCAAATTAATCTACTACTCAAAGTACCATTATTTCTATATTTGAGCTCACCTTCTACATTCTTATCCAACCCAAGTCTTTCAACCACTCAATACCTTTAATGACATGAAATAAGTGTGAAACTCACCTTTGATTATGTCGAAATGATCTTTGGATGAAGATACTTCACTTGAGAAGAATCCCAACTTCAATACTAAATAAGTTCTTGACTTGTATCAACCCTAGTGAGCATCCATGCACTTGGTTTTCTTGATCCTTGGTTTTTCCTTGGGTATGTGTTGATATGGTTTGGAGAGGGTTCTAGAGGTTTTGAGAGAGTTGGAGAAGATGAGATATGAGAGAAATGAATTTAGGGTCCTCTTTTTATAAAATTAAAAGGCTGCCCGACGAGGATTATACGGACCCTTATACGGTCGGTATAAGTGACTGTATAATACCTCTAGTGAAAGACCCCTCTCTGGACAGGTTATACGGTCCCTTATACAAACCATATAAGTTATACGAACCGTATAAGTGACCGTATACGGAACGTATATGAACCGTATATAGACCGTATACGAACCGTATAAGTTACACGGACCGTATAAGTGGCCGTATAACTCACATTTTTCGAGATGATCCCGTTGTTTCGTTTGACTTCCAATCCTTGTGGAACCTTCTTGACACTTCTATAACACTTCATTAACCCTCTAAGGAGCCTTATAACTTCTCCTCAAGGCATTACTAAATCAACGTTAGCTTGGTTGTTATGAAATCTTCCCGAACACAACTTATAGTTCACTTCCTTTGACAAACTTAGTTTCTCCAAGTCGTATGACATCAAAATCTTGTCGTGTACTCTTTGAGGCTATCAAGTACTCTCCTTAAGGCTATATGGACTCCATGTTCCTCTCAAGCTTGCGTTAGTCTATTCACAGCTCGACGTACAAAAAGTCCGAGGTGTAACATTTGCAAAAACTATGGTCAAACACAACTCCAACTCCAAAATTCCAAAAAAAGTGAAAAAGTTTTTGATTTCTATGCCAAACGCCTGCTTAGAATTTTGGGAGATTAAGTTGAAAATTGAGTTGTGTTTGGTTATGTTTTTTGAAGTATTGAGAAAATTACATTCTATGTCAGCTGGAAGAAAATATTTATGCCCACGTAGCCCATATTTTGAGTTTTTTAAACCGATTAGCTCATATTTGTGTATAAATTTTATTATAAAATACTCGAAGAATATATGTTTGAAATTGAGTCAAGAAAGAGTTGTTTGACTCCCTAAATAGGTCAACCCTCGTATAAATTGAGATGGAGGGAGTACGCACTTTTATACAGGATTGATACATTATGCATAATGATTTCCCCCAGATATAATACCGTATAATATTGTATATTAAGCTACCTGGCGTAATATTTTATGCTGGCTGTATATTAAGCTAGTAAAATGCAGGAGTGAAATTTCACTAGGAAGGGAAAATGGTATTGAAGGAGAGGAAATGGCGGCAATGCATAAATTAGAGGAGTTTAGGAAAGTTAAATATGGTGGTTCATGTGACTATCATGGACTTAACAGGCGTTTAGACATGCGATTTCAAACCATGATTTCATGTTATGAGATGAAATCAGCGTTTGGGCATGCGATTTCATCTCATGGTTTCATGTCATAAGATGAAATTTCAAATCATCCAAAAAGGCATGATTGGGATTTCAAACCATGGTTTCAAAAAAAAATATGTAAAACTTGACCCACAAGTTTATATTTTGTAAAAAAAAAAAAACTGTAAGTTGGTAGATATTTTTAACAATTATTCTCGCCAACCATTTATCAACCACATTAACTTCTACCAGCCTTTATTTATGTTCTAACTTCTACCAAGTCATAGTTACATTACTATTCATGTTAAATTTTCTTTTTTATTGAATCAAAGTCTGATCAATTGATGCTGTATTTTTTAGAAAGACTTTCTAGTAAAAGTCTTTCTAGTAATGTATTAATTTTGTTATGAACTATGACTTGTTCATTTGGTTAGATTGTATTAAAATTTGGGAATGTTTTGATAGTTTTCACAACTTATGGGGTTTTTATGTCTATAAGAAAAAATACAACTTAAGAAATCCAAATTGCATGTTGAAACATGATTTCAAATCATGTCCAAACGGCACCTGAGGATTTGTATTTTATAGAGAGAAGGGGCAAAAATAGAATTGGTGCGCTGATATTTCTTTAGGAATTGACCGATTACTCCATAATCACTACCTTATAAGTGTTGAATGTTGATTATCCAACTTGCAAGTTTTTTTTCTCTTTTCCTACTGTAGTATTTTCCCATTAATAGAGTGTATAACCCACCAGATCTTTCAATTAATAGATATCTTGAAAAGAAATCAAGTTGTTAGTGACTTATTTAAAAGGACTTCTTTTTATGCCTATTAATGGCACATATTCTAAAAGTTCCAACATTTTCTTATTAAGACAAAGCCCTGCTCTTTCTCTCCTTCATCCTCTTCCCTTCCTCCTCCGCCACCTTCAAACAACTAATGAATATCTAACTATGTAATGACACGCTCGGTTGTTTTGAGCATTAGGTTTCTTTTTCCTAAAGGACTCTTCACATAGCTTTAAAATGATGTTTGTGACTTGCGAGGATGGATGACATGACTCTCGAGGCAATCGGGTGAGTATCCGAGAAGAAAATTCAAATTTTGAAGTTCTTAAGTTAAAGTAATCAAAAGGTTTGACCAAAGTCAACATCTGAGATTAATGAACTCAGATCTGGGTTTTGACAGTTCCGTGAGGTCGATTTACGACTTAGCTGGATGGTTTGGACGAATCTGGAGGGGCTCGGGAGTGATTCAGACACTTGGTCGAGTTTCTTGTTAAGTTCATGGATTTGAGTTGACTATAGTCAACATCGGGTCAAGGCGGTATCGAATTGGTGTTTTGGGTGTGGGAGGAGGTTCGTAGCATATTTTATGATCGAAATGCATATTTGGCTTGTGTTCGGGAGGCTGAGAATAAGTTTTGAAGGTTAAATCCGTGAATCAAGGTGTTTGGTAGTCTTGGGCTAAGCTGTTCTATTATGGTGCCATCACACCTACAAGTATCATCCGCTCCTTTGGAGTCTCTTCTGCGAGAATTGTTGGAGTGGTTGTGGTAATCACTTGTAGAAGATTCACCGTATAAACGATGTCGCAGGTGCGAGGTTTAATTCTTCCGCGTCTGCAGGATTTTGGGATGTAAGAGGATTCTGCACGTGCGATGGTTTTTCCGCAGGTGCGACGTTGCTGGACTTAATGGATATTAGAAACAATCACATTAAGAAAAATAAATAACAGACAAACAATATATAGTAATAATAATAAAGATAAGAGAGAGTTGAAATTGGGAAAATCGGTCCAAGACACGTCATGGATGACACTATTTTCAGAGTAGATTTTCGTCACTACCCCAGTGCAAATAGCAAAGTGACGCGTTCTACTCCTAAGATACAATGAACCACTCAGGACAGGGGCTGAACCAGGGTGGCTGAAGGGATTCAGATAAACCTCCTTCGCCGTAAAATTACACTGTAAATATAAGGTAAATTCTGACATTTTTGTGTGTGTGTATAAAAACAATAATTCGTATTGAACCCCCTTGACACGACTGAGAAGCTTAGCTCAGTGGTCAAGGGGGTTCAAATTTGCATTAATGTCCTGGGTTCGATTCTTGGTCACTGCAATTTTTTCACCTCTTTTAGCTTTGGCCATAGCTTTCATGCACAAGCATAAAAGGTACATTAAATGGTCCCGTTTCCATATATCCTCCGACATTTAAAAGGCCCGAGTATAATTTTGCGAAAAGGACATATATGGCCGGTCGGGTGAAACTAATTCCACCCGGTGGCCAAAGTCCTTCTAAACCCAAATTATACCCACTAAACTAATCCCATCCATTAGCCAAAACTTAAATAAGACAATTTTCAAATACAAACCCAAATACAAAAATGTTTGAGGCGATTTTTATATATAATATGTGTCATTTGTGTATAAAATATGTATCAGTACCTATCTGTAATGTATAGAAACTGTATAAAATATGAATCACTAAGGTATGTATCATTTTTGTATATAATACATATCATTTTTGTATATAATATGTATTAGCACAGTGCAATTGCCCTGTATAGAATAGAAAATTGTATCATTTTTGTATATAATATGTATCATTTTTCTATAGAAAGTGTATATATAATTCCAGCATATGTATATAAACTATATCAATCTTGTATAGAAAGTGTACCATACGTACAAAAAATGTATTATAGAAACCGTATCATTGTGGTATATAATATGTATCACTATTGTATACGATTATACGTAAAACAAAATCATATCATTATTGCATAATATGTGTATAATAAATGTATAATTAATGTATAATTTATGTATAATAAATGTATGATTAATTCCAGCATATGTATATAAACTGTATAATTCTTGTATATAAAGTGTATATATAATTTCAACATATGTATATATGCTGTAGCAGCCCTTTAGTGGCGACTTAGTCGCCATAAAAAGTCTTTCTTTTTAAAGCTCCTGGGCAGTTGGGCCGACCGGACACCTAGTGGGATTAAGCCCAAATAGTGGTTAAATGTGAGATTAGTTTGGCTGAATGGACACACAGTGTCCTTTTCCATTGATTAGAGTAAGGGCCGTAAACTTGTTTTTCATTCTCAGCTCAACAATGCTTTCTTTTGGCTAAATCATTTAGTCCTCCATTAAAGTATATCACATGAAAAATAAGCCAAAAATATCAGGGTTTTTTTTTTTTTTAAAATAATTTCTTCCATGTAATTTAGAAAGTGACTAAGGCTTAAAAATCTACACAGTTTATATTTGTTTCTTGCATTTCTCAATGTACAACTCTAAGGGCCTGTTTGGAAAGCCACCCAAGTAATTGGAATTGGGTATAATTATACAGTTTAACCTGTTTGTTTGACTAAGTAATTACACAGTTAGGTAAGAATTGAGTGTAATTGAGAGGGTGGTGTAATTACACCCTGTAATTACAGGGTTAATTTTTAGTTTATTTCTTTTTTGTTTATTTTAATTTCTTTTTATTTTTAATTTATTTTTTATTTCTATTATTTTAATTTGTTTCTTATTTTTACTTTTTTAATATTTTTATTTTTTAAAATGTATTTTTATTTTTATATTATTTATTTTTCATTTCCTTTGTTTTCATTCCTAACCTTTACTTCTTGTGGTTCCATGTAATTGCTCGTATTTTTTTTAATTCATTTAGCATAACCGTGTTATTATTCTAATTTTTGAAACTACACCTCTTAATATTGGAAAGAATGAGTCATTAACAAACTTGACATATAACGAGTGACATTATTAAAGTAGAATTTCGTTGTGAATGAGGTTACAGACTTATATTTTCTCTTTCTTTCGAATTATTTACTTATGTTACTTTGAAACTTACTTATGTAATGTTCGAATTTGACATAAGAGTATTATGTTAAACTTTTTCTTTCGGATTTTGAATTAGGTTATATTTTTAATTTTAAGTTATTTGCTTTCACATTGCATGTTGTTTATTTTTCACTTACATTTGATGGATTTTTTGTGTCAAACGTTTGAATAATGTTATGGCATTATATTTATAAATATTATTTTTTTGTCAAATATCCAATCCATGACGTTTTCACAAAAAAAGTCTTCTTTAAGTTTTATAATTAATTAAAATTAAATATTATTAATTTGAAATATATATATCAATTATTTTTTACAATATTAATTACAAATATATGATTATTAATTAATATATTTTCAAGAAACAATGTGTTATTAAATAACTAATTTCATAACATTTATAAAGGAAAATATTTTTTAAATATTAATTTTAAATTTTTTAATTAAACTAACTGTGTATTTACACTTGTGCAATCAAACAACACGCTTGTAATTACATTATAACAAACAAACAGGTCGTTGTAATTACACTACTGTGTAATTACTAAGCTGTGTAATTACTACCCTAGTAATTACACCAATTCCAATTACCAGGTGGCTTTCCAAACAGATTCTAAGGATCTGTTTGGAAAGCCACCTGGTAATTGCTTAGATTAATTTGTTCTTTATTTTTTTTGTGTATCAAATGATATATATTTTTATATATATTCTATAACGTTGTAGTGTAGGAACTGATACAACTATAGATAAATAAAGAGAATGTTCGAATTGTTGGGCGAATTGTTGGGCTTCAATCTAATAAGAAAATATTTATATTAATATCATTATTTTTGGATTTTTCAATAACAACAGATTTTATGACGGATGTAGCATATTAAACAAAATAGTAAATAGTATCACTTTTATTCGTATATTCTACTCCCCCAAATTAGGGATTACGTTTAGATTCTTATTATTTCATTCCTATTTCTCTGTCATTCACAAATCATATCAATTATTTTCCATTCAAGAACCTTGGCGATTTTCAACAGTATAATTTGATTGAAGGGGCACTTAAGAAAAAAATAAAAAACTTTAAAATAAAGTAGAAAATTGCAAAGTGAAAGGAAAAAAAAGCGCAAGAAATTTTAAGAAGACTCGAAGGAGCAGGGCAAAAATAGGAAGAAATGTTAGGGTACATGAACAAGGCGAGTTAAAATTGTCGGGTTACGGTTAGTCTTGCCCTTCCCCGTTTTGTCATTCTTTAATTTTCGCGTGTTTACTTTTCATATTTCGAATTCCCTTGATGAAAATCATGCCTCCGCCAATGACTAGAAATCTTCTAATATGCACTCAAATAGGAGTTCCAGTGAACACTTTTAATCTCTTAACTGCTTTTGTGGGAATTCAAAATAAGAAGAAAAACAGACTCGTGAAGAGAATGAAATGATAAAGAGCCTAAAGATCTAGATTTCCCATTAATATTTTCTGCAATGGGATATGTATTTATAGAAAGTGAAACACACCTTTTCAAGAATGGATGTACCTCTTAAGATTAGATGACACCTTTTCACAATATATTGTGTCTTCTCAAATGGTGCTTTTAAATTTTGAATCACTTCTAAAAACATTCCATCAACCCCCCACATGTTTCAAGAATTTAAAGAATACAAAAGTAGTCTTCTATAATAATGTTAGTGAAGGTGACTTGTGGATAAATTTAGTATGATGACATTCAACCGGAAGGACCACAGTGAACTTAAGTCTTAAACTAGGACCTTGTAGCCCGATCTTCAATTCAACATACACATTATACGATATTTTTATCGAGTTCATAAACGGGAGCGCACGTTAACGGCTTTGCACTCGTATCTTGATTCGCGAGTGGTCTAGAGAAAAGCCCAATATCATAGGTTGCACCTCACAACCACACTCGAATAAGTGAATTCTTCACAAATATGTGTAACGGAAGCATATCCCGTGTCATTTGCTATGAATTCATTCAGAGCATGTATTCTTCCTAGCCGTTACATCACGTACCATGATAATAATTAATCACTCATGAAGGGACTAATAAAGAAGATAAGTTATTGAACTTCTTCAATTACTAGATAGCTTGTTGTTACTACATTGAACCTTCGTCATGGGATTTTCAATCAATAAGGTTGGATTGCCACCTTCGATAATTACAAATTAAGGCTTTAGTCCCATCCCTTGTGAGAAGTACGACTTGCTTTATGCAAGTTCTTTGCATTAGTTGATCCACAATCACTACTAAAAAACTGTCAAAAACTGATGGAAAAAACCGACGCGGGCCATCGGTTTTTTCAATGAAACCGACGGGTAACTGATCCATTACGGTCCGTCGGTTTACATAGCGTCGCTTTTTTAAAACCGATGGACCGCGTCGGTTTTTTGCGACGGACTGCGTCACTTATGTTGTCCATCCATTTTTTATCCAATAATAAAATAAAATTGAAAAAATTAAAAAAACCGATAGACTGCGTCGGTTTTTAAATTTCTGATTTTTTTTATTTTAAATAAAAACAATATAAATTCTATGTGCGTCGGTTTTTTATTTAATTTTTTTATTTTAAATAAAAAACCGACATAATGCATCGGTTTTCTGGAAAATTTTCAGAATTAATTTCCAGAAAACTGACGGACTGAGTCGGTTTTTCGTTTGTTTAATTTCCAAAAAACCAACAGACTGCGTCGGTTTTCTGGAAAATTTCCTGCATGCAATTGCTGCATTTTCTGCAGCTACACCTGCACAAAAACCCGTACCAAAAGCTGCTCAAAACTAGCATTAAAATGCTCCAAATCAATTCTAAAAGAGCTACAACATATAAAATCATCCTAAGTAACAATAAAACACATCAAACACTATCTAAACACATCAAATATGATCTAAATAGACCTTCAAAGTTCAAAAATACTTAAATGTCCAACCAAAAGTACTATTAACTAGTTTTAACATAAGTCCATAAAACATAAGTCCACTATTAAATCCAAACTACTACAACTGATCATCCGGTGTCCGGGCTACGTAATCAACGTCATCATCATCTTCTGGGTTGGGGGGGGGGGGGGTTTAGGAGAAGGGGGCTCACCAAATTGTCCACATGCAATATGGCTTTTAACTTGTGCCTTAAGCGATTCAAGGTTCACTTTCATGAAGTTTTCTTCAACTCTTTTTGCCTTAGTCTCAGCTAATTTCCTATTAAGTTCAGCGATTTGCTGCGCCATAGCTGCGACCTGAACACCATCAACTCCCTCATCTTGTCGAGAAGACCCTTCACCTTGAAATCCTAACTGAAGGCGACTTAAGTTGTTCCTTGGGCCTAGACCGTATGCTCTACCCTTTTGTAGTACCCCAACTACTCTACACCAAAAATCTATCTCTAATTCCGGTGGAGGACGGCTCAAGCGATCAGGCTGAGTTTGGTTGTACTAGTCCACATCTTGCATAAATTGCGTCTGTATATTAAAAAATGAAACTTAGTATATAACAAATATATCATAATTAAACTTATATATAATTACTTAAATAATAAAATTATCACTTACATAGGAATCACGAGCCTTGTCCTCAACCCATATGATCGGATCCGACCCATGCTTCTTCTTTTTTGTGTGGGTCTTAAGGAATAGCTGATCCTGAGTTGGCATCTGTCCCGTAGCCTTTTTCTGCAAAAAAAAAAAAAGTTAAAGATAGAATTAATAACTCCATAATGATATATTGATCGTAGGTAACTCTAAAAGTATAAAACTACTTACCATTATCCTAGCCACGTGCCCCTGACTTCTTGCACCCGCAGTATGTAAAGAGCCACCTTTTTGGGAAGCACAGGCAGCCTTTGCCTGCTCAGACTTGGCGATAAACTCAGGAGTTCGCCAATATGCCTTAAGTTTCTCCCACTGTTCGTTGTTTAGCCATTAGGGCTTCCTCATATACCTTCTAGCCCTCGAAAACCAATCAGACAACCTTGCACTCCCCTTCATCTCAAAGTTCATAGCAACCCTATGATTGTCCATTGGATCCCATGTACAATACATCTGCAAATCAAATGGCTAATGTAAGATAATTTATATAAAAGTAAATTCAAGTTATGAAATGTATAATAAGATGCATACGTTAAACTCTCTAAGCATATCCTGTCGAGTATTATATTGGATTTCACCCCATGAAGTATAAAACCGATCGCCATAAAGCCGTTAAAAAATGTAACACATATAAGATTAAGATGAAATTAGGAAAACTTAATAAAAGACAATCTTACCCAGCTCCCTCAGGCACGATGAAAACTCGACCGATCGAATCTCTATCTCCCGGCTGTAGACCTTGATATACCGGTACCTGTACAGGAACCGGTGCAAATGCATGTGCAGGTGCAGAAGGACGAAGATGGGTCTTACACTGGCTGTATGGCAGTGACTCAGGCTCAGAGCTGCTATCTCTAAGGCGCAAATTAGATACACTGGGAGGTGTACCACCAGGAAAAGGAGAAGGAGACAAAGTGGCCGATGTGCTAGGAGATCTGCCACGTGGTGGGCAATACATAGGTGTAGGTATAAAAGTAGGATGGGGAAATGATGCCGGCTGAGGTGGTGCTGGCTGAAAGACCCACTGACCAGACTGGGCCTGCATAGAAGAGCCAGGCATAAAAAAAGGAAGCAGAGTAGACTGCATATATGGAGTGGAGGGAATGGACTGACTACTAGTAGCTGTAGGATCTATAGGTCTCTTATCTTTTTTCTTACTAGTACCTCGACCTCTACCTCTACCTCTACCTCTACCTCTACCTCTACCTCTACTTTGATCACTACCACCTGATGACATCTGCATACAAATGAACTAATATAATTACCAAGTACAGAAAGTTAATAACGTTAGAATAAAAATTTAACAAGTATAGAATTGTGTCATTATCAAGTATAGAATAAACTAACATGCAATTAGTCATCCTCCCACTCATTCTCGCTTGTTTCATTTTCATCAGATGATTCTTCCCCATCGCTTGTTTCAGGTCCATCGGTCGATTATTCCTCAACATTTTCTATGATAGTTACATCATCTTCATCAAATTCTTCTAATATGTGTTGAGGATGTTCCAAACTATTTTTTAACTATGTGTCCACTGTTTGATGAACAACTAGTACATCATTTTGATACGCCACATCTAATGCATTATCGACCTCAATCCTCCTCACAGGATTAGTCTTTATAACCACTCACCAATCATCCTTATCCTTACGCAAAGGATATAGAGCATAATACACTTGCTTAGCATTTTGTGCAATTATAAAGGGATCATAGCGACTGTATTGTCTTGTGTGTTTGACTTCAATTACGTTATGTTGACGATTCACCCTTGTACCTCTTTGGCTTGGATCAAAACACTTGCACCGAAATAATGTTATCTTCTTCTTAGGGTAACCTGGATACTTAAGTGTCACGACCCAACCGGAGTGCCATGAAGGGTACCCGGTGCTAACCCACCCGGGCACCTCTTATCGTACGTTCACATTTACATCTAGGTGAGCCACATAGCTTAATCATACTTTCTATCTATCATTCATACTAATCCCATTGGGCAACAATACATTTATATCACCATCAACAACTATGCCCATATCAATGTACATAAGCCGACGAGGCTAACAAAATGATATACAAAATATAAGCCGATAAGGCTAAATACATCTAACTATATACACATGTCTACGAGCCTCTAAGAAGAGTATGTCACATCATATAGGCAGGACAGGACCCCGCCATGCCCATAAGTATATACACAAAAGAATAGATACCAAAAGTTGTAGCTCCGAATGAAATGGAGCTCCTCTACGTAGTCCCTGAGTAATAGAGCTATGGATCAAGCCTATCTCCCTGGCCACCTGCGGGCAGGACGCAGCGTCCACAAACAAAAGGACATTAGTACGAATAATGTACTGAGTATGTAAAGCATAATCAACATCATTATAGAAGCATAAGAGACAACATAAGAAATAGGGTAAGATGGGAGATAGTAGAACCATCGTCATAAACACTTACTTGCCTTTCATAGAGACCTTCCATTTCTAATGCGTGGTTGTGTACATACACGTGTACATATACATATATCCATATCCGTATTCGTATCCGTAGTTATATTCATATTCGTATTCATAGCATACCCGACCATGAAAGTTCGGTGTTTCACATACTCGGCCATGGCATGGCTCGGTGATTATACATACCTGGCCCTACCATGGCTCAGGGTTATCCGTATCCATCTGCAGTGGTGTGCGCGCAATACATATCATACCCTGCCGTATAAGCTCGGTGTTACATAATAGTCATACATAGACACATATACATAAGAGCTCATAAGCATCTTCGGCATCATTACTATAATCGTTTCATTACATCTATCCTTAGAGGATCACCCATCATATAAGGAATTTAGTAGAATCGTAAACATAACGAGAATCATGAGCTTTAGTAGCTTTAAAGATAGAATCATTTGGAGGACATTACAGACTCATGAAAGGATAGATATATAGCCAAGGAACCATGTCTTATTGAAAGAAAGGTTAGCCTTACATACCTTTTCGTTTAGCTATTCTATCGCTTGGACGTTCTCCTTCAATGCTCACGTTTCTACCTTCATTAGAGTTTATACTAACATTAGACAATCGATATCTTAGCATACTTGACCAAAGCTAGAGAAAATTGGGCAGCGTCTCCTTTGTTTATACAACTTCCTCCATATCGTATATCAACTCCCAAACCTACATTATCCATATTTCCCAATTCACTTCTAATCATCCATATCCATGGTCATAGCACACTATTACATTCAGTCATATACAATGTCTATCCCATGTTCTTAATGTCATTTATAACATAATTATAATCACAACATATAAAGAATCATGACTCATTCCAAGCTACTACTCAAATATGATACTATTCTTACATTCATGACCCATTTTCTATCTCCTTCTACAATCCAAGTCTTTCAACCTCTCAATATATTAAACAACATGGAAAGATCATAAAACTTACCTTAGATGGCGTAGGAATGGACTTTGGGTGGAAACACTTCACTTGAGCAAAAACCCTAGTTCCACTTCTACTTGGATTTCTTGTCTTGGATGGGCCTTAATGAGTTCCTTGCACTTGATTCTCTTGGTTTGATGAAGTTGATCAGCAATTTCCTTTGAATTCTTTTGGAAGAGGTGTGGAGAAATATTCTAGAGAGTTCTTGAGAGACGGGGAGTGAAAATGAAATGAACTTGGTCCCCTTTTAATAACTTCCAATCTGTCCCGACTCAGTTCTACGGACCAACATACAGTCCGTATAATTTATATGGACCGTATGTGTGGTTGTAGATTTGGTCCAGAGAAGGCTGCAGTTCTGGGCAGAATATACGGCCTAACATACGGCCAGTATGTTGGACCGTATAATGCCCAGCTATTCCGAAACTCGTTCTCGTCGACTCATTCGATCTCCAATCCTTATGGAACCTTCTTAACACTTGTTTAACACCTCATTCCCAATCTAAGGGACGCTATAACTCTTCTCCAAGACATCATTAATCCATCATTAACTTGTTACTCGTAAATCCTTTCCGATACATAACTATACCTTGCCTCTCTTGGCAAACTTTATTCTCTTACCTCGAATGTCTTTGAAATCTCAATTAGGGTCATCAAATGATATTTCTTACTTATTGAAATATTGTATACTTCGTGCCCTTCGTTAGTCTATTCACTGTGCATCAACGGAAATTTTTTCGAGGTGTAACATTAAGTTGTATGATCTCCTGCAGCAGACCTTAATAATCAACAGTTACTCCGCTACCATCAGCATCGCCTTTAATGCACACTCCACTATTATTCGTCTTCTTATATTGAGAAACTTCTTCGGTTTGAAACTTGTAACTATTAATAATGTACTTTTTCATTGTCTTAACTTTATTGCATGGTCCAAGAGCTATATCTTTCACAAATTGGGAATGTTCTCTTGTATGATAAACCTATATAATAAGTAGGAAAATTAAAATTCAATAACTTATATGTAGCCTACATTTAATTGAAATTATTCAATGAATTTCCACACTTACAAAATCGTACAGCCAATGGGAAAACTTCGAATATATGGTTTCATCGCCCTCAAGTGAGGAGCAGAACTCGGCGATGCAAACAAACTCTTTAACCTAGGTATAATAGGTAAATAATGCATCGCCTTAATTGGAACCATCTTCCCACTAGGTGTCCGCTTATAACGCGCATGTCCACATAATTTACATTCATTTAAATCAACATCTTTCTTATAGAGCAACATACAACTGTTTGGACAACAATGAATTCTATTATACGACAATCCTAATTTTTTCCAATCTCTTTGCTTCATAGCAACTCTTAGGTATGTCGAATTCCGGACTAACTAGTTCCCCCACAAGCTTAATCATTGAGTCCATAGCAGCTTCAGCAAAAGTCCAATCTGATTTGATATTAATTATTCTAACTGCAATAGACAACTTAGAATGCTGACTCCCTATCCAAAGTGGACGACTAGCCTCTTCTAATTCTTGATAGAAGCGCATTGCTTCTTCATGAGGAGGTTCCTCAAAATTTTGCTCAGGTTCAAATCCAGACTGTATGCCAAAAGAATCATTAACCATATCATTAACTCTATCATATTGTACATGCCTATATTCCTGCGACACACTACTTTCACCAACAACCATATTATAAAATATACCATTGACCCCATCAGTCTCTCCATGATCAGTCCAAACATAATATTTCTCCTTAAATTCACGACTATATAAATGAACCCTAACCGCTTCCGGTTTCAAATATTCCATACACTGGCAACGAGAACAAGGACACCTAATTACCCCTTCATTTTGAAAAGGGTGAAGTGATATTGCATGTGTGATAAACCCATTAACACCTTCAACAAATTCATCATGTACACCCACACGATCACTATTATTCATATTATACATCCACATACGATTCATTTACAAAAATATACCCACAAATTATTGAGGTTATAGAAATATATTATAACTTAAGAATTCTAACTTAAAATATAACTTAAGAAAACACAATCCCAACCAATTCTAACTTTGAATTCTCAATAACAATTCTAACTTTAATAACTTATGGATTCTAACTTTAATATAACTTTTAAAAGCACAATCCCAACCAATTCTAACTTTAATAACTTATGGATTCTAACTTTATTTCTAAAAATTGAAAAGTAAATCTAGTCAAATAAAGTCTACATTTTAGTTTAGAGGTTATAGAAATATTATAACTTAATAATTCTAACCTTCAAAGCACAATCCCAACCACTTCTAACTTTGAATTCTCAATAACAATTTTAACTTTGAATTCTCAATAATAATTCTAACTTTAATAACTTATGGATTCTAACTTTAATATAACTTTGAAAAGCACAATCCCAACCAATTCTAACTTTGAATTCTCAATAACAATTCTAACTTTAATAACTTATGGATTCTAACTTTAATTCTAAAAATTGAAAAGTAAATCTAGTCAAATAAAGTCTACATTTTAGTTTTGAGGTTATAGAAATATTAACTTAATAATTCTAGCATAACTTAGTAATTCTAACCTTGAAAATCACAATCCCAACCAATTCTAAAATTGAAAAGTAAATCTAGTGAAATAAAGTCTACATTTTAGTTTTGAGGTTATAGAAATACTATAACTTAACAATTCTAACTTTGAAAAGTACAATCTCAACTAATTCTAATTTTGAATGATCAATAACAATTCTAATAACTTATGGATTCTAACAAAAAGCACAATCCAACCAAAAAAAAAAAAAAAAAACTAGTCAAATAATTAAAGTATACATTTTTGCACATATTCAACATCAATAATATTACAAACAATGATAACTAAGCTAACACAAATACATTGAAAATGAACATAAAATATAGCACAATCTCAAGCAAAAAAAAAAAAAAAAAAAAAAAAAGAAAGAAAAGTAAACTAGTCAAATAAAGTTTACATTTTTTTCACAAATTCAACATTAATAACATTGCAAATGATGTTTAACAAAGCTAAATAGACTAACATTAGGCCTAAAATCTACAAATAAAACTAAAATTGAAAGAATTTTAAAAGCCCTAATTTAAAAGCAACTAACCTCAATTTATTAAGTTAAAAACGGGCCTGGGGTAGGTGGGGGTGGGCTGCGCAGGTGGCGGGGCTGGGCGGACAGGGGTGGGCGGCGGGTAGGGTTTTAGGGGAATGGGGTTTTTTGTTTGGGAAGAGAAGGAGAAATGAAGAGTGAACCCGTTTGGCCATTTTGTTTAAAAATAAACCAATGGACAAAACCGATCCTGTCCGTCGGTTTTTTAAAAAGTTGACCAGCATTTGACCAAAAAAAAAAGAAAAAATTAAAAACCGACCCGTCCGTCGGTTTCCTAAAAAAATTACAAAATGAATTGTAAATTATTTAAAATATTTTTAAAACTAAAACCGACGTTGTCCATCGGTTTTATATTAATTTCTTTTTTTTTTTAATAAAACCGACGTCTGGCGGAAATATATTTTCAAAATTCTGCCAAAAAAACCGACGTCGTCCGACGGTTTTCTAATTAAAAAAATTAAAAAAAATTAGAAATGCAAAAATCAACGCACTGCGTCGGTTTTCCGTCCGTCGATTTTTGGCTGTTTTCTAGTAGTGAATTTGGCCTGATGGAGTGCGCTCCAATACGATTACTTTGATTTTAAGTTACTCATAATTTGTTTCCTACCTCAAGCTCACATATCTCTTCCTTTTTGAACTTTGCAATAGCAATTCGATGATTACAAAGAAAAACAAACAATTAGAATATGATGTTCAACAATGGTAATATCGATCTCAAATCATTCTACATGTCATAACATCACATGAAGACTATATCAAGAAATACATTTTTTATTGAAATATTTTCACTTGGAAGGAAGTGTTTTGCCTTAATGATATCTCTCACATCTAACTTTCTTTGATTTCAACCAAAATAATTATGTAATAAGCCCTGACGTTGCAAAGATTTAATTTCTCGCATTTAAACGATTTGAGCATATCCATCACTCTCAAATACATTATAACAATTATTCACACACTAACCCCCACATTTATATGTCAACATATGAACTTCAATATTCATGTTATTATGCACGTAGAAGTAAGATCACACATTAATACTATGCATAATCCCTTATGTAAAGTCAAAATAGCTTGATCACATGCATAATTGATCTTGAAACAGATCCATCCAAAAAAAAAAAAAAAAAAACGTACTTTAATAGGTGCCAACATGGAATCAAATACTCAAAAAATATATTATGTTCTTCACAAGTCACAAGAAAGACTTCAGATATTGTAAGGTTTTAAACCTTTAATAAATCCCAAAATTGTGTCTACATGAAAATATCGTTTTTATGACCTCAAAATGCCATGACAGTTTTCAAGTATACACATATTTCTTTATAAACAATTTTACTTCATATCATTTCACTTCCCCGAAAGTAAACTAGACAAAATTTCATGCGTGTAATATATATATATATATACACACACCAAATTTGCATATTGAAAAACAAATTAAAGCATATTCCTAATCATAACATGCATGTATAACACAATATTGGTTAATCTTGAGATACTCATGTTTATCAAATGTCTACCCAATCATATCATTGACCGAAGCTAGAGTACTTCTCGGTTCCTCTCTTAGACTGTCCGTGGCACACTGGCACTCCGTTGTTAATGCCAATGCAATTTGATGTATGTTTTTATTGATATAACTTAATTTCTGATTTGTCAAAATCGGGCATGAGAAGTGTGACATTTTTTTTATCAAAGATAATTGAAGGAATTACGGTCTCATGAACTGTTAGAGTTAGAAATTCCGAGCACTCCCACTATGACAATCCTAAGTAGTCGTTTTCCAATCTAAATGGGCTCCCCACTATTGTGAAAGGAAAGCAGAAGACAAAGGGGCAAAGTCCTCAATTGTAGCCCCTTATTCTTCACTCGTATTCCATTTGGCGATGGAAGAGCAAATGCACCAGAAACCTTATTTTAGATAAAATAATCCTGTCAGCGCTAGCAATATCGTTTTTTGATCAACTTCTCTCAAGTTATGCTCTTCTCAATAATCATCTCTTCTTAACCAAAAAATAGAATTTACTCTAAAATTGTTGGAAAAATATTAGAAATGATCAATTAAGAAGAACAAATAACAGACAAATAAAATATATAGTAATCTATACTATTTTAAAACCACGAAGGACCTTAAAAATATTGATTGAACTTTTTCCCTTCATTGAAAGACACTACAATAGACAAAATCGTCATTTACTATTTTCCTCAAATTATTATTTAATTATTTTACTAATATTACAATTTTACAATCAACTTAGTTAAATTTTGGCTATTATTTTTTCCTTATTTAAACTATGTAAAAACTCCTATTTTAGTAAGAATAGAAGTCTAAAAAACAGGAGTATTAGTTACCGTAAATCACCTTTTCGTAACTAGGATGTTTTTCACGTTATTAGGCTTCAATAAAGGGCTAATGTTTTAGATTCCAGCGAGTAGTGACTAAAGGTAACATATATACACACCCCTTCAATGGTAAATTAATTTAAAATTCTGCTCAATATTTCAAAAACTCTCAAATTATGCCGCCATTTATTTTTAAAATATTTTGCCAGTCTTTTTAAATTTATGAATTCACGTGTTTTAGGCTGATAAGTCGCCAGAGAATCGTCATGTTATTAGGGGTACTCGAAGATAGCATTTGGTAAATTTTCTTTTCTCGATCGTTAAATTATGTTATTTCGAATAGCATTATGTTATTTGCTTCTTTTGGTGTATGTATTTTGAATAAAGTTTTGTACTTTGATTCTACGGTAAGGATGACTTTGTTAATTTAAATACCATAAAGCCGTATAGTTTTTCAACCATCTGTTGTAAAGACTAATTGGATAAATGCAATTAGAGTTTCAATTTGAGAATCGTGACTCTGGACGTCGAAGGATGAAACCTTCGGTGTTGCAATCCTAGAATCATACTTTGAGAAGGTTTAAGAAACGTGAGATCCTTGACTGCATCTATGGAGGAAGATGGTGACTACTTTTGCTTACGATTGGAACAACTCCAAGTCTCCCCTTTGAAAATATCAGCATATATAGTCCTGCTTCAGGTAATTGTCCTTTCTTAATCACGTAAATTCTCTCTTAAATCCAAAATTTATTTCATATATGCATCTCAATTCTCAATTTATGTTGTTTCACGAAGGCCATAGCAAAATGTTATTCGCCTTTTTTACCCTTTAAAAATATAGTTGACACTAAACAAAATAGAAAATATTTAGGATTTTGAAATCAACTAAAAGTTAGTTATTAAATATTTTCTTATTTAAATTATGTAGTAAATCTTAATCTTCAAGATTTTAAAATTCATTAAGAGTTACCTTAATCTTCTTGGGAATTACTAAATGGAAGACTTTGTTCTGAATTGTTGAGTCCTTGTAAATAGGGGTGTTTATCGGGCGGTTTGGTTGGATAATTGTGCTTAACGGTTCGGTGTCACGACCCAACCGGAGGGCCATGATGGGTACCCGGTGCTAACTCACCCGGGCACCTCTTATCGTACATTCACATTTACATCTAGGCGAGCCACATAGCTTAATCATACTATCTAACCATCATTCATGCTAATCTCATTGGGCAACAATACATTTATATCACCATCAACAACTATGCCCATATTAATGTACATAAGCTGACGAGGCTATCAAAATGATATACAAAATATAAGCCGACAAGGCTAAAGACATCTAACCATATGCACATGTCTACGATCCTCTAAGAAGAGTATGTCACATCATATAGGCGAGACAGGACCCCGCCATACCTATAAGTATGTACACAAAAAAATAGATACCAAAAGCTGTAGCGCTGAATGAAATGGAGCTCCTCTACGTAGTTCCTCAGTAATAAAACTATGGATCAAGCCTGTCTCCGTGGCCACCTGCGGGCATGACGCAGCGTCCACAAACAAAAGGACGTCATTACGAAGAATGTACTGAGTATGTAAAGGATAATAAACATCACTATAGAAGCATAATAGACAACATAAGAAATAGCATAAGATGGGAGGTAGTAGAACCATCGTCATAAACACTTACTTTTTTTTCATAGGGACCTTCCATTTCTAATGCGTGATTGTGTACATACACATGTACATATGCATACATCCATATCCGTATTTATATTCATATTCATATTCGTATTCACATTCGTATTCACATTCGTATTCACATTCGTATTCATAGTATACCTGACCATGAAGGTTCGATGTTTCACATACCTGGCCATGGCAAGCCTCGGTGATTATACATACCTGGCCCTACCAAGGCTCAGGGTTATCCGTACCCAACTGCAGTGGTGTGCGCGCAATACATATCATACCCGGCCATATAAGCTTGGTGTTACATAATAGTCATACATAGACACATATACATAAGAGCTCATAAGCATCTTCGACATCATTACTATCGTCATCTCATTACATCTATCCTTAGAGGATCACCCATCATATAAGGAATTTAGTAGAATCGTAAACATAACGAAAATCATGAGCTTTAGTAGCTTTAAAGATAGAATCATTTAGAGTACATTATCGACTCATCAAAGGATAGATATATAGCCAAGGAACCATGCCTTATTGAAAGAAGGGTTAGCCTTACATACCTTTTCGTTTAGATATTCTATCACTTGAACGTTCTCCTTCAATGCTCACGTTTCTACCTTCATTAGAATTTATACTAACATTAGATAATCGATAGCTTAACATACTTGACTAAAGCTAGGGAAAATTGGGCAGCAACTCCTTTGTTTATACAACTTTCCCCATATCATATATCAACTCCCAAAAGTCTATAATAACACTCACAACATCATAAGCAATAGTCTATATTCACCTACATTATCCATATTTCCCAATTCACTTCAAATCATCCATAACCATGATCATAGCACACTATTACATTCACTCATATACAATGTATATCCCATGTTCTTAATGTCATTTATAACATAACTATAATCACAACATATCAAGAATCATGACTCATTCCAAGCTACTACTAAAAAATGGTACTATTCTCACATTCATGACCCATTTTCTATCTCCTTCTACAATCCAAGTATTTCGACGTCTCAATACATTAAACAACATGGAATGACCATAAAACTTACCTTAGAGGGTGTAGTAATGGACCTTGGGTGGAACACTTCACTTGAGCCAAAACCCTAGTTCACCTCCAATGAGATTTCTTGTCTTGGATGGGCCCTAATGAGTTTCTTACACTTGATTCTCTTGGTTTGATGAAGTTGATCATAAATGTATCTTGAGTTCTTGTTGAAGAAGTGTGGAGAAATATTCTAGAGAGTTCTTGAGAGAAGGGGAGTGAAAATGAAATGCTATGAAATGAACTTGGGTCCCTTATATTAATTTAGAACCTGTCCTGACTCAGTTCTACGGACTAACATACGGTCCGTATAATTTATATGGACCGTATGTGTGGCCGTAGATTTGGTCCAGAGAGGGCTGCCATTCTGGGCAGAACATATGGCCTAACATACGACCAGTATGTTGGACCGTATAATGCCCAGCTTTTCCGAAACTCGTTCTCGTCGACTCGCTCGATCTCCAATCCTTATGGAACCTTCTTAACACTTGTTTAACACCTCATTAACAATCTAAGGGACGTTATAACTCTTCTCCAAAACATCATTAAGTCATCATTAAATTGTTACTCGTAGATCTTATCCGATGCATAACGTATACCTTGCCTTTCTAGGCAAACTTCTTTCTCTTACCTCGAATGTCTTTGAAATCTCAATTAGGATCATTAAATGTTATTTCTTACTTATTGAAACATCGTATACTTCGTGCCCTTCGTTAGTCTATTCACTGTGCATTAACGAAATTTTTTCCGAGGTGTAACATTTTTTTCCCCCCATTTTAAACATTCGTCCTCGAATGTTAGTGCTCGGGAATTTTATGAAAATTTCGCCAGAGTTTTCCCTGTAATATGACACTGCCATCCTGTCACAACAACCCATAATAGCAATGCCTCACAGGGCCACAACATCATAGCAATAAAGTTTGGCCACACACGACCCAAATGCATAAAAAGGAAAACATACATACCTCATGCTCTTGATGTCCCATCTTGGATCTCTTCCGGGGGTTGAAATAAGTGCGGGTACTTGGATTTCATATTTTCTTCCGCTTTCCAATTCATTTCTTCTCGATTGTTGTTTCTCCACAAAACCTTAACTGAGGCCACTTCTTTGCTTCTAAGCCTCCGTACTTGCCTATCTAATATGGCAATGGGTACCTCTTCATAAGTTAACTTTTCTGTCACTTGAACATCATCTACTGGCACGATCCTAGTAGGATCTCCAACACATCTACGAAGCATCGAGACATGGAAAACTGGGTGAACTGACTCCAAAGCAGGGGTAGTTCTAGTTCGTAAGCCACTTTGCCTACTTTGCGCACAATCTCATAAGGCCCAATGTACCGGGGACTAAGCTTCCCCTTTTTGCCAAATATCATAACGCCTTTCATTGGCGACACCTTTAAGAATACTCAATCTTTCACTTGGAACTCTAAGTCCCTTCGACGATTATCCGCATAGGACTTTTGACGACTCTGAGCTGCTAGTAGCCGATCCTGTATGAGCTTAACTTTCTCTATGGCTTGCTGGACCAAGTCCGACCCTATCAATTTAGTCTCTCCTAGCTCAAACCACCCAATTAGGGATCTACACTTTTGCCTATATAAAGCCTCATACGGTGCCATTTGGATGCTAGAATGATAACTATTGTTATAAGCAAATTAAATAAGTGGTAAGTGATCATCCCAATTACCTCCAAAATCCAATATACATGCCCGTAGCATATCCTGGAGGGTCTGAATGGTACGCTCAGCTTGTCCATCAGTCTGTAGGTGAAAAGCTGTGCTAAGACTCACCTGAGACCCCAAACCTTCTTGGAAAGATTTCCAAAAATTGGCTGTAACCTGAGTCCCTCTATTAGAGATAATAGATACTGGAACACCGTGAAGTCGCACTATCTCTTTAACATAAAGTTTTGCATAATCTTCTGCCACACGTGTAGTTCTGACGGGTAAGAAATGAGCTGACTTCGTGAGTCTATCCACAATCACCCATATAGAATCATGCTTACGTCGAGAACGGGGTAAGCCTGTAATGAAGTCCATGTTAATTAATTCCCATTTTCATGTTGGAATTTCTATAGCTTGCAACAATCCGCCCGACTTTTGGTGCTCGATTTTCACTTGTTGACAGTTGGGACATTGAGCTACAAATTCCGCTATATCCTTCTTCATTCCATTCCACCAATATATAGATTTAAGATCATGATACATTTTCGTTGCTCCGGGGTGAACAGAATAACAGGAGCAATGGGTTTCTCTCAATATTTGGTGGCGTAAACCTGCCACATCAGGAACACATAATTTGCCTCGGCATCGGAGAACTCCATCTCCAGAAATCTCGAATGATGACTTATCCTTCTAAGGGAGTGTATCTCTGTAATGAATTAGCATGTGATCTTCATATTGTCGCCTTTTCACTTCCACTACTAGCGATGAGACTGCTGAATTCTGCATGGTAGCTCCCATACTACCTGAGTCCACTACTCGAACTCCTAGGCTAGCTAACTGCTGGAGCTCACGAGCCATTTATCTTTTCTCTGGCCAAACATCACACAAACTTCCCATAGATCTACGGCTAAGAGCATCAGCCACAACATTCTCCTTTCTGGGGTAGTACAGGATATCAATATCATAGTCTTTCAACAATTCCAACCACCGTCGTTGCCGTAAATTCAACTCTTTCTGCTTGAAGATATACTGAAGGCTCTTATGATCGGTATAAATATCCATGTGGAAACCATATAAATAATGTCTCCACATCTTCAATGCATGAATCACTGCACCCAATTCAAGGTCATGGGTTGGATAATTTTTCTCATGTTTCCGTAATTGCCTTGAAGCATATGCAATCACCTTATCATGTTGCATCAACACACAACCTAGCCCAATTCCCAAAGCATCACAGTAAACAACATAACCTTCCGATTCCTCTCGAAGTGTCACGACTGGGGCAGAAGTTAACCTATCCTTTAGCTCTTAGAAACCACGTTCGCAAGCATATGTCCATTGAAACTTTGCTGATTTCTGGGTCAGCTTTGTGAGTGGTGCAGAAATAGAAGAAAAGCCTTCTACAAATCTCCTGTAATAACCTGCTAAGCCCAGAAAACTACGAACCTCCTTAGGAGTCGTGGGCCTTGGCCAATTCTTGACGGCCTCAATCTTTTGGCTATCTACCCGAATACCATCGGCTGAAACAATGTGCCCCAAAAATGTCACTAAGTTCAAAACCAAAACTCACACTTAGAAAATTGGGCAAATAACTCTCGAGTTTGGAGAACTCTGAGAACAGTACGCAAATGATCCGCATGCTCTGCCTCGGATCTGGAATACACCAGGATATCGTCGATGAATGCAATCACAAATAAATCTAGGAAGGGCCTAAACACATTGTTCATCAAATCCATAAATACTGCCGGTGCATTAGTTAGCCTAAATGACATTACCCGGAACTCAAAATGGCCATATCTTGTTCTGAAGGCTGTCTTAGGGATATCTTTCTCCCTAACTCTCACTTGATGATACCCGGATCTTAAATCTATCTTTGAAAACCATTTGGCGCCTTGTAATTGGTCAAATAAGTCATCAATCCTCGGAAGAGGATATTTATTCTTAATCGTCACCTTATTCAATTGTCGATAGTCAATGCACATTCGCAAGGAGCCATCTTTCTTTCGGACAAACAACACGGGTGCTCCCCACGGGGATGAACTAGGCCTAATAAAGCCTTTCTCAAGCAAGTCCTTCAATTGCTCCTTAAATTATTTCAACTCTGTGGGAGACATTCTGTAAGGAGGTATAGATATAGGTTTTGTGTCCGGTAGCACATCTATAGCAAAATCAATCTCCCGCTCTGGAGGCAGGCCTGGAAGATCTTTCGGGAACACATCCGGGAATTCATTCACCACGGGAACAGAATGAAGAGTTGGCGGTTCAGCTTCTACATCTTGTACCCGAACTAGATGATAAATGCAACCTTTTGTGATCATTTTCCTTGCCTTTAGATAGGAAATAAACCTACCTTTTGGTGACACAGTATTTCCCTTCCATTCTAAAACTGGTTCTCCCGGAAATGGAAGCGAACCATTTTCATTCTACAATCAACATTGGCATAGCAAGAAACCAACCAATCCATGCCCATAATAATATCAAATCCACCGTTTTTAACTCATGTAAGTCAACCATAGTACGATGGTCACAAATCACAACTACACAATTTCTATATACTCGGCTAGCTATTACCGATTCACCAACGTGTGTAGACACCTCAAAAGGTTTGATCGACTCTAGCTGACTCCAAACCGACCCGCAATATATGGAGTAACATATGACAAGGAGCCCGGATCTATTAAAGCATATACATCATAAGAAAATACTGATAATATACCTGTGACAATATCGGGAGAAGACTTAAGATCTTGGCGTCCAGCCAAAGCATAAATACGGTGCTGAGGACCACTAGAACCGGGGACTTTCCCTCTGCCTCTACCATGGCCGACTGGCGCATGTGAACCTAGCCCCATAGGGCGTATAGATGACGAAGATCTGCCTACCGACCCTGAAGGTTGGATCCTACCTCTACCACCAACCGAGGGGCAATCACGTATAATATGGCTTGTCCGACCACATGCATAGCAAACCTCTAAACCTAATCGGCACTGGCCCCAATGTAACTTCCCACACTGGGAACATCGTGGCACGGGTGGCCTCGCCTGACACGAATCACCCCTGAACTGAGAACTGGAAAAACTCTGACTCGGCCCGGAATGAGTAGATCTATCAAATATCTGGCCTGTAAACCGTGGAGGTGCACTAGTCATAAAATGGCCTGAATGCCTAGAAAACTGTTGTCTGTGCCCGCCTCTAAACTCACTCATCCAACCCGAAGATCTAGCCCTCTTGTTATACCCTCTATCATGCTCACGCTCACTTCTTTGTTGTTGTTGGCTTTCCTCTAAATTTTGGGCATGGGCTTGAATACGTGAAATATCCATGTTGTCCTGAACGGACGCAGTCAAGCACCTATCCATCAAATGTGGCCTTAAGCCTCTCACAAATCGGTGCACTCGGTCACCCATATCCACTACTATGGCCGAAACATACCTAGCCAAAGAATTGAAGCGGAGACTATACTCTAGAGCGCTCATACTCCCTTGCCTAAGATTCAGGAATTTATCGGCTCTAGCCCGCCAAACTTTTGGTGGCAAGTAATGTCGGAGGAAGGCATCTACAAATTCCTGCCATACCGGGGGAGGTGCATTGGCTCCCTGTGAAGCCATCCAAACTGTGTACCAAAGAACCGTAACATCCCCCAATCTATAGGATGCTAACTCCACCGATTCGATGTTCGAAGCATGTATCAACCGAAGTGTCTTCTACATCCTGTCTATAAAATTCTGAGAGTCCTCATCCGGCTTTTATCCGAAGAATTTCAGAAGGTTCAAGCTAATAAAATCACGAGCCATTGCACTAACAGCCTTATCACCTTGCCCTGTACCTTGCCGCTGAGTCTGGGTGGCAACCAACTGAGTAAGCAAATGAATGGCCTCTTTTATATCTTGGCCTGAAGCATCCGGCGGAGGAGCTGGAGGTGCTGGAGATGGGGCTGAGGCTCCCTCATGCTCCTCAGGAATAGGCACTGAATGAGAAGACTGAGATTGAGCTGCATTCTGGGACTCACTTCCCTCAACAACTGTTGGCGGTGCTCTTTTAGCCCGCTTTCCTGCCACTGTCTTGCCCTTTTGGGATGCCGTAGCTTTTCTCTTTACAGGCATCTCTAAAATACATAATCCACAGTTAAGGAAAAGAGAAATCCTTATATTATGGCCCTATCGCACGATCTTATGAAGAAAGAAGGACATTTACTCCTAAAATGCCAGCAGCCTCCTATTTATAAGCGTGGCGCACAACACACCCATAAACAAGACTGTATTGGACACGGCTCGTAGAATCACCCTAGGAAAGAATTTCTCTGATACCACTTTTATCACGACCCAACCGGAGGGCCATGACGGGTACCCGGTGCTAACCCACCCGGGCACCTCTTATCGTACATTCACATTTACATCTAGGTTAGCCACATAGCTTAATCATACTATCTAACCATCATTCATGCTAATCTCATTGGGCAACAGTACATTTATATCACCATCAATAACTATGCCCAGATCAATGTACATAAGTCGACGAGGCTATCAAAATGACATACAAAATATAAGCCGACAAGGCTAAAGACATCTAACCATATACACATGTCTACGAGCCTCTAAGAAGAGTATGTCACATCATATAGGCAAGACAGGACCCCGCCATACCCATAAGTATGTACACAAAAATATAGATACCAAAAGCTGTAGCTCTGAATGAAATGGAGCTCCTCTACGTAGTCCCTGAGTAATAAAGCTATGGATCAAGCCTGTCTCCCTAGCCACCTGCAGGCATGACGCAACGTCCACAAACAAAAGGACGTCAGTACGAAGAATGTACTAAGTATGTAAAGCATAATTAACATCATTATAAAAGCATAATAGACAACATAAGAAATAGCATAAGATGGGAGGTAGTAGAACAATCGTCATAAACACTTACTTGCTTTTCATAGGGACCTTCTATTTCTAATACGTGATTGTGTACATACACATGTACATATGCATACATCCATATCCGTATCCGTATTTATATCCATATTCATATTCATATTTGTATTCACATTCGTATTCATAGCATACCCGACCATGAAGGTTCGGTATTTCACATACCTGGCCATGGCAAGGCTCGGTGATTATACATACCTGGATCTACCAAGGCTCAGGGTTATCCGTACCCAACTGCAGTGGTGTGCGCGCAATACATATCATACCCGGCCATATAAGCTCGGTGTTACATAATAGTCATACATAGACACATATACATAAGAGCTCATAAGCATCTTCGATATCATTACTATCGTCGTCTCATTACAACTATCCTTAGAGGATCACCCATCATATAAGGAATTTAGTAGAATCGTAAACATAACGAAAATCATGAGCTTTAGTAGCTTTAAAGATTGAATCATTTGGAGGACATTATCGACTCATGAAAGGATAGATTTATAGCCAAGGAACCATGTCTTATTGGAAGAAGGGTTAGCCTTACATACCTTTTCGTTAAGCTATTCTATCACTTGAACGTTCTTCTTCAATGCTCACGTTTCTACCTTCATTAGAATTTATACTAACATTAGATAATCGATAGCTTAGCATACTTGACTAAAGCTAGGGAAAATTGGGCAGCATCTCCTTTGTTTATACTACTTTCCCCATATCATATATCAACTCTCAAACGTCTATAATAACACTCACAACATCATAAGCAACAGTCTTTATTCACCTACATTATCCATATTTCCCAATTCACTTCAAATCATCCATAACTATGGTCATAGCAAACTATTACATTCACTCATATAGAATGTCTATCCCATGTTCTTAATGTCATTTATAACATAACTATAATGACTACATATCAAG
Organism: Lycium barbarum; assembly: GCF_019175385.1. Lineage (NCBI taxonomy): Eukaryota > Viridiplantae > Streptophyta > Magnoliopsida > Solanales > Solanaceae > Lycium > Lycium barbarum. Next base: position 38,629,118 of record NC_083337.1, read on the forward strand.
AATCATGACTCATTCCAAGATACTACTAAAAACTGGTACTATTCTCACATTCATGACCCATTTTCTATCTCCTTCTACAATCCAAGTCTTTCGACCTCTCAATACTTTAAACAACATGGAATGACCATAAACTTATCTTAAAGGGTGTAGGAATAGACCTTGGGTGGAACACTTCACTTGAGCCAAAACCCTAGTTCACCTCCAATGAGATTTCTTGTCTTGGACGGACCCTAATGAGTTTCTTACACTTGATTCTCTTGGTTTGTTGAAGTTGATCATAAATTTATCCTGAGTTCTTGTGGAAGAAGTGTGAAGAAATATTCTAGAGAGTTCTTGAGAGAAGGGGAGTGAAAATGAAATGATATGAAATGAACTTGGGTCCCTTATATTAATTTAGAACCTGTCCCGACTCAGTTCTACAGACCAACATACGGTCCGTATAATTTATATGGACCGTATGTGTGGCCGTAGATTGGATCCAGAGAGGGCTGCCATTTTGGGCAGAACATACGGCTAGTATATTTTATGCGGCTAGTAAGTTGGACCGTATAATGCCCAGCTTTTCCGAAACTCATTCTCGTCGACTCGCTCGATCTCCAATCCTTATGGAACCTTCTTAACACTTGTTTAACACATCATTAATGATAACATCCAAATCCACTCCTCAAAGAGAAAGTGTACACGGTCGTATGCAATATAATTTACCCAACTATGAGTCGGGGTTGATCCCACAGGGAACAATATACTAGGCGATTCAGAAAGTAAGGAACTTTCACTTACTAAGCTAAGCCAAACGATAGATAATATTTTGATTTTTGGAGAAAATTATAACTAATGCGGAAATGTAAACAAACCTAGAAAGCAGGTAAAATGATCAATGGCCACTAGAATGGATACAAAGGAAACTACGCTCAAGTAACGATCCAATGTATTTCATGATTTACAAATAATGGTGAGTTTATATTACTTAGCCTCGGATAATGACTCTAAATTAGCTTCTTCTGAAGACTAACTAGACTACCTAATTGAATATCCCTAAAGCAATTAAGAGCATTAAGAACACCCGAATATGGCTACAAGTGGTGTCGCCTATCCCTAGGTCGATTTCCATTAGATGAGGGTTAACGTCCCAAATTGTTGTTAATTATTCTTTCCCAATCTCGAGTTTTCCTCTTCTGAGTTTAAACCGAAATAAATGGGCGAGTCCTAGGGTTAGCAATACCCTTAAGAAACATTAAAGAACAAGAATAATTAAAACAATATTAACTCACTTCTATTAATTATAAAATCATTCAACACATAAGCAAAACAAGAGATTCAATCCAAACTTAAACAATGTATACTTCCATAAACAAGGTTCACGTATTGAAATGAAATACTACACACATAAATATTCAATAAATAGCAAGAGATGAAGAAATGGGTAAAGAATTTCTCATTGTGTGCCTCCAAATCTTCAAACCCTAGTGTAGTTTCTTGCTCTAAGCTTGGAAGATGGCTAAAGATGATAAATAATTTCACCAAGTCTTGCTTTTATAGTTGCCTAATTTTTCCAAATCCAAAAAATGACAAAATATGCCCCAGATTTCAATTTTTGCAGTTCTGCCCATTTTTGCAAATCTGTCCCCTTTTTGCAAAACTGTCCAGTTTTGACAGTTTTGCAAATCTGTCCAATTTGGCCTCGTTTTTACTTTATTTTCACTTGATTTCTTCCGATCACTTCTAAATCATATAAAACCTGTAAAATAGATGTAAAAGATATTAAATTCACTATTTTCTCAATCAAACATAGCAAAAATATAAGATTAAAAAAGAGAAGTTGGTAAAATACCAACTTATCAAACCCCCAAACTTAAACTATTGCTTGTCCTCAAGCAATTCAAAACATACAATCTCCTTCTAAGGAATCGACTCAATAGTGCACCAACATCATACCAAGTCAAAAAGTCTACTTTAAGCACAAAAACATGACTTTGATTAGTACCAACAATTAATTCAAAACATATGAATCACCAACTTCTTCTCAAAAACTTCATTTTCATTTCAAGTACTCAAACACCAAGTTAATCAAAGTAGCAATCAAGTCATGATACTAAAGCTTCAAAATTTTCCTCATTATCACAAAACGACTTTCTTTTGTTCATTCCTCTCAATTGGAAAATGGAACAAATTCACAACTTAAATTCTCATGTGCCCTCACACTCAAGAGAGAATCCCACACTTAGAAAATGTAATTCAAAACACAAATGGATATCAAATAGAAAGAATTAACTCTCTCTCTCGCAAAGATGTTCACATGCACACAAGTAGTACCATAAGCTTGCCCTTTATGTATTTCTCCATTAATGTAGACACACTTGGTTCAAAATCAATTAGGACTTAAAGGGTTCTAATGTAGGCTTTCGGTTAAGGTAGGACACAATTTGGGTAAAAGTGACTCAAAACCTCCCTAACCACTACAATTTTCAACATTCAAAGCACACTTCCTTTGAAACTTTTCTACCCCTTTCTTCATTTTTCATTTCACCACCTAGTCTTCTCTTTACTCACAACTCTTATTATTCCCTCCTTTTTCTTTTTCTCTTTTTTTTTTTCCAAAATAACAAAGAAGCTTTCATTTTTTTTTTCACCTTTTCACATTTAAAGTAACTCCCACATAACAACTTTTTCCAACCATCACCCCCAAACTCAGGCATTTAGCCTATGTTTGTATTTTCAACGCACTTAAGGAGGTAGGGTACCAAAAGATGGATCAATGAAGAACGGGGTAAAACTTGTAACATGGTTGTCAAAGAAAAGGTTAAAGGCTCAAAAAGGGTTGACTAGGGAAAACATGTAAGGGTAGGATATTTAAGGCACAAAAACGGTCCAAGGAAAGCCTAACATCATTTTTCAAACCAAGTTGGTCTAGGATTTCGCCTTGAAACACATTTCGGGCAAGTTCTAGACCACAACTAATGCAAAAGAACTCACAATTAACCTCACCACACATGGCACATGAAAAATCCAGTGAAAAATGTATCCAAAATCCAATTGAAACAAATGAACTCAAAGAAAGTCACTTATAGTATAAAGAGACCATTAGTGAACAAAAGAGCCAAACATTGAATCTAAAAGTCACAAAAGAATCCTTACTTCAATCATTTTTTTTTTTGTTCAAAAATCAAGAATTCATATGCCAAGGTTTAAATATATTGGTACCAAGCAAGCCAAAAATTAGTCAAGGGACAAAAATCACATCCCAATACCATTCCTACAACTAAACTACAAAAAAACTAAAGAAGATAGTAATAAAAAAAATTATACTAATATAAATGTCATTAAAAAAATAATACCAAAATAACATCAATCTACCAAATTATCATCCATCATGACATATCACACCCCATCACAAAAATATCTATCGAAATAAAGCCTCCCCCAACTTAAAATGTTGCATTGTCCCTAATGCAACTACACAGTTAAAACCAAAGTTAGAAGTGACTCCCTGTTGCTATGGTAGCATCAGAAACTTCGTCCTCCATGACTTGATCCGTTCCTCGTTGAATCTTCAAGAATGCTGAGTTCCAACACAATCAACAACTCATAACAAAATTAGCTCCAATCATAGCAAAGAAGATTTCTTAACACCGCTAAATGCTTCATGAAGGACAAAAGAATGTTTAGAAATGAAAAAGATAAGCCTTAGAGGACTATACTATTTGCTGCCAAGTTTCAGCATCTCTGCAATTAACTTTTAGATTAATGCAGAGGTTGCATTGCACTAACCTCACCTTTCTTTTAAACCATAGAGTAAGGTCCCCATTTCACATGTCAATGTAATCATTTTGAGGTGTCCATGCTTCAATTTAAATCCCTGTGTCACTTAGTCTTGGGCAATATTAGGATACTCCTTATTAGCCTAGACAGTTAACAAACAATTTCAATATAGCTTCAGTCAATGATCAAAGAAGAATTATATGCAGGGCACAGTGACTCAAGTATTCATACTCTCAGCGATTCAAGAACACCAAGTAAATAATCACAATATGCCATAGCTAGTTCAACACCTTAATTGAATTTAGTGAAGCAACGAGATGGATGCCAGCAAGCCTAGCTACACTTTGACGCCAAACAGATGGTCTCTTTCAATAGATGGAATGTATAGCTCAAGCAATCTGAATAAACACTTTAAAATCAGGCCGAACTACCCCAAAACTTACTCAACGCCAACTCCTAATAGCGCTCGGTTACTCAGACTTCACCAGCGAATCATTTTTTATTTCAGACAATTTGTCTAGCAGTTTGTGTGCTTCACTTTAAACAAGTTCTTTGTGACAACGTAATAATTGAATTACCCTCCCAATTTAATGGGAATTATAGTTCAATGAAGCACAATAACATTTCAATCAACCAACAACATCAGAATTTCACAATTTGAGCTCAAACTCCACATCAAAACGAACCACAAGGAAAGGAAAAATAAAAGTACTGCTAGCATAGATAAATTGAGGGGAGAGAGAGAGAAGAGAAGAGAGAAAGGTGGAGTGACTTACCTTGCCGTGGCAGTGACGGGTGGAGATCAGTGGTGGTGAAGGGTGAAGAGGAGGGGAGGTGCAGATATAGGAGTTGGGAGTGTTTGTGAAAGCAGAGGAAATAGCACTGGTGGGCTGCTGGTGTTTTAAGCAAAGGAACCCAAGTTTGGGAGTTTTAAGCCAAGGCTGAAAAATAACCCCCAAGTGCCTATATTGCAATGCCAATGACCAAATTTTCTACACTTTTTTTGCACTGTCAGTGGTTTGCACATGCACAGTATTCCTTTTTTATGCAATTTCCCGACTCCTCTACCCTTTTAAAAGAAGTCCAAAACTTATGAAACTTGGTAGAATGATTAAGAATAATAAGAAAAACTTACCTAAAAATTAAAATTGCAAAAGTAAACTAAAAATTAAGAAAATATGGGTTGCCTCCCATAGAGCACCGTATTTAACGTCGTGGCACGACGTGAGTTAACTTTACCACTTTTCCTTCCGCTTGGAGGACATGAATTTTCGCCCCAACTTTGAATCAAGATTACGGTGATGCTCGTGGGGCGGTGGTAGGAAAGCAAAGAGGCCAACTCTCGGGTATCGCATTTTGCACTTTTTGGCCTTTAAGTGAGGCATGTCATTTTGTCTTCTTGGTATAGCAAACTTCAAAATGAAAACACTTTGTTCTTCATCTCCAAAATTCTCCATAGGCTCGGTTAGTTCAACTTCCATATCACCCACCAAGCACAACGTTGAAAAATGGTTAGAATAAGGTCCAACACGCTCAAATTCCAAACTTGCATGACTTTTGACATCCTCACCCAAAAATGAACTAGAGTCTTCAAAAACTATTTTATGAACTTTTTTATGCAACTCTAGTATCATTTCTTCAACTTCGGCATCATTCACTATTTTTGGGTTAGTCGGTTGGCAATTCACCATTAGCTCATGAAAATTAATCTTGACCTCATCTTCATTGGAAACCAACTCAAAACCACAATCCATGGCCTTTTGATATTGGACATCACATGCGTCAATCTTTGCATTCAATTCGGCCTCCAATTTCCGGATAGCAATTTCAAGTAGCTCCACTTCTTGACTTTGCTCAACATGCATTTTTAGATATTCTTCCATCATCCGTGAAAAGCCTTCACGGTGATCCCCATAGACTTCAAGTTGTTGAGCTTGATTCATTAGCCAATCTTGGCTCACAATATCCACTTTGTCAAGTTTTTCTTCATGGTGAGAATCGTCCAAAGCTTGTAAAAATCCTAACATGGTGAAATCCATGTTTTGGATAGTTTCATCATCTCCATATTGAACTACTTCCCACCATTTGGCCACAATTTTTTCATATTTTTCATTTCTCCCCATAATGCCACTCAACATTTCCTCAATTTTCTCTTTTCGAGTATTGAAGATTTCTTCTTTATGACTTGGCTCATTTTCTTCAAGTTGAACCACTTCTTCAATTTCACAACTCTTGTTGTGGTCACAAGAATTTTCGGGCACATCTTGTAAATTTGAAATCTCTTCTTCAACTACTTCATTTTGAGGAATAGGCACATCCATGTAAAGTGAAATTTTTTCATCCTCAAGTGATTTGTTCATTTCCAAAATGGATTGCCCGACGAGTTCTCGCTCCTCCTCCCTTTCCCGGTCAAAGTATGCTTGGAGCAATTCCATGACACCTTCATATCCGGTACTTTGCCCTTCGTTTACCATACCATTGTTCCTATCAAACTCAAAAGCACAACTAGTATTTTCGTTAGAACAACTTGGGGGAGGGGAAGGAAAATAATTAGGACAATCACTCCAATGTCCATTTTGACCACCACATAAATTACAAATATTCCCATCATAGGATTGAGACGGTGCACACATCTCTCTCCCGGGTGCATTTTTACAATCATGCCAAAAGTGAGGTCCTTCACAATACGGACATGGGTCATCAAAATATGAATTGTAACTATCAAACCCATTTTCATTCCAAGATGCCATAGTGACACAAGCAAAAAAAATTTATCACAAAAATAACAACTAACACAAAGAAACACGAAAAATAACAAACACATATTCACAAATTTGGATCAAAGCAAGTAAGCTTAAATTCCAAACTAACCTAAATACGTCAAATTGTTCCCCGGCAACGGCGCCATTTTTGATAACGTCCAAATCCACTCCCTAAAGAGAAAGTGTACACGGTCGTATGCAATATAATTTACCCAACTATGAGTCGGGGTCGATCCCACAGGGAACAATATACTAGGCGATTCAGAAAGTAAGGAACTTTGACTTACTAAGCTAAGCCAAACGATAGATAATATTTTGGTTTTTGGAGAAAATTATAACTAATGCGGAAATGTAAACTAACCTAGAAAGCAGGTAAAATGATCAATGGCCACAAGAATGGATACAAAGGAAACTACGCTCAAGTAACGATCCAATGTATTTCATGATTTACAAATAATGGTGAGTTTATATTACTTAGCCTCGGATAATGACTCTAAATTAGCTTCTTCTGAAGATTAACTAGACTACCTAATTGAATATCCCTAAAGCAATTAAGAGCATTAAGAACACCCGAATATGACTACAAGTGGTGTCGCCTATCCCTAGGTCAATTTCCATTAGATGAGGGTTAACGTCCCTAATTCTTGTTAATTATTCTTTCCCAATCTCGAGTTTTCCTCTTCCGAGTTTAAACCGAAATAAATGGGCGAGTCCTAGGGTTAGCAATACCCTTAAGAAACATTAAAGAACAAGAATAATTAAAACAATATTAACTCACTTCTATTAATTATAAAATCATTCAACACATAAGCAAAACAAGAGATTCAATCCAAACTTAAACAATGTATACTTCCATAAACAAGGTTCACGTATTGAAATGAAATACTACACACATAAATATTCAATAAATAGCAAGAGATGAAGAAATGGGTAAAGAATTTCTCATTGTGTGCCTCCAAATCTTCAAACCCTAGTGTAGTTTCTTGCTCTAAGCTTGGAAGATGGCTAAAGATGATAAATAATTTCACCAAGTCTTGCTTTTATAGTTGCCTAATTTTTCCAAATCCAAAAAATGACAAAATATGCCCCAGATTTCAATTTTTGCAGTTCTGCCCATTTTTGCAAATCTGTCCCCTTTTTGCAAAACTGTCCAGTTTTGACAGTTTTGCAAATCTGTCCAATTTGGCCTCGTTTTTACTTTATTTTCACTTGATTTCTTCCGATCACTTCTAAATCATATAAAACCTGTAAAATAGATGTAAAAGATATTAAATTCACTATTTTCTCAATCAAACATAGCAAAAATATAAGATTAAAAAAAAGATAAGTTGGTAAAATACCAATTTATCAATTAACAATCTAAGGGACGTTATAACTCTTCTCCAAAACATCATTAAGTCATCATTAACTTGTTACTCGTAGATCTTTTCCGATACATAACGTATACCTTGCCTTTCTTGGCAAACTTCCTTCTCTTACCTCAAATGTCTTTGAAATCTCAATTAGGATCATCAAATGCTATTTCTTACTTATTGAAACATCGTATACTTCGTGCCCTTCGTTAGTCTATTCACTGTTCATTAACGGAAAAAATTTCAAGGTGTAACATTCGGTTTATCGGATATCGGTTTTTAAATATCTCAATCCGCTAACCAACCAATAAGATATCGGTTGGTTCGGTATGGATTTAGCGATTAACGGTCGGTTTATCGGTTAATCAATAAAGTATACGAGATTTTTTTCCCTTCTATTGCTCGGACTATTGCATCAATACAAAATTATCAAAACACAAAAGGCTCAATATTGATAGTTTATAGGTTGCAAACTCACATTTGACCCTATTTGCTTCACATCGCAAAATTTAAATGGATGTATTATTCATGGTGGGTATTCTTGGGACACATGAATTTAAATTATTGGAAATACGAATTAAGCCGAGGGTATGTTGTTGACCTTTTCTCATCATGTTTTCTCTTGAGCCGAGGGTCTTTCGAAAACAACCTCTCTATCTTCCGAGATGGAGGTAAGGTCTGCGTACATTTTACCCTCCCCAGACCCCACACTGTGGGATTTCACTGGGTATGTTGTTGTTGTTGGAAATACGAATTAAATTTTCACTAAAGTAACGTTATTAAATAACATGTGCAGATTAAGTATGCGATTTTCATACTAAAGTGTGTCAATATCCATAAGAAACTTATTTCTTTCAAACAACTACTAGTAATTCTATCTCGTTCTCATCTTCACCATAGAAAAAGGAAGAAACATCCAAGGAAAGTAAAAATGTTTTGAATGATTCTAGTTGGTAACATGAGATAATAAGAAACAAACACCAGGCAGAAACAATAAGGAAAATGAGAAACTGCTACCATGTTGCGGGAAGAAAAATGAGTTTTAGGCTCAAAAATTAGTATTTCTAATCTTTAGTACTTTATATACATAGGGATATATTTATAATTTAATTATTCTTAACGGGTTAACGGCTAAACCGATAAGGAAAATGAGGAAACCGTCCCCCGCACCGTTAAGTCGTTAACTATAAAATTCCAAACCATTCCCCATCCGTTAATCCAATTACCTGATACCAATAAACCAATAAATCTATTTTGTGATTGGGTTATCGGTTGCGGTTCGATTTTGAACAGCCCTACTTGTAAAAGATAAAACATAATGGATGGGCTAGAAAGGAGTGTAGGCCTCCTTAAAAGCATTTTATAATTTTATTCATACACAACTGCGTACGGGATAAAAAGAGTTTAAAAGATTTCTAAAATAATTTGTTTTTTTTTCTTATGAGAAAATAAAATGAATTCTAACAATTACTAGAAAGGAATCAAAAATAAAAAAAATACTTTTGCATCTAGGCACTTTGAATTATTGGGAATATCTAGAAAAATATTTACGTTGAAAATAATAACTAATGATTGAGAAGTTAATTCACAGTTTCTTTCTTTATTGAATTAACTTTTTGTGATCAATATTTATCATCTTCAATAATCTACACTTTTTTATAATTCAAACTCAATTTTTAACATAATATTTATGTGATCATTCTTAAAAAAAGTAATATTCATTGAGACAAGGTACACGCTCAATGCGCGTATTTGTTAAAAGCATGAAGGGTCTTAAAAATATTTATTGAACTTTTTTTCCTTCATTAAAAGACTCTACAATAGAAAATATTGTCATTTACTATTTTCTTCAAATAATTATTTAATTATCCTTTATAATATTTCAAGTGTCTCACATCGGCTGACATAAAGAAAAACTAGGAGCCGGATGCCTATACAATCAGCTCACAAAGCAACATATGTTTGACACTACTAATAGGTGGGGTCTGGATTCGCGCGACTCCTATCAAAGTTATCAACCAAACTTTATAATTTAATGAGCTCCATATGATATATCCAACTGTTCAGAGTACTCACAAATAGCTAATTTTTTATGTAGTCCGTCAGCTTGAAACAATCATTTTAACCTCCAAATATCAAGCAATCAATTAGAAAATTTTATTTATTGAAATTGTATTGCTTTCTTTCTTTCATTAATTTTGACAAGTTTCATGATTTCTTTTTGTAGGAAATCAATCCGTGATCTGTATTGATGTATGAAAGTCATTATATACAAAGTAGGTATCTCACTAGCAGCATAATACTAGGCTAAATTATAGGACCTAATTACTATACATATGGAAGAGAATATTTACAATATTTACGTAGACTTATTACATAGTCTATCACACCCCCGCAGTCGAAGCGGGAGGTTGTCGTACGCTTAGACTGTCCCTGAAATCATCAAAGAGCACGCGCGGAAGACCTTTAGTGAAGATGTCTGCGATCTGGTAACGGGACGGGACGTGAAGAACACGGATTTCTCCACGGGCAACTTTCTCACGTACGAAATGTATGTCCATCTCAATATGTTTAGTGCGTTGGTGCTGAACTGGGTTACCTGATAGGTATATGGCACTAACATTATCACAATAAATCAATGTAGCTGTCCGGATGGGACAACGGAGCTCTAATAGAAGGTTGCGAAGCCAACAGGACTTAGAGACGACATTAGCGACGCCACGGTATTCGGCCTCGGCACTGGACTTAGACATAGTAGGTTGCCGTTTCGATGACCATGAGAGGAGATTATCTCCAAGGAAAACACAGTAACCGGATGTGGATCGGCGAGTGTTCGGACAACCACCCCAATCTGCATCTGTATAAGAAACCAGAGAGGCAATGGAGGATTTGTACAGATGGAGACCAAACTCAATAGTACCTTGAATGTATCGGATTATGCGTTTAAGAGCATGCATATGTGCAACCTTTGGATCATGCATGTGAAGGCATACTTGCTGAACCGCATAGGAGATATCTGGTCTTGTGAATGTAAAGTACTGCAACGCACTGGCCAACTTGCGATATTGTGTGGGATCATCACAAGAAAGTCCGGCCGTGGCACCAAGTTTGGCCTTGGTGTCGACCGGTGTCTGACTCGGCTTACAGACAATCATGCCCGCACGCTCTATAATATCTGCTGCATAATTTTTCTGAGAGAGAAACATACCGTGTGAAGTCTGGGTAACAGCAATACCCAGAAAATAGCTTAAAGGACCCAAATCCTTCATAGCAAATTCGGCACTAAGCAGAGACATGATGGATTTTCTGAGGGCATCTGAAGAAGCCGTGAGAATAATATCATCAACATATAGCAGAATGTAAGCAGTGTCAGAACCTCGACAATAAATAAAGAGAGAGTGATCAGATCGGCTATGTGAAAAACCAATAGTAGAGACATAGTCTGCAAAGTGTTGGAACCATGCACGGGGAGCTTGCTTAAGTCCGTACAACGATTTCTTCAAAAGACAGACATGATGGGGATGCTTTAGATCCTTAAACCCAATAGGCTGATGCATATAAACAGTCTCATTAAGATTACCATGTAAGAAGGAATTCTTGACGTCCAACTGATGAATGGGCCAAGAGTGTGCGAGTGCAATGCTCAAGACAGTGCGAATAGTAGCCGGTTTGACAACCGGACTGAAAGTCTCGTCGCAGTCAACTCCAACCTGTTGAGACCTGCCATCACAGATAAGACGGGCTTTGTGCCTCTCAAAAGAACTATCAGATTTCTTTTTATGACGAAAAATCCACATAGAACGAATCAAATTCACATCAATGGGACGTGGAACCAACTCCCACGTCTTATTTTTAGTTAGAGCATTATATTCATCAACCATGGCAGCTTTCCAATTGTGGTCATTTAAAGCACGTATAGGATTTCGTGGGATAGGCGAGATGGTGGCAGTGTTTAAGTTAAATGGTTGTTTGGGCTTGAAAATCCCATGTTGGCTTCTAGTGACCATACGGGTGGGCTGCTGGGCAAGCACGGGTGGGGTAGTGGGGAGAGACTGCTGGGCAGTGGCCGTGCGGGCAGACTGCTGGGCAATGGGGGGGGGGGGGGGCTGCTGAGTAGTCACGGGTGGAGCAGGAGGGGGGAGGAGCTGGGCAGTGGGGGGGTCGGGTTGTACCGAGGGAACGACGGGTGGAGTAGGTTGCGACAGAAAATGCAGGGTGTATGGAGAAATCCCATGGTCCAAAAAATCATAAGAAGTTTGGGTTGGGGAGTGCAACTTTGAGAAGGGAAATTGAGTTTCCTCAAAGATGACATGCCTTGATATGATGATTTTGTTGGTGGATAAATCATAACATTTATATCCTCTATGATTCAACGGATAGCCCAAAAATACACACGGGGTGGATCGTGCTTGCAACTTATGAATAGTTGTAGATGGGAAAAGTGGATAGCATAGACACCCAAAAACCCGGAGATGAGAATAAGAGGGGGTTCGTTGATAGAGAACTTGCGTTGGTGATTTATACCCAAGGACTTTGGTGGGAAGGACATTAAGGAGGTATGTGGTCATTTGGAGAGCATGATGCCAAAAGGAGGGGGGCATGGAGGAGTGGACAAGAAAAGTGCGCACTATGTTGCTAATGGATTTAATTTTTCTTTCCGCTTTTCCGTTTTGAGGAGAGGTATGGGGGCAAGAAAATCGGAAATTTAAACCATTGGAGGCGCAAAAAGATTGAAAATGCCCATTGGCGAACTCCCGCCCATTGTCACATTGAATGTTTTTAATGTCTCTTTCGAATTGAGTCCGTATTAATGCCTTAAAAGATAGAAAAGTGGAATAGACTTGGGACTTGTTAGAAATTGGAAAAGTCCAAAGAAAATTACTATAATCATCAAGAAAGAAAACATAATAGCGGTGCCCATTAGAACTTAAAATAGGAGATGTCCATAAATCACTATGAATTATATCAAATGGCATAGTAGTAGATGACAATGAATCATAAAATGACAATTTAACATGTTTCCCCAAAGGACAAGAGGTACAAAAAGAAGTTAGTGTCACGACCCGACTAGGGGGCCACGACGAGCACCTGGTGCTACCCCACCCGGGCACCCCCTTATCATGCATATCATAACATCTAGGTGAACCATAATTCATTTCATGCATTTTAAATCATTAATCAAGCTAGTCCCATTGGACGACCATCATCAATTAACATATCATGGGCATCTATGCCATGTCAAATATACAAGGCCGACGAGGCCAACAAAAGATATACAAAACATAGGCCGACATGGCCAAACATCTCTACCCACATACACATGACTACGAGCCTCTAAGAGTATGACATATCATGAGCGGGACAGGACCCCGCTATGCCCATAGTTATATACACAAAAGAATGAGTACCCAAAAGATATGGCTCCGAAGGAAATGGAGCTCTCTATGAAATCTTCAAATAGGCAGCTATGGGTTAAGTCTGTCTCCCTGTGCACCTGCGGGCATGACGCAGCGTCCACAAACAAAAGGACGTCAGTACGAAGAATGTACTGAGTATGTAAAGCATGATTAACATTGATATACAACATAATGAACAATATATGGAATAGCATAGGAGGGGAGACAATAATATCATCATCATCATGTCGCTTACTTACTCACATCGTCATCCGTGCCCCATAATAAAACTCGTACCATGCTTGTGCTCGTATTAGTGTACATATCCTCATTCGTATTCTTATACATAGTCTCATCACATTCTTTTACATAATATATATACATACATAACCATTTCGTATACATGGCATTTACATAGCGTACCCGACCTCATTGGATCAGTATTTCCTATACATACTTGGCCAACCAAGGCTCAATGTTACTCATACCTGGCCCTACCAAGGCTTCAGGGTTATCCGTACCATCTGTAGATGTGTGCGCGCGTTTCGAAATCGTATACATATTCTATACATATTCATACACATATATTCTACCCGGCGTTATAAGCTCGGGGTTTCATTATAGCCCTTCATGGGCACGTATGAGCATAACAGCCCGTAGGCACTTTTAGCATCATTATTATCACCATCATCATTACTATCATTATCGTTATTGTTACTTCTATATCGTAGTCCTACTCGTCACCTGAGGTGCGTAGCGCATTCGTAGTACCAATCAAGGATAGTGAGCTTATGAGCTCGGAATGTGAAACATTTGTAGTCAACATGCTCATATAGAGGGATTAAGAGTTTGGCCCAAGAACCATGCCTTATGAAAGAAGGGTTAGCCTTACATACCTCTTTGTCGAATTATTCTACACTTGCACGTACTCCTTCGATGCTCACGTTTCTACCTTCATTAAGGCCATACTATCATTAGTATCGATAACTAGTGCACATGGCTAGAACTAGAGAAAATTGGACAGCATCTCCTTTATCTATACAACATTTGTCCATATCATAATTCAACCCCAAACGTCAACAACACATTTATAATATCATTTCCATGGCCATTAATCATCTACATTATCCACATTCTCAATTCACTTCCATTTGTCCCTATTTAGGGTCACAACACCCAACTTCGTTCATCCATATACAATGTTTATTTCATGATCTTAACGTCATTTATAACACACTCATATCACAATACAACAACAATCATGATTCAATTCAAACTATGTCTCAAAAACGTCACTATTCATCATTCATGTCCTAGTGGACCATGTTTTCTACAATCCATGCATTTTAATTCTCCAATACCGTAAACATCATATAAAAATCATGAATCTTACCTTAGAAGTTGTAGGGACAAGCTTTTGTTGATAATACTCCACTTTGAGTAAAACCCTAGTTTTTCTCCATTTGGGTTTCTTGACTTTAGATGATCCTTGATGGGTTTCTACCTTGGATTTACTTGTTTAATGTGGTTGATGGATTAATACCCTTGAAAACTTGTACAAAAGTTGTAGAGAGATGTTTTAGAGAGAGTGAGGAAATGTGGAAATGATTTTCATGAACTTGGTCTTTATTTATTAAATCATCACCGAACTGTCGGGTTCCATTATACGGTCCATTATACGGTCCGTATAATGGTTATACGGTCCGTATAATAGACCGTGAAATGGGTCTGCCCAGCACCCCTTCAATGTGACTACTTGACGGTCCGTTATACGGTCCGTAAAACAGTTTTACGGTCCGTATAACTGACCGTAAAACGTTACCAGTGAGCAACCTTTCACTGTGACCATTCGACGGTTCGTTATACGGTTCGTATAAATTTTATACGGTCCGTATAACTGACCGCAAAATTCCACCAGCAACCAACCTTCACTGTGATGGTTTTACGGTCCACTATACGGTCCGTATAACATTATACGGTCCGTATAATGAGCCGTAGAACTCATCAGTCACTGAACTTAGTTTCGCCACTTCGTTTGATCTCCGATCCTCATGGAACCTTCTTAACACTTGTTTAACACTTCAATACTAATCTAAGGGACGTTATAACTCTTTCCCAAAATGCCCTTAAGTCATCATTAACCCGATACTCGTATTTCTCTAGTTCATTCACTTGCGTACCAATGGAAGATTTTTCCGAGGTGTAACATTCTCCCCCCCTTAAGAACATTCGTCCTCGAATGTCGAGAACACCCAGGATTTTATAAAACTTTCGCCAGAGTTTCCCCTATAACATGGCACTAACAACCTGTCACAACAACCCATAATATCGATGCCACACAGGGCCACATCGTAACAACATGAAAATTTGGCCACACACGACCCAGAAGCATAAAAGGAAAACATCCATACCTTATGATTTTTGACGTCTCATCTTGGACTTCTCCCAAGGGCTGAAATAAATGCGGGTACTTGGATTGCATATTTTCTTCCGCTTCCCATGTCATTTCCTCTCGATTATTATTTTTCCACAAAACTTTAACTCAGGCCACTTCTTTGTTTCTAAGCCTCCGTACTTGCCTATCTAATATAGCAATGGGTATTTCATCATAAGTTAACTTTTCTGTCACTTGAATATCATTCACTGGGACGACCCTCGTAGGATCTCCAACACACTTCCGAAGCATCGAGACATGGAAAACCGGGTGAACTGACTCCAAGTCTGGAGGTAAGTCTAATTCATAGGCCACTTTGCCTATCTTTCGCACAATTTCATAAGGCCCTATATACCGGGGACTAAGCTTCCCCTTTTTGCCAAATCTCATAACGCCCTTCATCGGCGACACTTTCAAAAACACCCAATCCTTAACTTGAAACTCTAAGTCCCTTCGACGGTTATCCGCATAAGACTTTTGGCGACTTTGAGCCGCCAACAACCGATCTTGTATGAGCTTGACTTTCTCTATGGCTTGTTGGACCAAATCGGGCCCCATTAACTTGGCCTCTCCCGTTTCAAACCACCCAATCGGGGATCTACACTTTCGCCCATATAAAGCTTCATATGGTGCCATTAGGATGCTGGAGTGATAACTATTATTGTAAGCAAACTCAATGAGTGGCAAATGGTCATCCCAATTTCCCCCAAAATCTATCATGCATGCCCGTAACATATCTTCAAGAGTCTGGATGGTGCGTTCAGCTTGCCCATCGGTCTGTGGGTGAAATGCCGTGCTAAGGCGCACTTGGGTCCCTAGACCCTCTTGAAAGGACTCCCAAAATTTGGCCGTAAACTGAGTTCCTCTATCGGAGATAATAGACACTGGGACACCATGGAGTCTCACTATTTCTTTAACATAAAGCCTTGTATAATCTTCTGCCACATAGGTCGTCCTGACCGGTAAGAAATGAGCTGATTTAGTGAGTCTATCCACAATCACCCATATGGAATCATACTTGCGTCGAGAATGAGGTAGCCCTGTAATGAAATCCATATTAATCACTTCCCACTTCCAAGTTGGGATTTCTATAGCTTGCAATAAGCCACCCGGCTTTTGGTGTTCTATTTTTACTTGTTGGCAATTGGACCATTGGGCTACAAACTCCGCTACATCTTTCTTCATCCCATTCCACCAATATATAGACTTAAGATCATGATACATCTTCGTCGTTCCAGGGTGAACGGAGTAACGGGAACAATGAGCCTCTCTCAAAATCTGGTGGCGTAAGTCTGCCACATCGGGGACACATAGCTTGCCTCGGCATCGGAGGGCTCCGTCTCCCGAAATATCAAATGGTGACCCCTCTTTCTGAGCGAGCGTATCTCTGTACTGTATTAGCCTGGAATCCTCACCTTGCCGCTCTTTTACTTCCGCTACTAGCGATGGAACTGCCGAATTCTGAATGGTAGCTCTGCTGCTACCTGAGTCCACTACTCGGACCCCTAGGCTGGCTAGCTGCTGAAGCTCACGGGTCATTTCTCTCTTTTCTTGTCGCACATCGCATAAGCTTCCCATAGACCTGCGGCTAAGAGCATCGGCCACAACATTTGCCTTTCCGGGGTGGTACAGGATTTCGACGTCATAGTCTTTTAGCAACTCTAGCCATCGTCGTTGCCGCAAATTTAACTCTTTCTGCTTGAAGATGTACTGGAGACTCTTATGATCTGTATAAATATCCACGTGGACACCATATAAGTAATGTCTCCATATCTTTAAAGCATGGACCACCGCGGCCAATTCTAAGTCATGGGTAGGATAATTCTGTTCATGTTTCCGTAATTGTCTAGAAGCATACGCGATCACCTTACCATTTTGCATCAATACACAGCCTAGCCCGACACCTGAAGCATCACAATAAACAACATATCCTTCCACTCCCTCTGGAAGTGTCAAGACTGGGGCAGAAGTCAATCTGTCTTTCAACTTTTGGAAACTACGTTCACAAGCATCTGTCCATTGAAACTTAGCTGACTTCTGAGTCAACTTTGTGAGCGGTGCAGAAATAGAAGAGAAACCCTCAACAAATCTTCTGTAATACCCGGCTAAGCCCAAAAAGCTACGAACCTCTGTAGGGGTTGTGGGCCTTGGCCAAGTTTTCACTGCCTCGATCTTTTGACTATCCACTCGAATACCATCAGCTGCAACAATATGGCCCAGGAATGATACCGAGTTCAACCAAAACTCACATTTGGAGAATTTTGCAAACAACTCTCGAGCTCGAAGAACTCCAAGGACGGTTCGCAAATGCTCCGCATGCTCAGCCTCAGATCTAGAGTACACTAGGATATCGTCGATGAATACAATCACGAATAGGTCCAGAAAAGGCCTGAATACATTGTTCATTAAGTCCATAAACACTGCCGGTGCATTAGTTAGCCCAAACGACATTACTCGGAACTCAAAATGGCCATATCTTGTTCTGAAAGCTGTCTTAGGGACATCTTTCTCCCTAACTCTTACTTGGTGATACCCGGACCTCAAATCAATCTTTGAAAACCATTTGGCACCATGCAATTGATCAAATAAATCATCAATCCTCGGGAGGGGATACTTGTTCTTAATTGTCACTTTATTCAATTGCCGATAATCAATGCACATTCTCAAGGAGCCATCCTTCTTCCGGACGAACAATACGGGTGCTCCCCACGGGGATGAACTAGGCCGAATGAAGCCTTTTTCAAGCAAGTCTTTCAATTGCTCCTTCAACTCTTTCAACTCTGCGGGTGCCATCCTATAGGGAGGAATAGATATGGGATTAGTGTCTGGCAACACATCAATCGCAAAATCTATCTCTCGCTCGGGAGGAAGGCTTGGAAGCTCTTCCGGGAACACATCCGGAAATTCGTTCACTACCGGAACTGATTGAAGAGTCGGCGACTCAACTTCTACATCTCGAACTCGCACTAGGTGATAAATACACCCTTTAGTGATCATCTTCCTCGCTTTTAGATAGGAAATAAACCTACCCTTTGGTGACGCCGTATTCCCTTTCCATTCTAAGACTGGTTCGCCCGGGAACTGGAAACGAACCATCTTCGTTCTACAATCAACATTGGCGTAGCAAGAAGCCAACCAATCCATGCCCATAATAACATCAAAATCTACCATTTTTAGTTCATGCAAATCAGCTACTGTACGGCGGTCACATATCACCACTACGCAATCTCTATACACTCGGCTAGCTATCACCGATTCGCCAACGGGCGTAGACACCTCAAAAGGCTTAATAGACTCCGGCTCAATTATAGATCGACCCGCAATATATGGAGTAACATAAGACAATGTGGAGCCCGGATCAATCAAAGCATATACATCATGAGAGAATACCGATAATATACCTGTGACCACATCAGGAGAAGACTCAAGATCTTGGCGTCCAGCCAAAGCATAAATACGGTGCTGAGGACCGCTGGAACTGGGAGCTCTGCCTCTACCTCTACCATGGCCAACCTGCGCATGTGAACCTGGCCCCATAGGGCGTGCAGATGCTGAAGACCCGGCTATCGACCCTGATGGCTGGGCCCTACCTCTACCCTGTACTGAGTGGCAATCACGCATAATGTGGCCTGGTCGACCACAAGAATAGCAAGCATCTGAACCTGATCGGCACTGACCCCAATGCAACTTCCCACACTGGGAACATCGTGGCACGGGTGGTCTAGACTGGCCTGAATCATCTCTATACTGAGGCCCTGAATAACTCGGGCTCGGCCCTGAATGAGCAAATCTATCCAATCTCTGGCCTGAAAACCGTGGGAGCGCACTGGTCATAGAGTAGCCTGCATGCCTAGGGGGCTGCTGCCGGTGCCCACCTCTGGACTCACTCATCGGCCCCGAAGATCTAGCCCTCTTGCTATGTCCCCTATCCTGTTCACGTTCATTCCTCCGCTGCTGTAGGAGTTCCTCCAATTCCTGAGCATGCGCCTGAATACGTGCAATATCCATGCCATCCTGAAGAGATGCAGTCAAGCATTTATCCATCAAATGTGGCCCTAGGCCCTTCACAAACCGGTGCACCCGATCGCCCATATCCGCTACCATGGCCGAAGCATACCTAGCCAAGGAATTGAAGCGGAGACTATACTCTGTAGCACTCATGCTACCTTGCCTCAGATTCAAGAATTTATCGGCCCTAGCTCGCCGAACTTCTGGAGGCATGTAGTGACGGAGAAAAGCATCGACAAACTCTTGCCATACCGGCGGAGGTGCATTGGCTCCCCGCGAAGCCATCCAAACCGTGTACCACTGGATTGAGACATCCCTCAATCTGTATGACGCTAGCTCCACCGATTCGGTGTCTGAAGCATGTATCAATCGGAGCGTCCTTAGCATACCATCAACAAAGTCCTGGGGATCCTCCTCCAGTTTCGACCCAAAAAATTCCGGGGGTTTCAAAGCAATGAAGTCACGGGCCCTTGCGCTAACAGTCCTGTCACCTTGCCCCGCGCTTGGCCTCTGAGTCTGGGCCGCAACCAACTGAGTCAACAAATTAATGGCCTCTCTTACGTCTTGGCCTGAAGCATTCGGCGGAGGAGCTGGAGCTGGGGCTGAGGCTCCCACGTGCTCCTCAGTAATAGGCACTGTCTGGGAGGACTGAGATTGAGCCGCACTCTGGGACTCATCTTCCTCTACTACTGGTGGCGGTGCTCTTTCAGCCCGCTTTTCTGCCACCGTCTTGCCCCTTTGGGCTGCTGTAGCCTTTTTCTTTTTAGGCATCTCTGAAATACACAACACACGATTTAAGAACAAGAATTTCTTACATCATAGATTTATCGCACGATTCTTATGAAGAAAGAAGGTCATATATTCCTAAGATGTCCGCAGCTTCTCGTTTATAAGTGTGGCGCGCAACACACCCATAACCAAGACACTACTAGACACGGCTCGTAGACACATCCTAGGACTCAACTACTCTGATACCACTTTTGTCACGACCCGACTAGGGGGCCACGACGAGCACCCGGTGCTACCCCACCCGGGCACCCCCTTATCATGCATATCATAACATCTAGGTGAACCATAATTCATTTCATGCATTTTAAATCATTAATCAAGCTAGTCCCATTGGACGACCATCATCAATTAACATATCATGGGCATCTATGCCATGTCAAATATACAAGGCCGACGAGGCCAACAAAAGATATACAAAACATAGGCCGACATGGCCGAACATCTCTACCCACATACACATGATTACGAGCCTCTAAGAGTATGACATATCATGAGCGGGACAGGACCCCGCTATGCCCATAGTTATATACACAAAAGAATGAGTACCCAAAAGATATGGCTCCGAAGGAAATGGAGCTCTCTATGAAATCTTCAAATAGGCAGCTATGGGTCAAGTCTGTCTCCCTGTGCACCTGCGGGCATGACGCAGCGTCCACAAACAAAAGGACGTCAGTACGAAGAATGTACTGAGTATGTAAAGCATGATTAACATTGATATACAACATAATGAACAATATATGGAATAGCATAGGAGGGGAGACAATAATATCATCATCATCATGTCGCTTACTTACTCACATCGTCATCCGTGCCCCATAATAAAACTCGTACCATGCTTGTGCTCGTATTAGTGTACATATCCTCATTCGTATTCTTATACATAGTCTCATCACATTCTTTTACATAATATATACATACATAACCATTTCGTATACATGGCATTTACATAGCGTACCCGACCTCATTGGATCAGTATTTCCTATACATACTTGGCCAACCAAGGCTCAATGTTACTCATACCTGGCCCTACCAAGGCTTCAGGGTTATCCGTACCATCTGCAGATGTGTGCGCGCGTTTCGAAATCGTATACATATTCTATACATATTCATACACATATATTCTACCCGGCGTTATAAGCTCGGGGTTTCATTATAGCCCTTCATGGGCACGTATGAGCATAACAGCCCGTAGGCACTTTTAGCATCATTATTATCACCATCATCATTACTATCATTATCGTTATTGTTACTTCTATATCGTAGTCCTACTAGTCACCTGAGGTGCGTAGCGCATTCGTAGTACCAATCAAGGATAGTGAGCTTATGAGCTCGGAATGTGAAACATTTGTAGTCAACATGCTCATATAGAGGGATTAGGAGTTTGGCCAAAGAACCATGCCTTATGAAAGAAGGGTTAGCCTTACATACCTCTTTGTCGAATTATTCTACACTTGCACGTACTCCTTCGATGCTCACGTTTCTACCTTCATTAAGGCCATACTATCATTAGTATCGATAACTAGTGCACATGGCTAGAACTAGAGAAAATTAGACAGCATCTCCTTTATCTATACAACATTTGTCCATATCATAATTCAACCCCAAACGTCAACAACACATTTATAATATCATTTCCATGGCCATTAATCATCTACATTATCCACATTCTCAATTCACTTCCATTTGTCCCTATTTAGGGTCACAACACCCAACTTCGTTCATCCATATACAATGTTTATTTCATGATCTTAACGTCATTTATAACACACTCATATCACAATACAACAACAATCATGATTCAATTCAAACTATGTCTCAAAAACGTCACTATTCATCATTCATGTCCTAGTGGACCATGTTTTCTACAATCCATGCATTTTAATTCTCCAATACCGTAAACATCATATAAAAATCATGAATCTTACCTTAGAAGTTGTAGGGACAAGCTTTTGTTGATAATACTCCACTTTGAGTAAAACCCTAGTTTTTCTCCATTTGGGTTTCTTGACTTTAGATGATCCTTGATGGGTTTCTACCTTGGATTTACTTGTTTAATGTGGTTGATGGATTAATACCCTTGAAAACTTGTACAAAAGTTGTAGAGAGATGTTTTAGAGAGAGAGAGGAAATGTGGAAATGATTTTCATGAACTTGGTCTTTATTTATTAAATCATCACCGAACTGTCGGGTTCCATTATACGGTCCATTATACGGTCCGTATAATGGTTATACGGTCCGTATAATAGACCGTGAAATGGGTCTGCCCAGCACCCCTTCACTGTGACTACTTGACGGTCCGTTATACGGTCCGTAAAACAGTTTTACGGTCCGTATAACTGACCGTAAAACGTTACCAGTGAGCAACCTTTCACTGTGACCATTCGACGGTTCGTTATACGGTCCGTATAAATTTTATACGGTCCGTATAACTGACCGCAAAATTCCACCAGCAACCAACCTTCACTGTGATGGTTTTACGGTCCACTATACGGTCCGTATAACATTATATGGTCCGTATAATGAGCCGTAGAACTCATCAGTCACTGAACTTAGTTTCGCCACTTCGTTTGATCTCCGATCCTCATGGAACCTTCTTAACACTTGTTTAACACTTCAATACTAATCTAAGGGACGTTATAACTCTTTCCCAAAATGCCCTTAAGTCATTATTAACCCGATACTCGTATTTCGCTAGTTCATTCACTTGCGTACCAACGGAAGATTTTTCCGAGGTGTAACAGTTAGGGCCCTATTACATTCAATTAAGGCATTACTACGAAGAGAACTAAGGATAGCATTTCCCGGATGGCCGAGTCGAGAATGCCACAAACTAGGTGATGCGGCAATGAAGGTGGATGGTGGAGTGGTCCGTTTTGTGGCAGTGATAGGATACAATTCCCCGGTGCTCTCACATCTCATTAGGCGGCTCCCCGTCGGTAAATCCTTCACAGAAAACCCAAGAGGATCAAACTCAACAGAAACATTATTGTCCTTAGTGAATTTATGTACGGAAATAAGGTTTTTAATGAGTTTTTGAGCATGCAAGACATGTTGGTGACGTAATTGGGGATTAGGTGGGGGTAGAGATGTATAACCATAGCCACGAATTGGAATAGTGCTACCATTTCCAACAATGATTCCAGAATTATTGCTCAAATTAAAATAAGACGTGAGAGTACCTGAGTTGGCAGTCATGTGGGAAGTCGCTCCGGTGTCCATGTACCAATTATCATCCGGTTGATGCATGGACAGAGTGTGCATGGCTGCCTCCACGTTTGTTGGAGTGTACCCAGAATACGTCGGACCATGCATGGAATTGGCTTGCTGAGGCCGTAGACCCGCACCGAGAATGCCGCTGCCGGGCCGCGGTGTGGTGGGACGCTGCTGCCACGGTCTGGTCGGATACGGGCAGGGGGGCAGTGGCCACTACTGGGGCGGCCAGGCTGGCCAATAGTAGCCCCCTGCCGGTGGCTGTCCCGTCGGCCACTGACCGTGGCTGGTCTATCCGCGGCTGCCGTGGCTGGATTTCCCGCGGTTGGTGTTGTTGTTGTTCCCCTTTTATTGTTCTTGTTGGAATTCCTGCCACGGTTATTATCACGACGGTTAGTTGAATTAGTGTTGCCGCCAGGTGGCGGGGAGGGAGTATCATTATCAACAAGCAGAGCCGCGGGACTAGAATCGCGGGCACGTTCCTTGGCTACGGCGTCTTCGAGCTTGAGTCTGGAGCACACTTCAGAGAAAGAGGGCAGCACATCCTTCTGTTGGATGGTGGTGACAAAGTGTGCATATGTCTCCGGTAAGCCTGTAAGGAGGCGCAAGACCAGACGTTGGTCGAACACCGGCGACCCCACGTTGGCAAGCTTATCCGCGAGAGACTTGAGCCTATTATAATAGGCCATAACTGAGCCGAAGTCGGCCATTTTTGTGGTGGTGAACTCGGTTTCAAGGTCGCTACCCTTGAGTGCTTGTTGTCTTGGAAAAGTTGAGCAACTCGATTCCAAGCCTTCTCCGCAACATCATCCGCCACGAGAATAGAGGTAAGAATATCATGGGATACGGTGGCGTATATCCATTGAAGGACCACCGCATCTAGCCGTTTCTAGAGCGGAAGATTAGCCGCCTTCGTTGCGTTGTACGCAGTGAGTTCAGTGGTGTCAGTTGGTGGTATGATGTGCTCAAGTACGGAGTGGACACGGGCTAGAACTTTGAATAGTGTCTCCCATTCGTGATAATGGCCGGTTTCCATGTCTAGAGTGATTGGGATTAAAGATTTCACATTCGTGACGGTTAAAGCAGAATGGAAATTTTTGTTGTCAGCCATTGAAGAGAGAAGAGGGAGGAGAAAGGAGGGGGGAGGGGTGGCGTTTTGGATGCTAGGGTTTTTAGGAGAAACCTAGTCTGATACCATGTAGGAAATCAATCCGTGATCTGTATTGATGTATGAAAGTCATTATATACAAAGTAGGTATCTCACTAGCAGCTTAATACTAGGCTAAATTATGGGACCTAATTACTATACATAAGGAAGAGAATATTTACAATATTTACGTAGACTTATTACATAGTCTATCACTTTTATTTATCTGTTCATGGTATCTATATCTGTGTATGTAACTTTTTTTATGAGATATTTTTTCTTGCGTGGATTAACTTCTAAGGTTGTAAATGGTATATCAATTTGGTTCCATTGCATGATTAGACATAATTTTTCCCTTTTCATGAGTTACGTTGCATCATAATAAGTAACTTATTTTTTTCTATTTGAGCTACTTAGTTTAACGTACTATCAAAAGTTTGACGTGCTTTCTCTTCTATTACATATTACTGTTTAATAAACTCTACAAAATAGCGGTTGAATGAAGTGGTAACTTGGGGCAAACCTATTAAAATAAATTTATAATTATGTACGTAACAATACTTGGAGAAGCTAAGGTGATTTTTTTATTCTTATTCAAAAAATGTAATTAAGGTTGACAACACTTTGAAGATAATTTTCCATGATCTGATGGTATATGTATAATGTTCTTTATTACTTTTTCCCTATAAGTTATCAGATTTATTAAATTATAGTTTTGTGTGAAATAATATAGATTATATAATCTATATCTATATGTAAGAAAATGCTAAATACGAGATATGTCGTCTGACCTTTTACCTTATAAAAATAGGTTTCATATGGTACGAATTGTCATTTAATTATCTTCTTAAAAGTCAGTTGAAACAAAGGAATCAGGAGCTAGATCACTATAAAATCACATCAAGGAGCAACACATGTTGATAGTTTCCCCTACCCAAGTTATCAACCAAACTTTTCTGCCCAATGTGCTCTACATTCTCCCATTGTCCATATTGCTCAAAAGGAGCTATTTTTCTATGTCAGACTTTCTAATCGTATTGTATATAAAATACCCGTAAAGTTATATAATCGTTAATGTAGGTGAATTATAATTTTTTCTTTTTAAAAAATAGCTATGAGCAATTTAGCAACTGATTAATGACGAAGTTCGTAGCTAAGTCCAATTTTTCTTGATAGTGTTTGTTGTCAAATGAGGTACGTGTTTTGGTTATGCGCAAAGCGCGTACACTAAACTAGTAATAATAAAGATAGGAAATAGTTGAAATTGAAAAAACTAGTTCAAGGCACGCTATGGATGACACTGTCTTCAGAGTAGATTTTCGTCGCTATCCCGGTGCAAATAGTTAAGTGATATTCTACTTTAAACTACAACAAACCACTCAGGAATCTTCTAATGTGCACTCGAATATAGTACTTAATGAGATGTTTTATAGGAGAGAATACATTATTACCCCCTTGAAATATCGCCTTTTTTTCAAAGAGACACTAGAACTTTCGGGGGTCCTATTACCCGCGTAAACAACTTTGAACATATATAATTACATCCTTGTAGGGCCACCTGACATAGAGAGTGCAGTGAGGAACCCAAAAAAAACAACTGTAGCTATATTTTTACAAGTTTTTTTCTTTTTATAAAATGTATTCTTCTATTTTTCTTGTTATTTTAATTTTTTCTTCCTTTCTTTCATCTTCTTCTCTGAAACACGAGCATCTCCGCCAGAACCCCGCTACTTCCAATGCCATAATTCCACAACTCCACTCACCTTCTTTTACTACCACCGTTTCAACTTTTTCATCAATCCAAAATCTTATTAAACAATTTCCCATACATTTCAAAGGATTTTGCAAAAACTCATTAGATTTCAAGATCAATAGAGACATCAATCTAGCATTTTTATCCAAGATTCAGTCCAACCCTTATAAATTCTGGGCATTCATTAATTCTTTTCAAAAAAATTATTTTTAATTTTGCCAATATGAAAAAGAGATAAAATTAATTAATTGATGATGTATACGGTAAAAACCGGATATGAGTCAAGCCGGAGGAACAAGGAACCGAAGGAAGAAGGGAACGAGGGCATACATGAAGACTTTCCCTCTGAACCGGAGGAACGCCTGTCCGGAGCTAATCGGGATGACCGTTTGGTCCGGTTCCTTCGTTACCGAGTCGGTCGAGGTCGTTACCCCGAGTATCCGTGTCGTTGGTCCGATACAGCTGTTGCATCGAGCCACACGTCAGTAGCGTCCTGCCATGGTCAACCACCAACCATGCGTGTGTCAGGCCGTACGACCAACCTAATCCCACCAAATCCGCTCAGAGTCGTCCTTTCTCTTATTTTTTAAATGATTAGTATTGTACGAAGCCCATGAATGCAACCATATAAATAGAGACCACCCTTCTCCTTGAAGGGGGTTGGATCATTCATTTTCAAGAACACTTGTAACATCAAAGCATATATACAATCTCTCTCTCTTTAAGATCTGATACAGTCCATACTGACCATTTGCGTTTTCATTATATTTCCTCAAATAAGTGTTGCATGTCATCTAACAAGCATTAATACTCTTCATCAATTGCGTTGCTACATAACCCCCATATACTCTATTCCCCACGATATATATTGAGATTCAAACACATATCCTATACCCACTTACAAATTCAATTAATTATCCAAATTCGGGGTAAACAGTTTGGCGCCCACCGTGGGGCTAGGATAATAGTGGTCTTTGGTCTCGATTTCTATCATATTCATCAAAATCAAAAACATCTCCTGCCCGTTTGTTCCTGCCCGTCTCTGCGAAAACGGACTAGATGGCTGACATCGAACAATCTGGCCATGTCAATAACACCGAGATTGTGGCAGAAAACGAAGGCAGCGGACTACGGGGATTGCCAAATCCCGCTGACCCGAACCTCGTCGATTTGAGGGAGGGACTCAACCGGCAAAATACCGTGGACCAGGAGAATGCTGCCCTACCGGCCACTGATCCTCTAAATACTCACAATTCCGTTACATTGTCTCGGACCCAGGGCCGGAGGGAACCAGATACACCCAATGACAATGTTAACTTACGTTTAATTTTTGAAATGCTACAGGAACAAAGGGTGGCAATCGCCGAGCAAGGAATCACGATTGCCTGGTTGCAGAGCGGAAAAGATGAAGCAGAGCCGGATAAGACAAAGGGTGTTGCCGAAACCGGAAGAAATGAGGCACGAATGGTTGAGAGCAATGGCTCCGGAGCCGGTTCTTCTATCGAGGTTCTAAAGATGCTCGAAACTTTGGCGAAACGGGTAGACTCAACCGAAAAGAGAGTCGAGACATACAATTCTCGGGTGGATCAGATCCCGGGGGCTCCGCCTTTACTGTAGGGGCCGAATTCGAAAAGGTACATCCAAAGGCCTTTTCCTCCGAACGCAGCCCCGAAGCTGATCCCAAAGAGGTTCAAAATGCCCGATATACAGAAATATGATGGCACAACGGACCCGCACGAGCACGTGACCTCATACACCTGTGCCATAAAAGGCAATGATATGGAGGAAGATGAGATTGAGTCAATGTTGTTAAAAAAATTTGGGGAGACTCTGTCAAAGGGAGCGTTGACGTGGTACGACCACCTGCCCGAGCATTCGATCACTTCTTCGAAATGCTCGTTGATGCCTTCGTAAAGGCTCATGCCGGTGCCAAAAAGGTACAGGCCTGCAAGGCCGATATCTTCCGAATAACCCAAAGGGACGATGAGTTACTGCGTGAGTTCGTCAACCGGTTCCAGAGGGAACGAATGAAACTCCCCCCGGTTCCAGAAGAATGGGCCGCGCAAGCTTTCACAAAGGGGCTCAACGTGCTAAGTTCAACTGCTTCGTTCAAATTAAAAGAAAATTTGCTGGAGTACGAGGCTGTGACATGGGCCGATGTCCATAATCAGTATGAATCGAAGATTCAGGTGGAGGATGATCAGTTCGAGCTCCCCCCAGTCCCGGTAAAAATGGATAGAAGTTTTGAGAAACCAAGGAAAGGTTATGAAACAAAGGCCGAATCATCGAGAGAAAAGTTTCGGCCATACTCCCATTCGGAGAGACAAAAGTTTAGGTCAGAAAAGTCAAGGGAGAGCCCAAGTTGTTTCCCAGGAAGGGGTAGCAAGCGGGTCGAGCGCCCATCAAACAGCCGGGGGCTCTCGTTCAGGAGTGATGCTGGAAGTTCTGCCGGTAATAAAGGTCCGCCAAAGATTTCAGAGTACAACTTCAACGTTAGTACTTCGGGCCTCATCTCGGCCATATGCCGCGTCCCGGATGTAAGATGGCCGAAACCTCTAAGGTCAGATCAGGGCCAACGGGATCCGAGCATGGTATGTGAATATCTCGGAACCCATGGCCATAGAACCGAGGATTGTCGCCAATTGAGAGAAGAGGTAGCCCGGTTATTGAAGAACGGACACCTCCGAGATCTGCTGAGCGAGCGAGCCAAAAGTCATTACAAGGAAAGAGAAGCTCATTGAAAGGCCGAGCCGGTCGAGCCCCAGCATACAATCAACATGATAGTTGGGGTATTGACGCCCCTCGGGGGCCGGTAATGAAACGGACAAAGGTTTCTATTGTTCGTGAAAAGTGCATCCGAGATCACTCAACCGGGGGCTCTATTTTCTTCAACGACGAAGATGCAGAGGGCATCATTCAACCGCACAATGATGCATTGGTAATTTATGTACTTATCTTTAAAACTAAGGTTAAACACATTTTGATTGACCCAGGTAGCTCGGCCAACATCATCCGATGGAGAGTGGTCGAACAGCTAGGACTGCTCGATCGAATCGTACCGGTGGCCCGGGTGCTCAGCGGGTTCAATATGGCGAGCGAAACCACGAAGGGGGAGATCTCATTGCCCGTGAACGTGGATGGCACCATTCAACAAACGGTGTTCTATGTGATCGAAGGGGATATGAAATATAATTCACTATTGGGCAGACCCTGGATACATAGCATGAGGGTGGTGCCCTCAACATTGCATCAGTTGCTGAAATTCCCCACCCCGGAGGGGGTGAAAACCATCCAAGGTGAGCAGCCCGCAGCAAGGGAAATGTTTGCGGTAGAGGAAGCGGCGCCTCGGCCTAAGGAGCCGGCTCAGGAGGAAAAGGATGTAACCGGAGGGGAGGTCCCCCAATAGCAATCAAAGTATACCGGGTCGGATCCAGTGCATGAAGAGGATGATTTCGAGGTACCCAGATCATTCGTCATGCTGGATGACTCGGATGCAACCAAGTCAACCGTAGAGGAGCTGGAGCAGATCATCCTGTTCGAGTACCTACCGGACAGAAAGGTATACCTGGGCACGGGGCTTACCCCGGAGAGTTTCTTTTAGCTAACGCCGATTGCTTTGCATGGTCGTACATAGATATGACAGGTATATCACCGGAGATAGCAACTCACAAGCTCAGCTTGGACGGGAAGTTTTCCCCGGTGAAGCAAAAAAGAAGGCCCATGGCGGAGGCGAAGCACGCCTTCGTGAAAGACGAGGTAACAAAGTTTTTAAAAATAGGTTCTATCCGGGAAGTGAAGTACCGGATTGGCTTGCTAACGTGGTGGTAGTGCCCAAAAAAGGTAATAAATTTTGAATGTGTGTTGATTATAAGGATCTAAACAAGGCATGCCCGAAGGACTCATTTCCATTGCCTCACATCGATAGAATGATCGATGCGACGACCGGACATGAGATGTTAAGTTTTCTCGATGCTTACTCCGGGTATAACCAAATTCGGATGCACCCGGAGGATCAGGAGAAAACATCCTTCTTCACCCGATATGGGACTTATTGCTATAACGTCATGCCTTTCGGACTAAAAAATGCCGGTGCAACTTACCAACGCCTAGTTAATGGAATGTTCGAAGAACAAGTAGGGAAAACAATGGAAGTTTATGTTGACGATATGGTTGTTAAGTCCCTGGAAATAGAGGACCATTTAAAGCATTTGTAGGAAACCTTTGATGTGCTCCGCAAATACAACATGAAGCTCAGCCCGGAAAAATGCGCCTTCGGATTAAGGTCCGGTAAATTTATGGGTTTCATGGTGTCAAACCGGGGAATTGAAATCAATCCGGATAAGATCAAGGCCATAGAGGATATCGAGGTTGTGAACAACATAAAAGGGGTACAGAGGCTCACCGGAAGAATAGCGACGCTGAGTCGCTTCATATCGAGGTCCTTGGACAAGAGTCACCGCTTCTTCTCTTTGCTTAGGAAGAAGAACGATTTCGTTTGGACACCGGAGTGCCAAGAAGCTCTACGAGAATTGAAGAGGTACTTGTCTAGCCCCCCGTTGCTGCACACACCGAAGGCGGACGAGCCGCTTTTCCTCTACCTAGCTGTCTCCAAGGTGGCGGTAAGTGGCGTTTTGGTCCGAGAAGAATCAGGTACGCAGTTTCCAATCTATTACGTAAGTAGAACTTTGGGGGATGCGGATACCCGCTACCTCCATTTGGAAAAATTGGCATTAGCACTGGTAAGCGCTTCCAGAAAGCTCAAGCCTTATTTCCAATGCCACCCCATATGTGTAGTAACTACTTACCCTTTGAAAAACATCATGCATAAACCGGAGTTGTCAGGTAGATTAACAAAACGGGCTGTAGAAATTAGCGGCTACGATACCGAGTATAGACCTCGAACGACCATCAAATCCCAAATCTTGGCCGATTTTGTGGCAGATTTTTCCCCGGCTATGGTCCTCGAGGTCGAAAGAGAACTTCTGCTGACCTCGGGAAAGGCCACAGGCATTTGGTCTTTACACACGGATGGGGCCTCGAACCTTAAAGGTTCCGGACTGGGGATTGTCCTTAGGGCCCCGGCCGGGGACGTCATTCGACAGTCCATTAGAACTGCTAAATTGACTAACAATGAAGCCGAGTACGAGGCTATGATTGCAGGTTTGGAATTGGCTCGAAGTATGAGAGCCGAAATGATCGAGGCAAAGTGCGATTCGCTTTTGGTCGCAAACCAAGTGAAAAGCGTATTCGAAGTCAAGAACGAACGGATGCAGAGGTACCTCGAAAAAACCTAAGTGGTGCTTCATCGATTTAAAGAATGGACCGTACAACACATACCGAGGGAGCAGAAGAACGAGGCCGATGCATTAGCAAATTTGGGATCCTCGGTCGAGGGGGAGAAAAACAACCCCGGGGCAACGGTGCACTTATCAAACACGGCCATAGAAAACGGACACGCTGAAATATACACAATGGGATTAACTTGGGATTGGCGCAACAAGTACATTGACTACTTGCGTGATGGTAAGCTCCCAAATGACCCGAAGGAGTCACGGTCACTACGGACTAAGGCTGGCCGTTTTTTCTTAGTGGACGGCCAATTGTATCGACGCTCTTTCCTCGGTCCCCTGGCTAAGTGTTTGGGCCCCGGTGAAGCGGAATATGTGATGAGAGAGGTACACGAAGGAACCTGTGGCAACCACTCCGGTGCAGAAGCTCTGGTCCGAAAGATTATTAGGGCCGGTTATTACTGGAATCGGATGGACGAAGACTCGAAAAGTTTTGTCCGAAAATGTGACGGGTGTCAGAAGCATGCTCCGATGATCCACCGGCCTGGGGAGCTGCTCCATTCGGTGGTCTCACCTTGGCCTTTCATGAAGTGGGGAATGGACATCGTGGGTCCGTTACCCTGGGCACCTGGTAAGGCTCGTTTCATTTTGTTTATGACTGACTATTTCTCTAAGTGGGTGGAAGCGCAGGCCTTTGAAAAAATCAGAGAGAAGGAAGTCGTTGACTTTATATGGGATCACATCATCTGTCGTTTCGGCATCCCCGCCGAGATAACTTGTGACAACGGCCCTCAGTTCGTGGGTGCTAAGGTCACCAATTTCCTCGAAGGATTGAAAATCAAGAAAATTGT
Organism: Lycium barbarum; assembly: GCF_019175385.1. NCBI lineage: Eukaryota > Viridiplantae > Streptophyta > Magnoliopsida > Solanales > Solanaceae > Lycium > Lycium barbarum. The sequence goes on from NC_083337.1 coordinate 38,661,867, forward strand.
ATCGACCCCATATCACCCGTGTGCAAACGGACAGGCGGAATCCACCAACAAGACGATAATCCAAAATCTGAGGAAAAGACTCGAAGCATCAAAGCACCATTGGAGAGAAATATTGCCAGAGGTACTGTGGGCTTACAGAACTACGTCCAAATCAAGCACTGGGGAGACCCCATTCTCATTGGTTTACGGGGCTGAAGCCCTTATCCCTGTGGAGGTTGGCGAACCGAATCTCCGGTTCAGGTATACCACCGAAGAATTAAACGAGGAGGCCATGGCCATGAATCTCGACCTCACAGATGAACTACGCGAAAACGTGTTGGTCCGTATAGCGGCCCAGAAACAGAGAATGGAAAGATACTACAATCGAAGAGACAACTTTCGACATTTCCAAGTCGGGGACTTGGTGCTTCGAAAAGTTACCTTGCATACCAAGAATCCCAACGAGGTAAAGTTGGGCCCGAACTGAGAAGGCCCGTATAAGATAACCGGGATAACGGGCAAAGGATCGTACCAGTTGGAATCCATGGACGGGCAACGTCTGCGTAATAACTGGAATGTGGCTCATCTGAAAAGATACTACTGCTAAGGTATGGCCTCCCCGTGTTCTCTTATTAACCTTTCTCTTTTGCAGGGAGTCAAGAACGGTATAAAATTAGAGTTTAGGCCTGAAAACACGTGTTGCACTATTTTCCTTAGTACGGTTTTGTCCCAAAATGGGTTTTCCGACAAGGTTTTTAATGAGGCAACAAGTACAGCGTGTTACTCGATAAAGATGAAGGACCGACCCCCGGAAATCCGAAGATCACACCCTCCGACTGGGGACTTAATAGCACTCACCCGACCTCGTAGCTCGGATAAGTGCTAGGGGAATGCTATGCCACAATTGGAGTTTACCGCGGTCAAGGAAGACGGAGAAACTCAGCATTTGCCACGGAAAAACAAAGGCCCGGCCATCGGCCATGGCCTTCGATGTAAGGACCAAATGATCATAATGAATCGTGTCCCATATAGCATTTGCCACGGCAAAACAAAGGGTCGGCCATCGGCCATGATCTTTGATGTAAGGACCAAACGATCATAATGAATCGTGTCCCATTTAGTATTTGCTACGGCAAAAAAGAATGAAAATTCTCACATGTACAAACATTTCGCAAACACGAAACTTTCGAAAGTTTGGATAACAATATCTCGGGTGTATTTCTGCTAAATGGACTTTACCCCGGCGACAATCGCCGTATTTCGGCACTGCCTCATTCACACACCCTATACCGGGCACTATGGTCGAAACTCGACAAAGGCAGCAAGGTCACAATGATCTGAGACAAAATTCGATAGAATTCCCCAAACGGGGACTAGTACGTCAAAATTTGGCCAACGCCAAAAATTTACCGACCCTAAAATATTGCCAAAAATGCCGGCTCTAAGGGTAAGTCATATGGGCACAATGAATTAACGACTGCGAGTCTACTTGTTCTAAAAAGACATTAGATAAGTCCTACAGGCTCGGGAAGCTAATGACCACGAGTCAGATAGCCCTCAAAACGGACCGACAAATCTGGCAAAAATAGTAATGAACATTCAAACAAGGAAACAAGAGAGATGCATTTCTCGTCCATGAAAATTTATACAAAGGGATATTTTTTACATAAAAAAACAAAAGTCCCCTAATCTACTCGGAATGGTTGGAACCGGAGCGCTCGGACTCTGTCCGCTCGGAGTCATCGGAGTCGGAACCAAGAGCACCCTTTGCCTCTCCTTCGACCCTTCTAGCCTCGGTAATAAGAGCCGGAAGATCAGTGAAGCCATGCTCGGCTTGCTCGAGAGTAATCCTCCGAGACTTCCACTTCTCATATTCAGCAACAATAATGGCCTGAGCCTCGGCGGCCTCGACGCTCTTCAGAGCCTCGTCCAAATCAGCCTCAGCCTGGGCCAACTTCGCTGCTAGGGCATCCCGAGCCTCCCCAAGAATATTCTACATTTGAATGGCCGATTGAAGCTCGTCCTGGAGGGCATCATTTGTATCAGCTGTCTCCCTGAGTTCGTTCTTCAGGTCATCACACATCCGAGACATGTTCTCTGCTTTCTCTTCGAACACCCTGGCACGCTCCTGATACCGGGAACTCTCAGATTCAAGAAGCCGGTTCCTCTCAGCCAAGCTAGAAGCATCCAACTTCGCCACATCCAGCTCCTCCCGGAGTTGGGAGAAAGAGGTCTCAAGCTCACCCAGCCTCGAGGAAATTTGAGCATTATCCCGGTTAAGGTCGATCTTCTCGGCTTCGAGGCTCCGATTGTATTCGGTCATAATGACCAGTTCACTCCTCAGCCGACGGTTCTCGGCCTTTGCTATGTCAAGCTCGGGCTGAAGATGGGAAAGAGCAACTGCTCGACTCAGCTCCTCCTCCTTCTCCCAAAGAAGATGCACATACTTCTCCGTTTCCCGACCCTGGGCATCCAATTGGCCCTTAAGATCGTCCATCTCTTGCTGGGCACGGACGAAGGCCTCATTAATAAGCACCACACTCTGCAAAAGAAGGCAAGTCAAAAAACTTAAACGAGAACAGGATTAAAATTCTTAGTAAAGGTATGCAGAGACGGCTCAGAAACCTACCCGGTTGCTCGCATGCATACCCTCGTTGATAAGGTATTGCCAGGTAACCCCGTTCATTTTTCGCTAATCCAAATCTGAGACAAGAGGCCTCAGGTAACTCGCTACGCCCACCGGGCGAGAAAGGAAGCTGCAGTCCTCGGGGACAGTGACCACAACCGATTTGGTCCTCCTCGGTTCCACGCTTGGCGCCGGAAAAACACCCACCAAGCCGTCCCTAGCCCCAGATTCGGAGGTCCGGCTGGCCGACCTCGTAGCCCGAGGGATAGGAAGATGCCCGAATCCCGTAGCTTCACCGGTAGCGGGAGGGGTGCCCAAGAACATATCGTCAAAATCGTCAGGCCGTGGTTCCGGGGTAGATGAACTTGGAGTAGCATCAATATCTTCGGGAAAGCTCGGGGGTACCGTAGTTGCGGCAGGCTCATGCTCGAGCGTCAGATCGACGTTGACGGGGACTTCGATCTCAGGGACCGGCCCAGTCTTTTGACCGACCTCAGCGGCGGCCGCCTCCCCGGGCCTCCTTGTCCTTTGCAGGGGAGCCTCTTCAGAAGAAGTTTCACCTGTAATGTCGACAAAGTCAATCGACCTTAGAGGAGTCGGGGAATGAATTTCTTCCGCACCTGTATGTGAGACCGGAATCAGAAGTCTTTCAGCAGCGGAAGGAGGAGGTGAAACGGCGGCGGCCCCCTCAGGGATCGGAGCAACGGAAGAACCGGCATCGACTCTCCGGATGATGATATCGGGATGTGCTTCATCCCGGGAGGACCGGGCGACGCTCCTCGCCCTCTTCTGCGGCTTTTGCCCCCTTTCCGAGGGCCTCTTTCTTTTGGCCGCAGTAGCAGTAGCGAGGGCACAAGACGCACCCGCTGAGTCAAACTCCGATGCCGACGCTGTGGGTTCGGCGCCCGACTCCGGTCTCGGATCCACCGAGCCCTTGGGTAAACCTGAAAGCCAAAAAGACCATGAGTACGGACTGTGAAAAAATGCATTAAACTCGGGTGAAAGCATAGTACTACCGTGGTTTTGGGAAACCCATCGGCCGCGTGATAGGTGGGCCCACGTATGGTTGTCGTGGTCATACTGGCTGAGGAGTGCCGTGACCCATTCATTCAGATTGCGGACTACCGGGGGAACGCATCCGTTGGCTAATAAAAATAAGAAAAGCGGTGAAAAAATGAAACCGAAGAAGGACAAAACATACAAAGGCAATAGCTCAAAGTTCAGGCTTACGCTTGTCGTTCCACTCTTCAGGGAATGGCATGTAATCTTCCGGGATGATGTCCGAGGTCCTCACCCGGACGAACCGCTCCAGCCGGCCTCGGTCTCTGTCCTCGTCCATCTTCGAGAAAAAGGGGTTCCGGCTGCGTTTGGTCAATTTTATTACGCCGCCCTGGAATATCCTCGGGGAATATAGGCGTATCAAGTGGGCCAACGTGAACTCTTTCTTGACGTTATTGGCCAGCAGCTGGAGACATGCCACGACCCTCCAAACAATCGGACCGATTTGGGCCAAGGTCACTCCGTAAGTCCGGCACATGTCTAGGACGACCGGGTCAATCAGAGGGTCGAGATTGAGAGTAAAAGGGGTAGGTGTAAACGTACAAAAAGCCTCTCCGGTGGTCGGTGACTGATTCATCAGGCCCGGGGGCGAAAACTTGAACCGAGCGTGTGTTCCACCCGCAGTCTGCCCTGACCAGGTCGAGCTTATCCTCGGTAATGGAGGAGGGGTATCGTCTCACATCGAACCCCCTGTCGGACACCGACGAAGGCTTTTCAACCTCGAGGTCTTTGTTGAAGTTGAATTTGGCCGGTATGACATCCGAAGCTGTAGGCTCAAAGGAGCTCTTTGGTTTAACCGGAGATACGGTCTCGGTTCCTGGGGTTGAGATCGAGGGAATGTCATGAGAAGTGGTTTCCGACATTTCGAAAATGTGAAAGGAAGAGGATTCAGAAGAAAAGTTCAAGAAGATTGAGGGAACTGGTGATTCGAGAAATGACAAAGTGCAAAGTAACACTCCAACGAGAACAGTTAGCAGAAATGGTGACGAGGTTTCCCCTTTTCACGTACTACATGCAATAAATCAGCGACAGATTGGCTGTAGAAGACAACTAAATATGGTGAAGAAGAGGAAATGCAGTGAAGAGTGAAAAATGAAGGAGAAATGGATCGTGAAAGTGTTGGAATGAAGAGGAAGAGAGCTTTATATAGGCATGGGACTGTGATAGTTAAGATTCCCCAGCCAACCGGGGGATGCCACGTGTCCCCCGTAATTAATGAGAAACGACTCGAAGCGACGTGCGTGCGGCGGTTGTCAGAACCGGCCATTCGGGAGAAGACACGTGGCCGATAACGGGGGGACGTGACGCAACTGTTCTCGCCAAAATAAGAAGATAACGACGAGCCAGTAGAGTCACCGGTTTCCTGATTCATCCACTTCCCGTTACTCCGATAGATCGCTGGTCCAGAAAGTGTGGGGACTATCTGTATACGGTAAAAATCGGATATTAGTCAAGCCGGAGGAACAAGGAACTGAAGGAAGAAGGGAACGAGGGCATACATGAAGAATTTCCCTCTGAACCGGAGGAACTCCTGTCCGGAGCTAATCGGGATGACCGTTTGGTCCGGTTCCTTCGTTACCGAGTCGGTCGAGGTCGTTACCCCGAGTATCCGTGTCGTTGGTCCGATATAGCCGTTGCATCGAGCCACACGTCAGTAGCGTCCTGCCATGGTCAACCACCAACCATGCGTGTGTCAGGCCGTACGGCGAACCTAATCCCACCAAATCCGCTCAGAGTCATCCTTTCTCTTATTTTTTAAATGATTAGTATTGTACGAAGCCCATGAAGGCAACCATATAAATAGAGACCACCCTTCTCCTTGAAGGGGGTTGGATCATTCATTTTCAAGAACACTTGTAACATCAAAGCATATTGTCACACCCCAATCCCGATAGGGCGTGACGGGCACCCGACCCTTGCTTAGAGCCGAGCGAACCCGCTGGATCTCATTGTACTCATAATCCTTAAGTCATGAACTTAAATGCATAGGGAAAGCTCTTAACAAAAACAATCTTTTTATCTATCTCGAATAAATAAAATTTGTAATCATATAAATCCGTAAAGTGATGCATAATGAATACATCGGCTTATGTAGCCGCATACAAGACTGGCAAGCTAAATACGTGACTCTGTCTGCAAAGTCTCTAACATAAAATCATTATACCATGACTTGGGTACTCTGACTCGGCAACACTCCGGAAAGAAATGGAGCTCGCCAATCCAGCTGGAACATCTTCTAGCAATATCCTCTACTCCTCTGTATGCACCTGCGTGGCATGAAACGCAGCGCCCACAAGAAGGGGCGTCAGTACGAATAATGTACTGAGTATGTAAGGCATGAGTAACAATATAACATAGATATGAAAAATAACAAGGAATGAGAAAGATAACCTGTACATCTGAATGCCTCGTAGGGCGGATGTCATGCATGCTTAGCCTTTAAAAAAAACATTTCGATACATATACATAGTAACATGTCCGGCCATTAAGGCGCGGTGTGATATATAAATAGTAACATGCTCGGCCATTAAGGCGCGGTGTTATCATCATTATTAGCCTGCGTCCAGGCCTCCCGCGTCCGGGGCAATATCATAACATCCCACTGCAGTGGTGTGCACATCTACGTGCCTGCCCGACCGACTATAGCGCGGCGCGGTGTGAGAAAATACATACATATATATAGCATGCATAAGAGCCCAATCAAAAACCACAACTGTATCGGAGTGACGTAAGGTCGGTAGCCTCCGATTATATTATGGGATACTCATCGTCGCTTTGTCTCACCTTGAAGGAACAATTATTTTAAGGTGAGACTATCGATGAAGAATAGAATTAAGAGAAAACATAGAATAGGATCGTAGATCTCATAAGGCATCAAGTCATGTATTTTTGGAATCTTAAAAGAAATTAGTCATCCTCCATGAATAAATTGAGAAATCAGTAAATAACTCAACATTCTTATATCGTCGTTGCAATTCTAAACTTAGAACCTTTAAGCATGGATTCATTCTCATCATAGTCATCATAATAATATTCTCAATTTTGACATCATCGTTGGCATTGTAAAACATATCCCTCGTTGTTGTCATAAGAGCTTACGGAGTCATAAGCATCGGGTTCTAGGAAATACAAACATTTTGGAAAATATTCGTAAATCATTAGGAACAGGGTTATGCCACGGAACATCTAGATTTTGGAAATTGGGATACTATGAAAATATTTATGGAATTATAATCATAGAAATCATGCCTTGAAAGAAAGGGACGAGCCTTAACATACCTGAAAGAAAATTCTCGACTTCTAACTTACTTCCCGTCTTGCACCTCTCTTAAGAATTATTCGTAGCCTCGTAATCTACATATATAACCATTCATAATATCATTAGAATCATCATCATACGCTCGTCTCGAAACTTTAATTAAAATCCTTTTAGATTCTGTCAAAATTCGGGCAGCATTTCCCCTGTTTATATGCCTCGCCCGAAATTCCAATTCAATAACCAACAACATCAACAACAATACCAATAGTCGTAATATCATTTCCAACACCAACATATGCCATAAAACAACCCACACACTATTTTCCAAATTTCTCAACCAACCCACTTGTGATACAACTATTTAATAATCTTTACTTTCGTAAGGAAGTTGAAATTAATACCAACACATCAATAACAACATCCTCAACATTCTACAAGATGATTATATACATATTTTATCCAAAATTTTCTTCAAACCTCAATCCATAATTCAACAACCTCAACACAACAAAATATAACATTTATTCTTGCAATTATTTCTTAATCCATGTTGATAAAGAAAGAAATTTAATGATTCATACCTTGTATTTACCAAAGTAACAAAATCTTCAATTTTTCACTTGCTCCCAAGCCCCTCCAACTCCAAAATGAAATCATATTTGTGACTATGCGTTGCCCGGACTTCGATTAGTACTTGTAGCTTCAAATTTCACTCAAAATCCTCACTTTTATGTGGGATTTAAGGGCCCTTTTTCTTGCTGATTTTTCTGGAATGTTTTGGAACATTTTGGACCATTTTTAAGCTGAAAAATGGGGGTTTTGACCCCTTTTATAATAAGTTGGGTCGGGTATTGTAGCTACAGTACTGTAGCGTCCTGGTTCTGCGCGACAATTCAGTTTGTAACGTCTATAATTCTCTACTCCGACGTCCTATCAACGAGCGGTTTGTTGCAGTATAATCTAGACTCGACGAACTTCATTTTTGGCTTTTGAAACACCTTAAAACGCCATATATACTAGGAGATATGTGCCTCCAAAGTTGACTAAAAATCCTTCCAGCATTTTCTCAAAACTTCAATTTGCTCGATCTCAAACTATTCCGAAACTCTCCATACATGATATTTATCACTTATTTTACTAATAATGGCCATGTTCTCGTGTTTCAAAACACTCTTTCCCGATTACGACTTACGAGATCGTAATTCGTCTTTTTATTTCGTTGTTACATACTTCCCATGGCTTGTATCTTCCAAAACATCATGGGACATCTCCGATACTTCGTTGCTACGGTGATGTACATGTCATGCTCATGCTCTGAAAGTGCGGGGTGTAACACATATATACAATCTCTCTCTCTCTCTAAGATCTGATACGGTCCATAGTGACCATTTGCGTTTTCATTGTATTTCCTCAAATAAGTGTTGCATGTCATCTAACAAGCATTAATACTCTTCATCAATTGCGTTGCTACATAACCCCCATATACTCTACTCCCCACGGCATATATTGAGATTCAAACACATATCCTATACCCACTTACAAATTCAATTGATTATCCAAATTCGGGGTAAACAGATGATATTACCAAAACTTTGAATTCACTCAATTTTTTGTTTTTGTGTTTGAAACAATTCATATCAGTATTGGTTGGGGGGAGGGGCGGGGGTTTGAGTTATAATAAAGAAGAAGAGGGAAGAAAGAATATTGGGGGAGGTTAACTGAACTGAAGAAGGAGGGAGAAATATGTGTCTGGGGTTTGGGGGTTGTGACGGGATGTTAAAGTCAAGGAGAAAGAGAAAAACTAAAAAGGTAAAATATAAACAAAAATGAAAAACGAAAAGAAAATGTAATTTTAATTATATTAACACGTGTCAAGTAAGGATTGGTGCTTGTTTAACACTTACTTTTTAATATTGGGGATGAACAAAAAAGGAGGTAATTATATTAGTTCAAAGTTATTTAGAGAGTAATAGGACACTTGTTCAAAGTTGTTTAACTATGTATTTTCTTTGATTTATAGCCACATAAATTTTTATGTCTTATTTTAGAGTACAAATTTTAAAAGTTTTTTTTTTTTTTTTTTTTTTTAAATCTTTGTGTGATCATCAAGAATTTTCACATAATTGAGACAAAAATATAATTTAATTTCAAATGTCTAAGTACGTATAAATTTTCACATGATTAATTACATGCATGAGCCACGAATTTCATGTCGTGCAGCTGGTTATAATTATATTTATTTTTAAGAGGAAAAGGATAGCACCCTGATACCTTTTTTTTTTTAAGAGGAAAAGGATAACACTCTAATACCTTCAATGACCCTCTTGCCTATCTCTTACCTTAAGTTAAAAGGAGCTTTCAGAAGGTAATGAAACCACTGCATCTCTTTCACCATGTGTTTATATACCTTTTGACTATTAATTAGTATTTATTACTCCCTTCGTTTAGTTTTACTTGTCACATATTGACTTTACACGCTTATTAAGGAGCCAAAAATAGAATGAAAAGTTTATCATATTATCCCTAATTATTGCTAAGTACCTAATAATTGAAATCAATTAAAGTTTATCAAAGAAAATGTGTAGCCAAATAAATTAAGTAATGGATTCCCAACAATTCACATATTCCCCATAAAAAAGTAGTGTTGGAAAAAGGAATTGGAAAATTTGACTTATTAATTATTAAGGGTAAAATAGGAAAAAAGTGATAAATTATCTCTTGATTTTCTAAAGTGGACAAATAAAATTGGACAACTATTTTTAGTACAGTGGATAAGTAAAACTGGACGGACGGAGTATATACACTGGCTTCCTAAATTTCCTATGTTTCCCTTTTTGGTAGTTTCTTATCATTTGTCGTGTCAGATTCAGGGCGGAGACGTCATTACGTGTTCGCAAAATTCAATAATTTTGACATATATTTTGTATATGTATTTGATTTATATGTATAAATAATTCTAAGAACTCAATATTTTAAAAAAAAATCATAAACTTTAAATTCTAGCCTCGCCTCTGATCAGATTTCTAGTTTTGAAACCAATACAAGCAGCAGGACACATCTACTACATTTATCTACTCCCTCCGTTCACTTTACTTATCCACTTTTGACTTTACACGCCTCTTAAGAATAAATAAATGACATATGTATTTTACTTAATACTCATATTAATTGGTGTATAGTCTCATTGGACGCGGAGAATTATTTAAAAATTAGTAATTAATATTAAGGGTAAAACAAGAAAAAAGTTTGTCTTTCCTTGATATGCTAAAGTGAACTAGTAAAATTGAAAAATTATTTTTAATATAGTGAACAAGTAAAATTGAACGGAAGGAGTAATTAATTATGCTTGGTTTTTGAATAAGAAGAAAGCTAGAAAATAAAAAATGTGAATTCCATTATGTCTACTCTCCAATAATCATCTTACTTTCCAGTAGTTTCACTGACTAATAAGCTGATTAATTAATGACTACCGAGATGATACGTTACTAATTTGGAGAAACAAATAGCTGGTACGTTTAGGAACCTCCCCTCCTATTTCCTCAAATTTCTCATTAGTATTTTTTTTTGTTTTTGTTTTTGTTTTTGTTTTTGTTTTTGCTTCTATATGAATTTAACATCTGATTCCAGATTAAAAAAAAAAACGAAGCTTTGCAGTTTGCATTATTTTAAAATCCTTTTCTTTTCTCTGAACATAGGACTCACACCCTTCCCACCAAAAAGGATACATGGAGAGTCGGTAAATTTATGCATTTTAATTTAACTTTTTAATATAAGTATAGGTCTGCACCAAAGCTATTAATGAGTTTTTCCGAATCCGTAATCCAAATGTCAACTCTGCCCTTGCACACATGCAATGCCGGAAAATTTAAATAAAATAAAATAAGTCCAAAAGCTAACTGAAAAGAATTGTTATTGCAAATATTTTTGACTCAAATTAAAAAAAAAAAAAAAAAGAGGTCTTTTCTCTCACACAGTTACACCCCACCTCTCTCTCTCTTTTTTCTTTTTCACTTAGCAAAAAAAAAAAAAAAAAAAAAAAGTCAAGAAGCAAAAAAAAAAAAGAGATGACGTCTGCCTATATCCATACACACATGACGTCTGCCTATTGTATGACGTTGCACGGCTCACATTGAATTTGGTGATGTCAAATTCATAAGCCTAACGAAATTTCCTAATTTGATTAGTCGCATGATAAATAGTGTATTTCCATGAAAAGTCCTAAGCAACAATTTGAACATGATTTGAAATCATTATATGACATTAGTAATTTGAAAATTTAGAAGTTTTGTTTGCACATGCAATTTGAATTTCTTAAATTGTATTTGTTATTATTGACATAAAAGCCCTACAAGTTGTGAAAATCATCAAAACCTTTTAAATTTCTATACAATCTTACCAAATGAGCAAATCATAGTTCATAACAAAATTAATACGATACTAGAATGCCTTTCTAAAAAAACATCAATTGATTAGTTTGTTATGTCTGATTAAGCATGTAAGTTTGTTAATTAGTTTAGCTTTAGTGTATTTGCATGTGAATTAGTTTTGTCTTATGAATCTGTGTCAACATTAGTTAGTTAATTTAGATTTGAGGTATTAGCATAAGTTAGCTTATCTTGATTGTTGAACCTGTGTCAACATGCCTTAGTTGGCTTAACTTGTGATAAGCGTGGATTAATAGGTTAGTAGGTCATTTTGGCATAATAGAAATGTGTCTAAATATGTGATTTTAAGTTTGGTGGTTAAGAGTCAACCTATGTCCATGAGACTCCATTTAAACTGTAGAAGGCATGTGCTATGCTACATCTGATTAAGTTATAAAGGACCTGTCTTAAATATATGCATTTCTTGATCAAACATGTGTTTAGTTAGTCCAAACCTAGTCTAATTGTAATACTCCTGCTGTTAGCATGTTTATAAGTTGGCCAGTTAGCTTTAGTCCACTCAAATGATAGTTTGGTGTGTATAGGTTCTTGTATATGCCTTGCTTACCTCAGTTTAGTTCATGTGTATTCATATATTGTGTTAGTTGCATTGAATGTGAATTCATGTGTTCAAATACCAAGTTAATCATCATAAGCAAGCTTTAATAAAGTATTAGACTGTCTGTTTGAGTGAGTTTGTTTCAACTGTTCTAAGTGGTGAAGAATCTTTAGCTTATGAGTCAATTTTAACATGAAATGAAATGATATGGTTATGCTGTTAATATATGGTTAAATGATTAGTATTCATCTTGTGCTATTGAGCAACACATAGGGGCATGCTATTGAAACTGCTTATTGGTTGGGGAAACCTGTAAAGTTTACAACTAGGTAATTAAACTCAAAAGATCATGTTCATATTTCAAGTGGCCATCTCTTGTATTCCTGTGTGATTGTGTTGTTGCCCAATGATTGTGATATCTAGTTAGTTTCAATATGTATACATAGACTACTTGTGCTAAGAATTTGGCTAAAATGATTTGTGGTGGTACAGCCCAGTGCTGGTTAAATAGAGATTGAATTTTAAGATAGTTAAGGAAGTTAGGGAATTAAGAAATTAGGTATTTGTCCTAATCAATGATAAGTTGGATCAATGTAAGTCATTAGAGGTAAAAATGAACTGTTTGTGATCACCCTAAGTATAAAGGAGACCTAGGAGGCTGTCACTGGGTTGTGAGGAGGTGTAGAGTGATATCCTAGTGTTAAGAGCGGATGAGGAAAGTCTTTGAGTACCCACTCAGCCTAGTACTGCCTACTCTAGACTGCTAGGGTACCTCTCCATTAGATCACCAATCTATGGGACACTCTAAGGTCTCAGTAGGAAGAAAGGATGAAAATCATGTGAGGTTACATGCTAAAAGGTGAGTGCTGAAGCCTATGTATGAATCAACAGGTGTTGTCTATGCATTTTGTCCACTTCTCTTTGTGTTTGATATTGTACATTGTCTTGTTGCTGCATCGTGTTATGACTATAAAAGATTAGAAATGTCATTCCCCTTTAAGAACAGTCTAGGTCGTGAACTTGTCCCTACTTATTTGCCAACTTATATAAAGCATGTTAAAGTAACTTGAATCTTGTTATGCCTTATCTAAATGTGAATGATAAGGTGAATGATCAAATATATATGAGTTTTTTTGATTGTTAATATGCTTAATATATGTTTAAGAGCGAAACAAAGAGTAATACTTGTTTGAATACCTCAAAATGATTTGTTAGATTTAAATAAGTTATACTCTAACCTAGGTGCATTACAAACATGAATCCAATACTTGCATCATTCTATCTGACCCTTTGTAAGTATATGCCAAGAAATTTTGAAAGTGTTAACTGCCATTAGTCTTGATTTTTGTTTCTTCATCTTAACTATTTAGTCAATCCTTCGGTTGGTATTTTCACATGTTTGAATGGACATGAACTGTTTTCCTTTTATTTAGATCATATATAGTTATAGTCTGGTCATGATTGTGATGAGTGGGGATTAAGGGATGATAGGTGTGTGTTCGGAGTCCATAAGAGAAAAATTGAGATTGTTGTTGTAGATTGATTCTTTCCTTATGTCGGCTTTAAGCAGTATATAGGTTCTAAATAAATCAAGTATATCCTTCGTATATGTGTGTATCTTTGGAATGTTAATGCTGATTTGAGATGAATAATTGAACCTTGGGAAACATTATTCAGTAAAACAGCTCCATCGATCATTCTTTGTGCACTAGGGACGCAACCCTGGATTCTTGAATATCCTGGATATGTCTTTTCCTCGCTCAATATTCTGAATTCTCTCTTTGTGGGTGCGCAAACTTCTTTTTGGTAAGAACTGGGTATTTATAAAAATTATAGCTCGGCAGGTTGGTGACAAAACCTTTTCCTTGTTGGACCATAACACGCAATAAGATTTTGTGTTGTACTTGGATTCTTTCCTTGTTGAGTTGGCTTCTTTTCCTTGTAGAAGGCTTACTAATCTCGACAAATATGGTAATAAATCTTTCATGCTTGACCGCCAAGTCTTTAACATAATTCTTATACAAATCCTTGTTGTTGTAGGTTTTTTTGGAACATGTTCACGAAACTGGTTCGTCTATCTCTAATATCTGCATGTTTTTGAGCTGGAATATGTTCATATACCTGTTCCATCAATCTCTTTCATTCTTCATCTGCCATTGAACTGCTTCTGAGATATTGGCTGGAACATGTTGTCAGACCTGTTTCATATATATGTGCAGCTTTGTGTCTGCAACTAGTAAACTCTTCTGTGATCACTTTAAGATCCTCTTTATACAATGTCGTCACTGCTAGGTTATTCATCCACTGCACCTGATGACCTGTGATCATTCCTTCTTTACATCTGATGACTCCTTGATATAGAACATGTCTGCATACGTGCTCTATTTCTTCATTGAACTGCTTCTTTCACTGAGTCATCTTATCTATGTGTGCTGCCTTGTTTAGTTGTTCTATTCATAGATTCACTCATGCTGTACGCTGAACATGTCTGTGCTGGCTAGGTCATCTCATTCTCTTAGTTCAATAATGTCTTGTCTTTTCTTTACTTTGTCAATCATCAAAACTTCACATTGTCAACAAATTCCCCCTTTTTGATGATGACAAACTCTATGTATTGAACCTGTTTAAAACCAACTGCATCTTTTCCTTTTGGCATTATTTAAAAGTGATGTACCACTAAATGTATAGGATTGAGTAGAATATCTTTCAGTTTCAGCTCGTAAGAAGCAACTATTCTACTCAGCCATAGAGGAATAACTAAGTAACCTTAATCATCCCAGCTCCAACCTGTTTTTCTCAAAGTGATCTCTTCCTAAGGCTTTCGTGAAAATATTTGCAATTTGTTTTTCAGTGTCGCAAAACTGAATGGAGATTAGACTCTTCTCAACATTGTCCCTTAAAAGTGATGCCTTATATAAATGTTCTTGGTTCTCTTATGCCGGACTGGATTCTATGCGATGTTGATCGCACTAGTATTATCACAAATATAGGTACACAACCAATTTCTATACCAAAATCCTTTAATTGTTGCTTGATCTATAGTAATTGGGCACAACATGATACATCGGCAGCATATTCTGCCTCAGCAGTGGACAGTGCCATTGAGTTTTGTTTCTTTGTTGCACACGAGATCAAACATGACCCTAAAAAGTGTGCCATTCTTGTAGTACTTTTTTTTATCCACCATATACCCTGCATAGTCAGCATCAACATATCCTACCAGGTCGAAGTTGCTGCTTCCTGGGTACCATAGCCTTAGTTCGCTTGTTCCTTTTAAGTATCTCCAAATTCTTTTCACCACTTTTAAATGGGACTCTTTAGGATTAGACTGAAATCTTGCGCACAGTCCCACACTAAACACTATGTTCGGTCTACTAGCTATGAGATATAGGAGAGAGCCAATCATGCCTCTATAAAGTTTCTGCTGGACAGGTGTACCTGATTTATCTAAGGTGAGCTTTGTTGCAGTAGCAATAGGAGTATCGATTTCCTTGGAGTCTTCAATTTTAAATCACTTTAGAAACTCCTTGACTTACTTCTGTTGATGGATCATTGTACCTGTTGAAGTTTGTTTGTTTTGCAATCCCAGAAAGAAATTCAATTCTCCCATCATACTCATCTCAAACTCACTTCCCATTAGGGCAGCGAATTCATTTGACATTGATTCGTTTGTCGATCCAAAAATAATGTCATCTATATATTCTTGCACAACCAACATGTTCTTTCTTTTTACTTTCAGGAACAGAGTATTGTCTATGTTTTCTCTGGTGTGACCATGCGCTAAAAGAAATTTCGATATCCTTTCATACCATGCTCTTGGGGCTTGTCTTAATCCATAGAGGGTTTTGTCAAGCTTATAGACATATTCTGGATGTTCTGTATCTTCAAATCTTAGTGGCTGCTTAAAATATACATCCTTTTTCAAATATCCATTCAAAAAGGCACTTTTCACATCCATTTGATAAAGGGTGAATTCCATGTATGAGGCAAAGGCTATGAGGAGCCTTATTGCTTCTAGTCTGGCCACATGTGCGATGGTTTCATCATAGTCTATTCCTTCTTCTTGATTGTATCCTTGGACCACCAGCCTTGCCTTGTCTCTTGTGACAATCCCACGCTCATCCAGTTTGTTCCGAAACACCCATTTTGTGCCAATTATAGTTCTATCTTTCGGTTTGGGCTCAAGATGCCAGACCTTGTTTCTTTCAAACTGATTTAGTTTCTCATGCATAGCGATAATTCAATCTGCATCTTGCAAAGCTTCACTAACCTTTTTCGGCTCAATAACCGACAAGAATGTGTTGAAGGCACATAGCTTCTTTATCTTAGATCTTGTTGTTACTTCGAAATTAAGATCAGATAGTACATTTTATATAGGATGAGATTTCTGATATTTGAATCCTCTTAAGTTTGACCCTGATCATCACTAGTATTTTCTTCATAAGACTTTTGTGATGAATCTAGTTCATCAAGAGTCTCCTCAGTGGTTCCCCCTGTCTGTGTGACCTGCTTTTCACCGGTAGAAGGACTTGTTTTGTCTAGTGCTTCTCCTATTTCAATTCCACCTTCTTGAGTGTTTCTTGCTCTAGTAGTATAGTTGAATATGGGATCCTCATCATCGTCTTGAACTTGTTTTTCATATACAATGCTGGATTCATCAAAGATAACATGCACACTTTATTCTACCAACATGGTTCTTTTGTTAAAAACTCTGTATGCCTTACTATTGTGTGCGTATCCTACAATGATTCCCTCATCACTTCTGGAATCAAACTTACCAATGTAACTTGCTTACGGTGGCTATTTCACTTGACTTCCCATCTCAGTCCATCATTCACTTCCCCCCTTAATCCAAATCTTACTCTCATCGCCTGTATCTCTTCACTATAAAATCATTCGCATGAGCCCTTATTATATGGAAATATGTTTTATACTTGTCTACCTTACGCTTGAGCCGAAGCCACAATACTCATGTGATGTATCTTCTTGGGATTAATACTGCTCTTCCGTCATATGCTCATCCTTTAACTCTACCTCGTAATCTACCTTATTGCTGTACGACTTCCATGTTGGGTCATCCGCCGGTCTTCCCTTCCATGGTCCATATCTTGTATTATCTCATTCTTACGCCTTCAGCGGCCACGTTGCCTCGGAAAATCGAAGACTACCTCTTTGATGGTCTCTTTTGGTTACCATTTTGTTGCCACGACTATCAAACAGTGAGGGAATTGCCTTTAGCCCTATGCTCTTTTCCTCAATTCCATTTAAGACCCCTAGATCGTCTTACATATTAATCATTTCATTGATGTAGCTCATACCCACTCTATACTCCCTATACCGCACATCCCCAACCTCGCCCTCTCTTGGCTCACCTTTCCTCAATAATCACTCCCCGGGACCTTTACAGTGTAACTCATCGGGGGTGCAATTCCATTTGCTACTGTCACGAGATACATATGAAGTCAGTCCATTGACCTTTCACAACCAAACCTTGTTTCTTCTTCCGTCTTAGCTTTCATCCTTTCCTTAGATGATTTCATCCACAGGACAATCGTTCTAAGTATATTTCAGAGTACCATTGATTACCCCTCCCCCTTTTTTTTGAACTGCAACTTAAGGTTCAACGCCAATCCTTTCATACTCTTCTCTGATCAGTTCACACTGCTATAGGAGCATTGCCCCCTGCCATCTCAACATTTTAATAACAGGGTAGCGCTTGGCCCTGCAATCACTCTTAACTGGTGCCATTTTTTTTTTTTTTTGACAAAGCATCATAGAACACCCAATTATTAGTTCCATCAAGCCACTCTGATTATCCTGCAACGATACTACACGAGACAAATTTCTTGTTGCCAAACGTGACTTGTGGTTTTAGCAATTCCTTTGAAGTTTCTTTATCCCGTGATTGATTTCATTTGTTAGATGATATGCAAGAATTACGAGAAAGAGTTTTCCAATATCAAAAGTTAAAAAAAAAACATCTTGTCAAATTGTAACAATAAAATCAGTTACTAAAGACATCATGCCATTAATATATATATATATATATATATATATATATATATATATATATATATATATATATATATATATATAAATATATATATTTAATGATTCTACCAATTAGGATTCAACCTTTCTTTTATCAAATAGCTTCAAGAAAATTCTTGTATTACCTGGATAAAGTAAGGCAGAAACTTGTTAGAAAGTCACCAAATTTTGCTAAAAAGTCCGTCGAATATTTTTCATTCTACTTGGTCAAAATACCCTTCACACCAAACACATTTGGAACAGAAAAAAAAAAAATTAGCCACTATCATTATCCTTAATTGAGATGAAAATTGAATTAGTCTTGACTTAAGTATGAGAACAAATTGTCTATTGTTCATTTCACTTTTAATTATCGCTGCAATTTTGTGTGACAGATTCAACTTCCGTCCATCATACATCACTCTCTTTAAATGTGATGAAATATTCTGTCAATAGACATTATAATACAAAGATAGTGACTTTATAGAAATAAAAAAAAATGTTTCTTTCTTTTTCATCTTAACGAATAGTTCTTGACAGATTTCGAAAATTTAGCATATGCCCAAAAACAAAAGTAAGTTGTTTTACAAAGACTTCTTCAGGAAAATTCATCTTTTTTTTTTTTGACACAAAACAATATATACATCTTATTTTCATGATCTATAGAATAACTTTGAAGTAGTAATGTAAGCCTAATTCACGTCTTAATACCTTGAAATTAATATTCCACATATTTCGTGCATGCTACCACATTATATACCAACTAATTAATTTTATGGCAAGAAAATAGAATAGGCTTTGAGATCATCAACTAATAATCGTCTACTCT
Organism: Lycium barbarum; assembly: GCF_019175385.1. Lineage (NCBI taxonomy): Eukaryota > Viridiplantae > Streptophyta > Magnoliopsida > Solanales > Solanaceae > Lycium > Lycium barbarum. Next base: position 38,680,632 of record NC_083337.1, read on the forward strand.
AACATTTATAAAACCTGAATGTCATAAATCATAAGGAGTAGAAAATTAAATGATAAGTAGAGTAAAGAAAGTAAAACCCGAATTTATTGCCACTTTTTGAACTGATTCATCCTTGAAATAAACACACATCTGTCTGTGACTTATGCCCCATTTGCACGAACTCTTAAACAACGGAACAATAACAATCTTTGTTAAAATGTTGTAATTGCACCCTTAATCACAATTAATTGATTCTCAATTTCCAAACCCTTGAATGCATAACCGAAGAGCCCACATGACTCTCATTTTCTTTACTTTCCTCTTATGTAAAGAGTAGTTCTCCCTCCAAATGCGTAGTAAACGCACAAATGACTTGCAAGAGTACTCTATGTCAATTACCCACTTTAATGATTAAATTGATCATGAAAAAACGTGATACCCAACAAAATAAAAGATACACGCTTGACACCCTTTTCTCAAATGACACAATCAAATGATGATTCAGCCAGTGCCATCAACGTAATTTGTTGGTGTCATACAATTTATTCGACATTGTGACTCGCCACACCAAAGTTATATACACTAATTAATACAACAATGAAGAAACTTATTCCATGGCCGAACAGTTTTGTTTGATGCTGTCAATCGAAATTAAATTTTGATTCTTATCTAACTATTTTCTTAATCGGAAAATAAAATGGCGAAGTTTTTATATCTTCAAACAGAATAATCTCTGACACAAACAAAAGTTATAAACGGTGAAGTTTTTATCTTCTACAAACAAAATAAACAACTAGCGAAGATTTTGTATCTTCAAACTTACGAACGTTACTAAATCGATAAATTTTTATATTCATTAAACCGAATAGTAACTTGAAGTAGAAAATCACGTAGATTTTAATCTCCAAACAGCGGAGTAGAAAACTACAAAGGTTTTAGTCTCCAAAAAGAGTAATTTTTTTAACTCAGTAGCTAGCATTAAATGAGTGTTAAAACCCTCAAGTCTTTCATTCATTTCCTATTCTGAAACTAGAGCCATTTGGGGGCATTTCAAGGTGTTTCTTGGAGGAATATCCTTGTGGTAAGTCATTCCATCTTCATTACTATTCCATTATCCTTTAATCATCATAGAAATCCCCTTATTCATTCTAGAATCCCTAAGCACTTAAGGATTAAAGAGGGTTTAATGGGTTCTTTTCTAAATGATTTCTAGACTATACCTGTCATGACCCAAACCGATGAGTCGTGACGAGTGTCTGACCCCTTAGTGACCAAACACCCCCTATACTCATCTCTGAACGTCAAGGGCCCCTAAGTAACTTAAACTGATCTCATATTGCCTCATGAAAGGGTGGCATCAAGAATTCTGTACAATCTGAATATATATATATATATATTCAGATTTATATATATATATATATATATATATATATATATATATATATATATATATATACTGAAATAACAGTGCAAGTCAACTAGACCGCTACATATGCTGTACACAAAAGAATAGAAGCCAACAAGGCTACATCATCTGACATATACATACAACTGTCTACAGACCTCTACTGGAGTATAATGCTATAGAAAGGACTGGACAGGGCCCCATCATACCCATATGTATATACATTTCAAAGGAATTCCATACCAAAATAGACTGTAGCTCCGAATCAAATGGAGCGCTCCGACCGCTGCTGGATATAGAGGTCCTACTGAACTGGACCATCTGTCTGTCTACTTGAACCTGCGGGCATGTACGCAACCCTCCGAGCAATAGGGGAGTCAGTATGGATAATGTACTGAGTATGTAAGGCATAAGAATTATGAACGAAATTTGGAACTCAAATGTCACAGACTGACCACATAGAATTGTATGAACCAGTATCTGTAAGTAGGTGCATAAATCTATATAACTGACAATGCCTCTATGGGTGCATAATATCCATGCTCTCTATGATGAACATACTCATGCATATAAATACAGATCATACATACATATATATATATATATATATATATATATATATATATATATATATATATATATATATATATATATATATAGAATTGTATGAACCAGTATCTGTAAGTAGGTGCATAAATCTATATAACTGACAATGCCTCTATGGGTGCATAATATCCATGCTCTCTATGATGAACATACTCATGCATATAAATACAGATCATACATACATACATACATATATATATATATATATATATATATATATATATATATATATATATAACGCCTGTCAAGCCTCTATGGGCATCCCATCATATCATATCGACCTCTCTGCGGCCATCATAATCATATACATTGCTGCGGTACATATAATACCCACGTATATAACGCCTTCTGGTCACGGGTCAGTATGCATATGAATATATGGATGCAATGCAGGTATAAACTGGATACATAGCACTTTCGAAGTGACACAATGATGATCATACTCATGCATATAAATACAGATCATACATATATATATGTGTGTATATAATGTTTGTCAAGCCTATATGGGCATCCCATCATATCATATTAGCCTCTCTGCGGCCATCATCATCATATACATTGCTGCGGTACGTGCAGCCCGATCCTTATGTCATCATCATGGTGTACCAACTGATCAGGTGGTAATGCGTATATAACGTCATTCCCTTTCCTCATACCCCATATACATATAACACTCAAGTATATAATGCCTTATGGTCACGGGTCAGTATGTATATGAATATATGAATGCAATGCAGGTATAAACTGGATACATAGCACTCTCGGAGTGACACAAGGTCGTACTATCTCCGATGAACATCTTTTGAGATAACATCATCAATATAAGAAATCTCGAGATCCATGAACAAAAGGAACACTCATAACGGAGTATAGGAACATCAAAGACTGAAGTACTCCTAGTGCTTCTCAGAGTAGAGTTATATGGAAGCTCGTAGTTCACTTGTTTGTTCATATCATGAGATCATGCCAAAATGAAGGAAAAGATAGCCTTAACATACCTTAACGTCTCCTTAATCGCTTAACGTTATCCTTCCAATTCGTAAAGTATACATTCAAGAGGATCATACTAAAGGTTAAGTCTTGGAAAGCACTCTTAAGCTTAATCTAGCACCATTAACGAGTTAACGAAATTCGGGCAGCACTTTTCCTATTTTATCGAATTCCACCATATGGAAAAAGAACTCCCAAAAAAACAATAACAACATCCATAATATCACAATCAATAATTTATATTCAATTAAACCCCAAGTTGGGCCGAAATCCCCTTTTTAAGTTCACTTAAAGTCATCTTCTTCATTACACCATCCATGGCTTCTCCACTTTCATTCTTTTCCTCTCTAAGGAGTACTAAACCTTTAGATCAACTCAAACATAAGAATAAGATAGAAAAACATACCTTGTAATCAAAGAGCTTCAGCTCACTCAACTTCCTCCAAGCTCAAGTTCACCACCACTTAAAAAGGAGCAAGAAACTTCACCTTCCATGGATTACCTTAGGCTTTTGAGGTTGATCCTCTCTCCTGATGATATGGAAAGGTGAGGAGGGTTAGGTAACCTTTAAAAGATATCAATAATACCCTATAAGGGTAGGGAAATAATTATGGAAGGGTGGAAATGAATTTGGGGTCATTTGGGTTTTAAAAAGGTGGCCAAATCACACCCCGACGCACTTGGCGAAGAGTATGCGACTCAGCACACTGAGTGTGCGGCCACACACTCCTCCCTTGGCTTGGGGAGTATCTTGGGCAGAAAGGTCATCCATTTTGGCAAGTTAGTGCCCAGTGTGCGGGTCAACACCTTGAGTGTGCGACCGCACACTGCCCACTTTCTCTCGGTTTCGCGAAAATGCGATATTTTCGATTCGTTTGATCTCAATCCTTATGGAACCTTCTTTGCACTTGTTTAAAACTTCATTAACAATATAAAGGGAATTATATGTCTCCCTCAAGGTTATTCTAGGCAAAGTATAGCTCAAATGATACGAAATTTCCCATAACATGGCTCAATCTTAACTTTCTCCGACGAACTTACTTCTTTAGCCTCAAATGCCTTCGGAATCTTAATTAGAATCATCAAACATCCTTCTTTATCTTACAAGGGATTCATGTCGACTTTAGGTTTACATTAGCATGCTCATAATGCGAGTGACACGAAATCCCAAGGTGTAACATTCTCCCCCCTTACGAACATTCGTCCTCGAATGTTAAACTCTCAAGGATTCCATAAATATTTTGCCCTTCCTGTAAATGTACCAATCCATCTTGTACACAAAAACCCAAAATAATACCTCACTGGGCCACATACTAAAATACACCACACCTTGGCCTCACACAACTAATCACAACAACTATAATTAAAACAATACCTGGGGATGATGATGCTTCACACTGAGTCTCCTGGAATGATGGAAACAAGTACGGGTACTTTGTCTTCATCTCTTCTTCAGCTTCCCAAGTCATTTCCTCTATGTTATTCTTCCTCCAAAGCACTTTAACAGAAGCGACATCCTTAGTCCGTAATCGGTGAACTTGTCTATCCAATATAGCTATAGGGACCTCCTCGTAGGATAACTGCTTCGTCACCTGGATATCATCTACTGGTACGACTTTCGAAGGATCTCCTATACACTTATGGAGCATGGACACATGAAATACCGGATGTACAGACATAAACTCAGAAGGTAGCTCTAACTCATATGCCACCTTACCCACTATACGAATAGTTCTGTATGGCTTAATGTATCGAGGGCTCAATTTACCTTTCTTTCCAAATCTCATTACTCCTTTCATAGGCGAAACTTTCAGAAAAACCTAATTGCCTACCTCAAACTTTAACTTGCGTCGCCGATCCGCATAGGATTTTTGTTGACTCTATGCTGCTAGCAATCTTTCCCGAATCATTTTCACCTTATCAACTGCTTGCTGAATTAAATCTAGGCCTACTAACTGGTTTTCTCTAATATCAAACCACCCTCTAGGGGATCAATATCTCCATCCATACGAAGCCTCATAAGGGACCATCTGGATACTGGAATGATAACTTTTATTATAGGCAAACTCGATGAGAGGTAGATGACCATCCCAACTGCCTTGAAAATCAAGTACACAAGATCTCAACATATCCTCAAGTGTTTGTATAGTATGCTCCGCTTGTCCATCTATCTGCGGGTGAAATGCAGTACTAAGACTCACCTGAGTCCCCAACCCATTCTAAAAAGATTTCCAGAAGTTAGCTTGTTACACCCCGTATCTTCGAAGAAGCACTTATCAAATTTGAAACATAAGTACATTGAGTTATGGTTAAGCAAAATCACTTTGGAATGTAAGGATAAAGCGTTATTAAGTATATTTAATGAGTGAAGGATGTATATAAGGTATACCGGAAGGTTTTATAAGGAAATGAGTGGAAGAAATGGAGTGGTACGACTTTGGAGAAAGGATGGTGAGGTTTTGTGTGAAACTTTTGATCCAACTTGAGGGAAGAATATTTCTTAGCATATGAAGTGTTTTGAAGTAAAAAAAAAAGCCTAAAATGAAGTTCGTCGAGTCTAGTTTCCAACGCAATAAACTTCTCATTGATAGGACATCAGAGTAGAGAATTATGGACGTTACAAGTTCAGCTGACAAAGCAGAAACGCGTGCTACAGTACTGCTACAGTACTGTCTTGCTACAGTACTGCTACAGTGACTCGACCCGAATTTGACCCCTATAAAAGGGTAATAACCCCCTTTTCACTAGATTTTAGCCCAGAAATTTCCAGAAATCAAAAGGGAGAGTGAGGGTACCAAAAAGTGAGCAATTACCAAGCGGTGGAATATTAGCTTAGGTCCGGATAGCACGCAGTTGTGTTTGTAGTCTTGTTTTGCGGTGGATTCGGTTCGGATTCTAGGTGAACACTGAAGATATTGTTGTCCTAGTAAGAATAAGGTATGAATCTCTTTCTGTTTACATTAATACCGGTTTATTCACGAAGATAAAGTGTTTAGATAATTGTTTAGTAAGTTGATTAGTTATGAAAGTTGAAAAATAGCGTGTGGGCTGTTTTATGGTATACATTGGTGTTGGAAATGATGTTATTGATGTTGGTGTTGTTGTTGTTGTTGTTGGTTGTTGAGTTGAGGTTTCGGGCTAGGCATACAAGCAGGGGAGATGCTGCACGATTTTCGGCAGGCTATAGAACAGTTTTACTTGAATGCTTAACACAAGTATACTATGGTGAGTCTAACGATAGTGTGAATCCTTTTAAATGTAGACTCACGAGCTCGAACGAATAGGTGTAGATAATTGGAGAGTGAGTAGGTATGTAAAGTTACCCCTTCTTTATTTTTGGCATGAATTACATAAACTGAGCGAACAACGAACATACATGACTCCAATGAATTCTAATCCTCAGTGGTACTTGACATGATAGTTGTCTTTGATTCTCAAGTGTTGATTCATTCTAATTATTCTATTTAGTCTCAGATGATGATTCATTTTGTACATGATTGCTCCTAATACTCTACTCGTGCACAGTTTCATTGCATTGTTCACCGAGTCCCTCATTAGAGGGCCGGGTACGGTATATATATATAATTATTTCAGCGAGTTCCTCACTAGAGGGCCGGGTACAGTATATATATGATTATTTCACCGAGTCCCTCACTAGAGGGCCGGGTATGGTATATATATGATTATTTCACCGAGTCCCTCACTAGAGGGCCTGGTGCAATATATATATATGATTATTTCATCGAGTCCCTCACTAGAGGGCCGGGTACGGTATATTATATATGCATGACTCTTATCTCATAAGGCACAAACGCATTGGTATCTTGATTATCATACTTTTCTCCTATCATCTTTTACTCAGTCATGATCTTCTTTATTGTATTCTATGCTTTACATACTCAGTACATTTTTCATATTGACCCCTTTCTTCAGGGGCTGCATTTCATGCCCGCAGGTATAGACACCTAGTTTGGCGATCCGCCAGCTTAGGACTTCTGCTAGGTTGCTTGGAGAGCTCTATTGTTTCGGAGCTTGAGTCATTTTGGTACAGATCCTTTGACATAGGCTTTGTTATACTCTTAGAGGTCTGTAGACATATGTGGGTTGTCCATATACGGTTTGGTCAGCTATATCGATGTAGTTTGTCTTGGATGACCCCGTGTATAGTGGAAGCCTTGTCGGCTTGCATATTTGTTATGTTTTGGTTAGCTGTGGCTTCTCAGGAGATAGGTTCTTTTTGATGTATGACATAATGAGTTCACAACATGCTTTTACAGAGTGCCATATTATTTTCAGTTTTAGTGTGATTATATTTAGCAGGTCGTATACAGGTGCCCAGCTCGGGCACTAGTCATGGCCCATCGGTTTGGGTCGTGACATAGCTGTGAACTATGCTCCCCTATTTGAAATAATGGCTGTAGGAACACCGTGAAGTCGTTCAATCTCCTTCAGATAAAGTTTCGCATAATATTTGGCTGTATAAGTAGTTCGGACAGGCAAGAAATGAGCGGACTTTGTAAGTCTATCAACTACGACCCATATTGAATCATACTTCCGTTGCGTACGGGGCAAAAATGTAATGAAATCCACATTAATTACCTCCCATTTCCATGTCGTAATCTCCATAGCCTGCAATAAACCCCTGGGCTTCTGGTGCTCTATCTTGACTTGATGATAATTCGGACACTGAGCGACAAACTCCACTATATCTTTCTTCATACCATCCCACCAATACACTTCCTTGAGATCATGATACATCTTTGTTGTGCCTGGATGGATAGAATAGCGAGAATAAGGGGATTCCCCCATAACTTGCTGACGGAGGCCTGCAACATTAGGAACACACAACCTGCCTCGATATCTAAGTACTCCATCTCCCGTGATCACAAAGGGCGTCTTTTCTTTTTGTGGAGCTGTACCTCAGCAGTGAACTAAGACAGGATCCTTGTACAGACGCTCCTTTTTCTTCGCTACTAAGGATGACATCGCTGCATCCTGAGCTGTAACTCCTGCATCACCTGAGTCTATCAACCGGACTCCCAAACTGGCTAACTGACAAATATCATGGGCTAGCTCCCTCTTCTCCAGCTGCAAATAGGACAGGCTACCCATAGACTTACGACTAAGAGCGTCGAGTACTACATTGGCCTTCCCAAGATGGTATAGAATATCCACATCATAATCTTTTAGCAACTCCAGCCATCGCCTCTGACGTAAATTCAAGTCCTTCTACTTAAAGAGGTATTGGAGGCTCTTATGGTCGGTATAAATATCAACATGAACGCCATATAAATAATGCCTCCACATTTTCAAAGCATGGATCACCGCAACTAACTCAAGGTCATGGGTCGGGTAATTCTTCTCGTGCTTCTTCAGCTGTCTAGAAGTGTAAGCAACAAACTTACCGTGCTGCATCAATACATAGCCTAACCCAATACCTGAAGCATCACAATAAATCACATAGCCATCTGCTCCCTCGGGAAGAGTCGAAATGGGTGCTGAGGTCAACTTGTCTTTCAATATCTGAAAACTCTGCTCACACGCATTCGTCTACTGAGCTGAAAGAAAAGAAAATCCTTCTACGAACCTTCTGTAATAACCAGCCAAACCCAAGAAACTACGTATCTCCGTTGGTGTCGTGGGCCTTGGCCAATTCTTCACAACATCAATCTTTTAAGCATCTACTCTAATGCCTTCGTTTGAAATAATGTGGCCCAGAAAAGCCACAGAGTTCAACCAGAACTCACATTTGGAGAACTTGGGATATAACTCTCTACTTTGAAGAACTCCAAACACTGCTCGTAGATGTTCTGCATGCTCAGCCTCTAACGGTGAGTAAACCAGAATATCATCTATAAACACAATCACGAATAGATCTAGAAAAGGTCCGAATACACGATTCATCAAGTCCATGAATACTGCTGGAGCATTAGTTAATCTGAACGACATAACACAAAACTCATAGTGGCCATACCTAGTCCGGAATGCCGTCTTTGGAATATCTTCCTCCTTCACCCTAACTTGGTGATATCCTGATCTCAAGTCTATTTTGGAGAAGTATCTGGCACCTTGTAGCTGATCAAACAAGTCATCAATCCTCAGAAGTGGATACTTATTCTTCACAGTTACTTTATTCAATTGCCTATAATCAATACACATTCGCAAAGAGCCATTTTGCAAGGAGCGATCTTTATTTCTTACAAATAATACCGGCGCTCCCCACGACAATGTACTAGGCCTTTCTCAAGTAAATCCTTCAATTTCTCCTTTAATTCCGCAGGTGCCATTCTATAAGGAGGAATAGATATTGGTTGAGTATCTAGTAATAAGTCAATACGGAAATCAATTTTTTGCTCTGGCGGAATGCCTAGAAGCTCATCTGGAAACACTTCTGGGAACTCATTCACCATAGGAACCGACTGAAAGGTCGGCGACTTTGCTTGTACATCCTGAACCCGAACAGGTGATAGATGTACCCTTTTCTGATCATCTTCCTTGCCTTAAGGTAGGAAATAAATCTACCCCTCGGCGAAACACCCTTGTCCTACCACTCTAGGACTAGCTCGCCTGGAAACTGAAATCGAACTATCTTCATTTTGCAATCCACATTAGTATAACAGGAGGTCAAACAATCCATACCCATAATAACATCGAAATCAAGCATGTCCAACTCGATCAAATCTGATAGGGTGTGGCAATTGCAAACAATCACTACACAACCTCGGTATACTCGTCTAGCTATGACTAGATCACTAACTGGCGTAGACACCTCAAAAGGTTTAATCAACTCGGGCTCTACCCCAAACTTGCCGGCAACAAATGGTGTAACAAATGATAAGATAGAACATGGGTCAATCAGTGCATACACATCATTGGAGGAGACTGATAATATACCTATGATGACATCAGGAGACGACTTACTATCTTTCCTACTAGCTAGTGCATATACGCGGTGTTGAGGACCGCTCGAGCTGGATGCTCAACTCCTCCCTCTACCTCGTCCTGCAAGTGTCTGAGAGACTTGCCCCAAAGGGGGTACTATAAAAGATGAACCAGCTGCGGACCCTGTGGGCTTAACCATACTCCCACTCGCTCTCATCGGACACTGTCGCACCCTGTGACCTAGCTGGCCACAAACATAACAACTATCTAATCCCAGTCGACACTAGCCTACCTGTAACTTGCCACACTGGGCATACCGCGACAAAGGGGGTCTCATCTAGCCTGACTCTGGTCTGTGCTAAGAGCCTGATGCTCTAGAACTATGGCTCGCTCCGGAATAAGAAGCCTGATTAAACCTCGGACCTGAAAACCGCGGAGATGCACTTCCCGCTGAATAGAAAGGATATATGAAAGTTTGCCGCCTCTGTCCTCCCTTGAACTCACCCTCGATATCTAGAGATCTGGCCCTCTTACCATAGCCCCGATCACGGTCATGCTCTATCCTTCGTTGACGCTTGCGGTCCTCTAAATTCTGTGCATATGCCTGTGTACGGGAGATGTCCACCCCTGGCTGTAATGCGATAGTCATACAAGCATTTATCAAATGTGGCCCTAGACCAGCCACAAAACTATGAACTCTGTCCTCCATCTCAGCCACCATGGCTGGGGTATATCTAGCCATAGAATCAAAATACACACATTACTCCTGGACACTCATACTGCCCTGCTCAATATGCAGAAACCTATCTGCTCAGGCTCGTCGGATTTCTGGAGGTAAATAATGGAGAATAAAAGCATCTGAAAACTCTTGCCAAACAGTTGGAGGGGCATTCTCTCCCCTAGATAACTTCCAAGTCTGATACCACTGTACTGTAATATCACGAAGCCTATACGAAGCCAACTCCATAGACTCGAACTCATCCGCGTACATAACCCACAAGGTCCTCTGCATACCATCAATAAAATCCTGGGGGTCCATTTTTTGCTTTATCACAGAAAACTCTGGAGGATCCAACCCGAGAAAAGTCTTAACCCTCGAACTTCCAGCCCTGTCTGCCTAATCAACACCAACCCCCTGCCGCTGAGCCTGAGCGGCTACCAATCTGGTTAATAACTGTACAACATCCCGCACATCCTGTCCTAGTGCACCTGGCTGAGGAACTGGGGCAGGTGCTGGAGGCGGGGTATGCGAAATCTCATACGGGCTCTCACTTTGAATTTAATCTCCAGCCTTTGTAGCCTGCTACCGGCCACTCTCTTGCCCTTCTGGGTAGTTGTAGCTTTCTTGCGAGGCATCGCTAAAATCAGAACAAATCATTAGAAGGCAAAGTCTCATCTCATGGCTCTATCGCACGATCTAAGAGTGGAAAGAATGACATCATCTTAAATGTCCTGTAGCCTCATGTTTATAAGCGTGGTGCACAACACACCCATAAACAAGACTCTACTAGACACGGTCTGTAGATAACCCTAGGACAGAACTGTTCTGATATCACTTCTGTCACAACCCAAGACGATGAGTCGTGACGAGTGTCTGACCCCTAGTGACCAAACACCCCCTATACTTATATCTGAACATCAAGGGCCCCTAAGTAAATTAAACTGATCTGATACTACCTCATGAAAGGGTGACATCAAGAACTCTGCACAATCTGAAATAACAGTGCAAGTCAACTAGACCGCTACATATGCTGTACACAAAAGAATAGAAGCCGACAAGGCTATATCATCTGACATATACATACAACTGTCTACATACCTTTACTGGAGTATAATGCTGTAGAAAGGATGGGATAGGGCCCCGTCATACCCATATGTATAAACATCTCAAAGGAATGACATACCAAAATAGTCTGCAGCTCCGGATCAAATGGAGGGCTCTGACCACTGCTGGATATAGAGGTCCTACTGAACTGGACCACCTGTCTGTCTACCTGAACCTGCGGGCATGAACGCAACCCCCCAGCAATAAGGGAGTCAGTACGGATAATGTACTGAGTATGTAAGGCATAAGAATCATGAGCGAAATATGAAACTCAAATGTCACGGCCTGACCACATAGATTTGTACGAACCAGTCCCATCATATCATATCGGCCTCTCTGCGACCATCATCATCATATACATTTCTACGGTTCGTGAAGCCTGATCCTTATGTCATCATCATGGTGCACCAACTGATCAGGTGGTAATGTGTATATAACACCATTCCCTTTCCTCATACCTCACATACATATAATACTTACGTATATAACGCCTTCTGGTCACGGGTCAGTATACATATGAATATATGGATGCAATGCAGGTATAAACTGGATACTGAAAGGTACAATCCATGGGAAGTACGTAACAATGAAATAAAGGATGAATTGCGATCCCGTAAGTCGTAACAGGGAAGGACAACCTTAGAACCAAAGGACATGACCATTATCAAGTATGATTAATGATAAATATCATGTATGGAGAGTTTCGAAAGATTCTGGGACCAAGAAAATCAAAGAAAATAAGTTTGTCGAAAGTTTGAAAAAAAAGTTGGCAGAATTTTGGGTCAACTTTGGAGGGGTATATCTCCAGGTATATTACGAGTTTTAACGTGTTTTAAAAGCCTAAAATGAAGTTTGTCAAGTCTAGATTCCAACGCAACAAACCTCTCATGAAAATGACACCGGAGTAGGGTTATGGCCATTTTAATGTAAAGACTCCAAGCTGCCAAATGGTTTCCGTGGGTCCCACTTGAGAAGGTCGGTGGAACCGACTTATGAGGGGTATAAATACCCCATTAAATTCATTTTTTAAGAATTTTTACATTCTCAATAGTCCTAGAAACTTCCCAACACATCCCCCAAACATTTATAGCCCATTAAATCAAGAATTTAACAAGGTTACACCAAACTAGTCCATGAAAGGTGATTATTCTTGCTTCTACTTGATGTTGTGGTGAGTTTGGTCTTGAAAAAAGTTGGTGTGGCTAAATTTATACAAGTATAAGATATGTTCTTCATTTTATCTCTTATGTTGAGTTGATTTGAAAGGTTTAACAAATCTTAAAAGTGAAAATAGTTATGGAGGAAAGGTCATAAAGTGTTGTGTTGAAGTTATTGTGTTTATGGACTGTTTTGAGCATGTTGTGGCCGTGTGGCTGGGATGATTTACATCTATAGAAATGGTATCTGATGTTGTTGGTGTGTTGATGAGATTATTCTCCTTGATTGGGAAGAAAGGAAGTGTATATTATTGATGCGTGTTGAAAAACATCGTGTGGGATGTTTTATGGAATATTTTTGTATTGATGATGATGTGGTTGATATTAGTATTACTATTGTTGTTGTTTTTTTAGTATTATGATTTCGGGCTAGGGATATAAATAGGGGAGATGGTGCCCGAATTTCGGCAGAGTTTAAAAGGAATTAATTTGAGGGATTTAGACAAACATTTGATGATAAGCCTAATGATAATATGAATTTCTTGAATGTAGATTTATAAGCTTGGGAGGATAAGCGTTAAATAGTTAAAGTTAAGAAGATCGAAAAGGTATGTTAAGGCTCGTCCCTTTCTTTCAAAGGCATGATTCCTATGGTATGATTCCATAACCTCCTTGATTTCAGAAGCTAGAAGTTCATAATTCTTAAAGCTTCTCACGATGTTAAAGATGAGAATGATTCTATGATGATTACAATGAAAATGATGATTTTATGTTCAAAGGTCTCAAGTTATGATTTCAACGATGATATGAAGATGTTGCGCTATTTTATGATTTTCTCGATTTATTTCATTGTTGTTGATCTCACCTTATGAATTGTTCCTTCAAGGTGAGATATAGCGATAATGGTTGTTCCATAATGTGAATCGGAGGTTATCGACCTTACGTCGCTCCGATAAAGTTGTAGCCTTCATATGAGCTTTCATGCATGTTATTTACATTATGTATATGAATATGATATATATGGATCGGGCTGTACATTCCTCGGCACTAACTTATATGGATCGGGCCGTACGTTCCTCGGCACTAAATTATATGGATCGGGCCGTACGTTCCTCGGCACTAACTTATATGGATCGGGCCATACGTTCCTCGACACTAACATATGATATGTATGGATCGGGCCGTACGTTCCTCGGCACTAACATATGATATTTATGGATCGGGCCGTTCATTCCGCGGCAAAAACATATACTTTTGGATCGGGTTGCACGTTCCGCAACACTAATACTAATGTTATATGTGTATATATGTATATAGGTGCTTGTGTGTATATGATTTTAAGATGTACATGTTATCCCTCCTATTCCATGTTACCTTTCACATCTATATATGTTGTTATTTATGCCTTACATACTCAGTATATTATTCGTACTGACCTCCTTTCTTCGGGGGCTACATTTTATGCCCGCAGGTACAAAAACTCAGTTTGGTGATCCGCCAGTCTAGGACTTCTGCTCAGCTGCTTGGAGAGTTCCATTGTTCCGGAGCTTGAGTCATTTTGGTACAGATCCATTTTACATAGACTTTGTTATACTCTTAGAGGTCTGTAGACGTATGTGGGTTGTATATATGGTTTGGTCAGCTATACAGATGTAGTTCGTTTTAGATATTCCCGGGTATAGTGGCAGCCTTGTCGGCTTGCATATTTTGTTATGTTTGGTTAACGGTGACTCCTCAGGAGACAGGTTCATTTTGATATATGGCATTATGAGTTTACAGTATATTTTTACAAATTTTCCACATTGTCCTAGTATCAGTCTGATTATAGCTAGCAGGTTCGTATACGAGTGTCCAGCTCGGGCACTAGTCATGGCCCATCGGTTTAGGTCGTGACAAACATCTTTTGAGCTAACATCATCAATATAAGAAATCTTGAGACCCATGAATAGAAGGAACACTCATAACAGGGTATAGGAACATCAAAGACTGAAGTACTCCTAGTGCTTCTAAGAGTAGAGTAATATGGAAGCTCGTAGTTCGCTTGTTTGTTCATATCGTGAGATCATGCCAAAATGAAGAAAAAGATAGCCTTAACATACCTTAACGTATCCTTAATCGCTTAAAGTTCTCCTTCCAATTTTCAAAGTATACATTCAAGAGGATCATACTAAAGGTTAAGTCTTGGAAAGCACTCTTAAGCTCAATCCAGCACAATTAACGAGTTAACGAAATTTGGGCAGCACTTTCCCTATTTTATTGAATTCAACCATATGGAAAAACAACTCCCAAACAATAATAACAACATCCATAATATCACAATCAAGAAGTTATATTCAATTAAACCCCAAGTTGGGCTGAAATCCCCTTTTTAAGTTCACTCAAAGTCATTTTCTTCATTACATCATCCATGGCTTCTCCACTTTCATTCTTTTCCTCTCTAAGGAGTACTAAAACTTTAGATCAAATCAACCATAAGAATAAGATGGAAAACATACCTTGTAATCAAAGAGCTTTGTCACGACCCGACTAGGGGCCGTGACGGGTACCCGGGGCTAACCACCGAGCACCACTCGTTCTGCTATTCATCATGCTTATTAAACGTTCTTTTATGAAATTCATACTCAAATTATAAGAAAATAATCTTTCATTTGGAAACATAAATACTTTTATATACGTAAGCCTTCCGGCCATCAAAATAATATATATACATACATAACAGCAACCTCGTGAGACCATATAACCCACACTACGTATCTACGAGCCTCTACTGGAGTACTAGACATAAGGACGGGACAGGACCCGTCGTGCCCAAAATATGTATATGTACACAAAAGAATAATCAAGACACCTCCTGAACATTGGAGTGCTCTCAGATCAGTTACTAGCTCCTACGAGTCTGGATCAAGATCACCTCCCTGTCTACCTGTGGGCATGAACACAACGTCCAAAGACAACGGACGTCAGTACGAACATTGTACTGAGTATGAGAGGCGTAAACAACAACAATACGTCAATGAGATAAAGGAAGCATCAATAAGGAGCAACTGTATATGACTGTCTCTTATAAAAGAAATAACACATGATGTCTTACTCATAATCATCATCATATCATATATGCATAAATGTATAAGCTGCCCGTCCATATCGGATCAGTGTGATAATCATTAGCCCGCGTCCAGGCCTTCCGCGTTTGGGGTACCATCTCATGCCGCCCACTAGTGGTGTCTGCCCATGTCATCTGGACATGGTGTATATGCTGCCCGCCTTAGCGGTGTCTGCCCGGCCATGTAAGCGTGGTGTTATAACATCATATACATATCATAGACTCATCATATTCTCATCATACTATTACCATAATGCATGACTGGAAACTTAAGACAATTATACTCTATCGGGGTAACAAAAGGCCGTGAACCCCCGATTCCATTATGGAGCATTTATAAGTATTCTGCCTCACCTTGAAGGAAATAGTGTATAAGGTGAGTGTATACAACAAACGACATTATTAACTTATAGAAACATCATATCATAACTCTAGAATCTTTAGACTCAAGCTCATCATCATTATTATTAGGCTCATAACGTATCTCTTATCTCATATAGCTATTCATGAACATAGACTCATCGTCTTCCGGAATGTAGGAGAATTATGAAGAGGAAAGAAAAATCATGCTATAGGATTCATGCCATAGAAAGAAAGGACTAGCCTCACATACCTTTTACGCTTAACTAATCTATTGCTTGCTTGTTCTCCTTCAATGCCCTCGTTTCTATCTTCAAGAGAAATCGCATGAACATTAGCTAATCGATTACTTAAAAGTACTTATGAACGCTAAAGGAAATTGGGCAACATTTCCTTTGTTTATACAACTTTTCCATATTCTATATCAACTCCCAAACATTCATAACAACACTCACAATATGATAGACAACAATCATCATTCATCTACATTATCCGCATTTCACACTTCCCCTTCAATTTCTCCATAATTGTGGTTATAGCTCACTATCGCGTTTTCTCATATCTAATACTTATTCCATGTTCTAAATGTCATTCATAACATATTTACAATCACAACATACCAATATTCATAATTCAATCCAAATCTCTCACCCAACAATGTCACTATTCCCATATTTATGACCCATTTTCTATGTCTTTCTACAATCCATGTGTTTTTAACTTTCAACACCTTAAACAATAAAGAATGATCATAAAACTAACCTTGGATGATGGATGAACAACACTTGACTGGAACTTCTCTTCTTGCACCAAAACCCTAACTCACTTCCCTTGAGTTTTCTTGACTTGGAGGAACCCTAGTGAGCTTCCTTGCACTTGATTCACTTGAATCTATGGTATAAACCTTTAATTTCCCTTGTACTCTTGAAGATGAAGTATGTGGAACCTTCTAGAGGTCTTGAGAGAGATGAAGAAGTGTGTGGGAAATGAAATTAATGAAGTGGAATCACATTTATATAATTGAACTTACTCAGCCCGTCGGGACTTCCACGGACACTTGTACGGTCCGTGGAACATGGCACGGTCCGTGAAAGTGGTTGTGGTTCACCACCATGGAATACTTAGTTGCTGTTGAGTTATACAGACCATTATACGGTACGTATAACATTCCACAGTCCATATAACATGGTCGTGTAACTCAGTTTTTCCGAAGTTGTTCTCGTCGTTTCGTTTGACCTCCAATCCTTATACAACCTTCTTAACACTTGTTTAATACTTCATTAATGATCTAAACATCCCTATAACTCGACCTTACCAAACAATTCTTAACGCAATAATTTACGAAACCTTTCCTAAACCTCACTTATACTCCACTTATTCTTATCAATCCTTATTCTATCAATTCATATAGCTCCAAGATCTTAACGTACACATTCTAAGACCACTAATTATCCGTCTTATAATCTTAAGAACTTCCTGTTATCCTTAAGCTCGCAGTAGTTCACTCACTATGCAACGACATGAAATTTCCAAGGTGTAACAAGCTTCACCTCACTTAACTTCCTCCAAGCTCAAGTTCACCACCACTTGAAAAGGAGCAAGAAACTTCACCTTCCATGGATTACCTTAGGCTCTTGAGGTTGATCCTCTCTCCTATGATATAGAAAGGTGAGGAGGGTTAGGGAACCTCTAAAAGATCTCAAGAAGACTCTATAAGGGTAGAAAAATAAGTGTAGAAGCGTGGAAATGAATTTGGGGTCGTTTGGGTTTTAAAAAGGTGGCCAAATCACACCCCGACACACTTGGCGAAGAGTATGCGGCTCAGCACACTGAGTGTGCGGCCGCACACTCCTCCCTTGGCTTGGGGAGTATCTTGGGCAGAAAGTCAAGCCATTTTTTCAAGTTGGCGCCCAGTGTGCGGGTCAGCACCTTGAGTGTGCGACCGCACAGTGCCCACTTTCTCCCGATTTCGCGAAAATGCAATATTTTCGATTCGTTTGATCTCCAATACTTATGGAACCTTCTTAGAACTTATTTAAAACTTCATTAATCATATAAGGGGCCTTATACGTCTCCCTCAAGGTGATGCTAGCCAAAGAATAGCTCAAATGATACGATATTTCCCATAACATAGCTCAACCTTAACTTTCTCTGACGAACTTACTTCTTTAGCCTCAAATGCCTTTGGAATCTTAATTAGAATCATCAAACATCCTGATTAATCTTACAAGGGATTCATGTGCACTTTTAGTTTACATGTGCATGCTCATAATGCGAGCGACACGAAATCCCACAGTGTAACAATACCACATTGGATTATGGATTGGGTTAGCTTCATTTAGCATGGAAATGATGATTTGAAGATATTGTAACATGTTTCCTTCATTATCAGTGGCTAATTTATTAATTGGGAGTTAGGGTTTATTCCCAAATTTGGAGGTTTCTTCTAGAATCTGAATTTCCCTATTCTATGAGTTTAATTGGCTAATTGTTTATGGGAATTAATCATCTAGAGTACTAATTTCATGTTGAGACCTATAGATTCCTAATTTCATCTTGTTTGTTCATAAAACCTATTCCATGGGTTGGGATTTGGGAGTTAAATAGGAGTTTGGTTTTTTGGATACTTTCTTCTTGATTCTAATTCCATATTCGGATATGACTAGACTTTCATTAATTTGAGGCGCTACGAAAGGGCAAGGCTCACGATTGAGATATAGGATATTGGTGATTAGTTTTATATCCTGATTATGCTATTGTGGTACCTTACGTTATTGTTATTGAGATGAGGATAGTGAATCTGTTGTGGCTTATTGTATACCCTTATTGATGATATTACTTGTGTGCCCACGTGTGGTACTGTTTGGGATTGACTTGATGGAGGGAGTTATTGACTATCGTTGGCCTCTATGGTAGAATTAGTTAGGGGATCTGAGAGGCAGTGGTTTACCCTGCCGCAGATGTCAGCAGTTCGAGTCCGCTTATCTCCAACTCGTGAACTTAACCGATACAAATCTTTATGATAGCACCCAATTTTTCTGATTCGGCGGTTCGATCTATGATTTATCATCCACAGATGTTGATAAGATCCGTCCATTTAGCAGCACCTTAGGATGGCATAGCCTTAAAAGTGAAGGGCGAGGTTCAAGCGAGAAAAAGCTTACGGTGGATACCTAGGCACCCAGAGACGACAAAGGGCGTAGTAATCAATGAAATGCTTCGGGGAGTGATTGATATTACATTTGCATTGTATTCATACTCATTTCTATGATATATTGATATTGCTTTGAGATGGTACTGGTGATGGGAAATGAGAAGAAAATACATATCCTTGAGACATATTGATACGAGTCATCTCTGGGCTGTGTGCGGAGTGACCGGTATTCCTCTAAAACATATTGGATATTGAGTCATCTCTTGGCTGTGTGCGGAGTGACTGGTGCATAAACTTCGCGGGTCGAGCATGGGTTGTGCTGTCAATGATGTGATGTTCTATCATCGGAGTACATGTGTACGAGCATATGCATTGCATTCATACTTCATACATTATTGCATCGAATTGTATCTCTTGGTTATTTGTTTCGCAGTTTGTGATTGGATACTTGTGTAGGTTGAATTGGGACCTTATACTATGGTTATGAGATGTTCTCGGATTGCACTCTTAAAACCTGGCACAATTTGGTTTAGATACTATAACCTAGGCTGGGACTTGCTTCATTGATACTTGGACATTGGTGACCTATACTCTACTGTTTACTTGCTTTCTTACTTTATTGTCTTTATATACGTCAACTAATCTTAGTCGGCCTATGATACCTACCAATACTTGTTGTTTGTACTTACCTACGTTTGTTGGATTCTTTTATGGATACAAAGTATTTGACAGGTTCCACCTCTTCTCCTCGTGGCTGATCTTCCCAAGGCCGAGCACTGGAGTTTCTAGGGTGTGCACCTGGCGAGCCACTGCCCGGAGACTCTTCATTACTTACTTGTCGTACTTTCATTCTGAGATAGTATTGTACCATTCAGCCCCATAGATTGTAGTAAAGCTCTTGTATGACCAGACCATGAGACTGGGGGTGTATTTTGCTATTTCGCACATTTATCATATTATTAGTGTTTGAGAGTCCTATTAGTACTGTTCTCCCGCATTTACTAATTAGATGACATGTTTGGGATAAGGGTTCGCCTATCGAGGTGGGAAAGATAGGTGCCCGCGTGACTTTACTAAAATGGATCGTGAAAAGTTGGTACCAGAGCCATAGGTTACCCGGTCTATAATAAAAGAGTGTCTCTAGTAGAGTCTCGTGGATCAGTACGATGAGCTCCTTACTTATCTGCGAGAGGTTGTAGGACATTTAGGAACTTCACATTCTTTCATTCTTCCATGCTACTTTATTCTAATTGGTATCTGGAATAATCGAAGTGGTATCTGACTCATATCTCTTCTATCACAGATGGTGAGGACTCGATCCACGATAGCCAGAGATCAGGTGCCGAAGTCCGCAGCTTCGGCTGGCACTAGAAGGTGAGTGACAGTTAGAGGGCACGGTCGAGCTAGAGGCCGCGGGTCTGCACCAGCTAGGGGCAGGGCTCATGCGGTTAGGCAGCAGCGTGTGAGATCTCTATCTCCAGAGCTTGAGCCTGAGATTCAGCCGGTTCGAGACCAGGTCATCGGGGATGATATGGCTCTTACACAGGCACACCCCTAGGCCACTTCAGATTAGACGGTTCAGGACACTATGGCTCGTGTTCTACTTCATTTAGATGACTAGCAGGCTGTCGCTAGTATTAATACTCCAGGTGAAGGATCATAGACTAGATTTGGGGTACAGACCCCCCGAGTAAAGGCAAACTCATGATGCGCACCCTACTGCGGTTGTGGCTCCACGGATGGATGCAGTGCCAACCCCGAGAGATGATCTCAGACCCATGGTAGGCCTTGTTATGATTTTGACCAATCAGGAGCTGGTAGGGAGGTTCAGGAAAATGGATCCATCGAGATTTGCTGGTATTTTCGGAGAGGATGCATATGAGTTTATATTGGACATGCACGAGTTATTGCACATGATGGGGATTGTTGAGACCCGCGGGGTTGATTATGTGTCATACTAGTTTCACGAAGACACGAAGGCTTAGTGGAGGTACTTTATTTCTTGCAGACCAGAGGGTTCTCCTCCACTTACTTGGACACAGTTTTATTGGGCATTCCTTGAGAAATATACGCCCCGTGCCTTGAGTGGGGCACGTAGAAATGAGTTCCTTCACTTGTAGTAGAGGGGATTATATGTTGATGCTTATGTGACTCGTTTCTTGCATTTGGCCCGTTATTCAGCACCCCTGATTCCTACTGAGCCCGACAACATTTGACAATTTGTTGGTGGGCTTGTTACTTCTCTTCAGATTCCATGCCTTCAGTTTAAGGCCATGGTTTCTTTCTTCCAGTGCATTGTTGAGCATGTGTCATTATTTGATGCTGCCAAGGCCCGCTCGCTTGGAGGGGTTAGTAAGAAGAGGCAACGACAGTTTGGGGGTTATAGTGGTTCCAGCTCGAGTGGCGCCGGATAGTCTTTTGGGCAGTATCAGTCCTATTTCAGCTGCCCTGTGTAGTCAGCATTGCAAGCTTCTTCTAGTGGGCTATCCAGGCAGAAAGCTTCTGAGGGCTCATTTTCTCGACCAGTAGACAGAGTTGTTCCAGCTAGGTCTTCAGTTTCTGTTCATCAGGCTTTGCCTTCTAGAGCTTGCTATGCATGTGGAGCGCCTGGTCATTTTTCTAGAGAGTGTCCTTAACCCAGGCAGGGTTATCAGTCCTAAAGGACTCCGACATCTTCAGGTATCCGGGGTGGTGCTTCTCCGAGAGGTGGTGCTCAGTCAGGCCGCAGTGGTTCATAGACTTCTAAGGATGGATCCTAGTCCGATAGAGGTAGGTCCCAGAGTTTGAGAAGTGGATCACAATCTGGATAGTCTGGTCGTGATGAGGCCCAGTGTTATTCTTTCCCATGTAGACCCGTGGCGGAGGCCTCAGATACGGTGATTTTAGGTACTGTTTCTATCCGATATAGAGTAGCTTTTGTATTATTTAATCTTGGATCCAGTTAGTCATATGTGTCTGTATATCATGCTGTTAGTTGGGACTTGACTTGTCATAGCATAGCCGTACCTGTTCATGTGTCTACTCCAGTTGGAGATTCTGTTGTCGTTGATCGAGTATATTGGTCGTGCTTGGTTATTTTAAT
Organism: Lycium barbarum; assembly: GCF_019175385.1. NCBI lineage: Eukaryota > Viridiplantae > Streptophyta > Magnoliopsida > Solanales > Solanaceae > Lycium > Lycium barbarum. The sequence goes on from NC_083337.1 coordinate 38,703,178, forward strand.
GGGTTATGACACGTGGGTAGACTTGATGATACTTGATATGGTGAATTTCGCTATTATTTTGGGTATGACCTGGCTTTCTCCTTATCATGCAATCTTAGACTGTCATGCCAAGACTGTCACTTTAGCCATGCCAGACATTCCTAGACTTGAGTGGAGAGGTACTCCTAATCTTGCTCCGAAAAAGATTATTCCCTTTCTTCAGGCAAAGAAATTAGTTAACAAGTGGTGTTTAGCTTATCTGGCTCATGTGCGGGACACTACTATTACATCTCCGTCTTTTGAGTCCGCTCCCATTATGGGTGAGTTTGTGGAGGTATTCCTGTCTGATCTGCTAGGTATGCCACCCGATCGCGATATTGACTTTTGCATTGACTTGGAGCCGGGAACTCGCCTTATTTCAATTTTCCATATCGTATGGTACCCGCCGAGTTGAGAGTGCTGAAAGAGCAATTGCAAGATTTGTTGTGTAAGGGGTTCATTAGGCTGAGTGTCTCTCCTTGGGGCGCTCTTATATTGTTCGTAAAGAAGAAAGATGGATCTTTAAGGATGTGCATCGATTATCGACAACTGAACAAGGTTACTATTCGTAAGAAGTATCCTATGCCTCGTAACGATGATTTATTTAACTAGCTTCAGGGTGCGTTAGTGTTCTCGAAGATTGACTTACGTTCAGACTACCATCAGCTAAAGATTAGGGCTGAGGATATTTCGAAGACAACTTTTCGGATGAGATATAGGCATTATGAGTTTTTGGTTATGTAACTTAGATTTACCAATGCCCCGGATGCATTCATAAGTTTGATGAATGACATCTTTAGGCCATTCCTTGAATCAATTGTGATTGTGTTTATTGATGATATCTTGGTGTATTCCAAGAGTAGAGATGGGCATGAGGGCTATCTTCGCACAGTGCTTGGGTTGTTGAAGAAGAATAGTTTGTTTGCTAAGTTTTTGAAGTGTGAGTTTTAGTTAGGAATAGTGAACTTGGAGGGAAGCACTCAGTCGACAAGGTTAGAGAGGTGCAAAGGTATGTAAGTCTATTCCCCCTTCTTTCTAAGGCATGACTCTTACAAAATGATTTCCCCTACTTTTACAAAACTTTCTTACATCCCGAAAGCTACAAGTCTATGATTATTAAGAGCTTCTCCTGAGATAAAGATAGAGATGCATTATGATAACGATAATGATACTAATGATTCTGTGTCTAGAGATTCTAAAGCTTATGACAAGATTCTATTATGGGATTAATGGTCTTGATGTATGATTTCCTTGATTGTTATTCATTATTGATAGTCTCACCTCATAATGCCAGTTCCTTCAAGGCGAGACATGATGATTATGATGGTTTCATAAGATAATCAGAGGTTACCGACCTTGCGTCACTCCGATAGAGTTACGGCTTTTACTTGAGCTCTTATGCATGATTTATTTTGAGTGTATAATGATGATTACACCGTGCCTAGATGGCCGGGCAGCACCGCTAAGGAGGGCATCTCATTACGCCGTGTCTATATGGCATGGGCAGACACCACTAGTGGGTGGCGTGAAATAATTACCCCGGACGCGGGCTGATGATGTTATTGATCTAGGCAACTTATGTATGTATGTGTGATATGTTTTAAAGATAAAAATGATCATGTATGATTCCGCCTCAAGAGGCAAGCAGTTGTAGTTATACTTTCTTCTTATGTTTTTTATATTTCCTTATTATGTAATCATATATGCCTTACATACTCGGTACATTGTTCGTACTGACGTCCTTTTTGTAGTTATACTTTCTTCTTATGTTTTCTATATTTCCTTATCATGTTATCATATATGCCTTACATACTCGGTACATTGTTCGTACTGACGTCCTTTCTTTTATGGACGCTGTGTTCATGCCCACAGGTTGATAGGGAGGCGGTACAGATTCATAGGAGCCTATCAGCAGCTACACAGGAGCACTCCACTACTCCGGAGGTGCTATTTTGTGATATATTCTTTTGTGCACATATGTAGGGCATGGCAGGGTCCTGTCCCATCCTTATGACTTCGGTACTTCAGTTAAAGGCTCATAGATACTTATGTGTTGGTTGTAGATGTTATGAGACTTCTTCAGTGTATATTTTGTACATCATTTTGTAGCCTAGTGGGCTTATGCATATATACATGTTTTAGGAGATTTAGAAATTGATTTATGACAAGTTTTATGTTGAAAATGATATATGTCCAGGTTAAGTATGATAGATAGCATGATGAGTGGTGCTCGGTAGCCAGCTCCGGGTACCTGTCATGGCCTACTAGTTGGGTCGTGACATTGAACTTGCAAAGTTTGTCAAAGAACTTGCACAAGTGCGTGGTATGTTCCAAGCTTTCCCTTGATTTTATGATGATGTCGTCCACATATACTTCAATCTGTCGATACAGCATATCGTGGATTAGGGTAGTCATAGCTCTCATGTATGTGGCACCAGTATTTTTGCGGCCGAATGGCATTACCCAGTAATGGTAGACTCCCCAAGGTGTGATGAAGGTTATTTTTCTGTATCTTCTTCGCTCATGAGTATTTGATGGTACCCGCGAAACCATCTACGAATGACTGCAGCTCGTACTTGGCGCAGTTGTCTATTAGAATGTGGATGTTTGGGAGAGGAAAGTTGTCTTTCAAACTGGCCCGGTTGAGATCTCATAGTCCACACAGATCCGAATCTTTTCATCCTTTTTGGGTACTGGCACTATTTTGGCCACCTAAGTGGGGTAGGACGTCGCCTCCACTATTCTAGACTTGATTTCTTTCTTTACTTTGTCCTTTATATTGATACTCATGTCTGGCTTAGTTCGCATATTTCTTTTGACCGAGGCAAAACCCTCATGATAGGTAATATGTGGGCCACTATTTCAGTGCTCAATCCCGGCATATTCGTGTATGACCAGGCGAAGACATACACATATTCGTTCAACAGAGCTATGAGTACTTCTTTCTGTGGAGCTCCCAAGTGAGCACCGATTCGCGCCTCTTTGACATCTTCTTTGTCACAGAGGTTAATCACCTCAATTTTGTCGAGATTCGGCTTCTTCTTACCTTTTAAATCTTCTACCTCTTCTACCAGTCTCTCTGGCATCATTGTCGCTTCATCGTGTTCCTCGTACTCCTACTGACTATCTTCCTCATTCATTTCGCGACACGTCATGACATTTTCAATTGTTTTATTATGGTTACTACTGAAAAGGAGAGGCAAAGTAAAGTTAGGTTTGTTATTCGCGGTTAGTTAGAAAACTTTCATTATTATTATCTGATAAGGCTAGAATTTTTATGTAGATCAAGGCTTTTCATTAATTCAAGAGTAATTAGTTACAAACTATGATCCTGGTTCAGAACAACGTTAGACCATTTCCATTTTTAGACATCACAAAGTAATTTAGAAAAGGCGATTATTTGGGCCTCGCCCGATGTTGCCGCTTTTTTAGCAAAATATTTTAAGAAAAGCCCATCTCTCTACCGAGAAGCCAAGAGGGGAGTAGATGTCTAGTTGTTCAAATGCTCTCCTGGCTTTAGACTGCATACGGTGAGCATCTTTTGGCTTTCTTCAATGATCGCATAGCATCCTTCTTCTTGAAACAATGACTCAAGGCCTTGATACGCTCAAATTACACCTATTAGTGGCGTAAGCGGACGTTGTCAAATATAGTCACCCAAACAAGGTTGGGGTCGAATCGCACAGGGAATATGGAGAGAAAAAGGTACTAATTATTTGTGTAACTAATCTCTAGAAACTTTAATTTTATTCCGAATAGTGTAGAGGAGAGGATTGGTTTGTATTCGCTATTTTGAAGTATCTGGAATTTGTTTGGATTAAAAGAACCAAAGTTGTGTCCCCGCTGTGATTAGATGTTATGCTATGGGTATCAATATGATATATTTCTAATGGGTGGTGGTTTTGTATGCACTTAATCTCTAATGCACTTCCTAATATTTTCCAATAGTTAGAAAGTATTTCTTTTCATGATTTTCCCAAATGTAGAAAAGTTGCAAGTAAGACCGATTAAATATGCCAAGTAAAAGTCATCTTATCCCTAAGTGAGTTCATTAAACGAGGGTTAGCGCCCCGAGTCCTTGTTATATTATTTCAATTCACACGCTAGTTCATCTTTCCAAATAAACTAGGGTTTGTGCATAAGCAAGTGTTTGCAACCACTAACTAACAATGAATATGAAAAATAATAAAACACATCACAACCCATTATATATATATACAATGTTAGACACCCATTACATAACACCCATCATTTAGGTTCACAACTTTGATTAAAGAAACTACTCACACATAATGGTCTCAAAAGTAGTAAGCAATAAATGAGACATAAAGCTTACAAAGAGTGATAAAGATGATGGAAAATGGAATCTTATTGTCTTCACTAAGCTCCAAAATTGGAGTAATCAATGCTCACCCACCAATGGTACTTTGTTCACGTGCACAATAAAATCTGGCTGCCAAAAATAACCTAAAATGTTCTTTAAATAGGCTCTAAAAATGCACAACAGTGACTGACAAAATTTCCCCTGATAGCAAGATCGACGATCCGTCGATTCCTCCGTCCTTTATATCTTCAGCGATGTGATCCATTCGACTGTGCCGTCGACCAGTTTGACGCTCCGTCGCTCTCTTTTCTTGTTGACAGATCTTGATTGACGACACAAATAACGAAGCGTCGATCAGTTCGACGCTTCGTCGATGGCTCCGTCCTTTGTCGTCTTCAACTAAGGCCATCACTAGAAAATCGAGCTTATCGACGCTTCGAAAGATGGTCCGTCGGCTGATCGACGGGACGTCGATTCTTCATTTCTGGCCAAATTTTCCTTTGTTCTTTGTTTTTGCTTTTAGGCCATCGTTTTCCTAAAACACAACAAAAACATATTAACAAGAACCAGACTTACTTGATAACAACCAAAATTCATAGTAAAAAGGCGTCGAATGTGCCCCAAATCCGCGGCACATCAACATCCCCAACATAGGATCTTTGCTTGTCCTCAAGCAAGTCAGACAAAACAACTACAAAATAAAACTACAACTATGCTAAAACTAAAGTAAAAGTGACTACAATGGTGCTTGCTCATCACTATTGGCATGTGTATTTTTCAAATCAACTCCCTCTTTCCTCATTCCCAAACAAGGTTCTTTCATAATAACTTATTAGAATTGACCATGACGCTTCAATCAATGACATCACATTATCAGAAGCATTTATGCTTGCGAGTATTCACCATTATGCCCTCACTTAGATTAGAGAATGTCCCACACACAATTTTACGATAAGAACCGGGACAAGGATGGATGAGAATAGAAAGCACTCACGCTTACAAAGAAGTTCATGATTTACAAGTGCAGATACCATATGCTTGCCTTTAATTTCAATGCCTAACACTTTGGGATGGTTCAGTTGTGATCACTATAGGACTTGTTCTTTTGTTATAATGTAGGCTCGGGGACTTGTAGGATACTCATTTTGGAATTAGTGACTCATCCTCCTCGACACTACAGATTTTCACCTTTCTTTTCATGCCCATTCTATTCATTCTTCAACTCATGACTAAGATGTGATTTTATTCTTACTAGAATTTACAATCTTTTCATGAGACAATATTATTATTATTATTATTATTATTATTATTATTTTTTATTTTTTTTATTTTTTATTTTTTATTAAACACTTTTCTCAAATTTGATCTGCTACCACATCCAGTTCTCGACTATGCAACTCACACACCCACAGCTTTAGGCTCTTGGCCTCTACTTCACACATATACCACCCCCAGCTTAGGCGATTTGCCTCCTTTCTCTAGTAGTGTCAAGGAGGGAACGGGTGCAAAGATGGAATGAATTCATGATGCGGGGAAAAGATTTGTTACGGCTAATCAAGAAAAAAAAAGTCAAAGGCTCAACATGGGAACTAGTGATATTTATATAGAACGGGTCTTGGGCTTTTTAAGGTTAACGTGACTATTTACAAGGAAAGCCTATGATCACTTCACAACCAACTATCCTAAGCAATATAACACAACCTACCAGGCAAGTTCTAGATCCACATATGCTAACAATGAACACAAGAAGTTCTCACACGCACAATGACATAAGGATTTGAACACTCAACTCATACACACTCTAATATCTATGATGTCACAAAAAGAACCATAGATGTCAATTCATTACAACTTACGATACACAATAAACTTTTAGAGGGGTCAATTTCAAATCAATCCATTTTCATTCAAAATTCATGCCATAAGTTCAAAATGCAACAACCATGAAAGTCATAATTACTTTAAACAAGATTTAACACATATATACACTACAAGATACATCAGGTTACCCCACCCCCAGCAAAAAGAGGATGCATTGTCCCTAATGCATCAAAAATCATACCATCACCCCATGGTAGAGGGGCCGACCTGAGATGCTCTAATCCTGTTGTTTCTACTGAGGTGTCTCCTCCACAGTAGTGCAAATGGGAACCCTCTCTACTGCTGGCTCAGTGGAATCAAGAGGTGGAGCTGACTGGCCCTGTGGTTGCAGGTCCTGAGGAGCTATCGTAATCGGCCTGATTGGTGCTGGGATAGCACTAGTGCTGGAAGATGCTCCGGTGAACCTCGTGTCCAGGTGTGACCGCCGAATACCCTCCTGAAGCTCGGGGTCCTCATCCTCATTATCCCCCCCCCCCCCATCCTCATCATCAGCCAATGTGTCAGGCCTCTTTCTCTTGCGACTTTTCCTAGGCTCATCCTCAGTCACCAAGTCAACTACTCTGATCAAATCTGAAATGCTGGCGACTGATGCAGGTGGTGTCGGGTCATCCACAATAACCTGCTCTCTTGTCCGAAGGGCCTTAATCTCAGCTCTGAGCTGGTCAAGCTCGGTCTTCAAATCTCCCGAAGTACCACTCTCACTCTTCTTCTCAATAGTGAGTATCCGCATCTCTAAACTATCAAGTCGCGCATTTACCCTAGTGTGATGCCTCTCCATAGCCTCTTGAAGAGGCTCCAACTCTGGTGCAATCTCTTTCCGGACAAACTTACCCAACTGTTGTAATATCTGGGTCACCTGCTGATCAACACGCTCTGCCTTGATGGCAAACTCTCTGAAGTTGGCTCTGTTGAGGACAAAGAGATCCTCGGAGGCTGATGTTATGGCTGACGGAGGAATAGGAGATGAAGATGGGATAGCAGCACGAGGTGGTGCCTCTGAAGAAGGGGTAGCATCAGCTACAGATGGTGTGGAGGCCTCTGCTATGGACAGTTCCTCCTTGCCCATATGAACTGTGCCCTGTGGCACTGAATCCATAACATGCTCAGTCTGCTCATCCATGAGATCTAGCAATGAAGTACTGGTGGCCTGAGATGTACGGGGGGTCTCATCCTTACTCCGTGTGATGTCACACACCTTTGTTGCGGGGAGAGTGGCTGCGAATGTATCAATGTGCCTCACCTGGGCCAACGTACACAACTGTGTGATAAGGCACAGGAATATCAAGGCTGTCGCCTCCTGTGGTACGCGTGCCCGAATGGCTCTACTGATCAATTCACCCAAGTTCATTGGGTACCTGGATAGCATGGCAGCCATAACCACTGATCTGTCCTGTGTGACTATGTTATCTGCTCCCGTGGGCATAACCCAATAGATGATGAAATTCCACCAAAATTTAGCTTCCAAGCTGATATCCGCCTTCTGTATTTTGGCAGACAAGTTTTTCACCCATGGGGCCTTATCCGTCGGCCCTCTAGCCATTACCGTCGCAAACCATTCCCTCACAGATTGCTCAGCTCTTCGGTCAAACTTATCATCATATTCCACTGTGGTCGGTGCCACGAAGTCATCACCAAAATAAAACCTGTTGATTGTGCGGGCTGAGATATCAACATGGACACCCCGAACATACACTGTGTCTAATGGAGGGGCATCTTTCAAAGCTCTCTTGTTCTTGTGCCACTGCTCTAGCATCACTCTGTAGGTAGCATAGAATTGCCGAACCTTGGTCGGGCAATAATCCCCTAGAGGATGTGTGAGTGCCTCAAGATAATAGTGCTGGATGAGATCAGTAATCTGAAGGTAGCTTTCTAAGCCGCTCATATTGATTTGTTGTTCTTCTCGAATATTCCTCCTCGGATTATCCCCGCTGACTGTAGTCTCCTCCTTTATATAGTACTTTCGGCACCCCTCATAGGGGAATCGGATTGTAGCTAGCTCCATTTTTTGTAGCCGCAGCCGCTCTTGTTCCTCATCTGAATTTTGCTCAGGAGCGGCTGGTTGCTCTGTTACTGCCTTGCTAGCACCAGCGGATGTGGAGGATGAAGCCCCCTATGCAGACTGGGAGGAGAGTGGGGTGGGTGATGCTGCTCGGGAAGTGGTGGCTCGTGCCCTCAATCTAGTCGTTAGCAGCACCACTTGACGTTTAGAGTCGGAGGGTTCATCCCTAAGAGTAAGGGTTATTTGTCCCCGACTTCGGCCTTTTCTGGGACCACCACCCTGCTTGACTGGATTCTTTGGAGGCATATCTACAAAAAGAACATCCTTTGTTGTTGAGAAAACCATAGAAATATAACAAAACCAGACAAAAGTGCAAAACATGTGATAATGTTAAAGCTACCAGCGGTCCGTCGATTTTCTTCAAGAGTCGTCGAACAGATTGACGGAGCGTCGAAGTGTTCGTCGAATCGATCGACGAGCCATCGATCTCATCGTCGATCTCTTGTTAGCCACTGGAATTTGCAACTTAAAGACGGTGGGAAAGGCGCCCCGTCGATTGACTCGACGGGCCGTCGAGTCCACCGTCGAGTTTGTTTTGGTTACGACTTCTGAGAGGGATCATTCGACGTTGAGAAGGATGGTCCGTCAAATGAATAGACGGACCGTCGAATTGAGCGTCAAATGATTTCGCAGGTTGCTACTAACAAATTCAATACTATCCTTTGGCCGTGGTGCAAATCTTCACGTAGTTTGGGGTTACTCAGACTTCACCCCACGTTGGCTTGGGTTAGAATAGGGGAAACAATTGGCGGGCAAAACAACTCTGTGGTCGTTATACCCTTCAAGCCATTGTTACACACAACGCCACACTTTGGCATTTCATCAAACAGGTGGCGGGCAAAACAACAACAATCTCATGAATGAGGTGTCTTTGTCGTAATGCCCTCCGACTCGGCTAAAGACTAATGAATCAACATCCAAAAACAAACCACCCCCAGCAAAAACAATTGAGCATCCCAGGCGAAATAATAGAAAAACATGGAGCAATTGGAAGGCAAGCAAAATAATCAAAACAAGCCATGGAATGCCAGCAAACAACTAGCAAGAACAAGGGAGCAAACAATCCACGAACTCACATACCTTAAAATGGAAAGAAGATTTGATTTCAGCTGTAAGGAAGGAAAAAAAACACACGAATAATCACTACTAGGGTGACACACACAGAAGGACAGAGTAATGGGGCAGGAGGGGAACGGTGGTTGTGGGGTGGTGAAGAGAGGGGGACGTGGGTAACGGTTATGGGAAAGGGAGAGGTAAAGAGAGAGAGAGAGAATTTCAAAAGAAGTGAATGGGGAGAGAGGGAGACGATGCGGGGTTATAATACTACTCACCCGAACCGACGCGTCAAAAGGACAGAGCGTCGATTGGTTCGACGCTCCGTCGAGTGAAAACGTCCCCTTTTTTTATATATAAATGAAAAAGAGAGAAGAACGCCACGTCGAAATGACCGTCGATCAGTTCGACAGAGCATCAAACCTGTCGTCGAACTACCATTATTTCTAGTGATGAATCTTTCAGGTGGTCCACTCCGACGGTGTATTTGACGGCTCGTCGAACAGATCGACGGTCCGTCGAATGCGCCGTTTATCTGCTTTCCTAGCAATTTCTAGGTTCAACACTTAGGTTCCTCGACATATCAACAAACATCAAAACAACACAACAACAAAAATCAGCGAAATGGAAAAACATATTGCAAAAATGAACATGGATTGCCTCCCAAGAAGTGCACAATTTAATGTCGCGGCACGACGTAATACCACTTTTGGTGTTAAGGTCTGGTGCTCTGTTTCAACCAGTGAGCATCAATAATATTGTCCCCATCAACCATCCAATAGTAGTGCTTTACCCGATGGCCATTCACTCTGAAAGTACGAGTCCCATCGCCGGACTTTAACTCCTTTGACCCATTGGGTGACATACTCACCAAAGTAAAAGGGCCGGACCACTTGGATTTCAACTTGCCAGGAAAGAGCTTCAACCTTGAATTGAATAGCAACACCGAATCACTCGGTTGAAAATCTCTCTTCAGAAGTTTGACATCATTATAGTGCTTCATCTTTTCTTTATACAAACTCTCACTCTCATAGGCATGATACAACTCATCCATTTCATTCATTTAAAACCATCGCAACTTGGCTGCTTCGCCCCAATTCATGTTCAATTTTTTTAATGCCCACAGAGCTTTGTGTTCAAGTTCAACAGGTAGATGGCAAGCTTTACCGAACAACAACCGATAAGGAGAAGTACTAATGGGCGTCTTGAATGTCGTTCTATAAGCCCAAAGCGCATCATCAAGATTAGATGACCAATCAGTTCTATTTGTATTAACCGTCTTGGCTAAGATGCTCTTTATCTCCCGATTGGAGACTTCGACTTTCCCACTAGTTTGGGGATGGTAAGGAGTTGCCACCCTGTGCTTCACTCCATATTACTCCATGAGATTAGCAAATTGCTTGTTGAAAAAGTGAGTGCCACCATCACTAATGATTGCCCTTGGAGTGCCAAACCTTGTGAATATGTTCCTTTTGAGAAAATTGGTGACACTCTTGCCGTCATTGTTGGGCAATGCTATAGCTTCGACCCACTTGGACACATAGTCAACCGCAACAAGGATGTATCACATACTGCGAGAACTCATAAATGGGCCCATAAAGTCGATGCCCCACACATCAAATAGCTCAACCTCCATGACAAAATTCATTGGCATTTCGTGCTTCCTCCCAATTGACCCTTGGCGTTGACATTGGTCACAAGATTTCACCATCAAATTTGCATCATGATAAAGGGTGGGCCAATAATAGCCACATTCAAGCACTTTAGCCACTGTGTGGTTCCCACTGTGATGACCCCCCACGGGAGAGTCATGGCAAGCTTTCAATATTTTCATGGCCTCGAATTCGGCCACACATCGCCGAATGATGTTGTCGGCACAAGTGCGGAATAAATAGGGCTCATCCCAATAGTATTGATGACTACCTCTCAAAAATTTCTTCTTTTGATAAGCCTTGATGTCGTCGGGGATAAGACCCGTCACCAAGAAGTTGGCGATATCTGCATACTAAGGAGCAACCTCACAAGATACAACCAAGAGTCTCTCATCGGGGAAAACATCATTTAATTCAAGATCTCCACTCGGTCTCCCAGCATCCTCAAGTCTAGATAGATGATCCGCAACTTGGTTTTGAAAACCTTTTCGACCTTTGACCTCAAAGTCAAACTCTTGCAACAACAATACCCAACGAATCAACTGCGGCTTTGCATCTTTCTTTGTCATCAAATATCTCAAGGCCGCATGATCCGTATGAACAACTACTTTGGATCCAAGTAGATAGGCCCGAAACTTATCAAGCGCATAGATAATGGCTAGAAGTTCTTGCTCGGTCACGGTATAATTCATTTGAGCTCCATTGAGGGTCTTGCTAGCATAATAAATTAGGTGCATGATTTTGGTGTGCCTTTGCCCAAGCACCGCACCAATAGAAAATCCGCTCGCGTCACACATGAGCTCAAATGGCAATGACCGATCCGGAGATACAATAATTGGAGTAGAGGTGAGCATTTCCTTCAACTCATTAAATGCCTTAAGGCACTTCTCATCAAACAGAAACTTAGCTTCTTTTTCAAGAAGCGTACACATCGGATTGGCGATCTTGGAGAAATCTTTGATGAACCGCCGATAGAAGCCGGTGTTATACCCCATTTTAACCGGGTTGAAGCGGAGTACAACATATTGGTGATTCCTATTTTTTTTGTTTAAAGGAGTCGCCACCTAATTGATTTTAAGGTGAATTAGGGCACCTAATTTATTAACTAAGGTAAAGCTAACTAAACCTCCGTTAACAATTTGCTTAATCAGGGTGATTCTAGGTAAGGGTTCTATATTATTCCAAAGGGAAGGGGTTAGACATCCTTTAGAATCCGTTAACTACGGTTATCCGGCAAAACTTAGGTTAATTAATTAATGCTAAATAAGATGCCTGAAATTTAAGAAAAGGGGCTAGGAAATGTTGCTAAGGTTTTTAAGAAAATATAAGAATGTTGCTTAAGATAGGATTTAGAGAGAATATAATAATCTGCATTAAAAGAAAATTTTAAATGCCTTTTAAAATAAAACTTATAAAAGTTGCTAGGGCTTTAAATAAAAAATACTATTTAGAATAAGATTTGTAGAAAGTATAATAATTTGCATAAAAGGAAACTTCAAATGCCATTTAAAATAAACTTATAAATGTTGCAAAACGTTAGATAATAATGCTTTTAAAAAAATAAGATTGCATAAAATATATAAGTAGAAGAAAATGTGGATTTGTGCAATGTTTAATAAATATTTGAAATAACTGAAATGCCGGGGTATTGATTGATTTTAGGAGTATAAAAATACGAAAATAGCTAATGAAAACTCTCTTTATCCTTTTCATTACTTCTTATTAACTGTGCTGCACTAAAATTTTATGATTGATTCAAACTTGAAGAGCTATTTATAAAATATACTTGAATTTATATTTACATATTAGTGACGTTTTGAAATTTCTAGGATAATAAGAATAAAATATGATTCTCTTAACTCGAAATATATAGTCATGCTGTTTTGCAAATCAATTATTCCAAATAAAATAATATTAGACATTATAAATAGTTTTAACATAAAAAAAAAAAAGAGAATAGACTTATGGAATTGATTGTTAATCTTCTTTAATCTAACTACCCATTACTAAACTATCCATACTAATTTCCAATAATTCATCTAAGCCAAGGGAAAACAGAATAAGAAAAAGTGTTAGTCAAATAATATACAAGTTAAAGGCATAAAATAAAGCAGAGGCATAAATAATGTTAAATGGGCTCAGCCCATTTTTTAGGACTGCTGCTGTTGGGAATGGGCTCAGCCCATTTTAAGGCTGCTGCGAACTGTTCATGCTTATTGGGCTTTGGCCCAAAATTTCTTTTTCCGCTGTAGACTGTTGTTGCCGTATGGGCCTCGGCCCAACATTTTTTTTTTACGCAACTGATAGGGCTGACTCGATAAGAGAGTTTCGTTGGGCTTTAGCCCAACATTGAATGCGGAAGAAGAACGAGTCCCTTGGATTCATATGCGATGGTCATACATAAAACGGAAAAATAGGAATTAGTACGTGATCAACAAACAAAGCCAAAATATATAATGCAAGTTCAACAGACCAGTGGGTTATGTATATATCATGAATATTCGAATATATTTCGTATATACACATTCATAAGGATGCTTAGAAGGTTAATATCGAAGGATTTAGTATTGAAAACAATATAGTAAATAGGACAGCCTAGTCAAGCGTACACAGAATTGAACAAATCAGGACATTTTATTGGCACAAATCAGTTTAAATGAAGAGAAGAAAGAAGAGACAGAGGCACACATCCATAGAAAGTTTAAAAGGAACAATGTTCAAATATAATCCTGAAAAGAGCACACTCTCCGCAAATCAGGCTTAAGAAAAGAACAAACAAACACACTCTTGGCTTTTAAAAGGGAAACTGTCACTTGACAAATTAAGTTCTAGGAAAAGGTCATACGGTTTTGCACACTTGATATTTAAAGGATCATACGACTCATACAAATAGCTTTTTAAAGATAATGAACACTCCATAACTTAGTCTTGAAAGGGAATAGATCAATTAAATCCACAGGAACAGTTTTGGAGAATAACAAGCACCCTATGTTTGATTCTAAATAAAGTATCAAGTTCATACAAATTCAGTTTTTTTTTTCAAGAACTCAGACACTTCACAACCATAAACTAAGAAAAGGAAGAAGAATTTACACACTGGTTTTTTGAGAGAAAAGAGTCAATCAGTCTCACTTTTTAGTTCTAGAAACAAACCGACACTCTCATTTATTTAAGCCAAGGATAAATCATTCATTTGTAAATCACACTATTATTCAAGAAAAGAGGTTTCTCAGCAGGTTTAAAACTTAAATAAATAAGTAAAAAAAAGAAAAAAAGAAGAAGGTGCGAGTAAATACTGTAAACATCACGCAGGTATAGGAAACTGAATTTGCACTCTTGTAAAGATGAACAAAGCACAAAATACCACAGCAACAGATCACTTAAGGATAGGACAAGAAAGAAAGATCATCATTTTAGTCCAATGGGCTCAAAGAGGTCCTTAATCCTTATTCATTTTTTACCAAACAATGAGAGAAGCTAGGACTAGCTTCCTGTTTACTAAGCTTATTACAAAATAAGTAGGTTTGAAGTGGCAAATTCCTTTTGAGGAAAGTAACTAATATAATCAATCAAGGATATCAAGTTATGTTTCTAAAAAACAACAAGTGAGGGTATGCCAAATATTAGTGTTCTATATTTGGTGACAAAGGAAGCTGGAAATCTACTCTCAGAAGAAATTCAACTCACCAATAGGTCCCTGGCCTTAAGGTTGGAAATCAGTATCAACAACTTTTTTAAAAAAAACTGAGTATGACAAATATATAAAATTGATTCTTCCCAAAATTTGATTCTTCCCAAAATAACTACAAGTTTTTAGCAAAACAAGTCCCATCAAGATTCACCATACACAGAAGAGAGAAAGTTCACATAGGCAAGTATTAAGCACATGGATCACAACAAGAATAAACCACACTAGTTTATGAAAACTAAATCCCTATTTTCCTGAATCAATCCATGAGAACGAAACAAACACAGCTGATAAAAGATTAGATGTTATTTTTTGGAAAAATGTGTTGGCCAGTTCATGTCAACAATTGTGGTCAAGAAAGACAATCAGACACTTAGCAAACCCCAGAACTTCTCTTTTTGTCTTTTAAATAAACTGATAACAAACAACCAAGTACAGACATCCAGGCAATCAACTTATGTCAAATAGTACGCAAATCAAAAGAGAATCCAGAATTTAACTTTACCCTTCTCCTAGTCTCATTCTTTACATTGAAATTCATTCTTTCCGGAAAACAATCGAATGTAATGCAAACAAGTTGACTGAACATAAGGTAATCCAAACAGTTTCAAAGAACCAATGTTGACCCTTTCGAAAGGAAGAGAATCCATTACTTTCGAAAAGAAGAGAATCCATTACTTAACCATCTACTAGTGAAATCTTGTTCAATAAACTATCACAAAGTGATTCGTAGTCCTAGTTCAGACAGGTCCCAAGCAAACCTGTATACATTTTAACTTTAAAGTCTACTAGTGGTGAGATGCAAGTAGTTTTAAGTAATGTAAAGCAGTAGACATGTGTCGTTCTCAATAAAACAAAGACTCTTAATCGCATACAAGATACATGGGTTAATGAGTTCCTCTTTGTGATGATTCAAACTCAAACCAGGGTCAAGCAAGAGAGAACCACATAGCAAATTGATCTTTAAGCATGCTACTGTACCAAACAGAGGGCGCAAAATTATCAGCAAATGAACATACTAACAAACATGTAGTATAACAAGGGACAACAGCTAAATGTACAGGCAAACTTATGCTAAAAACTAGTAGGTATGTGAGGAAATTATCGATTTAAGCATGACCTGATTGCATGAGAATACATGACTAAGATGGGTTAAACATGAACATCATTCAAATAAGGTACTAGACATCATCCATAAACACATGGATTAGTAATATCCAAACTCACATAAGAACTAACAACATACTTAAAAACTAATCATAACGACAAAACTAACACCAGACTGAAAACTGGACTACATTTAAGTAATAATACAATAGCAGCTAAACTAACATATAAGCAAACGACACTATATTAAACTAAAATGGAACAGACTTATAATGCTAAGGCTGCTGACAATGCTAAACTAACCATTAGTTTTAGTAATCAGTCACAAATATTAACCAACACATAATAAATAGGAAATAAAATCCGCACACAAACAAACTAAAACGAGCTCGTCTAAACACCAAACAGAGCATATAGACCCGACTGTAAGCAAAATGGCTTAAAGGAGGAGGAATTACCTTCTTCGGGTGCAGCGAAGTGGGTGCGAATCCTCGATCTACACTCGAACACTCTCAAATTTGAGCTTGCGATGCTTGGATCCAAGGAAATACCAAGGCAAACGAAACAAAAAATTGATTTAACAACCTTTGACCCGATATTCAAACAATCAAACTAACTGCTAGCGGACTGATTTTAGGGTATTCCAAACGGTTAAACTTATATTTTTTCGGGGGATTCTTGTGGCTAAACGACTTCTTATTTCTGGGGGTTCGATGATTGAAACCTCTTTTATCGAATTCCCCGATTCCGAAAAAAAAAGTCCTCTCTTCAATGAAACTTGAAACGAGTATTTATAGGAAAAAACTAGGGTTTGCTAAAGAGAAAGGATGTGAGGAGAGAGAGGAGCGGGGGGACAACGTGAAGTGGGGGACAGCGGGGAACAGGGAGAGAACGGCGGTGGTGGGGATGGGATGACGATGAGAGAGGGAGAGAAAGAAGGGAAAGAGAAGAGAGGGGAGAAGACGAGCGGCGGTGAGGAAAAAAAATGAAGGAAAGAACCCTAAGGTTCTTTTGTTCACCGACCCGGGTCGGGTCATTGGACTGGACCGGGTCGGTTCAATAATGTGTTGGGTCGGGGTTATTTCTTCTGGGCTGGGTATTATAACGAATGGGCTGGTGATTATTTTAAATGATAATGGGCTAGTCCGAAAATAATATTGTTGATTGGGCTTTGATTTTGGATCAGATGAATTAAAATATGGGCTGAATTGAAAGAAATAGTTTGGCTTCTAAATTTAAATAAAAGACCCATTTTAATTAATTATATACTAAGCGGTGTTGAAAATATCCCTAATATAAAAGTACGTATTTATTAGTACTCAGAGGATAAATAACAATGCCGTAATAGTCGTGCGATAATATATTTGAAATTCAACAGTAAGTAAATGCTATTATTAAATTACGCGAAAATAAATGCGATGCGTGTGCATAAGCTGGTAAAAATGCTGAAATGATAAAAAATGCGAATTATAATAATACTGGTAACAAAATAACAACAACAATAATAATAATAATGATAATAATAATAATAATAATAATAATAATAATAATAATAATAATAATGATGATGATGATGATGATGATAATGATAATGGTGGTGGTAGTAACTGTAATAAAAATAAAATATAAGAACAGTAGTGACTACAACAGTATAATGAAACGCCAGTGTTAATAATTATAGTACAAAGACGTTGACTCAGTAGCCTATTTTGTCCCGGCTAAAGGATTTTGGAGGACTAAAGGTAAAGAAAAATTTGAGAGGATTACGACCGAACTCCGGTCTCCGAGTTGCCTACATATCTCGGGCTGCATGAGAATCAGGCCGTGTGTAGTTCTGGGATGACTACGACCCCTATGAATAACAAATCCCGATTGGTGCGAATCTTTGCAAAATATTGTCACAGTATCGAATAATGATGGCACTGGGTATTATGGTAGAACTCGAAAATTCTGCTGGAATGTGAGCAGGATATTTGGAGTTGGAGGCGAGTGTTCGAGGTAGATCTTTGACCCTTGGCGGGAAGTCTGCTTTCTTTCCCGACACATTGCCCCAATTCGCTGCCGAAGAAATAGTTCCACGTTGCGCTAAAGCACCTGCGAAGCTTAAAACTAGATTAAAAAAAAAGTGATGTAAAATAAGCCCATAAAAAGCTGCAATGATTTGAATAAATGATAGCCCCTGCTGAGGCTAACGCAAATGCGATTCTAGGCCGATGATTTCATGATAATGACGCCTTTGGCGATGATTAATGAGGCCTTAAACCGGATGAGCTATTTAAGCTGAATGATTCATGATAAATGAGGCCTTTAAAGATGGCGTGATGAATGCGTTCGCAGGGTAGCTGAAAGTAATAGTGCAATGTATGTGCGATGCGTTTGCGAGCATTCGCAAGGCATTTGAAAGTAATAATGCAATGCAGGTGCGGTGCGGTGCGTCTGCGAGCATACGCAGAGCATTTGAAAATAATAAAGCAATGCAGGTGCGGTGCGATGCGTCTGCGAGCATACGCAGGGCATTTGGAAATAATAAAGCGATGCAGGTGCGGTGCAATGCGTCTGCGAGCATACGCAGGGCATTTGGAAATAATAAAGCGATGCAGGTGCGGTGCAATGCGTCTGCGAGCATACGCAGGGCATTTGAAAATAATAAAGCAATGCAGGTGCGGTGCAATGCGTCTGCGAGCATACGCAGGGCATTTGAAAATAATAAAGCGATGTGGGTGCGGTGCAATGCGTCTGCGAGCATACGCAGGACATTTGAAAACAATAAAGCGATGCAGGTGCGGTGCAATGCATCTGCGAGCATACGCAGGGCATTTGGAAATAATAAAGCGATGCAGGTGCGGTGCAATGCGTCTGCGAGCATACGCAGGGCATTTGGAAATAAAAAAGCGATGCAGGTGCGGTGCAATGCGTCTGCGAGCATACGCAGGGCATTTTGAAATAATAAAGCGATGCAGGTGCGGTGCAATGCGTCTGCGAGCATACGCAGGGCATTTGGAAATAATAAAGTGATGCAGGTGCGGTGCAATGCGTCTGCGAGCATACGCAGGGTATTTGGAAATAATAAAGCGATGCAGGTGCGGTGCAATGCGTCTGCGAGCATACGCAGAGCATTTGAAAATAATAAAGCAATGCATGTGTGGTGCAATGCGTCTGCGAGCATACGCAGAGCATTTGAAAATAATAAAGCAATGCAGGTGCGGTGCAATGCATCTGCGAGCATACGCAGAGCATTTGAAAATAATAAAGCAATGCAGGTGCGGTGCAATGCATCTGCGAGCATACGCAGGGCATTTGAAAATAATAAAGAAATGCGGGTGCGGTGCATTTGAAAGTAGTAATGCATGTGCAGTGCGGGGTATTTGAAAGCAATAGGAAAAATTTGTGCATCGATACATTTGAAAGAATTTTCGCAAGACTCAAGCATTAATTCATTGCAAATCTTGAAGATTGTTGATACTCGAGAAGCATAATTGTTATAAGAAAACTCAAACCGTTCGATGTGCCATCCGTGCAAGGCTATACATATTTTAGCTTCCGCGACTTGGAAATCTGCATCCAAAGAAAATTTGTAAGTTTTGGGAGGGGTTGATTCGCGTTGACTTTGAAGATCTGGCTCTTGGCGCTTCATGCCTCCAACTTTGTCTGGACTTGTAACCTCCGCTCATTCTTAAGTCTTGACCAACTAATAAAACGATCTGATTGAAAGTCATATTATTTCAAAATAAAATATGCATAGTAAAATATGTGTATAGTGATAAATAATTTCTGCTGAACTTGAAACTGTGACACATTGTGAAACAAAGCGAATGCCTTTTCTCCGAAGTTTTCCTTTGTCTGCTGATCACAACTCTTCACATCTCTCGATGTCGCTTGTGATGATGCCTTTAAAAATTTGTCCCAGTTTCTGGCATAGGACGATGTGGGACTTTAAAAATGACGAGACCGAGCCTGACATAGGCTGCCTACGTATCCCACTAAGGGAATCAGGTCAAGCGTAGTTCAAATTACAAGCAGAAATAAAATTGAGATTTTCTAATAATGTGACCGAGGCCTATGTGGGCCGCCTACGTATCCCACCGTGGGAATCAGGTCAGGCGTAGTTCATGTTACAAAGCAAATGAAATTCTGAAAATTTTATCTCAAAAGACTAAACCCGATATAGGTTTCTTACGCATCCCGCCGAAGGAGCGTAGTTCCATTACATAGAAAGGTATTGTAAAACATTACATACAAAGGAAATGAAAAATCCTAGACGTAGTATCTCTTGACGCCGTCTGCATTGATAGCTTTCGGCCAAATTTCGCCATCCATTTCTGCTAGAATTAATGCTCCTCCCGTCAATACTCGATGAACCATGTAAGGCCCTTGCCAGTTAGGTGCAAATTTTCCCTTAGATTCATCTTGGCATGGGAATATGTGCTTTAGTACAAATTGCCCCGGTTTGAATTGTCTTGGTCTCACCTTCTTGTTGAAAGCTTTGGCCATTCTGTTCTGATAAAGTTTCCCATGACAAATTGCATTCATCCTCTTTTCATCAATGAGCATCAATTGTTCGTATCGATTCTGTATCCAGTTAGCATCACTTAACTCAGCTTCTTGGATAATTCTCAAAGATGGTATCTCTACCTCAGCAGGTAACACCGCCTCTGTCCCATAGACTAAAAGATAAGGCGTTGCCCCAGTTGAGGTCCTCACAGTGGTGCGATAACCGAGAAGGGCTAATGCCAGTTTTTCATGCCAATGCCTGTAATTGTCAATCATCTTCCTCAATATTCTCTTGATGTTTTTGTTGGCTGCTTCAACTGCTCCATTCATCTGAGGTCGATAAGGAGTGGAATTGCGATGAGTAATCTTGAATGTTTCGCAAATTTCCCGCATCAAGTCACTGTTAAGATTAGCTCCATTATCTGTTATAATCGACTCCGGGATTCCGAATCGACAAATAACGTTGTTGCGAACAAAATCTGCCACCACTTTCTTTGTCACTGACTTGTGCGAAGATGCTTCCACCCACTTTGTGAAGTAGTCAATGGCCACCAAAATGAACCTGTGCCCATTTGAGGCGGCCGACTCGATAGGAACAATGACATCCATGCCCCAAGCTGCGAAGGGCCACGGAGAACTCGTCACATTTAATTCATTTGGCGGGACTCGAATCAAATCGCCATGAATCTGACATCGATGACATTTTTGCACAAAACGGATGCAATCTGATTCCATAGTCATCCAGAAATAACCTGCTCGAAGAATTTTCTTGGCCAAAGTAAAACCATTCATATGAGGCCCACATGTTCCACCATGCACTTCTTCAATCAATCTGACCGCCTCTTTGGCATCAACACACCTTAGCAGTCCTAAATCTGGAGTCCTCCTATACAAGATTTCTCCACTTAGGAAAAAGTGGTTTGCTAATCTCCGAAGCGTTTTCTTCTGAACACTGGTTATGCCTTCTGGATAGTCTCCTGCCTTAAGATACTTCTTAACGTCATAGTACCAAGGTTCTCCATCAGGTTCTTCATCCACATAAAAACAATAAGCTTGTTGATCATGCACATTCACCTTAATAGGATCTATGTAATTCTTGTCCGGGTGCTGAATCATGGAGGACAAGGTCGCCAAAGCATCAGCAAGTTCATTTTGGGCCCTTGGAACATGTTTGAATTCCACCTTGATAAATCTTTTACACAAATCTTGTACGCAATGCAGGTACGGAAGTATCTTCACGTTCTTAGTGGTCTATTTGCCTTGCACTTGATGAACCAGTAAGTCTGAATAGCCTATAATCAAAAGTTCTTGTACATCCATATCAACAGCCATTCTGAGCCCGAGAATACAAGCCTCATATTCTGCCATATTGTTGGTGCACGGAAACCTCAGCTTTGCTGAAACGGGATAATACTGGCCTGACTCTGAAATCAAAACTGCTCCAACGCCTACTCCTTTGGAGTTAGCCGCCCCATCAAAGAACATTCTCCACCCTGGATATTCTTCTGCGATATCTTCCCCGACAAACAACACCTCCTCGTCAGGGAAATAAGTCTTAAGGGGCATGTATTCTTCATCCACGGGGTTTTCAGCAAGATGATCTGCTATTGCCTGCCCTTTGACAGCCTTTTGAGTAACATATATAATATCGAACTCACTTAGCAAAATTTGCCATTTGGCTAGCTTCCCAGTAGGCATAGCCTTCTATAAGATATACTTGAGTGGATCCATCCTTGAAATGAGATAAGTGGTATATGCAGACAGATAATGTCTCAACTTCTGTGCTACCCAAGTCAAGGCACAACAGGTGCGTTCCAATAAAGTATATCGCGCCTCGTAAGGTGTGAACTTCTTGCTCAAATAGTATATTGCTTGCTCTTTCTTCCCCGTTTCATCATGCTGTCCCAACAGTCATCCAAACATGTTCGCCGACACGGACAAATACAACAACAAAGGTCTCCAGCTTCTGGAGCCACCAAAACAGGCGGATTAGACAAATACTCTTTGATTCTATCAAAAGCTTTTTGGCAATCTTCAGTCCATTTGGTAGCAGCATACTTCTTCAACAACTTGATTATTGGATCGCATATCACCGTCGATTGTGCTATGAACCGACTAATGTAGTTGAGGCGACCGAGGAAACTCATCACGTCCTTTCGACTCTTTGGGGCAGGCAATTCTTGAATGGCATTTATCTTCGAAGGGTCCAATTCTATACCCCTCCTGCTCACGATAAAACCCAACAACTTCGCTGCAGGAACGCCAAATGCACATTTTGCGGGGTTTAACTTCAGATTGTATCGTCTCAACCTATCGAAGAACTTCCTCAAATCTGTCAGGTGATCTGAGCTCTTTCGTGACTTGATGATGATATCATCCACATAGACTTCGATCTCTTTATGGATCATATCATGAAAAATAGTGGTCATGGCTCTCATATAGGTAGCACCGGCATTCTTAAGCCCAAAAGGCATCACCCGATAATTGTACACTCCCCAAGGTGTGATGAATGCTGTTTTCTCAGCATCTTCTTCATCCATTAGAATTTGATGATATCCTGCGTAGCAATCAACAATGGACTGCAACTCATGCTTCACACAATTATCAATGAGTATGTGGATATTCGGGAGGGGAAAGTCATCTTTCGGACTAGCCTTATTGAGATCCCGATAATCTACGCATACTCTGACTTTGCCATCCTTCTTTGGTACGGGCACGATATTGGCTAGCCAAGTGGGGTACATTGTAGCTCGAATGACCTTTGCGTCAAATTTCTTGGAGATCTCTTCCTTGATTTTTAAACTCAAATCCGGTTTAATGTTTCTCTTCTTTTGTTTTACCAGAGGACAAGATGGATCGATAGGCAACTTATGCGAAACAATGTCAGTGCTTAAACCCGACATATCATCGTAAGACCAAGCGAACACATCTATATATTCTTTCAAAAGGTTGATCAATTCTTCCCTTTGTGACGGAGTCAAATGGATGCTGATTCTTATTTCCATCATGATTTTTGAATTTCCTAAATTTATAGTTTCTGTTTCATCCAAATTTGGCTTTGGCATATTCTCGAAATATTCAAAATCCTTAGTTAACTCTTCAGGTTGCATATCCTCTTCATATTCTTCAGAGTTTTGCTCGGCATTTACTATGGGCTCGCTTGTTCCATTATGCGTCACATTCACAGTATCGACAGATTTATTAATTTGATTGCTGAAAAATAAAAAGAAAATTAATTAAACAAAGACGGAAATATAAATAAAAGCATGGCTTGAATTTTGCATTTGAGCTTTCAAAAGTTTGGAGGCAAAACAACAAAAGCATAAGAACGATTCAGGCCTCAATTTTGAATCGTGTTTGTTTCATTAAATATTGAATACAAATTGTATACCAAGGCTCCCGGAGAAACGGGGGCGGGGTACAAGTCCAATTGTTCAAACGGTATCCAGGCTCAGCATCCCAGATAGTTGGTCTTTCAGAGCATTCATCCGAAACCATGTTGCATTTCATTTCCTCCTCGGCAATGAATAAATTCTTAAAAATTTTCATGAGGCTGTCTTCAGGTTCTTCCTCTGATGCTTGGGCGGCGGATGCTTTAAGAAATGACTGATTCAAGAGAGGAACAGGCTTTGGCAAGGGAATGTCACTTCTTCCTTTGAGACTAGCCAGGTCAATCTCTTCAAGAGTGGGCTCATACCCAAGACCGAAAGTATATCTCTGCCCGGGTAACTGAATCGGTTCCACAATTCCATCCAAGTGCAACCTGAGGCCTCTACCGGGCCGGAAGCCATTCTTCAACATCTCCCATGCCACCATCATAAGCACCTGTGGCAATTTTACCCTTTCTTCTTGAGCAGCACACATAGTTTCTTTGATATGGAAAACAGATCCATCTAGCTTTCTACACTTTCGATAACAGGAACTAAGCTTTCAGGATAGATTGAATTGCTGCCTTCTCCATGGATCACCACTTCTTGATGATTCCAAACAAACTTCAGACTTTGATGCAAGGTAGAGGGAACCGCGCCAGCCATGTGGATCCATGGCCTTCCTATCAGCAGATTGTAACTAGCAGATATATCCATTACTTGGAATTCCACCATGAACTCCACAGGCCTAATTTCGAAGGCTAAATCAATTTCTCCCACAACACCTCTTTGGGCTCCGTCAAAACCTTTGACTCACACCTGACTATCGCGAAGTTTCCCAACATCAATCCCTAAGGCTCGTAGAGTAGTAACAGGACATATATTCACAACTGAACCTCCATCAATCAACACCTTGGAGATGAATTTGTCCCTGC
Source organism: Lycium barbarum (assembly GCF_019175385.1). Taxonomy (NCBI): domain Eukaryota; kingdom Viridiplantae; phylum Streptophyta; class Magnoliopsida; order Solanales; family Solanaceae; genus Lycium; species Lycium barbarum. The sequence goes on from NC_083337.1 coordinate 38,727,754, forward strand.
ATCTGATGGTGATGTTCAATGCCTTGTTATGCCCCAAACCTTCAGGTGGAAATTCGTCGTTATGAAAAGAAACCCTGTGGGCTTCAAGGATTTCCCCCACCATAGCTGACAGTTTCTCGCTGGAAGTCTCAGGCGGAACATAGGCTTCATTCAGTAATTTCGCTAAAGCGTTCCTATGAGCTTCAGAACTCATCAACAATGCCAATAAAGAAATTTGAGCTGGCGTTTTCTTCAACTGTTCTACAACAGAATATTCTTTGGTTGGCATCTTTCTCCAGAATTCTTCAATCTCAGGCTCAGTTACAGCCTTCTTTTGGCCATTTTCTTTACCTGGCGCACCTCGTGCTATCTACTCAGGGGCGTAACACCGCCCCGATCTAGTCACTCCGGCCGCAACAGTTTCCACGACCAATTTTCCCTTGGCTTTGTCCCTTTCGTCAAACTGATAATTCCAGGGCACTGCTTTGGTGCTGCAAAAAGGTGTTTCAGCAACTAAGGTAGTGATTCTAGGCCTTGGAGTGCGCACTTCTACTTCAAATGGGGCCCTCATTTGGACTGTGATCACTGGAGCAACAACCTTCTCCTCTTTCTTAACCGACACGATAGTCCCTTCCAAATTGCAATCTTTGTAAATGGTAATCATGTGCACATTCGCATTGCCATGATTGGGAAACAGATTGTTGTTTACATTTGGGGGAGCTCCTTTGAGCTGGATGACCCCTTCTTTGATCAGTGCTTCGATTTTGTCCTTGAGAGTAAGGAAATTCTCAATATCATGTCTGGTAACTCCTGAGTGATATGCACAATGTTTAGTCTCGTCATACCATCCAGGAAGGGGATTAGAAACTCTTCCCTGAATGGGTTGTAGTATCCCCGCGGCTCTCAATCTTTCATACAACTGGGCTAAGGGTTCGGCTAATGGTGTGTAGGTTTTAGTTTGCTTTCTTTCGAAGTTAGGGCGAGGTCTGGGTGTATTTTGTGGGCGGTTTAGTGATTGGTATTGGGGTTGCGGTGAGTAGGTTGGCTGGTATTGTGATACGCTTTGATGGGCGGGTGCTCGAGGTGAGTGATATGCTTGTTGGGTATGATAAATAGGATAGGGAGTGGGTGGAGGTTGGTAATAAGGCTGAGGGGCTTGGCTGTAGTAGGAAGGCTGGTATGAAGGGTATTGGTAGGGTAACAATTGGTTCGGTTTTCGTTCCTGGATGGTCGTAGCCGCGGACACTCCGTCCCTCTTCTTCTTAGCTGAGTCTGCTTGGATCGCCTTACTTGTGGCTTGCAAGGCCGCGAGGTTTGTAACTCTTCCTGTTTTGATTCCCTCTTCTATGAAATCACTCATTCTGATGACTTCGGAAAACTTCTGTCCGATGACGCTTATCAGTCTTTCATAGTATGTGGCATATTTCAAAGACTGTACAAAAAGCGTTGTCATCTCACTCTCTGCCATTGGGGGCTGGACTTTTGCGGCTTCCGCTCTCCAGCGCATAGCATACTCTCGGAAAGTCACTGTCGACTTATTTTCTAACTTCATCAAGTAGAACCGGTCTGGGACAGTCTCGGTGTTGAACCTAAACCTGTCCATGAAATCTTGGGCCATTTCTCCCCAACTATGCCATTTCTGCGGGTCTTGGCATGTATACCAATCCAGCGCTTCTCCCGTCAGACTCCTTATGAACAATTGCATCCGAATGGCCTGATCTTTTCCCACTCCGATAAGCTTATCACAGTATGATCTTAAGTGAGCTCGAGGATTCCCCTTCCCATCAAACATGTCAAACTTCGGTACTTTATATCCAGCAGGTAACTCGATGTAAGGATGAATGCACAGATCTTCATACTCAAGTCCTTCACATCCTTTGTTGGTTTGGATGTTTCTAACTGCTTCTCTCAGACTGCGAAGCTCTTTTGCTACATTCTCGTCCGCTCTTGCCCTGGCTTCCCTTTCTATCTCCTCATAAGGGTCAACCTCTGGATGCTGCACAGCCTGTAACTGGATAGTGAAAGGTGGAGCTTCTGCTACACATACTGGTGGCACATACTGCGTATTATGGTTAGCGGTGTGCGCCAATGGTATATGTTGAGTCGCTTGGTAGTTTTGTGCAAGTGGGTTAGTTTGGGTGACTACAGGTTGAGGAATGTAGGGAGTGGTGAAGGGTGGCGGATTTGTTTGTTGGAAGTTAATTTGCTGGGGGTTGGCTTGTTGCGGGTCATTTGGATGCGAGATAGTTTGTTGTATGTTGGTTTGTTGCGGGGCGGTTTGCGGCGGGATGGTTTGTTGTGGGTGGATTGGTGGTGGAATGGCTTGTTGTGGATTTGATTGTTGTGAGATGGTTTGTTGCTGGCTATTTTGTTGTGAATTGGTAGTGTTTGGATTGACTGTGTAAAGCGGTGGATTTGGGGGAGAGGGCTGAGGAGCGGGCGAGTCAACAGGTGAAAAGGATGGTGGAATTGTTGTGTTTGTTCTTTGTTCGTGGTGAGGAGTATTGAGGGTGATGGATAGATTGGTAAGATTTCGCAGTCGCTCGATTTCAGTTTGCATATTGGCTATTTGCTGCATCAGTTGGGCGATGAGTTCGTGGTTCCCTCGTCCCGAAGCTTCGGGTTCCTCTCTTGGAATGGTGACAAGTCCCAAGCCAGTCTGTTCGGATGCCCCTGAATCATTCATATCGCTGGATGCTCGTGTTTTTGACCTTGTGAAATACGGATGGTCTGCCAGTTCGCAGTCAACGCGAATCAACCTTTGGGGGGATAATCAAAATAAAATAAAACCTTCAAAAATGAAGAAAACTGCGTTAGTACAGTGTGAATGCTTGCTGCTTAAAGTAAAATAATGCGAACATTGGGCGAATAACGTTGAAAGAAAATGCATATTGCATAGCAAACAAATCACATAGTAAAAGAGAAACATAGCGCGACCTATTATGCACGGGACCTCTCTTGTGCCGGAGGTAAGCCTAACGCCAAATATTCGGGATTATGATAGAGTGATCCAAACCATTTAATTGTAACATTTGAGTTTGGGAATAAAGAGGCCAAATTCTATTGAACAAAATCAAAGCGAGTACATCAAATAAACCAGAATACATCAAAGATAGAATAATACAGAGGTAATCCTAAACTTGGCCTAAATTTGATCATGCTGGAGGCTGAGATGAAGATGATGCTCCATCATTGCTAGGCCGTGCTCCCGTACTTTCGAAATATTGCAAGATGTTCGTCATTTGATCCCACATCTCGGGAGTGACAACCATGGCCCCCAAGCGAGTATGTCTTATCCGAATTGTCTTCAGTTTGTCTTCGAAACCTGATTCGCCTGCTGGGCTAAATTCTATGTTACCATAATCTTCTTGCAGCCATGCGTGATATTCTGGAATACCTCTCGCCGGTCCAACCCCAATGCTTATTGGGTCAGTGTTAACCCATTCATCGAGAATTAGGCCAGCTCTAGGAACTCTGATGTCCGGCCCAAAAAGTATTTCAGAACCGCTCATGTCAGCTTGGAGAGGGATTACTTGATCTATACCAAACTGCCGAAGCACACGTACCGGGGCGTATGGCTGGAGGCCTTTCAGCCCAATAAGCTCAATGTAATAAAGTTTCCTTCCTCTAATGTAAGCCGTGGTGCGGGGTAACAAAGGATACTTCTATTGGATTTGATCACCAGTTCTGGAAGCCAAGAACTTATACCAATCGTGAGTGCCAACCGGAGATATGAACGGTTTCGTCCTCTTATAAAAACTACCAATTTTGTTTGACTCACTAAAGCATATATCCGTCATATTCGGGCGTTGATAGAAATGCTCCATCACCCACATCTGGAGGAAAAGATTGCAACCCTCAAAGAAATTTGTTTTTCCCCGTTTACACTTTCCTAGAGCTCGGAATATTTCCGCCAAAATCATTGGAACTAAAGTGAGTTGTGCACCATCAACCCCTTCAAAGAGCGCTCGAGTTACAGAACAAATGCAGGTGCTGATCTGGCCGTATTCATGTGCGAATACCAAAATCCCGAGTAAGGCTACAGCGAATACGATGGGTCGTCTAACTTGCCACTATGTTGGAGTGCACGAAAATTCTTTTTTGAACAATTTAAACCCGTCTTGACGCCCATACCTCTCGTATAAATAGTCCAAAGATACTCAATTATTTTCGAAGCATCGAAGTTCCTTTGTGTTTTTCAAACCCAAATAGCAGAGAAATTTCTTTCCCGATTGACTGTGCGGGATAATCTGACCCTTCCCTTGGTATTTTAAATTCGTGAAGTAGCTTATCTCTTCCAATGTGGGTGTGAGCTCGAAATCTTTAAATTTGAAAACCACTCGGTCGGGGTCCCAAAATTGAAGTATAGTTCTAACTATATGCTTGTCCGGGGTGATTTGCAACAGCGAAGGGAGGAACTTCGACATCCTTGTGACCGCCAATCTACTACCCAAGTCTAAATCTTCCCACCATACCCTCAACTTGCTCGGGACGCCGCTGACCATCTTAATTTTAGGAATCTGCGGGATGAAATCCATCCTACAAAAAAGAAGAAAAATAAAGATTTTCCCCAAACTCGAAGTGTCATGATTAGGCTTGGATCCTTCTATCATTATCACGTTACACATAATATGCTTACGGTCGTTGGGTTATGAAACCCGTCAACAATTTGGTAGGTTTCCTAATTGTGGAGTCGATAACAAGGACCGACCCACCTAAGGCTTATGCATGCATGACTTAATAAAATTGGTGGCAAAGCTCTATCTTAAGGTTTTCTAAGATTTGGCTTACTAGACGCAAGGTTCCCGAGCGGACTACTCGAGTGAGAAGGCTACGCGGTCACCGTTATTCGGACACCCCGCGCATACGCCAACTCTCCTAAAATTTGAATTCTACGAAGAAATTTGCGGGTGCGCAAAACACACCTCGCGTGTACGTGTGATAGTGTGAGTTAACCAAAAAATGGAGGAAATATGAACGGAATGCCAGTTTAAGGAAAACAGTAACATAGAAAACTTGTCATAATAAAGCAGCCATTTGAAAGCACATAAGAAAACAACCAAGCAAAAATAAAGGCAGAATACCCAAACATCTGATTAATTAATTATTAACCTAAGTTGTTATGGTTAAGAACCCAAGTTCCCCAGCAGAGTCGCCAAGCTGTTATACCCCATTTTAACTGGGTTGAAGCGGAGTACAACATATTGGTGATTCCTATTTTTTTCGTTTAAAGGAGTCGCCACCTAATTGATTTTAAGGTGAATTAGGGCACCTAATTTATTAACTAAGGTAAAGCTAACTAAACCTCCATTAAAAATTTGCTTAATCAGGGTGATTCTAGGTAAGGGTTCTATATTATTCCAAAGGGAAGGGGTTAGGCATCCTTTAGAATTCGTTAACTACGGTTATCCGGCCAAACTTAGGTTAATTAATTAATGCTAAATAAGATGCCTGAAATTTAAGAAAAGGGGATAGGAAATGTTGCTAAGGTTTTTAAGAAAATATAAGAATGTTGCTTAAGATAGGATTTAGAGAGAATATAATAATCTGCATTAAAAGAAAATTTTAAATGCCTTTTAAAATAAAACTTATAAAAGTTGCTAGGGCTTTAAATAAAAAATACTATTTAGAATAAGATTTGTAGAAAGTATAATAATTTGCATAAAAGGAAACTTCAAATGCCATTTAAAATAAACTTATAAATGTTGCAAAACTTTAGATAATAATCCTATTAAAAAAATAAGATTGCATAAAATATATAAGTAGAAGAAAATGTGAATTTGTGCAATGTTTAATAAATATTTGAAATAACTGAAATGCCGGGGGATTGATTGATTTTAGGAGTATAAAAATACGAAAATAGCTAATGAAAACTCTCTTTATCCTTTTCATTACTTCTTATTAACTGTGCTTCGCTAAAATTTTATGATTGATTCAAACTTGAAGAGCTATTTATAAAATATACTTGAATTTATATTTACATATTAGTGACGTTTTGAAATTTCTAGGATAATAAGAATAAAATATGATTCTCTTAACTCGAAATATATAGTCATGCTGTTTTGCAAATCAATTATTCCAAATAAAATAATATTAGACATTATAAATAGTTTTAACATAAAAAAAAAGAAGAGAATAGACTTATGGAATTGATTGTTAATCTTCTTTAATCTAACTACCCATTACTAAACTATCCATACTAATTTCCAATAATTCATCTAAGCCAAGGGAAAACAGAATAAGAAAAAGTGTTAGTCAAATAATATACAAGTTAAAGGCATAAAATAAAGCAGAGGCATAAATAAAGTTAAATGGGCTCAGCCCATTTTTTAGGACTGCTGCTGCGAACTGTTCATGCTTATTGGGCTTTGGCCCAAAATTTCTTTTTCCGATGTAGACTGTTGTTGCCGTATGGGCCTCGGCCCAACATTTTTTGTTCTACGCAACTGATAGGGCTGACTCGATAAGAGAGTTTCGTTGGGCTTTAGCCCAACATTGAATGCGGAAGAAGAACGAGTCCCTTGAACTCATATGCGATGGTCATGCATAAAACGGAAAAATAGGAATTAGTACGTGATCAACAAACAAAGCCAAAATATATAATGCAAGTTCAACAGACCAGTGGGTTATGTATCTATCATGAATATTCGAATATATTTCGTATATACACATTCATAAGGATGCTTAAAAGGTTAATATCGAAGGATTCAGTATTGAAAACAATATAGTAAATAGGACAGCCTAGTCAAGCGTACACAGAATTGAACAAATTAGGACATTTTATTGGCACAAATCAGTTTAAATGAAGAGAAGAAAGAAGAGAAAGAGGCACACATCCAGAGAACGTTTAAAAGGAACAATGTTCATATATAATCCTGAAAAGAGCACACTCTCCGCAAATCAGGCTTAAGAAAAGAACAAACAAACACACTCTTGGCTTTTAAAAGGGAAACTGTCACTTGACAAATTAAGTTCTAGGAAAAGGTCATACAGTTTTGCACACTTGATATTTAAAGGATCATACGACTCATATAAATAGCTTTTTAAAGATAATGAACACTCCATAACTTAGTCTTGAAAGGGAATAGATCAATTAAATCCACAGGAACAGTTTTGGAGAATAACAAGCACCCTATGTTTGATTCTGAATGAAGTATCAAGTTCATACAAATTCAGTTTTTTTTTTCAAGAACTCAGACACTTCACAACCATAAACTAAGAAAAGGAAGAAGAATTTACACACTGGTTTTTTGAGAGAAAAGAGTCAATCAGTCTCACTTTTTAGTTCTAGAAACAAACCGACACTCTCATTTATTTAAGCCAAGGATATATCATTCATTTGTAAATCACACTATTATTCAAGAAAAGAGGTTTCTCAGCAGGTTTAAAACTTAAATAAATAAGTAAAAAAAAGAAAAAAAGAAGAAGGTGCGAGTAAATACTGTAAACATCACGCAGGTATAGGAAACTGAATTTGCACTCTTGTAAAGATGAACAAAGCACAAAATACCACAGCAACAGATCACTTAAGGATAGGACAAGAAAGAAAGATCATCATTTTAGTCCAATGGGCTCAAAGAGGTCCTTAATCCTTATTCATTTTTTACCAAACAATGAGAGAAGCTAGGACTAGCTTCCTATTTACTAAGCTTATTACAAAATAAGTAGGTTTGAAGTGGCAAATTCCTTTTGAGGAAAGTAACTAATATAATCAATCAAGGATATCAAGTTCTGTTTCTAAAAAAAAACAAGTGAAGGTATGCCAAATATTAGTGTTCTATATTTGGTGAAAAAGGAAGCTGGAAATCTACTCTCAGAAGAAATTCAACTCACCAATAGGTCTCTGGCCTTAAGGTTGGAAATCAGTATCAACAACTTTTTTAAAAAAAACTGAGTATGACAAATATATAAAATTGATTCTTCCCAAAATAACTACAAGTTTTTAGCAAAACAAGTCTCATCAAGATTCACCATACACAGAAGAGAGAAAGTTCACATAGGCAAGTATTAAGCACATGGATCACAGCAAGAATAAACCACACTAGTTTATGAAAACTAAATCCCTATTTTCCTGAATCAATCCATGAGAACGAAACAAACACAGCTGATAAAAGATTAGATGTTATTTTTTGGAAAAATGTGTTGGCCAGTTCATGTCAACAATTTTGGTCAAGAAAGACAATCAGACACTTAGCAAACCCCAGAACTTCTCTTTTTGTCTTTTAAATAAACTGATAACAAACAACCAAGTACAGACATCCAGGCAATCAAATTATGTCAAATAGTACGCAAATCAAAAGAGAATCCAGAATTTAACTTTACCCTTCTCCTAGTCTCATTCTTTACATTGAAATTCATTCTTTCCGGAAAAAAATCGAATGTAATGCAAACAAGTTGATTGAACATAAGGTAATCCAAACAGTTTCAAAGAACCAATGTTGACCCTTTCGAAAGGAAGAGAATCCATTACTTTCGAAAAGAAGAGAATCCATTACTTAACCATCTACTAGTGAAATCTTGTTCAATAAACTATCACAAAGTGATTCGTAGTCCTAGTTCAGACAGGTCCCAAGCAAACCTGTATACATTTTAACTTTAAAGTCTACTAGTGGTGAGATGCAAGCAGTTTTAAGTCATGTAAAGTAGTAGACATGTGTCGTTCTCAATAAAACAAAGACTCTTAATCGCATACAAGATACATGGGTTAATGAGTTCCTCTTTGTGATGATTCAAACTCAAACCAGGGTCAAGCAAGAGAGAACCACATAGCAAATTGATCTTTAAGCATGCTACTGTACCAAACAGAGGGCGCAAAATTATCAGCAAATGAACATACTAACAAAAATGTAGTATAACAAGTGACAACAGCTAAATGTACAGGCAAACCTATGCTCAAAACTAGTAGGTATGTGAGGAAATTATCGATTTAAGCATGACCTGATTGCATGAGAATACATGACTAAGATGGGTTAAACATGAACATCATTCAAATAAGGTACTAGGCATCATCCATAAACACATGGATTAGTAATATCCAAACTCACATAAGAACTAACAACATACTTAAAAACTAATCATAACGACAAAACTAACACCAGACTGAAAACTGGACTACATTAAAGTAATAATACAATAGCAGCTAAACTAACATATAAGCAAACGACACTATATTAAACTAAAATGGAACAGACTTATAATGCTAAGGCTGCTGACAATGCTAAACTAACCATTAATTTTAGTAATCAGTCACAAATATTAACCAACACATAATAAACAGGAAATAAAATTCGCACACAAAAAAACTAAAACGAGCTCGTCTAAACACCAAACATAGCATATAGACCCGATTGTAAGCAATATGGCTTAAAGGAGGAGGAATTACCTTCTTCGGGTGCAGCGAAGTGGGTGCGAATCCTCGATCTACACTCGAACACTCTCAAATTCGAGCTTGCGATGCTTGGATCCAAGGCAATACCAAAGAAACGAAACAAAAAATTGATTTAACAACCTTTGACCTGATATTCAAACAATCAAACTAACTGCTAGAGTACTGATTTTAGGGTATTCCAAACGGTTAAACTTATATTTTTTCGGGGGATTCTTGTGGCTAAACGACTTCTTATTTCTGGGGGTTCGATGATTGAAACCTCTTTTATCGAATTCCCCGATTCCGAAAAAAAAGTCCTCTCTTCAATGAAACTTGAAACGAGTATTTATAGGAAACAACTAGGGTTTGCTAAAGAAAGGATGTGAGGAGAGAGAGGAGCGAGGGGACAACGTGAAGTGGGGGACAACAGGGAACAGGGAGACAACGGTGGTGGTGGGGATGGGATGACGATGAGAGAGGGAGAGAAAGAAGGGAAAGAGAAGAGAGGGGAGAAGACGAGCGGCGGTGAGGAAAAAAAATGAGGGAAAGAACCCTAGGGTTCTTTTGTTCACCGACCCGGGTCGGGTCATTGGACTGGACCAGGTCGGTTCAATAATGTGTTAGGTCGGGGTTATTTCTTCTAGGCTGGGTATTATAACGAATGGGCTGGTGATTATTTTAAATGATAATGGGCTAGTCCGAAAATAATATTGTTGATTGGGCTTTGATTTTGGATCAGATGAATTACTGAATTGAAAGAAATAGTTTGGCTTCTAAAGTTAAATAAAAGACCCATTTTAATTAATTATATACTAAGCGGTGTTGAAAATATCCCTAATATAAAAGTACGTATTTATTAGTACTCAGAGGATAAATAACAATGCCATAATAGCCGTGCGATAATATATTTGAAATTCAACAGTAAGTAAATGCTATTATTAAATTACGTGAAAATAAATGCGATGCGTGTGCATAAGCTGGTAAAAATGCTGAAATGATAAAAAATGTGAATTATAATAATACTGGTAACAAAATAACAACAACAATAATAATAATGATGATGATAATAATAATAATAATAATAATAATAATAATAATAATAATAATAATAATAATAATAATAATAATAATAATAATAATAATAATAATAATAATGATGATGATGATGATGATGATAATGATAATGGTGGTGGTAGTAACGGTAATAAAAATAAAAGATAAGAACAGTAGTGACTACAATAGTATAATTAAACGCCAGTGTTAATAATTATAGTACAAATATAAATATTCCTTAAGTTGTTAAAATATTAGAAGCGTAAATGTTTTGGGGAAGGCGGGACAAAATTGGGTGTCAACAGCCGGCATGTCCCAAGAAGCTACGAACTCCTTTGACAGAGATAGGTGGAGGGAGCTTGGCTATATAACTTTTGCTTGGTCTACCTCAATACCCTTCTCGAAAATCCTATGGCCAAGGACAATCCCTTCTTTCACCATGAAATGTCATTTCTTCCAATTAAGTATAAGGTTGGTTTCTTCACACCGCTTCAATACCTTACCGACATTGGCAAGACATTCGTCAAAAGAGTCACTAACAACCAAAAAGTCATCCATGAAGACTTCCAAGAAATCTTCCACCATATCCGAGAAAATAGATATCATAAATCGTTGGAAAGTAGCCGGGGCATTGCATAAGCCAAAAGACATGCAGCTAAAAGCAAAAGTGCCATAAGGACAAGTGAAAGTGGTTTTCTCTTGGTCCTCTAATGCAATATTAATTTGGTTGTACCCCGAATAGCCATCCAAAATGCAATAATAAGATCTTCCGGCTAGCCGATCAAGCATTTGATCAAGAAAAGGCATAGGGAAGTGGTCTTTACAAGTCGCGGTGTTGAACTTTCGATAGTCCATACACACTCGCCATCCGATAACTGTCCTTGTAGAAATCAACTCATTCTTGGAATTAGGGACAATAGTGATGCCTCCCTTCTTTGGCACACATTGCACCGGACTACCCATGGACTATTTGAAATTGGGTATAGCACACCCGCATCCAACCATTTGATTATCTCCTTCTTGACCACTTCTTGCATAGGAGGGTTTAGCCTTCTTTGATGCTCTACACTTGGTGAAATATCCTCCTCAAGTTCGATTCTATGTTCACAAACACCGGAGGGAATCCCCATACTATCCGCAATAGTCCACCCAATAGATCTTCGATAAGCCCGCAACACTTCAAGCACCTTTTGGGTTTGTTCCTCATTTAACAAAGATGAGAGAATAACCGGTAAAGTATTATCTGGGCCAAGAAAAGCATACTTCAAATGAGTGGGAAGTAGCTTGAGCTCATGTTTTGGAGGCTCAATAATCGAAGGCTTAGCCGGAGGAGTGGTTCTTTTATCAAGATCAAGAGATAATTTCTTTGGCTCATAAGAATACTAGCCCTGGCCAATAAGAGAATTAACCGTTTCAATATACCCCTCCATGTTGTTCGACTCAAAATTCACCAAAATAGCCGAAAGTGTTTTGTCAAAGTGCTCCTCCTCTAACTTTTGCTTCACCGCTTCGTCTACCATATCGAAAGAATCAATGAACGAAATTCTCTAATAAGCACTAGGAAATTTTAACCCCTTGCTAGCTTGGAAAGTTACCTCCTCATCATTGACCCAGAATTTTATTTCATTCTTTTCTGAGTCCATTAGAGCTCTCCCGGTGGCAAGAAATTGCCTCCCCAAGATAATTGGGACTTCTTTGTCAACCGCACAATCAAGGATGACAAAATCCGCCGACAATAAGGATCCCCCACTCTAACAAGGACGTCATCAACAACCCTTACCGGTCTTTTGATGATTCTATCGGCTATTTAGAGACGCATGCTCGTTAGTCTAGGTGTTCCCAAACCCGATTGTTTATAGATGGCTAGTGGAATCAAATTAATACTAGCCCCATTATCACATAAAGCACGAGCAAAATCATGATGACCGATAGTGCAAGGGATAGTGAAAGCCCCGGGATCTCCCTTCTTCTCAACCTTTGATGACGAAATAATAGTGCTCACACGGTGGGTGACTCCCACCGTATCATGCTTTATTGATCTTTTCTTCGTCAACAAGTCTTTCAAGTATTTAGCAAATCCCGACATTTCTTGGAATGCATCAAGAAATGAGATATTCATTGACAACCCTTTCAATTGGTCGTAGAAGCGTTGGGACTTGGCATCCTCCGTTTTTTTCATCAATCTTTGTGGGAACCGGGGAGGAGATTTATATCTTTGAGTCAAGGGTTTAATTGCCCCGTGACCTTGCGCTTTTGAGTGCTACCCCCGGTAGTTTTTTCAACACTTGGCACCTCATGACCCTTGAGAACAATAGGGTGTGCTTCCTTCTCTTTCTCAACAATAATAGGCACTTCAATTTGTGCCTCCAGTTCTTCAATTTATTCCTCAATAACCTCATCGACAATCAGCTCGACAATGATAGGTTCAACCACTCTCTCATTCGCCGCATTAAGGATCTTCCCACTTCTAGTAGAAATAGCTTTTCATGAGGAAATGTGATCACCTCCACTACCCTTTGGGTTCGGAATTGTGTCGCTAGGAAGGCCCCCTCTTTGTGGTGGATGTTGCTCACGAGAAAGATCTCGCATTTATGACTCAAGTTTTTGAATCGAAGCGGTGTGAGAGCCCACCACTTCAGTCAAATTTTCCATCTTCTTGTCACTCTTATTTTGGTTGTCCAAGATATTTTCAAGCATAGATTCCATTCGAGAGGTCCCTTGATCATTGGAAGGACCCTCTCGCCAATTTTGAGAGTTAGAAGAGCGACCCTTTGGTGGAACATAGGCATTGGAATTCCGATTACCATAATTGTTTGTTATATCCCGCAATTTTGCACATTCGAAAAATTTGAAATAATGGTGACTTGTAAGGGGTAAAGCAATATTTTGATTTTAGAAAATATATATGTTGTTTATGAAAAGTATTGAAGTGGAAATGTTGAGGAAGGCCAAGGGCAAAATTGGAAATTTTGGAAATTAGCTTCGGGAATTACAAAAATTAGCCACAAGTAATTGGGCCAAAAAAAAAAAACAAGAGGCCCAAAGGGATGAAGTGGCCGGCCATGGTCCAAGTGAGAGAGCCCAAGCCCAATTTGTTTTATCCATGTGGCAGTTAATAAAAAGGATCACCAAGTCTTCCATTTGAAGAAGTTTCAAGAACAAACAAGAAAAATAAGAGAAGAGAGAACAAGAAGGAGAGGCCTACGGCCAAAGAAGAGAGAAAAAAAATTGGAGCTCAAATCTTGAGTTTAAAAAAAATCATCTTTTGTGGAATTACTACTAATCTCAAGGTCCTCTTCATTGTGATACAAATTTGGGAGCAAGAGAGTATTTTTTTTTATCAAGTGAAGAGTTTGGAAAAAGGTAAGAATTCTACTTCTTTTATCTTGGGAGAATTCTATATATATGTTGTAGTATGTGTAAATGAATGAAAAGTATGAAAAATTGTGTGTTGTGGGTGTTGTGTGTGGTGACCGTGTGAATCACATTAGTGAAGGAGCAAGAATTAAATTATTTAGTATGCTAATTGTGTTGTTGTGACCTTGTGATGTAAATGGAAGGCTTATGGTGTTAGTTGGTGCGGAAATTTGTAGTAAGGTTGTTGTAGGAAAGTAATGTGATTTTAATATGATTTTATCTAATTGCGGGAATGAAGTTGTTATGTGTAAAGTATTGTTTTAGTTGTGAAATTGAAAGAAGGAAATGTGTCGTCGTTGTTTTGTCGCACTGGTGGGAAATTCGGGTGAAGTATGTGTTGGTGGAATGGTGTGAATATTGTGTGGATTGAATGAAATGCTTATGAATTGTGTTTGGTTGATCATGGATTAGTAATGAATATGTGAGCGTTGGAATTGGCTTGAAAATATGTAGTGAATTGAATGTTAATGGATTATGTAGCAATGAAGACTACTAATGTTGGAATATGTCTTAAATTGATTGTTGGTATCATTGGAATAATCGTTGGTATTTTTGCTGACATTGTGGCCGAGTTAAATTCTCGGATTTGTTGTTGTATTTCTGGACGAGTTGAATTCTCGGGGATGGCGCATTTACAGGGGAAATGCTGCCGAAATTTCTGTAGAAATAAGGTGTTTGATTGGAATTGAGTTCTTAGGTGTTTGTAACTAATATTTGGTGCGCATTAATGTTGTTGTAGATTTTGTGGAGCCAAGGGCCTGAATTCGAACTTGCGTAGGAAGCGGGCGAGGTATGTAAGGCTTACCTTTCTTTCCTTCGGCATGATCCTTGTAATGAACAACTTACGTATATGTATGTCCCTAAAGAAAATTCCATTCTTAGAGCCACTAGGATGGCCATCGTCTTTGACTTTCATAAGTATTCCATATGGTTTGATATGTATATATATACGACGATGTTCGAAGCATTCAGTTGGTATATTCCCGAACGTGGTTCGAAAACAAATCGATATGACTTAAGTCTTGGATAAACAATTCGATATGTACGTATGGTACTAAAGTCTCCATTTGGTTTGACCCATAATGATATCAGAAAGTTACCAAATATGTTTGTTACTTGAATTTCCAAACACGGCTTACGAGATGTTATTAGGAGGCCCCGTACTTCAAAGGTTCTATTTAGTAAGTTCCGAGCTTGTCCACGATCCCTATTGGTCTATAGATACGAACATACGTGGTACGGTTAAGATTATGGCATAATGGAGTAATAAGCTAAGTATAAGAATTCATAACCTTAAGACAATTATGTAAGTACTAATGTCTTTAACTTTTGTATACAATTTCGGCACTAATATGTTATATCCGTGAATCGGGCAGTACGTTCCGCAGCAACACATTGTATGATATCCTATGAGTATGTATGTGTGAATCCGTTACATATGTATATGATATATGATGTCAGTACATTGATATGACTAAAGTTTGATTATTAAATGCTAGCACGTCGATTATTCTACCGAGCCTTTGACAGTCTTTGATACGTACGTACGATTCCAACAGTTCTATTTGGTTTGGTCCATAACCATATCTAGAAGGTAGTCAACCTAATTACGGCTTTGATTTTCCAAGAAGAGCTTCTGAAACGATTGCAGAGCGTTCTGTACTTCAAACGCTCGTAACTTTTGTATACTAATTCTGATTGACCCGAAACTTGTTCTGAACCTTCATATGTCGATAAGTATGTTGTATATAAGTATGTTGTATCTCGGGTCTTGATTTACGAGTATATGGTTTCGTACTATTCTGTTCGTGCAAGCTTGATATGTCTATTCACTAAGCCCGGGCCAGGACATGTTATCGTGCGTACTTCTTTGCATTATTCACCGAGTCCCTCTCACTTGCGGGCCGGGACACGTTATATGTATATGCATGTGATGATATGATGATACAGGGGTGGTGGCCAGGATGGCACGTGATGACTTTATCCACCGAGACCCGCAATAGAGGGCCGGGACACGTTATCTACATATATATGACATATGACTCTACCATGCACGATTCTATCTACCGAGTCCCTTAGAAAAGGGCCGGGACACGTTATGTATACATATGATATATGACTCTGCCATACATGATCCTATGCACCGAGTCCCTCACAAAAGGGCCGGGACACGTTATGTACATATATATGACATATGACTCTACCATGCATGATTCTATCTACCGAGTCCCTTAGAAAAGGGTCGGGACACGTTATGTATACATATGATATATGACTCTGCCATACATGATCCTATGCACCGAGTCCCTCACAAAAGGGCCGGGACACGTTATACGAATATATGGTATGTGATGTTGATATGTCTGACCTTATTCACCGAGTCCCATACTAAAGGGCCGAAACACGTCGTATATATGCAGGTATGTATATGTATATGTGTATGATTCATGACTTGAGGGATATTACTCCGTTACCTAAGAGAAAACGAAATGATACTTTTATACAGTTTTACCGGTTCTGTAAAGTTTCCATTTCTGACTATGTTTCTTCGTTCTATACTTCATGCCTTACATACTCGGTACATTTTCCGTACTGACCCCCTTTCTTCGGGGGCAGCGTTTCATGCCCGCAGGTACAGACACAGGTGATCCACCACTATAGGCTCCACTTCCTGCTATTTTCGGAGTACTCCCTTTTGATCCGGAGTCTACTTTTCGTACATACATCTTTTGTTATGTATATATTTCTGTATATCTGAATATTTGGGTACGGCGGGGCCCTGTCCCGTCATATGATTCTGTTGGTCTGTTTAGAGGTCGGTGGACATGTTTGTGGGTTTGGGTCTTTCTGTTCGGATGTGTGTATATGATGTGTTTGGGCGATCCCATTCGCCGCGGCGGCCGGTCCGCATATGTTTACATGTTGCCTTGTTGGCCGGTGTGGCCCTTGTTGGTATTTTCTGTGCGCAGGGTTATTTTGGATAGCCTGTAAAACAAAGGAAACTCTGCCGAAATTTTTCTGGAAATTATCTAAATTTAGAATATAGCCTTGTCGGCTTCTGTTATATACTTGAATGCATTTGATAGATGGGTTTGGGTGCCCAGATCGGGCACTAGTCACGGCCTACGGAGCTGGGTCGTGACAAAAGTGGTATCAGAGCGGTTTGTCCTCGGAATGTCTACAGGCCGTGTCTCGTAGATTCCTTTTTATCGATGTGTTGTGCACCACATCTATAAACATGAGGCTACAGGACATTTAGGATGTTGCCCTTTCTTTGGATCTTAGATCGTGCCATAGAGCTGTGCTATTAGGATGATTCTGTTCTGATCGGTTGTTGTGTTTTTCAGCGATGCCTCCGAAGAAGGCTACGGCTGCCCAGAAGGGTAAGGTGATGGTCGGAGAGACCAGTCAGGCGCAGCGAGTTACCCGGGCTCGTGTTCAGGATTTGCCCGTGGTTGTATCCCACTCAGAGGGATCTGCCACACCACCGGCGGAGCCTGCAGCAGGTCCATCAGCAGCTCCAGAGGCCCGAGTACCCGCACCCGAGCCTCCAGCTCCTCAGCCAGGGGCGGAGGACAGGACGCTGAGGGAGCCTGTGAAGTTATTGACCACACTGGTAGCTGGGCAGGCTCGCAGACGCGGGCGGAGAGATGAGGATGATGATGACAGGCGTGACAGCCTGAGGGTTCGAGAGTTCCTATTATGTGGCCACCCAGAGTTTTTCGGGTCTAAGCCCGACGAGGACCTCCATGACTTCATTCGGGGGATGCGGCGCTCACTAGATTTGGTCAGGGCTTCAGAGACTGAGTCTATTGAGTTGGCTTCGCATAGACTACGAGATGTTGCTGCTCACTGGTATGAGTCCTGGGAGCTATCTAGGGGTGAGGGTGCTCCCCCAGCCACTTGGGACGAGTTCATGATTGCTTTCACCCGCCACTTTTTGCCCCCAGATTTACGGCGGGCGCGGGTTGATCGATTTTTGCATCTGCAGCAGAGGGGTCGGAGTGTTCGTGAGTATAATTTGGAGTTTGATTCTCTGGCCCGGTATGCACCTGCTATAGTAGCAGATATGACTGACCGGATGCACCGGTACATGATGGGGTTAGACCGCTATTTGATTGATGGCTGCATGGCGGTGGCATTGCAGACATACATGGATATCGCCCGGATACAGGCCTATGCTCAGGGTATGGAGGACCGACACAGGGCTGATTATCCTAGTAGGGATCGAGACAGGAGGCCGCCCAAGAGGGCCCGGTCCACAGGATACTCTGGAGAGTTTCGAGGCGGCCAGCCTCGACAGTATGTTAGACAGTCTACTCAGCCAGCGCAAAGTGCACCCCCACGGCCTACCGGTGAGAGATTTGATAGTGTGGGATATTCAGGAGCGGGCCAGAGCTCCAGGGCCCCGGATTCGCAGCAGAGCAGAGAGTTTGGTCAGACGAGGTTGTCTATGCCGCAGTGTCCTCGGTGCGGCAAGCGTCACCCGGGGGAGTTGTCACGACCCAGCCCCGTGGGCCGCGACTGGTGTCCTTCTGGGACACCCCAAACGAACTCACACCCAGACCATCGTAATCAGACTCGTCCGAACTCAACGTACGTTATTCGAACTCATCATCGTAATCAGACATCTACCGAACACTTATCCTAAGCAGTCGCCCGTACAGATCAGACAAATCAGAAATCAGGAAGGAGGCGGAATGTACATCGCCAAATTTCACACACACACATCAGAAGGGTGGCGGAATGCACATCGCCCCCAAATACATACACATACATGCAAACTTAGAGGCCGACTTGGCCATAGTAGCGTACGGGCCGCTTAAGATCGCAAAACAGACTCACATGCAAACACACCGGACCCACGACCCACAAATCTGACTACAGGCCTCTAGACAAAACAGAACATAAGAACATAGGACGGGACAGGGCCCCGCCGTACCCACTCATCCAAATATACAGAATACAGACACAACAAAAGATATGTACCAAAAGTAGGCTCCGGATCAAGGGGAGCTTTCCAACACAGCAGAAGGAGTAGCCTAAACTGGAGGACCACCCAAACGAGCTTCTGTACCTGCGGGCATGAAACACAGCCCCCGAAGAAACGGGGGTCAGTACGGGAGAAGTACTGAGTATGTAAAGCAGAAGGTACAGAAATCACAAACATAGCTGGAGTCAGAAAGAACAAACACACCAACATCACAAACACAGCAAACCTGTGCGGGAGGCGAACGTACAAATGCAAATCAAATCATGTATAGGGTTTAGGAACGTGGTCACCCCCCGACGCTGGTGCCACAACACATCATAACTCCAGAAGTTTTCAAATCTCCGTACAGTCTCCAGACACATCATATCACACACACATCACATCATCAGAACATATCAAATGCCATATCACATCATAACTCCATAAACGGTAACCGGCCCTATGGCGAGGCCTCGGAAACCGTAACACATCATAACTCCCGAATATATTATAGCGCGCACGATCACAAAGTCGGCCCGGGTACCGACGAACGAAGTCATAGCAGACAGCACGAACAGAGTAGTGCCGAAACCATATGCATATTAAAAATAATTTTTCGGACTCAACATATCGTTTACATATAGATAGATACTGATGCCCGAAGGCTCGGAGTAGGAATCGAATTGATAAAAGTAGGCATATAAAGGTTACGAAGTTCCAAACTGTCAAATTCGTAAGAAAACTGTTCATAAGTCATTTTTCCGGAATTCTCACATCATCCCAAAGTACAGAACATGCATTAATGGCATAGGAAGTTTCAAACACATCCTTGAGTCATAAACAGAAGATTGTGAATCATAACAGACACAAGCGAATCAAACAAACCGAATAAGGGGAGCCTCGGGGCTCGCGGGCCCACCTCGGGTCAAATTGAGGCGGCGGACACAAATCACAGACTTTCGGCTCCATAGAGTCATCTACGAAAGTTTCGAAGGGTTTCGGACACAACAGCACAAGTTATGGAGGTACGAACATTCTTTTAACCAAAAGTGACAAAAAGGGGTTCAATCGCACTGAGTGAATAGTGCTCGAACTTGAACTTCGATTTCCAAGAGCAGGGTTATTCCCGAGATTCCAAAATTTACCTAGTGGGTCTAGGACATGCCAAAAGAATGAGAGGTAGGCTTTACATACCTGGTTGGCGCCTTACGCTCCTCAAATCGCAATTCCCGTTTCGTCCAGAAACTGCAAATGGTCACTTTTACCAGTTACTATTCATGAGAATTAACATTTTAGTCTCTGGGCTATATTTGGCTACCGAAATTTCGGCAGCATTTCCCCTATAAATCTAACACCCCCGAGACTTAGCTCGGCTCAAAATATAACAACATCAACAGCCCAAACATCATTACACAATACGAATCACAATCAAACACATTAACTTCACAATTGCACCTTATTTCATAAGTTGGTAATCCTATTTCCAAACTTCGCAATTTCAACTCATATCCACATTATTGTATTCATTCATTCAAGATTCTTCCATTACATAACAAACAAGTTCCAAACCATATACAAACATCCCCAAGGTTCACTACTTTCCAATTTTTATTCAAAACACCAAAAGTTACGACGAACGTTCTAACTTGCGTCGTTTCATTCCAAATTCGTCATCATCAACCATAAGTCTTATTTAAGGTCTTTAGTATCATAAATATACTATGATATACACAAATATACCGAATGTATACACTTTCCGATAACGTTCGAAATTATTTTCTAACAACAACTCAATTCCTTAATCAATCCTTTACAACATAATGACCACAACAACACATCATTCAAGCTAAATAAGATCAAATTCCTATGCCTTAAACCTTATAAAACCCACGGCCAAACACACTCTCTTTGCACACACACGCCATGCACAAACACAACACCATTCCAAAATCTTCATGCCAATTCAATCACTAACACATATGTATCCATTTCATAGCATTAAAACATAAAGATCTTACCTTTTTCTTGAATTTCCGATTTGCCGCGAACGTCGACCTTTTCCCAAACTACTTGTATCACGTTGGAGAGCGTCTTGAGCACTTCACAATATGTGAAGAACACGAAATTTTTGATCAATAACCAAGCTTGGAAATTTTCTTTCTCTTCTCCCTTAGCTACGACCGAATGGGGTTTTTCTTTGGTGTTCTTAAAATTTTCTTTGTTCTAGATAATTACTAGCTACTAGATGATATATATCCAATATAGGAAGTCATGTGCATAGCACATGACATTAAATAAATGGGTTTGGGCCAACCTAGTGGCCGGCCCCCCTTCAAATTGTTGGGCCTCATTTCTTGTATTCCATTTTCTTAGCCCAATTCATAAAATGTCCCGTTTTGTAATTCCCGAAACTAATTTCCGAAGTTCCAAATTTACCCTCGGCCTTCCCCGACGTCTTAACATTAATAACTCCATAACCAACATATTCATATTCACCAAAATCAAAATATTTCCTCAACACACAAGTCTTCTTTATTGCTTGATTTCCCGTTATACGAAAATACGGGACATAACATTCTCCCCCCCTTAAGAACATTCGTCCTCGAATGTTGAATCGACCTCATGGGTGTCGTACAACTCTGGGGGGGTTCTTTTGATAGTTGTCCTTTATTGATTTCTCCGACATGGCTCTTTTACAAATACTTGGGGTAGATTTTTCACATCACTGACCCAAATACCTCCATAATACATTTTCTCATACTTTACGCAATCACCGAACTCTGCACTATATTCTTGTAAGGGACGGACGCTTCCCAGACATCATCGTCAATATCATCTTCTTTTCACACTCCTGAGTTTCCTTACCACATCGTCGTAATCTCACTTTACTTCATATCAGACACTTCATGCCCAACAGATTCAGAACTAGAACCGAACGGATTCATAATCGGAAGCAGACATACTCAACTATGGCGGTTGGATTCGTAGTCACCATCGAAGGTACGGAAGCATATCAGACACATCTGAGATCGAAATCAGACGTATAAAGGCGTATCAAATGAACTCGTAGGCAGAATCAGACACACTAAGATATACCAAACAGATTCACAATCAAAGCCAGTCATACGGAATCATATCGAACAGACCCGAATTCAGAAGCAAACATACAGAGTGGTTTCATACCGAATCGTGATCAGACAAACCGAAGGGTATCAAACACACACGCGGTCAAAATCAAACGCATCGAAGCATATCAGACGGATTTATATCCAGAGTCAGACCCACAGAGGTGCGCCAGACAGAAACGGATTCGGAATCAAAGCGCACAAAAGGTTCATCGGACGGGAACCTAGTCGAGCGCAGAAGTACAGAGGTGTACTAGGTAGAGCCTCATCGGAATCGGAAGTGCAGAAGCACCACAGATGGGATGTCAATTTAGAATCAAATCATTCATATTAAAGCTCCAATAATTCATGAGAATGCCCCTTGATTTGCAAACTCATTCACCAAGTCGTCACACAATTTACCTTGCATCTTACGTACCAACTCCTCCAAAGATTCCAATTACTCACACTGCTTATCTTTTATTTATCACAACATTAGTTTCCGGGGCTCGGCTCTTAGCCCTCATGGCCATGAATGAAAATCATACACACACACATACACACGTTTACTCATACCTTACTGGCGAACATCTCTGGCTGTTATTCAAATTCGTTCAATTTCCCAAGAGGTGTTGTACCCTTTTCTTTGTGCCCATTTAGTCCGCCTCGTTCCGCGCGACTCCCGAAAGGGCACTAATTATTCCACACACAGTCTATTTACCTTTTGGTTACCCCAAATTTTCATTTACATAAATCATACTTGCACTTGTGCAAAATTTTGCATTACTTCCCAGGGGGTCACCCATCCCAGAATTGCTCTGGCTTGAGCACGCTTAACCCCGAAACTTTCACGCATTTTGATGCGTTAGGGCTGATATAATTCCATCAATTGCCCTGCACGACCTTTGTCACGCAATTTGTTTTTGGCCAAACGGGGTCTTAGCAAATCTTTCGGAAATTTTTCGTAGCGGGTCCCACTCTGACCCAAAGAGGTCGTTTGCTTTTCTGGCGGTGTGGTCTATCGTTCTAGCCTTCCAAATCCCATATATATTTTCCTCCCACATGTACAGATAACTGCCTCGGATATTTTCATTAATTCAGATCCTTACCCTACCTTTACTGACACACACAAAAAGAATATCGCATAATACTGAGGTACAAACCTACCATTGCACATATTCATTAAACAAAAGGGTTAGTAGTATACCTGGGTCTGTGTCTGGGGGTGCCTCTGGGTCCCGATGACCAGTCAAAGCGTAGATGCGGTTCGAGGGACCGCTAGAATCTGAAGCCCCACCACGGCCTCTACCGCGGCCCGCTGGTGCTGGCATACCTCGCCCCGTAGAGCGCGTGGCCAAAGGGGTAGATGACGAACCAGCAACGGATCTCATCGGCGGTGCTGCGCTGCCGGAACCGCCTGCCCACGGACAATCCCGCATGATATGGCCCTGGCGGCCGCAAGCAAAACAGGCCCCTGTGGCCCTGAAGCACTCACCTGGGTGCGATCTTCCACAATACGAACACTGGGGTATGGGTGGCCTAGACTGACTGGGACCCCTGCTCACCTGAGGACCTGGGGCTCTGGAACTCTGGTCTGCCCTGGACGGTCCTGCTTCATCAAACCTCTTACCAACAGACTGTGTGTCCCGGCCTGACGGAGGAATGTACCCACTGGACTGATACTGAGGCTGCCCGCCCCGAGAATCTCCAAAATGCCCCGCTGATCTGGCCCTCTTGGGCCGTCTCCCATCATACTCTCGGCTGGGCCGATCTGCTCGGTGCCGGTTCTCCATCCCCTGGGCGTAGGCCTGTAGACGGGCAATGTCCATATCTGTCTGCAATGACACCGCCATACACCCGTCAATCAAGTAACGATCCAGCCCCATAACATATCTATGCATCCGATCTGTCATATCTGCCACCACGGCGGGGGCATACCGGGCCAGGGAATCAAACTCCAAATTATATTCACGGACGCTCCGACCTCTCTGCTGCAGATGCAAAAACCGATCAGCTCGCTCCCGTCGTAACTCTGGGGGCAGAAAGTGGCGGGTGAAAGCAGTCACAAACGGATCCCACATAGCTGGAGGAGCACCCTCACCCCGGGATAGCTCCCAAGTCTCATACCAATGCGCGGCAACATCCCGAAGTCTATGCGAAGCTAGCTCAACCGACTCGGTCTCTGACGCCCTGACCAAGTCTAATGCACGCCGCATCCCCCGAATGAAGTCATGGGGGTCCTCGTCGGGCTTAGACCCGAAAAACTCTGGAGGGCCGCATAACAAGAACTCCCGAACTCTCAGGCTGTCCCGCCTGTCCTCATCATCATCGTCCCTCCGCCCGCGTCTGCGAGCCTGTCCGGCTACAATCGTGGTCAACAACTGTACAGCCTCCCTCAGGGTCCTATCCTCCGCCCCTGGCTGAGAAGCTGGAGTCTCAGGAGCGGGTACACGGACCTCTGGAGCTGCTGAAGGTCCCGCTCCAGGCTGTACTAATGGGGGTGTAGCAGACCCCTCAGAATGAGGTGTAACCTCAGGCAAATCATAAACACGAGCCCGAGTAGCCCGTTGTGCCTGACTGGTCTCTCCCACCTTCGCCTTGCCCTTCTGGGCCGCCGTTGCCTTCTTCGGAGGCATCACTGCAAACACAACAACGGGTCAGATCAGAATGACCCTAACAACACAGCTCTATCGCACGATCTAAGATTCCAAAGAAAGGACAACACAACATCCTAGATGTCCTGTAGCTTCCTGTTTATAGATGTGGTGCACAACACATCGATAAACAAGACTCTACTAGACACGGCCTGTAGACATTCCGAGGACAAACCGCTCTGATACCACTTTTGTCACGACCCAGCCCCGTGGGCCGCGACTGGTGTCCTTCTGGGACACCCCAAACGAACTCACACCCAGACCATCGTAATCAGACTCGTCCGAACTCAACGTACGTTATTCGAACTCATCATCGTAATCAGACATCTACTGAACACTTATCCTAAGCAGTCGCCCGTACAGATCAGACAAATCACAAATCAGGAAGGAGGCGGAATGTACATCGCCAAATTTCACACACACACATCAGAAGGGTGGCGGAATGCACATCGCCCCCAAATACATACACATACATACAAACTTAGAGGCCGACTTGGCCATAGTAGCGTACGGGCCGCTTAAGATTGCAAAACAGACTCACATGCAAACACACCGGACCCACGACCCACAAATCTGACTACAGGCCTCTACACAAAACAGAACATAAGAACATAGGACGGGACAGGGCCCCGCCGTACCCACTCATCCAAATATACAGAATACAGACACAACAAAAGATATGTACCAAAAGTAGGCTCCGGATCAAGGGGAGCTTTCCAACACACCAGAAGGAGTAGCCTAAACTGGAGGACCACCCAAACGAGCTTCTGTACCTGCGGGCATGAAACACAGCCCCCGAAGAAACGGGGGTCAGTACGGGAGAAGTACTGAGTATGTAAAGCAGAAGGTACAGAAATCACAAACATAGCTGGAGTCAGAAAGAACAATCACACCAACATCACAAACACAGCAAACCTGTGCGGGAGGCGAACGTACAAATGCAAATCAAATCATGTATAGGGTTTAGGAACGTGGTCACCCCCCGACGCTGGTGCCACAACACATCATAACTCCAGAAGTTTTCAAATCTCCGTACAGTCTCCAGACACATCATATCACACACACATCACATCATCAGAACATATCAAATGCCATATCACATCATAACTCCATAAACGGTAACCGGCCCTATGGCGAGGCCTCGGAAACCGTAACACATCATAACTCCCGAATATATTATAGCGCGCACGATCACAAAGTCGGCCCGGGTACCGACGAACGAAGTCATAGCAGACAGCACGAACAGAGTAGTGCCGAAACCATATGCATATTAAAAATAATTTTTCGGACTCAACATATCGTTTACATATAGATAGATACTGACGCCCGAAGGCTCGGAGTAGGAATCGAATTGATAAAAGTAGGCATATAAAGGTTACGAAGTTCCAAACTGTCAAATTCGTAAGAAAACTGTTCATAAGTCATTTTTCCGGAATTCTCACATCATCCCAAAGTACAGAACATGCATTAATGGCATAGGAAGTTTCAAACACATCCTTGAGTCATAAACAGAAGATTGCGAATCATAACAGACACAAGCGAATCAAACAAACCGAATAAGGGGAGCCTCGGGGCTCGCGGGCCCACCTCGGGTCAAATTGAGGCGGCGGACACAAATCACAGACTTTCGGCTCCATAGAGTCATCTACGAAAGTTTCGAAGGGTTTCGGACACAACAGCACAAGTTATGGAGGTACGAACATTCTTTTAACCAAAAGTGACAAAAAGGGGTTCAATCGCACTGAGTGAATAGTGCTCGAACTTGAACTTCGATTTCCAAGAGCAGGGTTATTCCCGAGATTCCGAAATTTACCTAGTGGGTCTAGGACATGCCAAAAGAATGAGAGGTAGGCTTTACATACCTGGTTGGCGCCTTACGCTCCTCAAATCGCAATTCCCGTTTAGTCCAGAAACTGCAAATGGTCACTTTTACCAGTTACTATTCATGAGAATTAACATTTTAGTCTCTGGGCTATATTTGGCTACCGAAATTTCGGCAGCATTTCCCCTATAAATCTAACACCCCCGAGACTTAGCTCGGCTCAAAATATAACAACATCAACAGCCCAAACATCATTACACAATACGAATCACAATCAAACACATTAACTTCACAATTGCACCTTATTTCATAAGTTGGTAATCCTATTTCCAAACTTCGCAATTTCAACTCATATCCACATTATTGTATTCATTCATTCAAGATTCTTCCATTACATAACAAACAAGTTCCAAACCATATACAAACATCCCCAAGGTTCACTACTTTCCAATTTTTATTCAAAACACCAAAAGTTACGACGAACGTTCTAACTTGCGTCGTTTCATTCCAAATTCGTCATCATCAACCATAAGTCTTATTTAAGGTCTTTAGTATCATAAATATACTATGATATACACAAATATACCGAATGTATACACTTTCCGATAACGTTCGAAATTATTTTCTAACACCAACTCAATTCCTTAATCAATCCTTTACAACATAATGACCACAACAACACATCATTCAAGCTAAATAAGATCAAATTCCTATGCCTTAAACCTTATAAAACCCACGGCCAAACACACTCTCTTTGCACACACACGCCATGCACAAACACAACACCATTCCAAAATCTTCATGCCAATTCAATCACTAACACATATGTATCCATTTCATAGCATTAAAACATAAAGATCTTACCTTTTTCTTGAATTTCCGATTTGCCGCGAACGTCGACCTTTTCCCAAACTACTTGTATCACGTTGGAGAGCGTCTTGAGCACTTCACAATATGTGAAGAACACGAAATTTTTGATCAATAACCAAGCTTGGAAATTTTCTTTCTCTTCTCCCTTAGCTACGGCCGAATGGGGTTTTTCTTTGGTGTTCTTAAAATTTTCTTTGTTCTAGATAATTACTAGCTACTAGATGATATATATCCAATATAGGAAGTCATGTGCATAGCACATGACATTAAATAAATGGGTTTGGGCCAACCTAGTGGCCGGCCCCCCTTCAAATTGTTGGGCCTCATTTCTTGTATTCCATTTTCTTAGGCCAATTCATAAAATGTCCCGTTTTGTAATTCCCGAAACTAATTTCCGAAGTTCCAAATTTACCCTCGGCCTTCCCCGACGTCTTAACATTAATAACTCCATAACCAACATATTCATATTCACCAAAATCAAAATATTTCCTCAACACACAAGTCTTCTTTATTGCTTGATTTCCCGTTATACGAAAATACGGGACATAACAAGAGTGTCGTCTCGTCACTGGTGCCTGTTTTTCGTGTGGCCGCCAGGGCCATATTATGAGGGAGTGCCCATTTAGAGGTGGTCCAGGTGGTTCAGCCCAGCTCACCGGATCAGTTGCTGGATCATCTTCTCCTTCTGTAGCTATGCGGCCGGCACCGGCAGGTCGCGGTAGAGGTCGAGGTGGAGCTCCCAGTTCCAGCGGTCCTTCGAACCGCTTTTATGCGTTGGCCAACCGACAGGATCAGGAGACGCCACCAGATGCAGTTACAGGTATATTACTTGCTTTCTTATGAAATGTATATGCACGAATGGATATAATTTTTCCCCTGGTTGCTAATAGAATTGGAATAAGACCCAAATTGATAAGACTGTCTGAGGTAGTCGTGTATGCAGGTAAAAAGTGAATGTTGAGAATTTGAAAAGACTAACTCGGTAATTACATGATTAGAAAAATAAAAGGGCCCCCTCTCTAGATCGTGGTAGGACCCGCTACGAGAACTTTCCGGAAATTGTTAAGACCCCGACTTGTCCTGAATTATGTAGAAAAGGTCGTGCGTGGTAGTGGATGCAATTATATTAGCATTAACGTACCAAAACTTACCAGGGTTCCAAGGTTAAGCGTGCTAGGGCTAGAGAAAATTTGGGATGGGTGACCCCCTGGGTAGTGTACTGAAATTTTCATAAATACAGATATGAGGGCCAAATGGGGAATTAGGATGATCTAAAGGAAATTAGAATATGTGGAGTGGTTAAAGACCCTAAATAGGTCGGGTAGGCTAATGCAGACTCGGCCGGTGAAGAGGGAGGAAACGCAATACAGTTCTACAATCAGGGTAAGTTTGAATAAGTGATTGGAGATGTTTTGTGAGCAAAATGATAGTAAATGTATGTGTATGCGTATGACATCCCATTTGTGACTGTACCGATCGACGGTGGGCCCCAGCAACCAATGTTGCGATATATGAGAGACAACAGCTGAACGAAATTCAAGAGACAAGTAAAGGATGTGCAACAGATGTTATGAAATAAACTGATACTGATCCCATCACAATAAGGTTAGGGGATTCTGATACAACGATATGTGGAAAGAAAAGGAAAGTAAGTAAATGGAAGACGAGAAGATAGCAATTGTAACGTTTGAAAAATTTTGAAGGAAAGAAAGAAACCTCCCTGAAGTATCATGAGACCCCCTAAGGTCAGTTGAACATTCGAGGACGAATGTTCTAAAGGGGGGGAGGAGGTTATATCCCGCAATTTTGCACATTCGAAAAATTTGAAATAATGGTGACTTGTAAGGGGTAAAGCAATATTTTGATTTTAGAAAATATATATGTTGTTTATGAAAAGTATTGAAGTGGAAATGTTGATGAAGGCCAAGGGCAAAATTGGGAATTTTGGAAATTAGCTTCGGGAATTACAAAAATTAGCCACAAGTAATTGGGCCAAAAAAAAAAAAAAAAAACAAGAGGCCCAAAGGGGTGAAGTGGCCGGCCATGGTCCAAGTGAGAGAGCCCAAGCCCAATTTTTTTTTATCCATGTGGAAGTTAATAAAAAGGATCACCAAGTCTTCCATTTGAAGAAGTTTCAAGAACAAACAAGAAAAATAAGAGAAGAGAGAACAAGAAGGAGAGGCCTACGGTCAAAGAAGAGAGAAAAAAAATTGGAGCTCAAATCTTGAGTTCAAAAAAATTCATCTTTTGTGGAATTACTACTAATCTCAAGGTCCTCTTCATTGTGATACAAATTTGGGAGCAAGAGAGTATTTTTTTTATCAAGTGAAGAGTTTGGAAAAAGGTAAGAATTCTACTTCTTTTATCTTGGGAGAATTCTATATATATGTTGTAGTATGTGTAAATGAATGAAAAGTATGAAAATTTGTGTGTTGTGGGTGTTGTGTGTGGTGGCCGTGTGAATCACATTAGTGAAGGAGCAAGAATTAAATTATTTAGTATGCTAATTGTGTTGTTGTGACCTTGTGATGTAAATGGAAGGCTTATGGTGTTAGTTGGTGCGGAAATTTGTAGTAAGTTTGTTGTAGGAAAGTAATGTGATTTTAATATGATTTTATCTAATTGCGGGAATGAAGTTGTTATGTGTAAAGTATTGTTTTAGTTGTGAAATTGAAAGAAGGAAATGTGTCGTCGTTGTTTTGTCGCACTGGTGGGAAATTCGGGTGAAGTATGTGTTGGTGGAATGGTGTGAATATTGTGTGGATTGAATGAAATGCTTATGAATTGTGTTTGGTTGATCATGGATTAGTAATGAATATGTGAGCGTTGGAATTGGCTTGAAAATATGTAGTGAATTGAATGTTAATGGATTATGTAGCAATGGAGACTACTAATGTTAGAATATGTCTTAAATTGATTGTTGGTATCATTGGAATAATCGTTGGTATTGTTGCTGACATTGTGGCCGAGTTAAATTCTCGGATTTGTTGTTGTATTTCTGGCCGATTGAATTCTCGGGGATGGCGCATTTACAGGGGAAATGCTGCCGAAATTTCTGTAGAAATAAGGTGTTTGATTGGAATTGAGTTCTTAGGTGTTTGTAACTAATATTTGGTGTGCATTATTGTTGTTGTAGATTTTGTGGAGCCAAGGGCCTGAATTCGAACTTGCGTAAGAAGCGGGCGAGGTATGTAAGGCTTACCTTTCTTTCCTTCGGCATGATCCTTGTAATGAACAACTTACGTATATGTATGTCCCTAAAGAAAATTCCATTCTTAGAGCCACTAGGATGGCCATCGTCTTTGACTTTCATAAGTATTCCATATGGTTTGATATGTATATATATACGATGATGTTCGAAGCATTCAGTTGGTATATTCCCGAACGTGGTTCGAAAACAAATCGATATGACTTAAGTCTTGGATAAACAATTCGATATGTACGTATGGTACTAAAGTCTCCATTTGGTTTGACCCATAATGATATCAGAAAGTTACCAGATATGTTTGTTACTTGAATTTCCAAACACGGCTTACGAGATGTTATTAGGAGGCCCCGTACTTCAAAGGTTCTATTTAGTAAGTTCCGAGCTTGTCCACGATCCCTATTGGTCTATAGATACGAACATACGTAGTACTGTTAAGATTATGGCAAAATGGAGTAATAAGCTAAGTATAAGAACTCATAACCTTAAGATAATCTTGTAAGTACTAATGTCTTTAACTTTTGTATACCATTTCGGCACTAATACGTTATATCCGTGAATCGGGCAGTACGTTCCGCAGCAACACATTGTATGATATCCTATGAGTATGTATGTGTGAATCCGTTACATATGTATATGATATATGATGTCAGTACATTGATATGACTAAAGTTTGATTATTAAATGCTAGCACGTCGATTATTCTACCGAGCCTTTGACAGTCTTTGATACGTACGTACGATTCCAACAGTTCTATTTGGTTTGGTCCATAACCATATCTAGAAGGTAGTCAACCTAATTACGACTTTGATTTTCCAAGAAGAGCTTCTGAAACGATTGCAGAGCGTTCTGTACTTCAAACGCTCGTAACTTTTGTATACTAATTCTGATTGACCCGAAACTTGTTCTGAACCTTCATATGTCGATAAGTATGTTGTATATAAGTATGTTGTATCTCGGGTCTTGATTTACGAGTATATGGTTTCGTACTATTCTGTTCGTGTAAGCTTGATATGTCTATTCACTGAGCCCGGGCCAGGACATGTTATCGTGCGTACTTCTTTGTATTATTCACCGAGTCCCTCTCACTTGCAGGCCGGGACACGTTATATGTATATGCATGTGATGATATGATGATACAGGGGTGGTGGCCAGGATGGCACGTGATGACTTTATCCACCGAGACCCGCAATAGAGGGCCGGGACACGTTATGTACATATATATGACATATGACTCTACCATGCATGATTCTATCTACCGAGTCACTTAGAAAAGGGACGGGACACGTTATGTATACATATGATATATGACTCTGCCATACATGATCCTATGCACCGAGTCCCTCACAAAAGGGCCGGGACACGTTATACGAATATATGGTATGTGATGTTGATATGTCTAACCTTATTCACCGAGTCCCTTACTAAAGGGACGGAACACGTCGTATATATGCAGGTATGTATATGTATATGTATATGATTCATGACTTGAGAGATATTACTCCGTTACCTAAGAGAAAACGTAATGATACTTTTATACAGTTTTACCGGTTCTGTAAAGTTTCCATTTCTGACTATGTTTCTTCG
The DNA here is from genome assembly GCF_019175385.1 of Lycium barbarum. Classification (NCBI taxonomy): domain Eukaryota; kingdom Viridiplantae; phylum Streptophyta; class Magnoliopsida; order Solanales; family Solanaceae; genus Lycium; species Lycium barbarum. The sequence goes on from NC_083337.1 coordinate 38,759,784, forward strand.
TTCTATACTTCATGCCTTACATACTCGGTACATTTTCTGTACTGACCCCCTTTCTTCGGGGGCTGCGTTTCATGCCAGCAGGTACAGACACAGGTGATCCACCACTGTAGGCTCCACTTCCTGCTATTTTCGGAGTACTCCCTTTTGATCCGGAGTCTACTTTTGGTACATACATCTTTTGTTATGTATATATTTCTGTATATCTGAATATTTGGGTACGGCGGGGCCCTGTCCCGTCATATGATTCTGTCGGTCTGTTTAGAGGTCGGTGGACATGTTTGTGGGTTTGGGTCTTTCTGTTCGGATGTGTGTATATGATGTGTTTGGGCGATCCCATTCGCCGCGGCGGCCGGTCCGCATATGTTTACATGTTGCCTTGTTGGCCGGTGTGGCCCTTGTTAGTATTTTCTGTGCGCAGGGTTATTTTGGATAGCCTGGAAAACAAAGGAAACTCTGCCGAAATTTTTCTAGAAATTATCTAAATTTAGAATATAGCCTTGTCGGCTTCTGTTATATACTTGAATGCATTTGATAGATGGGTTTGGGTGCCCAGATCGGGCACTTGTCACGGCCTACGGGGCTGGGTCTTGACAAAAGTGGTATCAGAGCGGTTTGTCCTCGGAATGTCTACAGGCCGTGTCTCGTAGAGTCTTGTTTATCGGTGTGTTGTGCACCACATCTATAAACAGGAGGCTACAGGACATTTAGGATGTTGCCCTTTCTTTGGATCTTAGATCGTGCCATAGAGCTGTGCTATTAGGATGATTCTGTTCTGATCGGTTGTTGTGTTTTTCAGCGATGCCTCCGAAGAAGGCTACGGCTGCCCAGAAGGGTAAGGTGATGGTCGGAGAGACCAGTCAGGCGCAGCGAGTTACTCGGGCTCGTGTTCAGGATTTGCCCGAGGTTGTATCCCACTCAGAGGGATCTGGCACACCACCGGCGGAGCCTGGAGCAGGTCCATCAGCAGCTCCAGGGGCCCGAGTACCCGCACCCGAGCCTCCTGCTCCTCAGCCAGGGGCGGAGGACAGGACGCTGAGGGAGGCTGTGCAGTTATTGACCACACTGGTAGCGGGGCAGGCTCGCAGACGCGGGCGGAGAGATGAGGATGATGATGACAGACGTGACAGCCTGAGGGTTCGAGAGTTCCTATTATGTGGCCCCCCAGAGTTTTTCGGGTCTAAGCCCGACAAGGACCTCCATGACTTCATTCGGGGGATGCGGCGCTCAATAGATTTGGTCAGGGCTTCAGAGACTGAGTCTGTTGAGTTGGCTTCGCATAGAGTACGAGATGTTGCTGCTCACTGGTATGAGTCATGGGAGCTATCCAGGGGTGAGGGTGCTCCCCCAGCCACTTGGGACGATATCGTGATTGCTTTCACCCGCCACTTTTTGCCCCCAGAGTTACGGCGGGCGCGGGTTGATCGATTTTTGCATCTGCAGCAGAGGGGTCGGAGTGTTCGTGAGTATAATTTGGAGTTTGATTCTCTGGCCCGGTATGCACCTGCTATAGTAGCAGATATGACTGACCGGATGCACCGGTACGTGATGGGGTTAGACCGCTATTTGATTGATGGCTGCATGGCGGTGGCATTGCAGACAGACATGGATATCGCCCGGCTACAGGCCTATGCTCAGGGTATGGAGGACCGACACAGGGCTGATTATCCTAGTAGGGATCGAGACAGGAGGCCGCCCAAGAGGGCCCGGTCCACAGGATACTCTGGAGAGTTTCGAGGCGGCCAGCCTCGACAGTATGTTAGACAGTCTACTCAGCCAGCGCAAAGTGCACCCCCACGGCCTACCGGTGAGAGATTTGATAGTGTGGGATATTCAGGAGCGAGCCAGAGCTCCAGGGCCCCGGATTCGCAGCAGAGCAGAGAGTTTGGTCAGACGAGGTTGTCTATGCCGCAGTGTCCTCGGTGCGGCAAGCGTCACCCGGGGGAGTGTCGTCTCGTCACTGGTGCCTGTTTTTCGTGTGGCCGCCAGGGCCATATTATGAGGGAGTGCCCATTTAGAGGTGGTCCAGGTGGTTCAGCCCAGCTCACCGGATCAGTTGCTGGATCATCTTCTCCTTCTGTAGCTATGCGGCCGGCACCGGCAGGTCGCGGTAGAGGTCGAGGTGGAGCTCCCAGTTCCAGCGGTCCTTCGAACCGCTTTTATGCGTTGGCCAACCGACAGGATCAGGAGACGCCACCAGATGCAGTTACAGGTATATTACTTGCTTTCTTATGAAATGTATATGCACGGATGGATATAATTTTTCCCCTGGTTGCTAATAGAATTGGAATAAGACCCAAATTGATAAGACTGTCTGAGGTAGTCGTGTATGCAGGTAAAAAGTGAATGTTGAGAATTTGAAAAGACTAACTCGGTAATTACATGATTAGAAAAATAAAAGGGCCCCCTCTCTAGATCGTGGTCGGACCCGCTACGAGAACTTTCCGGAAATTGTTAAGACCCCGACTTGTCCTGAATTATGTAGAAAAGGTCGTGCGTGGTAGTGGATGCAATTATATTAGCATTAACGTACCAAAACTTACCAGGGTTCCAAGGTTAAGCGTGCTAGGGCTAGAGAAAATTTGGGATGGGTGACCCCCTGGGTAGTGTACTGAAATTTTCATAAATACAGATATGAGGCCCAAATGGGGAATTAGGATGATCTAAAGGAAATTAGAATATGTGGAGTGGTTAAAGACCCTAAATAGGTCGGGTAGGCTAATGCAGACTCGGCCGGTGAAGAGGGAGGAAACGCAATACAGTTCTACAATCAGGGTAAGTTTGAATAAGTGATTGGAGATGTTTTGTGAGCAAAATGATAGTAAATGTATGTGTATGCGTATGACATCCCATTTGTGACTGTACCGATCGACGGTGGGCCCCAGCAACCAATGTTGCGATATATGAGAGACAACAGCTGAACGAAATTCAAGAGACAAGTAAAGGATGTGCAACAGATGTTATGAAATAAACTGATACTGATCCCATCACAATAAGGTTAGGGGATTCTGATACAACGATATGTGGAAAGAAAAGGAAAGTAAGTAAATGGAAGACGAGAAGATAGCAATTGTAACGTTTGAAAAATTTTGAAGGAAAGAAAGAAACCTCCCTGAAGTATCATGAGACCCCCTAAGGTCAGTTGAACATTCGAGGACGAATGTTCTAAAGGGGGGGAGGAGGTTATATCCCGCAATTTTGCACATTCGAAAAATTTGAAATAATGGTGACTTGTAAGGGGTAAAGCAATATTTTGATTTTAGAAAATATATATGTTGTTTATGAAAAGTATTGAAGTGGAAATGTTGATGAAGGCCAAGGGCAAAATTGGGAATTTTGGAAATTAGCTTCGGGAATTACAAAAATTAGCCACAAGTAATTGGGCCAAAAAAAAAAAAAAAAAAACAAGAGGCCCAAAGGGGTGAAGTGGCCGGCCATGGTCCAAGTGAGAGAGCCCAAGCCCAATTTTTTTTTATCCATGTGGAAGTTAATAAAAAGGATCACCAAGTCTCCCATTTGAAGAAGTTTCAAGAACAAACAAGAAAAATAAGAGAAGAGAGAACAAGAAGGAGAGGCCTACGGTCAAAGAAGAGAGAAAAAAAATTGGAGCTCAAATCTTGAGTTCAAAAAAATTCATCTTTTGTGGAATTACTACTAATCTCAAGGTCCTCTTCATTGTGATACAAATTTGGGAGCAAGAGAGTATTTTTTTTATCAAGTGAAGAGTTTGGAAAAAGGTAAGAATTCTACTTCTTTTATCTTGGGAGAATTCTATATATATATGTTGTAGTATGTGTAAATGAATGAAAAGTATGAAAATTTGTGTGTTGTGGGTGTTGTGTGTGGTGGCCGTGTGAATCACATTAGTGAAGGAGCAAGAATTAAATTATTTAGTATGCTAATTGTGTTGTTGTGACCTTGTGATGTAAATGGAAGGCTTATGGTGTTAGTTGGTGCGGAAATTTGTAGTAAGTTTGTTGTAGGAAAGTAATGTGATTTTAATATGATTTTATCTAATTGCGGGAATGAAGTTGTTATGTGTAAAGTATTGTTTTAGTTGTGAAATTGAAAGAAGGAAATGTGTCGTCGTTGTTTTGTCGCACTGGTGGGAAATTCGGGTGAAGTATGTGTTGGTGGAATGGTGTGAATATTGTGTGGATTGAATGAAATGCTTATGAATTGTGTTTGGTTGATCATGGATTAGTAATGAATATGTGAGCGTTGGAATTGGCTTGAAAATATGTAGTGAATTGAATGTTAATGGATTATGTAGCAATGGAGACTACTAATGTTAGAATATGTCTTAAATTGATTGTTGGTATCATTGGAATAATCGTTGGTATTGTTGCTGACATTGTGGCCGAGTTAAATTCTCGGATTTGTTGTTGTATTTCTGGCCGAGTTGAATTCTCGGGGATGGCGCATTTACAGGGGAAATGCTGCCGAAATTTCTGTAGAAATAAGGTGTTTGATTGGAATTGAGTTCTTAGGTGTTTGTAACTAATATTTGGTGTGCATTAATGTTGTTGTAGATTTTGTGGAGCCAAGGGCCTGAATTCGAACTTGCGTAGGAAGCGGGCGAGGTATGTAAGGCTTACCTTTCTTTCCTTCGGCATGATCCTTGTAATGAACAACTTACGTATATGTATGTCCCTAAAGAAAATTCCATTCTTAGAGCCACTAGGATGGCCATCGTCTTTGACTTTCATAAGTATTCCATATGGTTTGATATGTATATATATACGCTGATGTTCGAAGCATTCAGTTGGTATATTCCCGAACGTGGTTCGAAAACAAATCGATATGACTTAAGTCTTGGATAAACAATTCGATATGTACGTATGGTACTAAAGTCTCCATTTGGTTTGACCCATAATGATATCAGAAAGTTACCAGATATGTTTGTTACTTGAATTTCCAAACACGGCTTACGAGATGTTATTAGGAGGCCCCGTACTTCAAAGGTTCTATTTAGTAAGTTCCGAGCTTGTCCACGATCCCTATTGGTCTATAGATATGAACATACGTAGTACTGTTAAGATTATGGCATAATGGAGTAATAAGCTAAGTATAAGAACTCATTACCTTAAGATAATCTTGTAAGTACTAATGTCTTTAACTTTTGTATACCATTTCGGCACTAATACGTTATATCCGTGAATCGGGCAGTACGTTCCGCAGCAACACATTGTATGATATCCTATGAGTATGTATGTGTGAATCCGTTACATATGTATATGATATATGATGTCAGTACATTGATATGACTAAAGTTTGATTATTAAATGCTAGCACGTCGATTATTCTACCGAGCCTTTGACAGTCTTTGATACGTACGTACGATTCCAACAGTTCTATTTGGTTTGGTCCATAACCATATCTAGAAGGTAGTCAACCTAATTACGGCTTTGATTTTCCAAGAAGAGCTTCTGAAACGATTGCAAAGCGTTCTGTACTTCAAACGCTCGTAACTTTTGTATACTAATTCTGATTGACCCGAAACTTGTTCTGAACCTTCATATGTCGATAAGTATGTTGTATATAAGTATGTTGTATCTCGGGTCTTGATTTACGAGTATATGGTTTCGTACTATTCTGTTTGTGTAAGCTTGATATGTCTATTCACTGAGCCCGGGCCAGGACATGTTATCGTGCGTACTTCTTTGTATTATTCACCGAGTCCCTCTCCCTTGCGGGCCGGGACACGTTATATGTATATGCATGTGATGATATGATGATACAGGGGTGGTGGCCAGGATGGCACGTGATGACTTTATCCACCGAGACCCGCAATAGAGGGCCGGGACACGTTATGTACATATATATGACATATGACTCTACCATGCATGATTCTATCTACCGAGTCACTTAGAAAAGGGACGGGACACGTTATGTATACATATGATATATGACTCTGCCATACATGATCCTATGCACCGAGTCCCTCACAAAAGGGCCGGGACACGTTATACGAATATATGGTATGTGATGTTGATATGTCTAACCTTATTCACCGAGTCCCTTACTAAAGGGACGGAACACGTCGTATATATGCAGGTATGTATATGTATATGTATATGATTCATGACTTGAGAGATATTACTCCGTTACCTAAGAGAAAACGTAATGATACTTTTATACAGTTTTACCGGTTCTGTAAAGTTTCCATTTCTGACTATGTTTCTTCGTTCTATACTTCATGCCTTACATACTCGGTACATTTTCCGTACTGAACCCCTTTCTTCGGGGGCTGCGTTTCATGCCCGCAGGTACAGACACAGGTGATCCACCACTGTAGGCTCCAGTTCCTGCTATTTTCGGAGTAATCCCTTTTGATCCGGAGTCTACTTTTGGTACATACATATTTTGTTATGTATATATTTCTGTATATCTGAATATTTGGGTACGGCGGGGCCGTGTCCCGTCATATGATTCTGTCGGTCTGTTTAGAGGTCTGTGGACATGTTTGTGGGTTTGGGTCTTTCTGTTCGGATGTGTGTATATGATGTGTTTGGGCGATCCCATTTGCCGCGGCGGCCGGTCCGCATATGTTTACATGTTGCCTTGTTGGCCGGTGTGGCCTTTGTTGGTATTTTCTGTGCGCAGGGTTATTTTGGATATCCTGTAAAACAAAGGAAACTCTGCCGAAATGTTTCTGGAAATTATCTAAATTTAGAATATAGCCTTGTCGGCTTCTGTTATATACTTGAATGCATTTGATAGATGGGTTTGGGTGCCCAGATCGGGCACTAGTCACGGCCTACGGGGCTGGGTCGTGACATTGTTGTTGTTGTAATCCCTCCTGTCCGAACCACCATATTCATTTCGGCCATATTGATTGCTTTGTTGTTGGGGTCTCCATTGCTTTTGATAACCCCCTTGAGAGTTATCGATATAATTAGCATCCTCACGTTGTGGCTGGCCCTCTAGATAAGTTTCCTCCGAGACTTGGTACATGCCGGGAGCATGAGATGGCATTTCATCAACAACATTCACACTCTTGGCTTCTTTCATCACAAGCCTCTTTAACAGCAAATCCACGGTGGTTTGCAGTTGAGCAAAAGCATGATATCGCTCTTGATTTTCTTTAGCCACCGCGGCAACAGAGGGACTACCATATGACAAGATTTCACTATCATTTGAGCGCCAAGCTTGATTGTGGGTGGTGAGCTTATCAAGCAACCGAGTGATGTTAACAAATGACTTGTCCATAAAGCATCCCCCAGCGGCTGTATTGACAACAATCTAATACATTGTATCTAACCCCTTTAGAACTTCTCGGTGAGAATAGCATCCGAAAGCCCGTGAGTTGGAGATTGAGCTAGATAGTACTTGAAACGCTCCCATGTCGAATATAATTGTTCCCTCAGAAGCTGTTTGAACTCAAAGATCTTATCTCGAAGTTTAGCCTTTTTGCTTGGTGGAAACCACTTCTTCAAAAATGTATTGGCTAACTCGCTCTAGGTGTGAATAGAATTGCTGGGTAGCTTTTCATACCATTCCCTTGCTTGGCCAGCCAAGGAATGTTTGAAGACCCGTAACCGAAGTGCATCAGCAGAAACAACACCTTGAGATTTTTGAGCACATACGTGCAGGAAGTTCTTCAAATGTCGGAGTGGACAGTCCTCCGAAGAATTTCAGAAATAACCTTCAAGTTTCAGCAGTTGATAGATAGAACTATCAATTTTGAAAGTAGCATTTCCAGTCCTAGGAGGGACCATAACAGAAGCATAATGAGCTTCATTGATGAATTCCGCAAATATATTCTCATCTTCCTCCTCTTCTTGTGCAGGTGGGTTCACTTGGAGCCCACCTTGGTTTCCTTGATTTTGATTATGTCTTCCTGCAATGTTCACCTGGTTCACCAAAAAAGCAAACAAGGTGTGATGGAATACAAAAAGTTTTAAAGAAAAGTACACAACAATCAGTAATTTCAAAACCGTATTCCTCGGCAGCGGCGCCAAAATTTGATACGCCCAAATTACACTTATTAGTAGCGTAAGCGGACGTTGTCAAATATAGTAACCCAAAAAAGGTTGGGGTCGAATCCCACAGGGAATATGAAGAGAAAAAGGTACTAATTATTTATGTAACTAATCTCTAGAAACTTTAATTTTATTCCGAATAGTGTAGAGGAGAGGATTGGTTTGTATTCGCTATTTTGAAGTATTTGGAATTCGTTTGGATTAAAAGAACCAAACTTGTGTCCCGACTGTGATTAGATGTTATGCTATGAGTATCAATATGATATATTTCTAATGGGTCGGGGTTTTGTATGCACTTAATCTCTAATGCACTTCCTAATAATTTCCAATAGTTAGAAAGTATTTCTTTTCATGATTTTCCCTAATGTAGAAAAGTTGCAAGTAAGACCGATTAAATATGCCAAGTAGAACTCATCTTATCCCTAAGTGAGTTCATTAGACGAGGGTTAGCGCCCCGAGTCCTGGTTATATTATTTCAACTCATACCCTAGTTCATCTTTTCAAATAAACTAGGGTTTGTGCATAAGCAAGTGTTTGCAACCACTAACTAACAATGAATTTGAGAAATAATAAAACACATCACAACCCTTTATATATATATATACAATGTTAGACACCCATTACATAACACTCATCATTTGGGTCGACAACTTTGATTAAAGAAACTACTCACATAATGGTGTCAAAAGGAGTAAGCAATAAATGAGACATAAAGCTTACAAAGAGTGACAAAGATGATGGAAAATGGAATCTTATTTTCTTCACTAAGCTCCAAAAGTGGAGTAATCAATGCTCACCCACCAATGGAACTTTGTTCACGTGCACAATAAAATTTGGCTGCCAAAAATAACCTAAAATGTTCTTTAAATAGGCTCCAAAAACGCAAAGCAATGACTGACAAAATTACCCCTGATAGCAAGATCAACGGACCATTGATTGTTCTACGATCCGTCGATTCCTCCGTCCTTTATATCTTCAGCGATATGATCCATTCGACGGTGTCGTCGACCAGTTTGACGCTCCGTCGAGTATTCCGTCTTTCTCTCTTCTTGTTGACAGATCTTGATTGACGACATAAACGACGAAGCATCGATCAGTTCGACGCTTCGTCGATGGCTCCATCCTTTGTCGTCTTCAACTAAGGCCATCACTGGAAAATCGAGCTTATCGACGCTTCGAAGGATGGTCCGTCGGCTGATCGACGGGACGTCGATTCTTCTTTTCTGGCTAATTTTTCCTTTGTTCTTTGTTTTTGCTTTTGGGCTATCGGTTTCCTAAAACATAATAAAAACATATTAACAAGAACCAGACTTACTTGAAAACAACCAAAATTCATAGTAAAAAGGCATCGAATTTGCCGCAAATTCGCGACACATCAGACCCCCCATCGATTTCTTCTTCGTTCAGTATCAAAATCTTTTTGGGAAATGACTGGTATAAGCTTGGAATTGGATGAGCTAGATTCCCCATTTTGGGTTCCCTCTCCATAGCCTTTGTGAGCTCATCCTCGCTAGAAGTATAGCCTAGACTGAAGTGGTAATTTTCCTTTGGGATTGGTACAGGCTCTGTTATCCCTTCGAGGTCCCTTCCTAGGCCTTTTCCTGTTTTAAAACCACTTCTCAGCATGGTGGAGGCAATCATTTTGTAGATTGTTGGCATTGGTTTGTCGACCTCCTCTTTTGTGTGGGTGGCCCCAACGTATTCCACCACATGGAAGTTTGACATGTGGGAACTCCCTCGATCGCAGGTATAATGTTGTAAGGATACTTCTGGATATCCTTCTCAGCTGCAACTACAATTTCCTATCCCTGCCATTCAAATTTTATGGCTTGGTACAGAATTAATAGGACTGCGCCGGCGGAGTGTATCCAAGGCCTTCCCAGGAGCATGTTGTAGTTGGCCGTGATCGCCATGACTTGGAATTCTGCTTTGAAAGAGGCAGGCCCAATTTTGATCTGCAGTTCTACTTCTCCTAGGGAGTCACTTTGGCATCCATCAAATTCCCAGATATTTGTTCCGCTCTGGCAGATTTTGCTCATGTCATAGCCAAGTTGTGTTAATGTAATGATGGGGCAGATGTTGAGGCCCGATCTATTTTCGTCAATCACTCTCCCTATTGCCTTGCCACGGCATTCTATAGTGATGTTAAGGGCTCTGTTGTGGGAGGTTCCTTCAGTTGGCAATTCTTCTTTGGAGAAGCGGATCTTATATTCTCCGATGATGTTGGCTACCAACCTAGCCAAGTCTTCACTGCTCGTACCAGCTGGCACGTGTGCATCATTGAATACTCTCATGAGGGCCTGCCTGTTGATGTGCCGTGAAATTATGGCATATTCAATGCTTTTTGGCTATAAGTTTTACTTGTTTTTGAGAAAGTCTTGGTCTTTTTGATGTGTTTGTGTTATGTTGTAGGTATTTAACGTATTTTGGGAGAAAGTCGGGGAAATGATTTAAAAAGATGTTCAAGAAAGAAAAATAACTGAAGCTTGATTTTTACGGAGCAAAAGACGGACCGTATAATATGTACGGTCCGTCAATTCAACCGTAGATCCATGACAGAAAGGCATCAGAACTGAAGGAGGAATTCAACTAGAAAGTACAGACCGTATATCATTTACGGTCCGTAAATCCCACCGTAGATTGGTTCCAGCAAAGTCTCAAAGGAAAGAATAACGTACGACCCAGTTATACAGACCATAAAATATCTACGGTCCGTAAAAAGAGAGCGTATATTTGGGCGACAGAAGAATGTTTGGACCTTAAAATTATACAGACCAATATACGGACCGTAAATATTATACGGTCGTATATTGGTCCGTCGAGGGCAATTTTGGCAAACGTGTTTTGCACAACTTAGACTCTTATAAATACCTAATGTAGGTTTCTTGTAGGCTAAAATTCACAAGATTTCAGTTCTATTTCCTTAGCATTGAATACTCATAGTTTTTGAAGTCTTTTGGTTACAAACAATTGCAATTATTTTCTCTTCAATTCCAATCAATCATTCGTAAGGATTATGATCGCAATTATTTATTATTGTTCTTCTTCTCCTATGAGTAGCTAAATTCCTTTACTAAGGTTGTGAACCCAAGGATGGGTGTTTTGTGATTGGGGATTGTGATTGATACATGCATATTGGATTGTTAGGATTTATTTGTTCTTCGTTTTCATCATATAGTTAGTGGTTGCAAACAGTAGCTAACGTCATAAACTTTGGTTTATTTTGAAAAATAACTAGGGTTGGTAAGAACAATTAACAAAAACTCAAGGCTTTAAACCTTGTTTAATAAATTCACTTAGGAATAAGAGGAATTTACTTGGCATAATTAACCGTTCTTCGTATTTACTTTCTTGTATTTGGGAAAATCATAGAAAGAGATAATCTTTATATATTGGGAAATAATAGAGATTCATATAGAGGTTAAGTTCATTCGTATAAAGATCCATTAGAAGTATATCAAGATCAATACCCATGATCGTACACTTTATATGAAGGGGACACAACCTTGGTTTCTTTTACCATAAATTACAATCCAAAGCAATTAGTTAGCTATTAGTCGTAAACAACCAAATTTTATAAAAATCATCGGATTAAGACATTAGACCTAAATTAAGTGTTCTACGAGTTTAGTAACCTTTTCACACCATATTCCCTATGGGATTTAACCCCAACCTTGTTGGGTTACTATATTTGACATCGTCCGCTTTATGCTAAATAAAGGTGTAATTTGAGCGTATCACCTGTGTGATGGGGAGCTGACCAGTAATGATAATACCGATATTTATGCCGGTGTCTTTTCAAATGCTCAACGATAGAGTAGTCTTTTGGTTTCATACGCTGTCAGAAATCTTCAGCTTCTCCTTTGGTTATTGCTTTCTTTTAGGTGTTTTCTTTTCTTATGGCATTCTGAACCAGCCCTTCAGGATTGTAACATCTCCCTGAGCGGGTCATGATTTTTGTCATGGCTGCTTGTATATTGAATGGCATTTTGTTGGTAGGTGCAATTTACTGTGCTGTCTGTGCTACCACGGGTGCTGGGACCAAAGTCCTGAATCTCGATATAGCTTTTGTGGCTCCCAGTGCTAGGATCAAAACTTTAAAATTGGGGTGCTCCTGGAGTATGAGAGAGGCTACTGTTTGTTCTAGGGATTCGACTGCTTTAGGGACCAATGCTCTGCAAGCTTCCTAGTCCTCGTCCCTCTCAATCATGTGGACTGCGTTGTTTCCATGGTTGGGTAATGGGTTTGTGTGCACATTGAAGCTCCGGTTTCCAAAATGATTTCCCTTTTGTTGATCAGATCCTAGATCTGTGCTTGAGATTTATGCAGTCTTCTCTGCTGTGCCCATTTCCTCCTGAATGGTAGGCAAAAGTGATCAGCCCTGTAGAATCTGTTCCCCGACTGTACTGGTTTTGGAAGGACCTTTTGGATCAGGTCTGCGGCCAATAACCTCTCGAAGAGCCAAGCCCTAGGCTCGAAAAGTGTTGTGAATTCTCTCACTGGCTTTCTCTCGAAAGCAGGATGTGGAGCATTATATGCAAGGAGTAGTGGTCGATTATGGTAGTTCTGGGGTGGTTGATATGCTTGTGGTGGGTCATTTAGTGGTAGCCGGTAGTTTTTTTGGGGCAGTGTTTGGTATGCAGGAGCGGACACACGGACACTAGGCTGAGCCGTGTAAGCTGGTATAGTAGTGGTGAAGCTTGGCTGTGCATAATATACAGGTGTTGAATTATAGGAAGGTGTGGAGTAGTTATGTGGGAGGATTGCGGTTCTTTTGGGCTTGGGTTTGGAATGTGGGATATGCTAGCCACGTCCTCTTTCTTCTTGCGGAAGATTGCTGCAGTAGCTTGTCCAGATACAATGTTGAAGACACTGACTATTTTCCTAGATTTGAGACCATCTTGTATGGCCTCTCCCATTTTGACCAACTCAGCAAATGACCTCCCGGCCATGGACAACATTCTGCCGTAGAAATCAGGCTCCTAGGACCTAATGAACACGGAGACTAGCTCTCTTTCACACATTGGTGGCTGCATCTGAGCTGCCTCGGCCCCCCACCTACTGGAAAACTCTCTATAATTTTCTGTTGACTTCTGTTTGACCTTTTCAAGGAAGTAGCGATCAGGTACTATCTCGACATTAAAGTGAAATCTCTCCATGAAGGATTCTGCCATGTCCTCCCAAGTGAGCCATTGGCGCATGTCTTGAGTTGTGAATCACTCAGCGGTTTCCCCAGTCAGACTATGACTGAATAGTTGCATAATCAAAGGATCATTTTTCTTAACTCCGACTAATTGGTCACAGTAGGACCGAAGGTGTGCCTTGGGATTCACTGTTCCATTAACCATTTCGAATTTTGTAATTTTGAACCGTTCTGGTAAGTTCAAATTCGGAGGCATGCATTGGTCATCATATCTTAGGCCCGTAGCCTTTCTTGTGGACCTATTGGATTTCTCCAGTAACTCCTCCATCTTCTTTTCCATATCTCTCTCGCTCTTATCCTATTCGGCCCTCCAGGCCTTCTCCATTTCCTCGTAATTAAATAGCCCTTTATGCCCTGGAGAGGATTCATTTGGAATGTTGTGAGCGTAGAAAGATACTTGGTTGGTGGGATGGTTGAATGAGGCAGTGATGGTCTGCCCAGTTGGTAGGGCTGGAACGCGTACTTGGTTTGTCAGATTGATGAATACCGGCTGAGGAACCTGGTAAGAAGGAATTGAATGAGTGGTCCCCGCGATTTGAGTGTATTTTATTGATGGTGGTGTGCGGTAGGAAGGACCAGCATGGTTTGGGTTGGTGAAGCTTAGTGGCAGTAGGATTGTCCCTACTGGGTATATAGGAAAGTGATCGGGTATTAGGGAGCTTAGTGAAGGAAAGGGAGGAGGAGGCCTCCTTTCTTCCGTCGAGGCGTCCTTGTCTGTATTGGTTGTCTCATTCCTAGCCACCTTTTCTTGGAAGGCCGTGACAGTAGTCAGTAGTTTTGCGATTATATCTTGTTGAGATGACACTTCCTGTGGGTCTTGGATATCTCCATCGCGGAGAATGAACTCATTTCCATTGTCGGGTGTACCAATCATCTTCTTTTTTCATTTGTCTGAGAGGGATGCTAACGCGGCTTCGGATTTCGTGAAGTATGCCAGCTTTCGGTACTGTGCTAATCGGCCTCGTTCTATAAGATAAAAATAACTCAACGATAGGCAAAGTTATTTACTTGAATATAAATGAAAAAACAAGATATCACACATCGGTATTCAAAGCGCACGTAGCACATAAAGATCATTTATTAAAGCTTGAATATTTTTTGATCCTTTGTTCTAATGGTTTGGATGTTATGGGCCATTTATGTTTGGGTGGATCTTGGTCCATTGGGCTTTATGGCTAACTTACTTTGGGAAACCCTTTCCTATTGCAAAATATAAACAATTGGAAGGGGGGGGGGGAGGGGGGAATTATAATTTATAGGTCGAGCCTTACTTAGACTGCCTACGTATCCCACTGGGCAAATCAGGCCCTATCGTAGTTCGTTTAGAAAAGACATCCCTAAATATCCTTTGGGTTAACCCTAACTAAAGACATCCCAGACCAGGCCCGGCTAGGGCTTCCCGCGTATCCCTTCATAGGGACGTCAGGTCGGCGCAGTTCCTTACAATATTTATGGAGGAGGGGGGGGGGGGGTAAGTTTTTATATGCAAAAATGGGACACCTAATATCTACCAAAAATATAGCTTCGCGAGTCATTATCCTCACGAACTCGCTCTCTCATTTCCCTTTCTTCTCAATACTGTGGCGGGAGGATGACCACGATCTCTCTTGTATTGATCTTGTACTCGAGCTCGGGCTTGAATGTGTAACACTCTTCTATGTCGTGTCCCATAGCTCCAGTAGGATACAAGCAAAATTTGTTCTTGTTGGGCCCTAATGGCGTGAGCTCATAGGCAGGTTCCACGGGTCTGATCTTTCTCAAAGTAGCCAAAGTTGAGAAGATACAGGGGTACGATTCCTCGAAGACAGTGAAATCATATCGCCAAACTTGAGTACTAGCGGTGACCCCTTCTCCAAGGATAATAAGGTCATGGACTAGCAGGGTGTGTGGTCCCTACAAAATCTCAATGATGCTATCATCGATCAAGCTACAAATTCCCTTCCTTAATCCTAGACACTCATTTAGGATATGACCCACCTGGGTGCGGTGAAATGGGCAACTTTTGTAGGCATATAGCAACTCGGACTGTGGCAACTTGGCCCTAGTGGTGTAAGACACTCCTGTGGCGACCATTCTTTCGAATACTTCCTTATAGGTGATGGGCCGTGGTGACACTTTGAAAGGAGAGGAATGGGCTTTGAAGGCTATGCTCCACCAGGTGGGCTCGGACAATGGGTCCTTGTGTCCAGGGAGCCTCAGTTAAGGCGAGAAACTTTATGATTTGACCAACGGTGGGCCTCTGTGGGAACAACAGGTTGTGATTTGGCTCGTGTCGTCTCCTTAGACAGGTTCCATGGCTGTCTACTGCATCCCTAATCTCCTTTAGGGTTGGAGTCATCTCGATATCACCAAAATGGAACAATATTTCCTTGTCATCCCAATGGCCGGCTAATACCTCTATCAACTCCGGACGACCCTTCATTGTCACGATAGAGGGTAGATGACCTAAAGTTCAACTAACTGCCTTCGATGAGCATCACCCAACCATTCCCACCAAGCTCTTAATAAATCTGGAGCCTCGGTAACTATGTCAAAACGGATTCTGCATTCCATCTACCAAACAAAACACAGTTTAGATTCCCCCATCCCCATAGGATCAATAGTTCATCACATAGACACAGACATGCTTCCACATAGCATATAAATGAAATACGGCGGTCTTCGAGTCCTTGGTCATCTGAACACAAGGTAGCTCTCTTAATGAGATTTAGATAGGTCTGAAATACCCAAAGCTCATCTAAGTATAAATGCTTTAGTTCAGTAGGGATTTGGCTTAGCTCTATCCTAATTTTCACTAGAGTGGGCTTTTCACAAAAGATCGGGAACCCAAGCGGACAAATGGGGTTGAACCGTTAGGGTTGTTGGACGACCGTGAACCAACCCCACCTCATAATAGTTACAAAAGAAATATATCGATTTTATACTGAAGGAATGACCGCATGCTCCGCGAAGTCGCCTTGGGAACAAAGTGTAAAATAAATGCCAGAAGTGGAGAAGTTATGATATGAATGCAATGACAGTTAATAATTTTGGGAAAGTAAACATATAAACAGTTAAATCAAATATACTCATATTATATTGGAATCCTTATGGTTATAACCTTTAAGTCCCCAGCAGAGCCGCCATCTGTAACGGTTCGCATTTCGCGGGCGGGTTAGCGTTCGGAGAGCTACTTCAAAATCGTTGGTGCTCTGACTTTATTTTAAAAGAGTCGCCACCTAATTTTTAGGAAATTAGGAAAACTAATTTTGAAGTGTTTATTCATACATTGTGAAAAATCTTTCGTAATCTAAAGTTCTAGGTAAGGGTTCTGGTGATCCCCTAGGGAAGGTGCTAGGCACACTAGTATTAAGGATCCGTACTATGCGGTTGACCTTCGAATTCCAATGTATGAGTATTTGCATGAACTGTTTAATTAGTGTTTTATTCCTCCTTTATAAAGTCTGTCATTTTGCATATCATTTTTATTACACCCTATACTTGCGGAGAAGCACTTATCAAATTTGAGCGTAAGCATGTTGAACTATGTCTAAGTAAAACAACTTTGGAGTATAAGGGACGAAGCATTATTAAGTAAATTTTATGAGTAAAGGATGCATATGAGGAATTACAGAAGGTCCTATAAGAAAATGAGTGGAAGAAGTTGAGTTAGTATGACTTTGGAAAAAGATGAGCGCTACTTTGAACGACAAGAATGAGCCAACTTGGGGAAAGAATGTCATGTAGTATATGAGGAGTTTTGAAGTAAATAAAAAGCCTAAATTGAAGTTCATGAAGTCTAGTTTCCAACGCAACAAACCGCTTTCGAAAATTGTAGGTCGGTGCCAACCGACCCTAGAACATTACAAAAGGGGTTTTACCCCTTATGTTTTCATCCAAACACCCCTAAAACCTTCCCTAACCCCCTAGAACATTCTCCCAACTTCCTCCATAGAATTTTAGCCCATATCAAGTGAAACCCTAGGGATTTAAGCTCGGGAAACATATAAGGTCTTGTAGTTCTTGTTCTAAACAACGAATCTCGACGAATCAAAGGAGGCCGCCATAGAAAACTAAGATTTCAAGCCCTAAAGAAATTGATTGAGGTAAGGATATTCTTTACTATGGGTATTATGAATTGTACCATAGAAATTTAGTTGTTAAAGCTTCGTAAAGTCTAGTTATTGGTTGAGAAATTGGGGAAACATCGTGTGGGATGTTTTATTGAGCATATTGATGTTGATAAGGATGTTGTTGATATTGGTGTTGCTATTGTGATTTCGAGCTAGGGATATAACCAGGGGAGATGCTGCCCGAACTTCGGCAAATTCTGAGGAATTTAATTTGAAGGCTTAAGACAAGCATATGACGATAAGCCTAACAATAGTATGAATTCTCTTGGATGTAGATTTACAAGCTTGGAAGGATAAACGTTAAGTAGTTAAGGAGACTAAAAAGGTATGTTAAGGCTGTCCCTTTCTTTCTAAAGGCATGATTCTTTCTTACAAACCTATACGTGTTTTACATAACGTCCTTAGTCCCTAAAATCTAGAAGTTCATGATTCTCAAAGTTCTTATAATGTCAAAGATAGATTTTTTCTATGATGATAATGATGATGATGATGATGATTCCATTTTCGGAGATTCCAAAGCTTATGGTTTTGATGTTATTATGACATTGTTGAGTTTATTTCATGATCTCCTTGATTCTACTCATTGTTGTTAATCTCAACTTATGTTACTTGTTCCTTCAAGGTGAGATATAACGATGATCATTGTTCCATAAGATAATCAGAGGTTACCAACCTTATGTCACTCCGATAGAGTTGTAGCTTTTAATGGGGCTCTCATGCATGCTACTTATGTTATTTATGTATATATGATATGAGAAAAGATGACGGCGTTATATACGCGTATATTATATGTATATGGGGTATGGGAAATGTTATACCCCGTATTTTTATACGTCGAATTATTCACAAGCTAATCGACTTAAGTTAAAGATGAGATTATTTTCGGACGTGAAATAGGAACTTTTAATTTTTAATTTTAATTAGTACACAAATTGTTTATAAATCTATTTAGTGTAGAAATATTATTGGAGATTAGGAACTAATTAATTAGGATTAGATTATTAAGTAGGGATTAGTGATTAAATAAAAATTAATTAATTTAATTATGTTCGTGGGCCCCACCCGTTTTAAAAAATATATATATATAAAACATGGGCATGTTAGTGGGACACGTGCCCTATGAATGGGCTGCCCATAAATAGAAATATGATGACTAATAGTCATGTTTGTGATGACTAATGGTCATGTTTATGTTTTTCTTCACAAAGAACTTAAAATGAAGCAAAAAAGAAAGGAAAGCATGAGCAGCCATGGCTGTTGGCTCACGACCAGCAGTGATTTAAAAAAAATATATATATTTTTCTTGCTTTGATTTAATTCCAAGGTGATTTACAAGTCCAAGGAGGTGATGGCAACATTGGTATTGAATTGAGGAAGAAGAAATTGTGAAATTGGAGCAATTAAGTGTAGAAATTCCTCCGAGCAAAATTAAGGTAAAATTTTCTTGTTTTATAGTATAATTGTATTAATGGTGTTGTAATGGAAGGATTAAAATTGGATTGGATGAAATTGGAAGTAAGAAATTGCATGAAATCGTTGTTATACGAAATTGTGGGTTGAAAAGGATTAAAAAGGGTTATTGGATTGTTAGAGTTGTTTATGGGCTGAATTGTAAGGATTCTATATGAATATTGCTGTTACTGTCATTGTTGGTATTTCTGTGATAACAGGAGGACAATTGGAAGTTCGGGTTAGGCGAATATATAGGGGAAATGCTGCCCGATTTCCGTTAAGTCCTTAACTAATGAAAAGCCCTAATCGAGAAAGCATAAGTTAAAGAATGAATCCTATAAGTGATGGGCTACGAATTTATGAACTAGAAAGTATAGTTACTAACGATAGCGTTACTTTTATATTAAATAGACAAGGGGCGATGAAGTGAACGGGTTTGCGATTAATCGTAAACAGGTATGTAAAGCTGTCCCTTCTTTCTTTTGGCATGTCTAAGATTTAAGTGACGAATGATATGAGCTTTGGGGTAATTCTATTCATAAGTTTCGAGTGTGATTCATGCTTCTTATTCACTTCTTGATGTTAGAACTCTTAAAATGATTGAGCTTCCCTCTTCAGTTTTCGATACATTGGATAATAGTCGACATATATAAGCTCCTATTCTTAGAAACTCTACGATAACTCATGTCTTTGACTTCTATAAGCTATTTCATACTATATTGACATATGTCTATGACTCCTAAGGCTCTTTTGATATGAACTATAATGGCATTCGAGGGATACTTGATATGATTGTCGCTATTGATACTCAGGTGTTAATCCCTTCTTCGTATTCTGTTTGAGTCTTGATAACGTTTTAAATTACATATGGTTGCTCACTACTCTGCTCGTGCATGCCTCAATATGTCCTTCACCGAGTCCCGGACCAGGTATGTTATCGTGCACAGTTTCACTGCATTGTTCACCGAGTCCCTTACTAGAGGGCCGGAATATGATATATATATATATATATATATATATATATATATATATATATATATATATATAATGGAGTTATGCTGTGTTATGGCGTAATGCTGTGTTTATGGAGTTATGCTGTGTTATGGCGTTATGCTGTGTTTATGGAGTTATGCTGTGTTATGGCATTATGCTGTGTTTATGGAGTTATGTTGTGTTATGGTCTTATGATGTGTTTATGGAGTTATGCTGTGTTATGGCGTTATGCTGTGTTTATGGAGTTATGCTGTGTTATGGCGTTATGCTGTGTTTATGGAGTTATGCTGTGTTATGGCGTTATGATGTGTTTATGGAGTTATGCTGTGATATGGCGCCAAAGACGGGGTGGCGGCCATGTTCACAGAGTCCCATAATGGGCCGGGTATGATATATGATATTGACATGCATGATTTATGTTTCAAAAGGGCAAGTGTTTTGGTGTTCTGGACATTGTACTTGTTTTCTGTACCCCCTATTTCAGTTATGATCCTTTTTACTGTATTTCATGCTTTATATACTCAGTACATATTCCGTACTGACCCCCTTTCTTCGGGGGGCTGCGTTTTATGCCCGCAGGTACAGATAGTCGGTTTGGTGACCCTTCAGCATAGGACTTCTACTCAGCTGTCTTGGAGAGCTCCGTTGTTCCGGAGTTTAGACTTTTGGTTCAGATCCTATGATATATATATGTATGTTTATCCAGGGGTACGGCGGGGCCCTGTCCCATCATATTTCACTGTTAGCACTCTTAGAGGTCTGTAGACATATGTGTGGGTTGTGTATAAGTTCTGTTCAGCTGTGTCTAAACGTTATGCCATGTATATGTTCGTCTGTAATGGCAGCCTTGTCGGCTTGCATATGACATGATATTGATGTGTAGTGGCAGCCTTGTCGGCTTGCGTATCACTTTATGATCTGATTAGTTGTGACTCCTCAGGAGACAGTCTATCTGGGTATATATATATATATATATATATATATATATATATATATATATATATATATATATATATATATATATATATATATATATATATATGATGACGTTATGAACCGTTAGAGTTCTTTCGTAAGTTTCCATATTGTTCGTAGTTTCAGTTTGGCTATATCTAACAGGTACGTATACGGGTGTCCAGGTCGGGCACTAGTCATGGCCCACGGGGTTGGGTCGTGACAGGAAAAGGCTGACGACGTTATATACGCATAACCACCTAATCAGTTGGTATACTATGATATCGTCCCGAATGCGGGTTGCCTAGACGTGGGATATATGGTTAAATGGATCGGGCTATTCATTCCGCGAAAACATATATAATGATGATATAATATATTTATAGATCAGGCTGCTCATTCTGTAGGACTATTATGTTATATATGTATGAGAAATATTTTTGTGAAAAGTCTAAGCATGCATGGTATCCACCTAAGAGACATTCAGAAGTACAGGTTATCTCTTTATCTCATGTTAAGTTCCACATCTCATGTTATGTTGTTATTCATGCCTTACATACTTAATACACTGTTCGTACTGACATCCTTTCTTGTGGACGCTGCATTCATGCCCGCAGGTAGGTAGGGAGACGGATCAGACCCGTAGGTACTTTATCAGCAGATTCTCAGGAGCACTCCACTTATTTCGGAGATGCAGTTTGTTGGTATTACTTTTTGTGTATATAATTGGGCATGGCGGAGTCCTTCCCCATCTTAATGGATTCCTGTGTTCTTTCTAGAGGCTTGTAGACAGATGTATGTAGCTAGATGTTCCATAACCATATCAGTGCATATTGTGGTATAATATTTTGGCAGCTTTGTCGGCTTGTGATGATGAGTTTAATTGTTGAGGATTATATAGAAATGTGACGTTATCTTGTGGTCCACCTAGGGATGATTACGAGATGCATGTTCAGAGGTGCTCGGTAGGTTAGTTCTGAGTGCTCGTCATGGTCCTCTGGCTGGGTCGTGACAAAAGTGGTATCAGGGCAGTTTGTCCTAGGGACTGTCTACGAGCCGTGTCCAGTAGAGTCTTGTTTATGGGTGTGAAGCGCGCCATACTTAAAAACAAGAGGTCGCAGGACATTTAGGAACCATTGACCCTTCCTTCTCATCTTAGATCATGCCGTAGAACTAAATTATAGGATGTGATGTCCTTGATTCTAACCCTAAATGTTTTGATTGTGGATAAGCAGTTTATTATGCCGCTTTGAGGTAATTGATGAGAATTGAAGTTGATACTCCGAAAAATATGTTTCCTGCCTTACATATATTGATAGACTTTGATATAAGAACTTGAGCTAGATATTACGGGTAATTGTGATCACTCTGTGAGGCATTGGATGTGTTTTCTAGGCCGTGTACAGAAATGAGGCAGTAAGAAGTATAGTGGAAACTCTGTCAAAATTTTTACAAATTGAATTGTTTGAATGTCTATGCTATAGAGAGAGAATGAAGGGAAAATGTGACAATCGGATGTTTGGTAAGTTATGATTGAATGAACAATTATGAGACTCTTTCAAAGAGATGTTTTAGAATGATTTTAATTTAATTTAAGGGGAGAACCTTTGAGGGGAAAAATAATTAGTAATTAAAGGAACTGGAATAAGTTGCATTCGAGATTTCGGAGAATTGAGACTCATTGAAGATATAGGGAAAGTTGACACTAAGAATTTAAATGCATTATTATGATTTATAGATTGGTGAGTAAGAGATAACGAAAAGATATTGATATGGAAAATGAAGTTAACGAGTAGGTGAAAGTTTTACTCTAGAAGTTTATATATATACATAAGATCAGGACGGGTTGATGACAGGCACACAGACTCGTTTTATCGGACTTTCCTATATGATATGAGTTTACATTGGGATTCAGAAGTCACCGGTCATTCGACTTCAAGGGGATTCTGAGTATTTGATAGTTGGTACTATTCTGAGAATCATTATGGCCGAGTTACTCCGGGTATTAATGATGACCTTGAACTCAAGAATGATAAATTGTTAGGTAAGTTAGATTGCAATTATGATTGTCTTCTGGATTGTTTATATAACTTCTAAATGTGATGTTGCTTGGCCGATGAAGGAAGTAGAGATTGTACCAACCTTAGGAATATGTGGTGTATTTCTAGCTAATCCTTATAAGAAGGATTCACCTCAATCTTTTCAGACGGATGTTGTGAAGGTTATTTGATGATAGAGAAATTAGGTGCGATGTCGGTTTATGTGTAAGGAAAGAAGAGAGTGGGCGTACAAGTGAAGATAAAATATCGCAAGAATCGAGTCGGTTGCTGTAGGAAAGTAAAGGATGCGAGGTTGATTATCTTAGACTAAGAGACAGGGTACAAGTACGAGTAAAGATTTTTAAGTAAAGTTATATAGCTAGGATTTACAATTTGGACATAGAAAGATATGCTAGGAAGACCTACAGATCTAGACATACGAAAAAAGAACATGACAAACCAGAATAACCTGAGGGAAATTAGGAGCATATGAGCTTTACAATTAGAATTTCGAAATGATCGCAAGGTATGAGTCTGGCTAGCTGGGCAAAAAGAGAGGGGAGATGTATTAAAGCCACAAATTCAGGACAAAAATCAAATGGCAACGAGATATCTCGCAAGAAAATGTGTTGAAAAGCGAAAAAAATAAGTCATGAGTGGCTACATTGAGTAATATGTATATCCTTATGATTGATTTTACGACATGTTAAAAGTATTGATTGTCTTGTATGTAAAAATTGAGGTAGCAAGTGCTACAAAGAGAATTAGGATTAGGTTTTCTTGGGAATTAAAGTCAGATAGCGGTAACGCGACCAAATATGTAAGCACGAGCATTAGGAAAAAGAAGGTTATGATATCATGAAGGGGAGAGAAACTTGGACAAGGAAAATGTATACCCATTAAGGATTAGGTAATATATGTGAGGAAAAGGTTAGGATGAAAGCAGGAAAGCAGACAATGGGATCAAATTTAAATAAATCAACGGGAGATAGAGTAATGTTGTACGTGACAAAGGATGAACGTGAGGACCCCGGAACCAACCGATACGTCTTTATAACCAGAACTAACAAGGTTGTAAATAATGGACAAAGCTGTATCATTGAGAAGAAATAAACAGGTCTTGTGAGAGTGACGAGGAAATTTTAAACTCCTGAGATTTAACCAGGAGAATGGATGTGAACCCATGATTGGTACGCCTTTTTAAGGGAAGAAAGTACCCCAAGAAGAGATTTTCAATATCAAAAGGGATTCGCACTCGTAATGAAACACTCCAAAGTCTCCTAAGCTAAGAGTAAAGAATGACTAATGGAAACAAGCGTTTTACAAGTAAAAGAAAACAAAAGAAACTATGAGGACTAAAGGAAGGAGGAGGTGTCAACGAAATGGTTAAAGGGAATTATGTGGCCGCCAACAAAAAAGAGAAGGTTAATGAGTCATTAGGCTTGGCCAAAGGAAAACAAATTTAAATTATAAGACAATGGTTGTGTGAAATATGCAAAGATGCGATCATGAAGAAAATCGAGAAAAATTGAGAGATATATATGTGTACAAGTTATAGTATCATAAAGGAAGATGAAGACTCGATGAAAGAAGAAAGGAAAGGGTTTACTTTGTGAGGATTTCATGATAAAAACAAGAAATGATAGAACACTAGAAGTACTATGATACATGGCTGTGATGCAAACAGGTAGTTAAGAAGAATTACAGGACAAAATGAGCTAAGCTAATGAAAGGACGAGTAGTGGGGATGGATGGTGTGGAGTATCAACTTTTAATGGTATAGTATAGACATAAATCGGAATTGGGAACCTAGAGCAAGGAGAATTTCAAGGATATTAAGAAGGTAGTCGTGAAGGAAGACTAGAGCTAAAGGAGCGTGGTATAGTTGGACACTCAATAAGGGGCCTAATGAATTCCGATGTCCCCATTAATTCATTAGCCTAGGCGACCACTAGTCATGAAAGGTAGAAGTGAAAAGTTAATAAAGAAGGCATCTGAATTGTATCTGATATGTATAAGCATTTTGGTTTGATACAAGAACTCAAAAGGGGAAATAAGTTAAACCTTGCGATGAAAAGAACTCTGGCATTATATGGAATAGAGGAGGTGAAGGATTGCTAAGGTCGGTCAGATGACTATCAAGGACGGTTAATACTCGAAGGTTACTGGTATATGAGAACATCCTTTAAAATGGGGGAAGAACAAATTCAATTCTAAGATAAACTACAATATTCCCAAGCTCAAAAGAGGGAAATATACTAGATTGAAAGAGCTAAAATTCGAGATGAACCGATGTGTCAAGAATGTGCTAAAGAAAAGTGAGAATAGATTAAATGCAAGTATATCAAGAGACAAATATATAAAGGAGAATAAGTTCCGCCAATGCGATACGTTGTATTCCAGACTATGACTCAAATCACTAGCTCCAAAGAAATTTTAGGTACATTTAGATATGCAGTAAAGTACTCCAAGGGGTAACAGTGTAACGACCCGTCCGGTCGTTATTTAATGTTTCGCGAATCCATGCGCAATCTAGGTCAAGGAATGTAACTAATAAGTCCCATAATGTGTTTTAAGGGTTAAGAGTGGGAAAAAACAATTTCGAAAAGAATTGGAAATTTTGGGCCAGGGAAGTGAAGGGGACCGCTATCACAGTCAATGGACCACCATAGCGGCCTAGCGACCACCGCAGCGGTCCACGCGGGACAGTAGCCCGAATTTGGCTACTTAATCTATTTTTATCTCCTTTTCCAACACTCTCAAGGGATACTCCAAGGGTTCCTTATGAAAGAAAAACCATTGACCCCAAGAAAAAGAAACCCTTCTAATTTCCTTCCCACCTTTTCCTACGAATATTATCTCTCATGGATTCGGATGAAGGCTAAGAAGATGAGAAATTCATGGAAAATCAAATAACTATCCGTCAAAGAGGTAGGTTATGGTTTACTTTAGTTAGACTTTTATTAGCGAATCGTATATATATTTAGAGTTGACGGGAGAATGCATGTTTAAGTCTTCGGACATGGAGTTTGGTTGAACGGACTTGTTAATGTGAATAAACTATGATGTAAATGATGGCTATAATAATAATGATTTAGCTTTAATAGAAAGTGTTGTTGTGGCTGAGGAGTTACCTCGTGTTTACTTTACGCAACCCTAGAAGGGGGGGGGGGGGGGGGGATTTCCGTCTGTATATCCAATTTTGTTGAATGTTCATATGGTTGTTTCTTTGAAAATAAGAGGTCTGTATTGAAAGAATTGTATTTACTTGGGCTGGTAGTACGCCCATCAAGGGCAGGAATTATAATTGTTTGAAATATCGCATGGTTGCATTGCATTGCATGGTCTAGGCAGAAATACAGGCAGCAAGCAAGGTTGAGTATGGGCCTTGTGTTATTGGGCCTTATGGCCGTTGATTTGAGTATGTTAAATACATATATGTATATGATTTGGATCCGCGTCCGAGGTTCGTTCTGAAGAGGAGGTTTGTGCTCGGGTCCGAGGAGTGGATCCGGAATGAGTGGTACATGGACACCATGGGTCCCCTGCAGGTCATGGCTACTGAGCAAAGACATCAGGTAGCATGTGTGTAGAGTGTGTTTGGGCCCTTGCATCACATTTTCATTACTCTACATCTCATAATTCTATGACTAATAGGAGTGTACTACTGCTGTTAATATTGCTTATTCATTCCATGCTTATAGTTGAGAGTCTGGGTGGAGAGGGGGTTACGCAAGACAAGGGTAGTGTTGGATGTCCGATAGTGATTTATTTTCCTAGATGCATTCTTTTGTGGTCAGAAATTTGAGTAAGTGAACCTACTCAACAAAAAGGGTAAAAGTTACAGTATATGATGAGCGGCGAGATAAGAGTTACTAGGTTGGATGAAAGGAAGGGAATGGTTGTGATTTAGTAATATACCTTATATTTTGGAGATAAAATAAGTGAACTTCGATAGTGAAGAGGTAAGGGGCTATACTATAATAACTTTTATTTAGAATATGAAGTTTCATTGACTTATCTGCTTATCTTATTGACTTTATATTGTATTGCGTGAACTAATCTTAGTCGACCTATGATGCTTATCAGTACGTATGGCGTATTGATACTACTCTTGCTATGCCCTTTCTAGGTGTAGATGCGTTTTAGGTCTTAGCGGAAGTTTCGCCATGTGGATTTACCGGACATTCTCCTACAGCTTCGCCTATCTCACTCCCGACGGAGGCTGTATCATTATTTTGTGTTCCGGTATTTTAGGAGCTCTTGTACCTATCTATACTAGAACCCGGGAATTTCTTTCGGATTTTTATTGCACTTGAAACGAGTCTGTAAGAATGTCTACTTTAAATTTTTTAATTCTCAAAGATGGTTGTCGTATGTTTTTAAAGTTTGAGTTATTTTGTAAGGATTCGCCTACTAGGTTAGTAATGTGGTAGGTGCCAGCACAACTCAGGGGGTTGGGTCGTGACAGTGGTTCGTCTACTAGGTTAGTAATGTGGTAGGTGCCTGCACGACTTGGGGGGTTGGTTCGTGACAAACAGAAGGAGTAGGAAAGGCCGCATGTGACTAGGGATAAGTATAAGGGACAATCGGGACTACTAAAAAAAACTTCTAGCACTAGAAGAGATGAAAGCTTTAAAAGAGGAATATATATAAGAAGCTCAATAATCTTCAAAGGAAAGGAAGATAGTGTGCCTATGGATAGCAGGACAACAGTACTACCAGAGATTAGGGAGTCCCTCGTCAGTCATGAAATTCCAAGTCGCCGGTTATATCAATTGTGAGAGTGTATGACATAGAACCATATAAACAATCGCCATGATGAAATGACCAACAGAATGGTGCAAGGACGACGATAAGGAGCCGAAGAAAATAGAGGTTAGTTTATATCTCAATTAGTCACCGGTATAAGAGAGCCAAGGACTTAAGGAGGGAAGCACACTCGTATTGAAAGGAAATTATGATTAAGTAGGATTTTATCTTAGTTCCATGTTCATGAGTTTATTTTGTAATTATGTTAAAATTGAGAAGAAGAAATTGGAGTAAAAGTTCAAATATGAATATGATGATATTGTAAGGAATTAAGGGGTCTGACCAAGGAATTAAAAGGAGATGATATGGTATGTATATAAGGCCGACTAGTACAAAAAGGGATAATCTGAAATAGCACCAGAGAAGTAAGCAAGGAAAGGTGCCATAACTGAACAAGAGAGTTTGTCTACTAGTAGAGAAATAAAGAGC
This sequence comes from Lycium barbarum, assembly GCF_019175385.1. NCBI lineage: Eukaryota > Viridiplantae > Streptophyta > Magnoliopsida > Solanales > Solanaceae > Lycium > Lycium barbarum. The sequence continues at coordinate 38,787,760 of NC_083337.1, forward strand.
AAGTAAAAAGGATACAACAATTAAGAATACTTGCAAGGTCAGCGGAGAGCCGTAGCGATCATGATCCAAGACCACCTAAATGATAATAGGACGATAGATGGATATCAGTTGACCACCGGTTACATACATGAATATATGAAAATGGATGAGTTCGACAGAGAGTTAAGGGAACATGAAAGAAGACTGATGAGCTCATATTAGAAGACTCTGAAGATCAAGGCCTAAAGGAGGAAAACCATTTCAAGAAACCAATGATAACATCGTAAGCTAGCAAGCCACAACATTCGAGGATGAATGTTTTTAAGGGGGAAGGATGTTACACCCTGTACTTACAGAGAAGTACTTATCAAATTTGAGCGTAAGTATGTTGAACTATGGCTAAGTAAAACAACTTTGGAGTATGAGGGACGAAGCATTATTAAGTACATTTTATGAGTAAAGGATACATATGAGGAATTACGGAAGGTCCTATAAGGAAATGAGTGGAAGAAGTTGAGTTACTATGACTTTGGAAGAAGATGAGTGCCACTTTGAACGACAAGAATGAGCCAACTTGGGGAAAGAATATCTTTTAGTGTATGAGGAGTTTTGAAGTAAAGCAAAAGCCTAAATTGAAGTTTATGAAGTCTAGTCTGCAACGCAATAAACCGCTTATCGATATGACATCAGAGTATAGAACTATGGACGTTACAATTCAGGCTAGCAGAGCAGAAACACGTAGCTATAGTGCACGACATGCACGGTACAGTACCCGAACATTCTAGGTAGGTGCCAACCGACACTAGAACATTATAAAAGGGGTTTTACCCCTTATCGTTTCATCTAAACACCCCTAAAACCTTCCCAAACCTCCTAGAACATTCTCCCAACTTCCTCCATAGAATTTTGGCCCAAATCAAGTGAAACCCTAGGGATTTAGGCTTGGGAAGCGTATAAGGTCTTGTAGTTCTTGTTCTAAACAACGAATCTCGACAAATCAAAGGAGTCCGCTGAAGATAAATAAGATTTCAAGCCCTACCAACCTTGATTGAGGTAAGGGTATTCTTTACTATGGGTATTATGAATTGTACCATGGAAATTTAGTTGTTGAAGCTTCGTAAAGTCTAGTGATTGGTTGAGAAATTGGGGAAACATCATGTGGGATGTTATATTGAGAATATTGATGTTGATGATGATGTTGTTGATATTGGTGTTGCTATTGTTGTTTTTTTGTTGTTATTGTAATTTCGGGTTGGGGATATAAACAGAGGAATTGTTGCCCGAATTTCGGCAGATTCGAAGGGGATTTAATTTGAAGGCTTAAGACAAGAATATGATGATAAGCCTAACAATAGTATGAATTATCTTAGGTGTATATTTACAAGCTTTGAAGGATAAGCGTTAAGTAGTTAAAGAGACTAAAAAGGTATGTTAAGACTATCCCTTTCTTTCTAAAGGCATGATTCTTTCTTACAAACCTATATGTGTTTTCCATAACGTCTTTAGTCCCCAAAATCTAAAATTTCATGATTCTCAAAGTTCGTATGATGTCAAAGATAGATGTCTTCTATGATGATAATGATGATGATGATGATGATTCCATTTTTTGAGATTCCAAAGCTTATGGTTTTGATGTTATTATGAGATTGTTGATTTTATTTCATGATCTCCTTGATTCTACTCATTGTTGTTGATCTCACCTTATGTTACTTGTTCCTTCAAGGTAAGATATAATGATGATGATTGTTTCATAAGATAATCGGAGGTTACCGACCTTACGTCACTCCGATAGAGTTGCAGCTTTTAATTGGGTTCTCATGCATGCTACTTATGTTATATATGTATATATGATATGAGAAAAGATGACGGACTTATATACGTATATATTATATGTATATGGGGTATGGGAAAAGGGTGACGACGTTATATACACATAACCACATGATCAGTTGGTATACTATGATATCGTCCTGGACGCGGGACGCCCGAACGCAGGATATATGGTTAAATGGATCGGGTCATTCATTCCGCGGCAACATATATAATAATAATATAATAAATTTATGGATAGGGTTGCACGTTCCGTAGCACTATTATGTGATATATGTATGAGAATTTTTTTGTGAAAAGGCTAAGCATGCATGGTATCCACTTAAGAAGAATTCAGAAGTACATATTTTCTCTTTATCTCATATTAAGTTCCACATCTCTTGTTATGTTGTTATTCGTTCCTTACATACTCAGTACACTGTTCGTACTGACATCCTTTGTTGTGGGCGCTGCGCTCATGCCCGCGGGTAGGCAGGGAGACGGATCAAACCTGTAGGTGCTTTATCAACAGATTCTCAGGTGCACTCCACTTATTTCAGAGATGCAGTTTATTGGTATTACTCTTTGTGTATATACTTGGGCATGGCGGTGTCCTGCCCCGTCTTTATGGATTCCTGTGTTCGATATAAAGGCTCGTTGTCACGACCCGACTAGGGGCCGTGACGGGTACCCGTGGATAACCACCGAGCACCACTCGTTCTACTACTCATCATACTCATATTATAAGAAAATCATTTTCCATTTGAAAACATAGGTACTTTTATATACATAAGCCTTTCGGCTATCAAAATGATAATATACATATAGATGTACAATAGCAACTTCTTGAGACCATATAACTCACACCTGCGTATCTACGAGCCTCTACAGAGTACTAGACATAGGGACGGGACAGGACCCCGTCGTGCCAAAAACAAATACACATGTACACAAAAGAATGATCAAAGGCATCTCCGAGACAATGGAGTGCTCTCAAATCAGCTACTAGCTACTACGAGTCTGGATCAAGATCACCTCCCTGTCTACCTGTGCACATGAACATAGCGCCCAAAGAAAACGGACGTCAGTACGAATATTGTACTGAGTATGAGAGGCATAAATGATAACAATACGTCAATGAGATAAAGGAAGCATCAAATAAGGAGCAACTGTAACTGACTGTCAATTATAAAAGAAATAATGCATGTTGTCTTACTTCATAATCTTCGTCATATCATGTATGTATAAATGTATAAGCTGCCCGTCCATATAGGTACGGTGTGATAATTAATAACCTGCGTCCAGGCCTCCCGCGTCCGGGGTGTAAGCTGCCCACTGCAGTGGTGTGTCTGCCCGTGCCATATAGGCACGATGTAATATCATCGACATGTACTCATCATAATGCATGTATAACAACTCAAAGATAGATATACTTTATCGAGGTGACATATGGTCGTGAACCCCCGATTCCATTATGGAGCATTTATAAGTATTCTGCCTCACCTTGAAGGAAATAGTATATAAGGTGAGTGTATACGAAAAACGACATCATTAAATTTATAGAAACATCATACCATGAAATTTATAATCTTTAGACTCAAGCTCATCATCATCATTATTGAACTCATAATATATCTCTCATCTCGTATGGCTATTCATGAACATAGGCTATTAGTTTTCCGGGATATAGAGGATTCATGGAGAAGAAGGAAAAATCATACCATCGGATTTATGCCATAGAAAGAAAGGAATAGCCTCACATACCTTATTCGTTTAACAAATCTATCGCTTGCTTGTTCTCCTTCAATGCCCACGTTTCTACCTTCAAGAGAATTCGCATTAACATTAGCTAATCGATTACTTAAACGTGCTTACTAAAGCTAAAGAAAATTGGGCAGAATTTCCTTTGTTTATACTACTTTCCCCATATTCTATATCAACTCCCAAACATTCATAACAACATTCACAATATCACAAGAAACAATCATCATTCATCTACATTACCCACATTTTGTAGTTTCACTCCAATTTCTCCATAATCATGATCATAGTTCATTATTGCATTTTCTCACATATAATACTTATTCCATGTTCTAAATGTCATTCACAACATACTGACAATCACAACATACCAATATTCATAATTCACCCCAAACTACTACTCAACAATGACACTATTCACACATTCATGACCCATTTTCTACCTTCTTCTACAATCCAAGTGTTTCAACTTTCCAATACCTTAATTAACATGTAAATACCATAAAACTCACCTTAGATAGTGTAGGAATAAGCCTTGAGTTGAAATATTTCTCTTTTACCAAAATCCTAGTTCACTTCCCATGAAATTTTCTTGCCTTAGGTGAACCCTAGTGAGTTTCTTGCACTTGTTTCCCTTGATTTGATGAAGTTGATCATCAATTTCACTTGGATTCTTGTATATGAGGAGTTTGGAAGGTTCTAGAGAGCTATTGGGTTGTGGAGAGAGAAAATAAAATGAATTAAATGAACTTGGGACATTCCTTTATAAATGAAAAAGCTGTCCTGACATCATTATACAGACACTTATACGGTCCGTATAAGTGACCGTGAAACTGCTCCAGTAACCATCCCATTCTGTGTCAATTTGACGGCACATTATACGGTCCGTATAAGTGACCGTAAAATCACCCCCTCAACAACTTCATTCTGTGACCATTATACGACAGGTTATACGGACCGTATAATCGATCGTATAATCTACCTCTTCTCTGATTTTTGGTTCTCGTCACTTCGTTTGACCTCAAATCCTTGCGAAGCCTTCTTGATACTTGTTTAACACCTCGTTAACAATCTAAGGGATATTATAACTCTTCTCTAGAACATTACTAAGCCATCATTAATTCGATATTCATAAATTATGTCCGGTACGCAACATATATCTTGTTTTCCTTATCAACTTTCATCTCCTATCTCAAATGTCTCTGAAATCTTATTTAAAATCATCAAATGGTATTTATTACTTATCAAAACATCGTATCCCTCGTGCTCTTTACTAGCCTATTCACTGTACGTTAACGGGGAATTTTCCAAGGTGTAACATTCTTCCCCCCTTTTTGAACATTCGTCCTCGAATGTTAAACACTCGGGGATTCTACGAAAATTTCACCAGAGTTTCCCCTGTATTATGGCACTACCATCCTACCACGACAAACCATAATAATATTTCCTAACAGGGCCACAACACAATAGCGATATAAATTGGCCACACGCGACCCATATGCATAAAAAGAAATCATACATACCTCATAATCTTGATGTTTCGTCTCGAAGGTCTTCTGGGGCTGAAACAAGTGCGGACACTTGGATTTCATATTTTTTTTTACGCTTCCCGAGTCATTCTTCTCGGTTGTTATATTTCCATAAGACCTTAACTGAGGCCACTTCTCTATTTCAAGGTCCCCATACTTGCCTATCTAATACGGCATTGGGTACCTCCTCATAAATTAACGTTTTCGTCACTTGAACATCATTTACTGGCACGATCCTAGTAGGATTTCCAACATATTTACGAAGCATCGAGACATATAAAACTGGGTGACTGACTCCAAATCAGGAGGTAGATTTAATTCATAAGCCACCTTGCCTATTGGTGCACCACCTCATAAGACCTAATGTATCGGGGACTAAGCTTCCCCTTCATTCAGTGATCTTATTGCATTCGTAAGTTGTCACACTCCAGGGTTACCGTAGGAAGCGTATAGCATGTATTTATGTCATATTCCAAGTAATTGTCCTATTTGCCCCTAACGGTAATCCCAACTCAAAATTTCAACTTAATTTACCATATGTTTTCCTTCAACTGACCCGGAGCATCATGACTACATTATCCTTGTTTTACCTCTTACTCCTCTTTTAGGTACCCACTTGGTTTCATTGGCGACGCATAAATATCTGCAAGTTACATAATTGTTCTTGCGTGATTCTTGTACATACACATCTATACATATAAATGTATCCATATCCGTATCCATATCCGTATTCATAATCGTACTCATTTACATATCGTATCCATGGTCATATTCATATACATAGCATGCCCGACCACGAAGGTTCGGTGTTTCGCGAACCCGAACATGGCTAGGCCCGGTGATTATATATATACCTAAACTCTTTTGTCTATCTGTAGTAACTCATCTCGTCATGCTATCTTCCTTCCTTTATTTTTCCCTTGATTTTCATATCTTATGTTTTACCATAGAAACATTAGGTCCCTTTCTTAATTGTAGCTTATAAATCGCAATATCATTAATTACGAATTTACCGCTAGTGCCTTTTCTTCTATTATAATATAGCATCGCCATATTTTTACCATATCCTTTGAGTTTTTTGCTCTCCATGTCACATTGTTCAAGGTTTTCACGAATGGTTTCCCATACAGTTTCAGAGGCCTGTTCAATTCGTGTTCGTTTATTTACTAGTCATTAAACTCATTTCTGCATAACTCTCACTCTTTATTTTAGAGCCTATATCTGTCACATCTTAGGATCCATTGTTCCAAATCTCTACACTTGAATTCCCTTTACTCGCTTCCCCCCTTTAAGGGTTTTACTTGCACCATTCTCAAATCCGTTGCCTTACCTTCAAATCTTGAATTCATATACCCCTCACTATATTATATCTTATTCATACCATTTCCCATAATCTATAGCTACAATAATTCATGTATGAAGTCTTAACATACTCACCTTGCAGTCTTGTAACCAAATAATACAACCGATATAGCAATCCGAACAAGGATGTATCTTTACTTCGCTCATCTAGTAGTTATGAGTCAATGTCTAAATCCGCTCCAATTAACAACTTTTGTCCCATAGGGATGCTCACAATAGTAGCATGCCTAGTTATCCACACCATCCATGTAATGTCACTTGCTCTCTCCTTCGGTGCTCAAAGTTCACTTGTAACGTCAACTTTGTTTTCCAGGGCTTGAGTCTCATACACCACTAATACCCCTCATGCCTCATATTCTTTTACTCTTGTTTTGCACTCAACATTGATTTCAAAACCAATCATAATCGTATTATATTTGTCGTTGATTATAGCTTCACTCTATAGCTTTATCGTCGTACGGTAAACTCATAACTCATGATCATCTCTTTCTTTTCAATTTATTACTTCATATACTTTACTCGTTCTAACTTGGTATAGGATATTCGTAGGAGATGCATCTTCTTTTAATCATAACACGACTACTTCTTAAGTGCGCGTACTTTGCGGCGCATTTCCTTCTATTCCTATTCCCATTCTTATTCATTTACATTCATTCCTCCTCGATTTATCTTATTCCCTCCCGTTTTATAATCAATCCTTTATTCTTCGCACGAGGGACCCTATTCTCAACTTAGTACCGCTTTGTCCTTTAGAATATACTACCTTTGTACAATCCATTTTTTGCTACCAAAACTTATTTTGTTCATTCTGATCATCCCCTATCATCCTTATTGTGTTGATCCTTTCGTTATTCATCTTCCTGTAGTCTTGGTCTTTTACATCCCGCTAAAGATATCACTCATACTCTTAATTATACCAATCACAAACTACTACTACTTTGCTATATCACCTTTCTCTAATTTCTTTTTCAAGTTGACTTCCTCCTTTTTGCTGGCTATCATTTCTGTCATTGAGGAATCCCTATGCTGGACCTTTCCCTAACAAGGTCTTTTTAAGCGTTCTCATCTGCAGCCCCTTGGCTCGCTTGTTGATTTCACACTTATATTCACTCTTTATTCATATAGAACATATCACATCCTTAGTCGTTTCCTTGCTATACTTTGTATTACAGTTCTTGTTACGTTCTCATTATACCTTGATCATAATCAACGCTATAGAGTGCAACTTCTTTATCTCGTTCGCAAGCTTGCTCGTAAAATAGAATAAATCTTGCGAAGTAAGCATACTCAACCTGTTATTCTTTCTAATCAGTTCTATTACACTTACCATATAAATTGTTTTACCAACATATTATCATCCATTATAACCCTTCGTATTCGTACCTCTGTCTCCGAGTACTGTTACTTTATTTGCTAATAAACTTATCGTATCTTACTCGCACTTATCCGTCCAATCAATACTCCAGTATCACACTCTATTGGAGTTACCCTTTCTCTTCTATGTCATGTGTTAGTACTACCAAGAATTTCTCTTTACCGTATCAATGTCGATCTTATAACTACTGTTACTATAAACTCAATAGTATTTAACTTATCTCTTGTAGTCGTCAACGATACTCCTAACTTAATATCTTCCTGCCGTTACTTTTTGCACAATATCCTTTTCCGTTAGGACATATTTCAAGCTTATATCTTATCTCCTTTTGATTCTAGGAAAATTTCGACAGAGTTTCTCTTGTAAGCATAGCAATACCAAACCTGCACATAGCCCTGAAAAAACGTCCGATGTCTCAATAGGATATGTATCGGAACACACATAATACGTAACTGAACAACACAAGATCACTTACCATTAAAGGATATAAATAATAGGGTTTGTCTCATAAGTTGTGCCTGCACACTCGGTCTAGATTTCCAATATCTGTATACATACACATATTGTTTATTCACTCACTGTCAATCAACTTACTCGTAAATCACGATTCTGGCTATCACTAGGTTACTACGAATATAGTCATCTCAAATTGTCGGATTGGCTCAGACTTTTCACCTCAACACAATCATCACAGCGGGGGTGATATATGACAGCATAGGATTCAAATCAATCGATGCACACCTATCATAAGAGGATACTAACAATATACCTGGAACAATATTAGGGGAAAACTCAAGATCCTGTCGCTCAGCTAACGCATGGATATGATGCTGGGATCCACTTGGACTGGGTGTTCCTCTTTGGTCTCTATCACCACCTACTAACATCTGTGGCCTTGGCCTTGGGGGAGTACCAACGACGAAGTGCCAACTATCACTCCCGTAGCCCGAACCTTACCTTTACCACGCCTCCATGGGCAGTCGCACATGATATGGCCTGGCCGAGCACAGGTATAACAAACATCCGAGCCCAAGCAGCATGATCCCCAATGCAACCTGCGACACTGAGTACATCGTGGTACCGGTGACCTCTCCTGACTGGAACCACTTTGAATCCGAGAACTAGAAACCCTGAGACTCTGGGTGACCTAGAATAAGTAGATCCATCAAATCTAGGTCTAAGAAACTACGGAGGAGCACCACTTGTTGAATGAACTGAGTGCCTAGAGAATTGTTACCTCGGATCACCCCTAAACTCATGATCAAACCCTGAAGAACTAACTCTCTTTCTCCAACCCCTGCTATCGTGGCCCACATCTTGTCGCTGAGCTTGAGCGGCTACCAATTGAGTCAGTAGAAGAATGTCCTATCTCATCTCTTGGCCCGAGGCGTCTGGTGGAGGAACGGGGGGTGTTGGAGCTAAAGTTGGGCTCCCTTCTGATCCTCAAAAGTGGGCGATGTATCGGAAAACTGAGGTGGGGCCTTATTCTGGGGTTCGCCCTCCTCCATATCTATAGACGGCTCTCGTTCAAACCCTTCTTCAACCACCATCTTGCCATTCTGAGCTGTCGTAACTTTTCCTTTCATCAGCTTTGCTGAAATTATAACGCACAATTAGGGAGGGAATAATCTTATAATACAGCTCTATCGCACGATCTCTTAAGATGAAAGATAGTCATTTTTCCTAAATGTGTTGCAGCTTCCTGTTTATTAGCGTGGCGCGCAACACACCATAAACAAGACTCTACCAGACACAGCTCGTAGACACTTCCTAGGACTGAACTGCTCTGATACCACTTTTGTCACTACCCGACTAGGGGCCGTGACGGGTACCCATGGCTAACCACCGAGCACCACTAGTTCTACTACTCATCATACTCATATTATAAGAAAATCAATTTTCATTTGGAAACCTAGGTACTTTTATATACATAAGCCTTTCGGCTATCAAAATGATAATATATATATAGATGTACAATAGCAACTTCGTGAGACCATATAACTCACACCTGCGTATCTACGAGCCTTTACTAGAGTACTAGACATAGGGACGGGACAGGACCCTATCGTGCCCAAAAAAAATACACATGTACACAAAAGAATGATCAAAGGCACCTCCGGGACAATGGAGTGCTCTCAAATCAGCTACTAGCTACTACGAGTCTGGATCAAGATCACCTCCCTGTCTACCTGTGCGCATGAACACAACGTCCAAAGAAAACGGACGTCAGTACAAACATTGTACTGAGTATGAGAGGCATAAATGATAACAATACGTCAATCAGATAAAAGAAGCATCAAATAAGGAGTAACTGTAACTGACTGTCAATTATAAAAGAAATAATGCATGCTGGCTTACTTCATAATCATCGTCATATCATGTATGCATAAATGTATAAGCTGCCCATCCATATAGGTACGGTGTGATAATTAATAACCTGCGTCTAGGCCTTCCGCGTCCGGGGTGTAAGCTGCCCACTGCATTGGTGTGTCTGCCCGTGCCATATAGGCACGATGTAATATCATCAACATGTACTCATCATAATGCATGTATAACAACTCAAAGATAGCTATACTTTATCGAGGTGACATATGGTCGTGAACCCCCGATTCCATTATGGAGCATTTATAAGTATTCTGACTCACCTTGAAGGAAATAGTATATATGGTGAGTGTATACGAAAAACGACATCATTAACTTTATAGGAACATCATACCACGAACTCTATAATCTTTAGACTCAAGCTCATCATCATCATTATTGAACTCATAATATATCTCTCATCTCATATGGCTATTCATGAACATAGGGTATTAGTTTTCCGGGATATAGAGGATTCTTGGAGAAGTAGGAAAAATCATACCATTGGATTCATGCCATATAAAGAAAGGACTAGCCTCACATACCTTTTTCGTTTAACTAATCTATCGCTTGCTTGTTCTCCTTCAATGCCCACGTTTCTACCTTCAAGAGAATTCGCATTAACATTAGCTAATCGATTACTTAAACGTGCTTACTAAAGCTAAAGAAAATTGGGCAGAATTTCCTTTGTTTATACTACTTTCCCCATATTCTATATCAACTCCCAAACATTCATAACAACATTCACAATATCATAAGCAACAATCATCATTCATCTACATTACCCACATTTTGTAGTTTCACTCCAATTTCTCCATAATCATGATCACAGTTCATTATTGCATTTTCTCACATATAATATTTATTCCACGTTCTAAATGTCATTCAAAACATACTTACAATCACAACATACCAATATTCATAATTCACCCCAAACTACTACTCAACAATGACACTATTCACACATTCATGACCCATTGTCTACCTCCTTCTACAATCCAAGTGTTTTAACTTTCCAATACCTTAATTAACATGTAAATACCATAAAACTCACCTTAGATAGTGTAGGAATAAGCCTTGAGTTGAAATATTTCTCTTTCACCAAACCCCTAGTTCACTTCCCATGAAATTTTCTTGCCTTAGGTGAACCCTAGTGAGTTTCTTGCACTTGTTTCCCTTGATTTGATGAAGTTGATCATCAATTTCACTTGGATTCTTGTATATGAGGAGTTTGGAAGGTTCTAGAGAGCTATTGGGTCGTGGAGAGAGAAAATAAAATGAATTAAATGAACTTGGGATATTCCTTTATAAATGAAAAAGTTGTCCCGACATCATTATACGGACAGTTATACGGTCCGTATAAGTGACCGTGAAACTGCTCCAGTAACCATCCCATTCTGTGTCAATTTGACGGCACATTATACGGTCCGTATAAGTGACCGTGAAATCACCCCCTCAACAACTTCATTCTGTGACCATTATACGACAGGTTATACGGACCGTATAATATTAGACAGACCGTATAATCGGTCATATTATCTACCTCTTCTCTGATTTTTGGTTCTCGTCACTTCGTTTGTCCTCAAATCCTTACGAAGCCTTCTTGATACTTGTTTAACACCTCGTTAATAATCTAAGGGATATTATAACTATTCTCCAGAACATTACTAAGCCATCATTAATTCGATATTCATTAATTATGTCTGGTACGCAACATATATCTTGTTTTCCTTATCAACTTTCATCTCCTATCTCAAATGTCTCTGAAATCTTATTTAAAATCGTCAAATGGTATTTCTTACTTATTAAAACATCGTATCCATCGTGCTCTTCGCTAGCCTATTCACTGTACATTAACGGGGAATTTTCCAAGGTGTAACACTAGTAGACATATGTATGTAGCTGGATGTTCCATAACTTTATCAGTGCATATTGTGGTATAATATTTTGGCAGCCTTTTCGGCTTGTGATGATGAGTATAATTGTTAAGGATTATATAGAATTTTGTCATTATCTTGTGGCATATGCCTTTACAGAACATGATACCCATGAGCCATCTTTGTGGTCCACCTAGGGATGATTATGAGATGGATATTCAGAGGTGCTCGGTAGGTTAGTTTCGGGTGCCCGTCATGGCCCTCTGATTGGGTCGTGATAATATTTTCTTAAAATAAATTGAGTATATCCCTTTTACATATAAGGTATTTAGGTTTGGATTTATAATATCAGGATATAACTAGTTCCTTTTATATATAAGGATAGTAGCAGTTTTATAAAGAAGAAATGGTTCATTGAAAGTGTGGAATGAATGGGTTTTGTTCATGCTTGACTCATACATGACTCGGGTTAATCCGTTTAATACGTCTTCAGAATGTCCTTATCTAAAACTTTTATGTCTACAAATGATTTATACGGATTTTAATTTATATGTAAGAAGTCTTTACATAACCAAAAGTAACCTTTTCTTTATCCTTGTATTAAACTCAAGACCTAATACTTGTAATAAAAAGATTGTGCTTTCACGTGGGCTTGGCCCAAATTTATTTCTGAAAATTGATTGAGTGTCTGGTTGTATTGATTTTGCTTGGGCCTTGGCCCAAAATTTCGTTTTTTCTATTACTGAGCTCAGCCCAAAATAGTCCTTCCTCTTTTTTCTAAAATTTTTGTTAAGTGGGGTTTTAAAAAATGCAGTTTTAATTGGGCCTTAGCCCTAACAATTCTCATTTTTTCCACTGGGCTTAGTCCAAAAAAAGACTTTTGTTTGGTGTATGAATACACTATGTATATATATACAAATTGAAATCATTTTTTCTGACTGGGCTTAGTCCACAAAGAAATCTTTAGGAAACTGAGTTTTAAAGGAAATGCTTCTTTTGGATTTAAAAACGTCAATTTGGATTTTTCTTTAAGAAGATGGTAACAGCATCTCATAATGATGTAATCCCTTTTTATCCTCTTTACTGATTTATTTACCTAGCCATTTTTACTTTCAAAATCGTTTATACTAAGCTCGAGTTTTAAAATCGTGTAGGGACCTAAAGTTGAACTAAATGACATAGGCATCATTTTACTAAGAGTACTAGTTCATGACCATAATGATTCCAATAATATACATGAATTTTACAACTTTACAGATAAGGGAACAATCAGTTGAATGTAATAAAAATGCACAAGTAAGGAGAAAGGGGAGACTAGGGGCGTACCAAGCCCCTAGTTGGCCATTTTCACCCATTGTTAGGCCTTCTTTGCATCCTTAAAATATTAGCTTCCATTTCTTTTCTTGAACTCAATTATCTTTAAAAGTATTTTCCTATCGGTCCTTTGGCCCAATAGGTTGGCTGGACTCGGCCCGAGTGGCCATGCAGTGAGGAGCAAAAGGGGAAAAAAAAGGAACCCGGTTAGTTTATAGTTTTTCTGAACTTATCACATACGTAGATACAAGAGCACATCTATCAAATTCATTCAAGGGTCATGCAATTAATATAGCTGCATCTATACTACTGGCTTTAATAGTAGGGATTTAGGTAATAGGAGGAGAAAGTCGTCACCATCCTTATTTTCTGATGCCGCACAAGATCCAAGAGGTTTCATGAACCTCTAGCATGGCAGGACACCAGGGGAAGGTTTAAGACCAAACCCCAAAAGCTACCTTAGTTTCACAGCCAATAGAGCCATAAGTAGAACAAAATTCCATATTGATACATGGGTTTGGTATAGATAGAAATAGTTTTGGTGTATGCAGTCATAACATAATCAGGAGTATACAAAACAAATAGTCTTAGGATAGACAGAAACAAGTGATAACATGTGGAGGAAGTATAACTAGAAGCGAATTTAAAGCACACATACATAGCCCAGATAGCAACAGAATGTAGGTCTAATGCTCATGGGATAGCATAGGGTAATATTCATTATGGTAACAATAATAAAAAGGGACACGTGTAGGATTCATACATAACCAGGCAAACATGCACATAGACTGAACTCAGGTTTCCCTGAACTCAAGTGAACATATGCAAGACAGGAGGCCATGCAAAAATGACAATTTGTACTTTGACTGATCATGACATGGGCAGGGCCAAATAGATAGGACCAAGTTTCTTTGGTTCAAGTAAATATATACAGAAAGTGTAGCACACAAATGAGTAACTGTTGTTTCAACAGCCATGGCACCGATATAAACAGATTACAAACAGGTCCAAGTGTGTGAGGAAGATGCATGACTCATTTTTAACATTGTCAGTCCAGTTGTTAAATGGTGACAATCTGTTTTTTAACATGTTTGACTCTAAGTTCTATACTTCTTTTGAGTTCTTTCCTATCTGTGTCAGAGCTAGGCACATGTGCACCCAGATTCTCTATTTAAATATAACTAGTTATTCTTTATGATAGTTTGTTTACAATCTAAGTCCCCTTAGGTCTAATGACAATACTTATATGGTCCCAAGGTCTTCATATGGTAAGCATGATCCTAAAAATCATAGAAGTGCCTTGGTATTCTTTATATGGATGGGAGGTGTTATGAACCCAACCACTGCTTTGATTCTCCCTTATCCGTCTCCTTAGAACATCTTCTAAAAATACCTTTCTAAGCCATGTGGCATTTAGCTCAGCTATAGTCCTTTAGAATCATATGAGGTCCTATCTCTTAAGCTATTCACAACTAGGTGTTGCCCAAACACAGATATCAATACTCACAAGCAGACAAGGCTATTTAGGTATAAATAAGGACCATTCTTTGTTATCAGGGCCTAATTAAGCTTGTTGACACAAAATTTGTGACTTCCCGTAATTTATTTTGATACTCGGAGTCCTTGGATAATAAATAAAATAATTTGCACACTCACAGAGGACCTGAATGATTTTTTCATAATTATTCAGGCCAATGCTTTACTTCAATAAATTAATAAGGGAACCTTCAAGGCTTTATTAATTATTCAAAAACTTATCAGCATTTTTACAGCATTTTACAATATTTTCTATAATTCACCAGCAGCAGAACTATTTCAAACAATTGTTCATTTAATTCATAAAAATCAATAAAATTAGATAAAAGTAGATTTATTTATTTATTTTATATCCAAGGAATTTGAGTAATTAAAAGAATTTACCACTTTTACCCCTCAAGCTTTGAATCATTACTATATATCCATGTTTGTGCCAATTTTGGCAAAATTGTTTAAAATTGTGATTTTGTAGCCTAATTGTTGTTATTTTGCACAAATGACCACCTCACAATTAATCAACGCATGGTTCAATGCAGCTGGGGTTAATTTTGCAAATTTTATATTCCGAATGACCTTAATTGAAATGTCCAAGCCATGGACAGATTAATTAAGGATGTTAATGCAAAGCGGTATTAATTGGTTAATTTAAATACCAAAATAAGGCTACATGTGCAAATACTTAATTGCAAGGATATTTCTGCAATTAATTATAAAGATTGGCCATAATTCCAACCCTCCTTCAATTAAGGGGCTAGTTCTGCAAAAAGGAGTTTTTAAATCTCTTGTTAAATTAGTTACGCCTTTTATTTGGCCTTGTTTTAATTATTTTTCACTACGACTAATTACCTTAGGTGTTAGCAAATAAAATAACCTTTTGCCCTTACGGATGTATATATGCATGATATACACGTATATGCTCATGTAATATACAAAACACTTTAAAAAAAAAAAAATACATGGACTAAGTCCAACCCACAAAGGGGATGACTAGGCCCATGAAGCGTTATAATACTCCCTCAGTATACATGCAAACCCGAGGAGCCTCATTTGTTAATTTCCCTAAGGGGCTAGGGTTAACCCTAGCTGTCGCCCCTGTTCCACCACCTACTCGCCACTGTTCTTGGTCGTGTCCCATCGTTTGGAGGCGCAAAATGTGGAGGAGAGGAGGAAGGATTAAAAGCTTCGTCTTTCTCTCACCATAAATCGTCCAAACAAGCCCTTAGGTAAGTTTTTGCTCTGTCAAGTTGTAATATATACTCCACCGTCGATCTACTATTGTTTGGGGCGATCTTGACCGTCGTTCATTTGTCCACATCGACATTTGTGTAGGTTGTTTAGGATCTGGGGTTTTTATAAATAGAAACCCACCCATTCACGAGTAAAGAGGTAGGAAAAAAGAGAGGCAAAAATTGAGTTTTGAAATTAAAATCTAATTTCGAAACCATAAACTGCCTAGTATAATTTTTGGGGTTTTGAACTTAGATTTGAAACCCTTCAGTTGCTAAAATTTATTTTCTTGTCTTTGTTTTTCTGGTATTGTGGTTCGAGTTTGAGGAGGATTTTGTCTTCAAATCCATTCTTGGTCTTGGCTGCGTCTAAAAAAGGCAACTCTTTATCTTATTGGTGATTTTTGTTAATTTCTCGCTTATTTTTATAATGCTTATTTAGTTAAATGTTAATTTGGTAATTGATGTTGGTTTCTTGATTATTTTCAGGGTAGTTATTTAATTAACCTAGTGATTCCTGTTGATTATTGCTTACTTTTGTGGCGGTCGTTTAGTGAAATGTCGACTTGTTAATATCTGTAAGTTCTTACTTATTTTTGATAGTTACTTAGTTAGGAAAAAACCTTGTTACCTCTTGTTAAAGCCTACTGTCTATTTTGTGGGTATGGTGAGTAACTTAATTGAATGTTATCTTGTGTACTGATCTTGTCCATGTATCTTGCTGTTTCATTCCAATAATTATATAAGTTACTAATGAACCTCTTAGTCTCATTTTTGCTGACTTGTTGGTCTTTTAAGTGGTTCTGGTGAGGTGCTTTTGTGATAAGTGCCAATTGTGATTTCATTGCTTACTTAGATGATGAAGTATGAGTTTAAATAAAGAGTGATATAGGTTAATCTCATTGGTCTCTACTGATTCAAACTAGTTGTTGTGAATCACTTAGTCTAGGTATCACCTAGAGTTCAAGTTTGCTCGTTACTTACTAATTTGAATGATTGCCATAAGAGTATTTAGTCAAAACATGATAAGTATTAAGCTTTCAATTTACTGTCCATTGAAAACAAGTATAGTTAGTTATTCAGTTAAAAATAATGATGAGGGGTTTTAGGGTTGGCTCACTGATCACATAGGTATGAAAACTGGGTAAAAAAGTGATTGTGGGAAGGTTTAAGTCTAGAATGTTTTTTTGTTGTTGGTTCACTCACTATAATTGCCTTACTAAATGGATCTGTAATGTGTCTAGTTTGCTAGCCTAATTTATTCACATAGTTATCATAAGTGGCTTAATGGAGTCAATGTAAATGTCAACATAAGTGTCTGTCATTTTACTGCCTTCTACTAATGTGCTTTGAGTGTTTGCTTGATTAATCAAGAGCTAAGTAATAAAAATGTGAGTTCTATGTCATTTCTTCTTTTCTCCAAAAACCTGTTTATTACAAAGCTATTTTGGGTCAACATTGACTAACTAAAAAAGGGAAAAGGGTCAGTCTATATGATAATCTTCATATCACTAGTTCCTTTGTACTTTTTTTCTTTTTCTAAACAGTAGACTATGGCTTATAATTTTTCATCACACTAGTATTGTGCTTTGACTGCCCTGGTGTCATGGTTGTAAAATGATGATTTAAACTTTGAAGCCTGGCATTTATTTTACTTAAAATACCAAAACAGGTTCACATATTTCTCTGCCTAGGTCTGAGTGGAGCTTGTTTTCCTTTTCTACCTTACACCTATGTGTTTAATCACTAAGGAGATGCTTTGGTGAGTGTCCTGTGGTTTCAGTTGATCTTCTTCATGTCTATGTGATGTTATAGTCTTTTGTTGCCCCTGCTGGTTCTGTCTTGCCTACTATGTCTGTTCTTGCCATTACTGTCTAAATTTCCACAAGTTGTGAGTTGTGTACCTAAAGTCACTCATTTTTGGGAGGATCATCAAGTTTTTTTGGGGGATGGGGGGGGGGGGGGGGGCGCTTAGACCACTTAACTTTAGGATGTTGTCTATTCTTTTCTTCTTTGTCAATTTTTTTTCTTGTGATCCTTCTTGTCTGTCCTAAATCCATCCTTAGCTTGCTACAGACTATTTGTTTGCTTATTTTTTAACTAGGTGACAAGTTTATTTGAACTCTTTTTTACTGTAAGCTGCTTCCTAAGTTGCAAATTCCAGCTAAATTATAATGATAAAGTGGCTAGCCCAGTCTTTGACCAAATGTCGCTCTCATCTTTGACCATTCTTGGGACCTTGACTTAGTATTACTCCTGCAGTTCTCTAGATCACACTAGGACTAGTGGCACACATTTGCTTTGTTTTATTTTGTTGTCTGAAATATTGTTTGAACCCTATTTGTCCGTGACTGTGTGTTTTGTTTCTTTGCTTATACTTTGTTTTGTGTCCCTCCCATGGCATAGAGCTAGGACCAAATTGTTATGAGTCATTTGAAGTTCCCAGCCTTGTGTTTTACTTACCCTATACCTATGTGACATTGCCATTAATCCTGTACTTATTTGCACCTGTGGAGTGAAACCTTTTTTTTTCTATGATCATGCTTTGATCTTGTCCTAGTTACTGTATCTGTGTGTGTGATTCATGACCTCCAAACCCTTCCTCCAGGTCCTACATCTATTTTCATCTTGCTAGTTTCACTTGTATGCTTGCCTTTGTCTTCCCCTATGGCCATGAGCTGCATACCCATGCTACTCTGTGCTACTGTTTTCTTTTGACTTTTGCATGACACTCCTGCTCCTTTTGACTTGTTTTCTTCTGTGCTTTCTCCTCTCCTACTTCTCATCCTAGCGGAAACACTCTGTATGCTTGTTTTGTGTAATCACATGGCCTCCAAGGCACTTCATCTTGCTTAGTATTGTTCCCTACACTTGGTCATGCACCCTGTGACTAGAACTTAATCCCTGTATTGTCTGCATGAGTGTGTTGAGCTCTTAGCCAAGTTGCAGTGCCATTGTTAACTCCAAACCCATGATGATTCTGTTACTGTGCCTCCTCATACTTGAGAGTATTCACCTCTGCATCCTTACTGTGTGAAATCACACTCCACTTAGCTCTGCATTGATGTCTTGAGTTGGTTGTCAACCTGATTTGCCTTTGCCCATCCCTGAGATACCACGACTAGCTATCACCCTATAGTACTCATTTGACTCTCTTCAATCTGTTTGAGTCTGTGATCATGGTTAATGTTCATACTCCTCTGAATAAGTTTAAACATACCTCTTTTCATTTTAAGTGTGCATACTTGACATACTTGCCTAAGTCTAGTTATATTTGGCTTAACTGGTTGAGGTGGGCTACATCTGCTGGATATGAGATGCTTCTCTTTGAATTAAGTTTGTCATTTAATTTTAAAGTGCACCTTTACCCATCATGTTTGTCCTCTGATCACATGTACCTATTTCCTATACTTTCTTTTACTATTCAATGTTACCTGCTCTTGCTGAGACACTAAGTCCACTCATGAGATGGTCTTTGTTTGGTTTGTTTTGCTTGTCCCTGGCAACCGCCTGTTTTCTTCCCTTTTGCCTTTGTTTGCAACTGCTGGTGCTGTTTTCGTTTGCCCCTTTAAAGAAATTGTGTTTGATGTGTCAAGTGCCATTTTGTGACATCAAGGTTCTCTATAATGTTAGCTTTAGTGTATATACTTGTATGTCCATAGCATTTCTGGTTCTGTGATCTCTCTATCCTCTCTCAATAAGACCAAACTAAATCTAAAGCCAAGTATGGTAATTCAGGGTTGTCTCAATCTCCCGGTGTTAGCCATGCCTGGGGTTCTTTGAAACCCGTTGGAACTTGTGCGACATCCAAAATACGGGATTATGACCTAGTCTCCATGCCATTCTAAGTCTTAGGATAATTTGAGCGTCATTCGAGTAGGCGAAGGGGTAAGTATGGATCAAGTGTGGATTGCCTTATATATATGTGTGTGTATACTTTATCTTATATACATGTGTGTGTATTTATAAATTTAGTCATTTACCTTAGTGATAAGTTCAGCGATTATAAACTAACTGGTGTTTTCTTTTCTCTCCTCCTCCTCCTCCTCCTCCTACCACGCGACCGCTCGGGTCACAAATGCATTAAACTACCCCTTGCGCCTAAGGCACAAGTGGGAATACTACTTCAACATAGAGTCCGGGAAGGAAAAGAAGATAGCGAGGCGCGCAGAAGGCCCAGCCATGGGTGAAAATGGCCAACTAGGGGCTTGGTATGCCCCTAGCCTAATTTAGTCTCGTTATATTTATTTGTTGTCTTATTCCTAACTTGATGAACTTGTAAAAATGTGTATTCAAACTCATTTTATAGTGGAAAATCCTTATGATTGGAATTAGACGTCTCAGGACAACGGTTCTTATGCCATTTAGTCGACTTTAGGTCCCTGTACGCAATGTTCTCAAAACCACGGACTCAAACATAATTTCTTTTTCTTTTCCTTCTTTTCTTACAACTAAGTATCAAAACGAGACTTTTTCAAAACTGCTTTCAAAATAAATCACTATTGATTTTCTGAGTTTAAATAGCAAATTACGTTTTATATAATAGAGCTATTTCACAAAAAATGAGTTAATTAACTTAATGCCTACTCCAAACTGAATTTTCAAGATCAGTTTTAAATTGACAGATTTAACGCAATGGCCTTTAGCCTATACAACTTCGTTGATAAGTGGCAAAACCCCTTTTGACAAAATATTGGACCAAGTTTTTAACCTAAACAAAACCAGATTTTTTTACCAAGTTATGAATACTCATTTCTGGAAAATAGAGACAAATGAAGGTTTTTTTAGCACGAAACACTGTTTTTGGCCCAAACCTGGCCCAAATTAGTTTACATTTTCAGACCGGCTTTACACGTTCAAATATAAAATGTCTTTATAAACATTTAAAGAACCTACACGTAATATAAAGTTTCGGGTAAGACTGAAACGTACCAATACGAATCAACCCAAGCGTCGATGTATGAGTATAAAATAAATAACTTATAAATAACATTTCCTTTACATTTTTTTACAAACTTATACTTATTCCTTATATATAAATGGAAACTACTTATACTAGGAGGTCACGACGGGTACCCGGAGCTGACTACCGAGCACCACTCATTATGCCATTCATCATACTTATCCTGGACACATATGTCACGACCCAACTAGGGGCCGTGACGAGTACCCGATACTTGTACCGAGCATCCCCTATCTCGTATCGTATTCTTGTTACTAAGTGGGCCGTATGAACTGCACCATTTTTTTTTTCTCTGTTCTACTTACCATTAACACTAGTAGCATAGTTATAAACATAGGCTAACAAACTCGATTTGCACTTTATACAACAACGAGGACCAGCAAAAGTACAAGACATCTAACTGTACATATCTGTCTACGAGCCTCTAAACATAGTATACATATACATAGGAAGGGCCGAGTACTGCCGTGCCCGAACATATATACACAAAATAGTACCAAGAACTGAGGCTCCGGGACAACTGGAGCGCTGCCGATAACCGCTGATAGAACTTCTAGAAATCAGGTCCGTCTACCTGCTGACCTGCGCGGCATGAAACGCAGCGTCCACAAGAAGGGACGTCAGTACGAATAGTGTACAGAGTATGTAAGGCATGAATGATAACATAGTAACTGCATATAGAGTATAAAAAATAACAGAATAGACATACAGAGCTCATCCTGGAGTAGAAGTAACCTGTACATATGTATGCCTAGTAGGTGGATACCATGCAAGCTTAGCCCATTTTTCAGAACACGGTGTTTCTTATTCTCGTACACAGAAAACAGTACATTTCAGGAAACGGTATCTTTTACTCACATTTACAGACGCCGAATACATCGGCTCTCCCACCCCCCTCCCCAACGGGGTCCCCACATATCATATCGTATATATATCATGCATCACATATACAGACGCCGCGTACGGCTCTCCCATATCCCGCGTCCGGGACGGAATCCAGCTGAATCAGGTGGTGGTAAAACAGTTGCCCTTTCCCTTTTCCCGTAGACATTTACATATACATATACATATCCATACACACATACATGTATCATATAAACAGCATGCATGGGAGCCCAAATAAAGATACATATCCATCAGAGTGACATAAGTCGGTAACCTCCGATTACATTATGGAACGGCTATAGTCGCTTTGTCTCACCTTGAAGGGACGAGTATTATAAGGCGAGACTACCAATGAAAAGTGTCATTATGAGAAAAACATCAAATAGGGTCATAAGGTATAGTTTCATCTACTTAGAACCTTTAGAGCAGTCGTTATCGGTAATAGAGTTGAGATATCAAGAAATAGTTTAACATTTCCATATTTCCATTTTTATAGCAGAACATATCGTCAACATATTTATCGTAGGAATTTTCTCATCTTTGACTCCATCGTTATCACGGTCATCATAGACATATTTACATTAGGATGGTGCTGTACTTATCGTTTGATAATCGGAACAAGGATCAAAAGTTTCCTTAGGATTCTACTCCAAAACAAGTCAAACGAAGCGATAGGAAAAATCCGGGAACAATGGGCCCACCTCGGGCCGAATGAGATAGCGTACACCATCTACATATGTTACGTGTCATGGCGTTACTTATGAGGGTTTTAAGGATAGTCGGGTCCTATTTATGCGAGTTCTAGAGGGTTATAAAGGGTTTTCAACATTTTGCACAATTTAAAGTTCAATTCTACTGAAGGAAAAAGGGAAAACTTTAGGTGCGGATTCCGGAGAATAGGGTTGTCCCCGAGGCTCGTACCCGACTTATTACGTCTAAGACATGCCATAGAAGGAAGGATAAAGCCTTACATACCTCTTGCCACTCCGTATGCTATCCCGAATTCACGTAGCAAATCCGCCAAAATCTGCAATTTGGTCACATTTACCCAAACTTTCATTAGGGTATTTAAAGTTGGAATCTTAAGGTAACACTTGGCTACCGAAATTTCGGCAGCACTTCCTCTGTAAATATACCATCCTCAACATTCAAATTAGTCAAATTCCAATCAATCACAATCCGGGAATTCGAACCCGGCCAAACTATCGACATAAACTCAACAACCACACTAGCGATTCACATATTCAATTCAAGATATATCCCTACACTTCAAAGTAGCATTCTACTTCCTTCAAGACTTTCTAATTCCAATAAAACAACAACAACCTTATAATATATATATTCCAACAACATCAATACCAAAAATCTTGACCACAAAATCAATAAGCCATTTATTCATTTCAAGGCAACTCAATTCAATGCAACTCAATTAAATTCATATGATACTCCAACAACTTAAGCAACATACTTCTTACCCAAAACCTTTTAACTTCAATGAAACGACAATAACACATACACTTAGCAATATTAACTCCACAATACAAACACCATGCTAGCATTATACCAACTCTTCCCATAATCCACAACCAACACAATTTCACTCCTTAACCATTAAATCCTTATTTTACATCATAGAACTTACCATAACAACAACTACAATGCTAAGTAAAAATTAATTTCACCACCCTACACCATTCGGCCAACACACCCCATACACCTATTTTCATGAATTTCCATATTTTCTATACTTTACAACAATACCCAACACACAACATAACACAACACAACACACACATGGCTTGACTATGCAAGCCACGGCCACACACATACACACTTCCATCACATGAATTTCATCCATTTTCTCATACTACAACATACATAATCATTCATAATACATAAGAGGAGATTAACCTTACCTTTTTTCCTTGTTTCTTCACTTGAGTAGAATTTACTACTTGTATGAATATGGATTTTCCTTGCTTCAAAAACCACTCTACTTTGCTAGGAATCCTTGAATTGGTAGGAAGTGATTTTTGAAGAAATGTTTGGAATTTTTCTTGGAATTTTTCACTATGGCCGAAGGCCCCTTGAGTTCTCTCCTTCTCTTCTTTTCTCCACCCTTCTTGAAATGTCTTGAAGTTTATGGGGATTTTTAGAAGACTTGGTCTTCTTTTATCCCCTTAAATTTTGACTCCATATGGGCTTGGCCCAACAAGGAGAGTGGACGGCCAAGGAGGCCCAACACCAAGCCCACCTCTTTTTTTTTTTGAGTCCTACAATTCACGAAAAATTATTTCCCAAATTCCAAATTTACGCTTCACCTTCCTCCATGTCTCTTTGAGTCATATTGCAAATTTACCTTTTCGCCCTTGACCTTTCTTAATATTTTCGCTTCCAAATTCTTCATACGCAACTCATGTACTTAGAAAAATAAAAGTAAGGCCTTGTTTGTCATCTTCCCGCAATTGTCTTAAATTATCCGACTGTACAAAAGCGCGGGATATAACATCCTCCCCCCCTTTAGAACATTCGTCCTCGAATGTTATACTGGCCTTATAGTGTATCATAATACTTCCGGGAGGTCTCCTTTGTAGACATCTCACATGTCGCTTAACATATCCATTTTAGGAGCTTAGGTTTCCTTTATGTCGTAGGTCCATTGTACTAGCTCCAAACGCTGGCCCTGCGTTAATAAATCCCCTTTATTGGGTCTTGAATCGTCGTGGTCCATTTTTGGCCTAACACGTCTTCCCCCACTTTAATAAGGGGGTCTACATACGCCTATGCCCTTTAGATATTCGTCGCCTTCCGCGATCCTTTACAACTGCAATTCCCTCCTGCTAGTCTAGTCTGTCCCTACTTACACGACTTCTATAAGGTTTCTAACCACTTCGTACACCTTAGTTTACCCCAGACTACCTAATTTCACATTCGTCCTTAGTTCCCATATTTATGAAATTTTCAGCATATTTTCCCAGGGGGTCACCCATCCTGAGATTGCCATCACCCTAGCACGCTTAACCTCAAAACTTCAGTGCGTTTTAGTGCCTTAATGCTAGTCTACTAGCCCCCACTCCTCCGTACTGTCTATATCCCGTAATATGGGGCGAGTTGGAATCTTGACAATTTTCGAACCGCTCTCGTAACATATTTCTTCCTTTCAATTACTATTTTAGCCTTCGCAATGATCAGTATTCGTAGTTTTCCTATGTGTGCGGCTACTTTTCATCCAGAATTGCAAATTTCCATTATGTCCAGTAACACAAGAGTAGCATACAGTAGAGTAGAACCTGGATCAATTTAACGCATACATGTAATAGGAAAATGCCGATAATGTACCTGTAGCCGCATCTAGGGAAGGATCAGGGTCCTGCCGTCCTGCCAATGCGTATATACGGTGCGGAGGGCCGGCTGAACTGGGTGCCCCTCCTCTACCTCGGCCGCGGCCCGCTGGGGCCTGGAAAGTCTGTCCACGAGGGCGCACGGGCGACGATGAACCAATTGCTGATCCGGCTGGCTGAGTTTGGCCTCCTCCATCCTTTAGTGGGCAATCACGCACCAAATGGTCAGTTCGACCGCAGGCAAAGCAACCATCTGTTTCCAGGTAACACTGCCCCGAGTGTGGCTTGCCACACCGAGCACATCGTGGTGGGGGCAGCCCCGTCCTACTAAAATCAGCTCTGTACTGGGATCCTGAAGCCTTGGCACTCTGACCTGGTCCTGAATAGGTAGGATGATCAAACCCCCTTTCTGCAAATCGAGGTGGCGCACTGACCACTGATTGGCCTGAATACCTAGGTTGCCCCTGTGCCTGCCCCCCTCTGTACTCACTTCTAGCCCCGGAAAATCTGCCCCTTTTTCTGGAACCCTTATCTGAATAACGCTCCTCTCTCCGTAACTGATACTGTTCCTCCAGGTTTTGGGCGTGGGCCTGAATATGAGTAATAGTCATCCCATCCTGGAGTGAAGCCGTCAAGCACTCCTTGACTAAATGTGGCCCCAGCCCACTCACAAATCGGTGCACATGATCCCCCATGTTAGCTATCATGGTTGGGGTGTACCTGGCTAACGAGTTAAAACGAAGACTGTACTCACGTACGCTCATATTTCCCTGTCGAAGGTTCAAGAACATATCGGCTCGAGCCCGTCGAACCTCCGGTGGTAGAAAATGTCGTAGAAATGCCTCAGTAAATTCCTGCCAAACCGGAGGGGGGTGCATTTGCTCCCCTCGAAGATACCCAGCTATTATACCATAGGACTGCCACGTCCCGCAGCCTGTATGAAGCCAACTCTACGGACTCCGTATCCGAAGCATGTATAATTCTCAGAGTCCTCAGCATCTCATCTATAAAGCTCTATGGATCCTCCTCTGGTTTTGATCCATAAAACTCCGGAGGCTTCAGGGTAATAAAGTCACGAGCCCTTGCACTCACCGCCCTGTCTCCCAGGTCTACATCTTGCCGCTGAACCTGTGCGGCAACTAGCTGAGTCAATAACTGGATGGCCTCTGTCATCTGCTGGGCCGGAGCTGCTGGCGGTGGAACTGGAGGTGCTGGGGCTGGAGCTGGAACTCTTTCCTGCTCTGCTGATACAGGGGAAGCAGGAGGAGTCTGAGGGGGAGCTTCAGTATAGGACTCGTCTTCTTCTGGCTCCTGTTCAACTCTGCTTCCAGCCGCCAACTTGCCCTTCTGGGCCGCCGTAGTCTTCCTCTTCTTCGGCATTACTGAAATCGTAACATAGAATTAAGAAAAGAACAAGGAAGCCTGGTAACATAGCTCTATCGCACGATCTAGAAGACAAAGAAGGTCATATTTCCTAAATGCTCTGCAGCCTCCTGTCTATAAGTGTGGCGCGCTATACACCCATTAACAGGACTCTACTGGACACGTCTCGTAGACAAACCCCTAGGACCGAACTGCTCTGATACCACTTCTGTCACGACCCAACTAGGGGCTGTGACGAGTACCCGATACTTGTACCGAGCACCCCCTATCTCGTATCGTATTCTTGTTACTAAGTGGGCCGTATGAACTGCACCAAATTTTTTTTCTCTGTTCTACTTACCATTAACACTAGTAGCATAGTTATAAACATAGGCTAACAAACTCGGTTTGCACTTTATACAACAACGAGGACCAGCAAAAGTACAAGACCTCTAACTGTACATATCTGTCTACGAGCCTCTAAACATAGTATACATATACATAGGAAGGGCCGAGTACTGTCGTGCCCGAACATATATACACAAAATAGTACCAAGAACTGAGGCTCCGGGACAACTGGAGCGCTGCCGATAACCGCTGATAGACCTTCTAGAAATCAGGTCCGTCTACCTGCTGACCTGCGCGGCATGAAACGCAGCGTCCACAAGAAGGGACGTCAGTACGAATAGTATACCGAGTATGTAAGGCATGAATGATAACATAGTAACTGCATATAGAGTATAAAAAATAACAGAATAGACATACAGAGCTCATCCTGGAGTAGAAGTAACCTGTACATATGTATGCCTAGTAGGTGGATACCATGCAAACTTAGCCCATTTTTCAGAACACGGTGTTTCTTATTCTCGTACACAGAAAACAGTACATTTCAGGAAACGGTATCTTTTACTCACATTTACAGACGCCGAATACATCGGCACTCCCACCCCCTCCCCAATGGTGTCCCCACATATCATATCGTATATATTTCATGCATCACATATACAGACGTTGCGTACGGCTCTCCCATATCCCGCGTCCGGGACGGAATCCAGCTGAATCAGGTGGTGGTAAAACAGTTGCCCTTTCCCTTTTCCCGTATACATTTACATATACATATACATATCCATACACACATACATGTATCATATAAACAGCATGCATGGGAGCCCAAAGAAAGATACATATCCATCGGAGTGACATAAGGTCGGTAACCTCCGATTAAATTATGGAACGGCTATAGTCGCTTTGTCTCACCTTGAAGGGACGAGTATTATAAGGCGAGACTACCAATGAAAAGTGTCATTATGAGAAAAACATCAAATAGGGTCATAAGGTATAGTTTCATCTACTTAGAACCTTTAGAGCAGTCGTTATCGGTAATAGAGTTGAGATATCAAGAAATAGTTTAACATTTCCATATTTCCATTTTTATAGCAGAACATATCGTCAACATATCTATCGTAGGAATTTTCTCATCTTTGACTCCATCGTTATCACGGTCATCATAGACATATTTACATTAGGATGGTGTTGT
This sequence comes from Lycium barbarum, assembly GCF_019175385.1. NCBI lineage: Eukaryota > Viridiplantae > Streptophyta > Magnoliopsida > Solanales > Solanaceae > Lycium > Lycium barbarum. The sequence goes on from NC_083337.1 coordinate 38,815,977, forward strand.
ACTTATCGTTTGATAATCGGAACAAGGATCAAAAGTTTCCTTAGGATTTTACTCCAAAACAAGTCAAACGAAGCGATAGGAAAAATCCGGGAACAATGGGCCCACCTCGGGCCGAATGAGATAGCGTACACCATCTACATATGTTACGTGTCATGGCGTTACTTATGAGGGTTTTAAGGATAGTCGGGTCCTATTTATGTGAGTTCTAGAGGGTTAGAAAGGTTTTTCAACATTTTGCACAATTTAAAGTTCAATTCTACTGAAGGAAAAAGGGAAAACTTTAGGTGCGGATTCCGGAGAATAGGGTTGTCCTCGAGGGTCGTACCCGACTTATTACATCTAAGACATGCCATAGAAGGAAGGATAAAGCCTTACATACCTCTTGCCGCTCCGTATGCTTTCCCGAATTCACGTAGCAAATCCGCCAAAATCTGCAATTTGGTCACATTTACCCAAACTTTCATTAGGGTATTTAAAGTTGGAATCTTAAGGTAACACTTGGCTACCGAAATTTCGGCAGCACTTCCTCTGTAAATATACCATCCTCAACATTCAACTTAGTCAAATTCCAATCAATCACAATCCGGGAATTCGAACCCGGCCAAACTATCGACATAAACTCAACAACCACACTAGCGATTCACATATTCAATTCAAGATATATCCCTACACTTCAAAGTAGCATTCTACTTCCTTCAAGACTTTCTAATTCCAATAAAACAACAACAACCTTATAATATATATATTCCAACAACATCAATACCAAAAATCTTGACCACAAAATCAATAAGCCATTTATTCATTTCAAGGCAACTCAATTCAATGCAAATCAATTAAATTCATATGATACTCCAACAACTTAAGCAACATACTTCTTACCCAAAACCTTTTAACTTCAATGAAACAACAATAACACATACACTTAGCAGTATTATCTCCACAATACAAAGACCATGCTAGCATTATACCAACTCTTCCCATAATCCACAACCAACACGATTTCACTCCTTAACCATTAAATCCTTATTTTACATCATAGAACTTACCATAACAACAACTACAATGCTAAGTAAAAATTAATTTCACCACCCTACACCATTCGGCCAACACACCCCATACACCTATTTTCATGAATTTCCATATTTTCTATACTTTACAACAATACCCAACACACAACATAACACAACACAACACACACATGGCTTGACTATGCAAGCCACGGCCACACACATACACACTTCCATCACATGAATTTCATCCATTTTCTCATACTACAACATACATAATCATTCATAATACATAAGAGGAGATTAACCTTACCTTTTTTCCTTGTTTCTTCACTTGAGTAGAATTTACTACTTGTATGAATATGGATTTTCCTTGCTTCAAAAACCACTCTACTTTGCTAGGAATCCTTGAATTGGTAGGAAGTGATTTTTGAAGAACTTTTCGGAATTTTTCACTATGGCCGAAGGCCCCTTCAGTTCTCTCCTTCTCTTCTTTTCTCCACCCCTCTTGAAATGTCTAGAAGTTTATGGGGATTTTTAGAAGACTTGGTCTTCTTTTATCCCCTTAAATTTTGACTCCATATGGGCTTGGCCCAACAAGGAGAGTGGACGGCCAAGGAGGCCCAACACCAATCCCACCTCTTTTTTTTTTTTTTGAGTCCTACAATTCACGAAAAATTATTTCCCAAATTCCAAATTTACCCTTCGCCTTCCTCCATGTCTCTTTGAGTCGTATTGCAAATTTACCTTTCCGCCCTTGACCTTTCTTAATATTTTCTCTTCCAAATTCTTCATACGCAACTCATGTACTTAGAAAAATAAAAGTAAGGCCTTGTTTGTCATCTTCCCGCAATTGTCTTAAATTATCCGACTGTACAAAAGCGCGGGATATAACAACATATAATCTCGAAGGTAACACATGCATATATATAAGCCCTCACGGCTACAAAAATGCTATACAAATGTACAATGTAGTCATCATAGGACATCTACTATCCATACATACGCATCTACGAGCCTCTACTAGAGTACTAAGACATAAGGATGGGACAGGACCCCGTCGTGCCAAAAATATACACAAAATAACATCTCAGAAATGACACCTCCGGAATAGTGGAGTGCTCCTGTAAATCTGCTGAGTAGCTCCTAGGAATCTGGGCCACCACTCTGTCTACCTGTGGGCATGATCACAACATCCAAAAAGAAAGGACGCCAGTACGAACATTGTACTGAATATGTAAGGCATGAATAATAATAACATATCTAATAAATAAGAGAACATCAAGTAAGGGAACAACCTGAAACTGAATGTCACTTAAGACGAAATAATGCATGCGTCGACTTATATCGTAGACAACATCATATCAAGTATGTATATATTTAACCTACCCGACCATATAGGTATAGTGTGATCATCATTAGCCCGCGTCCAGGCCTCCCGCGTCTGGGGTAAACATCTCATGCCGCCCAATAGTGGTGTCTGCCCAGGCCATCTATACATGGTGTACATGCCGCCCGCCTTCGCGGTGTCTGCCCGGCCATATAGGCATGATGTAATCTCATCATAATATACTTATCACAAAGCATGCATAAAAAAACTCAAGTACAAGCTATAACTCTATCGGGGTGACGTAAGGTCGAGAACCCCGATTCCATTATGGAGTAGTCATAATCATCATGCCTCACCTTGAAGGAACTAGCATTATAAGGTGAGTCTAGCAACAATGAACGACATCAAGGAATCATTAGCTTCATAAGAATATCATATCATAAGCTTTGGTATCTCCAGACTTAGACTTATCATCATCATTGTCATATTCACGACGCATCTCTTATCTTTATTTCATGAAGAACTCTTGATAATCATCAACTCATAGATTCCGAAGTATAAGAAAGATCATGGAAAGTTAAAGGAAGTCATATTATAGGAATCATGCCTTGGAAAAAGAAGGGACTAGCCTCACATACCTTTTCTCCTTTCTAACTTGCCCACTAAATGCTTCCTTCTAAGTTCGTAATTCTACATTCAAGGGAATTTGTGCTAAGATTTGATAATCGATAACACGCTTAAGCTTAAACTAAAGCTAATAAAAATCGGGCAGCATCTCCTTTGTTTCTACAACTTTCTCCATATGATATAACAACTCCCAAACATCCATAACAATATTCATAATATCGTAATCAAAAACTTCTTCAAGTTCAACGTTATTCAATTCCCACAATTCCTTACCAAAATTATTCATGACCATAACTATGGCATAACACCATATGCGTTCTCATATTATACTTTCATAACGTCATTTGTATCGTCTACAACAAGATTTTACTCATAATATATCAAGGGTCATGATTCATGTTAAACTACTATTCAAGAATACCATTGTTTTCACATTTGAGCTTCATATTCTACTTTCTTCAATAACCCAAGTCTTTCAGCCCCTTAATATTCTAAATAACCTGAAATGATAATAAATCTCACCTTTGATGGTGTAGGAACGAGTTGTGGATGGAAATGGTTCACTTTAACAAAACCCTAGCTTCACTTCCAAGAGATTTCTTGACTTCTAGCAACCCTAACGAGTTTCCTTGAACTTGATTTCCTTGGATTAATGATGCTAATCTTTGATTTCCTTTAAATTTTTGTAGATAAAATGAGTGGAATGTTCTAGAGGTTTAGAGAGAACTGGTGAAATTGGAAGAATGAAAAATTAGAAGTGGGATCACATTTTTATACTTGGAAAATACTCAGCCCGTCGGGTGTTATACGGACTCTTATACGGTCCATATAATATTATACGGTCCGTATAAGTGATCGTATTTCACCATCAGGGATTATTCTTTCCTGTTGGGGGTTAAACGGGCCGTATAAAGTTATACGGACCGTATAAGTGGTCGTATAACTCCAATTTTCCGAAGTTCATCTCATCGTTTCGTTTGATCTCCAATCCTTATGGAACCTTTTTAGCACTCCATTAACAATCTAAAGAGTGTTATAACTCTTCCTCAAGACATTGTTAAATCCACATTAGCTCGGTACTTTGCAAACCCTTCTTCAAAACATGACTTATGCTTGACATTCTTTAACGAACTTTCTTCTCTTGCCTCAAATGCCCATACGTCGACATGAAATTTTTTGAGGCATAACACTCTTCCCCCCTTTAAAAACATTCGTCCTCGAATGTTAAGTTCTCGGGAATTCTAAAAAATTTTTGCCAGAGTTTCCCCTGTAATATGGCGCTACCATCCTATCACAACAGCCTACAATAACATCGCCTCATAGGGATACAACATAATAGCGATAAATTATTGCCACACACGACCAAAAGCATAAAAAGAAAGCATACATACCTCATAATATTGACGTCTCATCTTGAATATCTTCCGGGGGTGGAAACAATTGCGGGTACTTGGACTTCATACTTTTTTCCACTTCCCAAGTCATTTCTTCTCGATTATTGTTCTTCCATAAAACCTTGACTGAAGTTACTTCTTTGTTTCTAAGTTTCCGTACTTTCTTATCTAGTATGGCAATGGGCACCTCTTCATAAGCCAACTTCTCAGTAATCTGGACATCATCTATCGACATGATTCTAGTTGGATCTCCAACACATTTACGGAGCATTGACACATGAAAAATCGGATGGACTGCTTCAAGTTCTAGAGGTAAGTCCAGTTCATAAGCTACTTGTCCTATTTTGCGGACAATCTTATACGGCCCAACATATCGAGGACTTAATTTTCCCTTCTTGCCAAATCTCGTCACGCCTTTCATTGGTGATACCTTCAGGAGTACCCAATCATCAACTCGGAATTCTAAGTCTCGCCGACGGTTGTCCGCATAAGATTTCTGGCTAATTTGGGCTGTCAACAATCGATCTCGGATAACCTTGATCTTCTCCACCGCCTGTTGAATCAGTTCCGGAACTATTTGTTGTACCCCTCCTACTTCAAACCACCCAATTGGGGATCTACACTTTCTTCCATATAGGGCTTCATATGGGGCCATCTGAATACTGGAATGATAACTGTTGTTGTATACAAACTCAATAAGAGGTAAGTGGTCATCCCAACTACCACCGAAATCTAGCACACATGCTCGTAACATATCTTCCAAGGTGTGAATAGTGCGTTCAGCTTGTCCAACAGTTTGTGGATGAAACGCGATGCTAAGCCTTACTGAGTACCCAAACCTTCTTAGATGGATTTCCAGAATTTAGCTGTAAATTGTGCTCCTCGATCCGTGATAATAGATATTGGGATGCCATGAAGTCGCACAATCTCTTTAAGATACAACCTTGCATAATCTTCCGCTGAATATGTGGTTCTGACTGGAAGAAAATGAGTTGATTTCGTGAGTCTGTCAACAATCACCCATATGGAGTCATATTTTCACCGAGAGCGAGGCAAACCTACAATGAAATCCATGTTAATAACTTCCCATTTCCAGGCTCGAATTTCCATCGCTTGCAATAATCCTCCTGGCTTTTGATGCTTGATTTTCACTTGTTGACAATTCGGACATTGAGCTACAAATTCTGCTATATCTTTCTTCATTCCATCCCACCAATATATTAGCTTAAGATCGTGATACATCTTTTTGGCTCCTGGGTGAATGGAATACCAAAAGCAATGAGCTTCTTCTAAATTATGATGACATAGTCCTGCAACATTTGGAACACATAGCCTGTGTCGGTACCTAAGAATTCCATCTGTAGAAACTTCAAATGGCGACTTCTCTTTCTCAGGAAGTGTATCTCTATAGTGACCCAACTGAGGGTCTTCATATTGGTGCTCTCTAACCTCTATATCTAAGGACGAAACAACTGGGTTGTGAATACCAATTCTTGCATCGCCTGAATCAATTAGACGAACTCCGAGGATGGCTAGCTGGTAGAGCTCACGGATCAATTCTTTCTTCTCCGGAGGAACGTCACATAGACTACCCATTTACTTGCGGCTAAGTGCATCAGCTACTATATTTGCCTTTCCGGGGTGGTATAAAATACTCACATCATAATCCTTTAATAACTCTAACCACCGTCTCTGCCGAAGATTCAACTCCTTCTGTTTGAAAATATACTGGAGACTCTTGTGATCTGTACAAATATCAACATGAACGCCATACAAATAGTGTCTCCATATCTTTAGTGCATGAATAATCGCGGTCAATTCAAGATCATGGGTCGGATAGTTCTTTTCGTGTTTCCGCAACTGCTGGGAAGCATAAGCAATGACTTTACCATGCTGCATCAATACACAGCCTAATTCGACACCGGAGGCATCACAATAAACAACATAACCATCTGGCCCTTCTAGGAGTATCAGGACCAGGGCTGAAGTTAATCTATCCTTCAATTCCTGGAAACTGCATTCACAAGCATCAGTCCACTGGAATTTTGCTGATTTCTGAGTTAACTTTATCAATGATGTTGAAATAGAGGAAAACCCTTCCATAAATCTTCTATAATAACCTGCCAGTCCCAGAAAGCTACGGACTTTTGTAGGCGTTGTAGGCCTTGGCCAAGTCTTCACAGCCTCAATTTTCTGAACATCAACTCGAATGCCATCCGCTGAGATAATATGGCCTAGAAAAGTCACAGAATTTAGCCAAAACTCGCATTTTGAAAATTTTGCATACAATTCTGGAGTCCGAAGAATTCCAAGGACAATACGCAAGTAGTCTGCATGCTCCGTTTCTGACCGAGAATATACGAAGATGTCATTAATGAACACGGTCACAAATAGGTCCAGATAGGGCCTGAATACATTATTTATCAGATTCATAAACACCGCCGGAGCATTAGTCAACCCAAATAACATCACTCGAAATTCATAGTGGCTATATCTTGTTCTAAAAGCTGTTTTGGGAATATCTTCTTCTCTAACTCTCACTTGGTGATACCCTGATCCTAGATCAATTTTGGAAAACCATTTGGCACCCTGTAATTGGTCAAACGGATCATCGATTCTTGGAAGTGGATATTTATTCTTTATCGTTACCTTGTTCAACTATTTATAATCTATGCATATCCGTAGGGAACCATCTTTCTTTCTCACAAACAGAACTGGTGCTCCCCATGATGATGAACTGGGCCTAATAAATCCCTTCCAAAGCAAATCTTTCAATTGTGCCTTTAGCTCTTTGAATTTTGCAGGAGCAATTCGGTAATGAGGAATAGAGATTGGTTTAGTATCCGGTAACACATCAATAGCGAAGTCAATCTCTCTTTCCGGAGGAAAGCCTGGAAGTTCATATGGAAATACATCCGGGAATTCATTTACTACCGGGATAGATTGAAAAGTAGGTGGCTTTGCTTCGGTGTCATGAACTCGGACTAGGTGATAAACATAGCCTTTAGCTATCATCTTCCTTGCCTTAGGTAGGAAATAAACATACCACTTGGAGACACTGTATTGCCTTTCCATTCAAGTACGGGTTCTCCCGGGAATTGGAATCGAACTATTTTCGTTCTACAATCCACATTAGCATAATAAGAGACCAACTAATCCATGCCCATAATCACATCAAAATCTAACATTTCTAGTTCAATCAAATCAGTTGTAGCCTGGCTATCACACACCACAATCACACAATTTTTATACACCTGCCTCACCATTACTGGATCACCAACTGGAGTAGATACCTCGAAAGGCTTAATTGGCTCGTGTGTCACCCCAATACGGCCAGCAATATAGGGAGTAATATAAGACAACGTAGAAGCCGGATCAATCAACACATAAACGTCATGAGAAAATATAGATAGAATACCTGTAACCACAGTCTTCCGGCTAAAGCATAAATACAGGGCTGGGTGCCACCTAAACTAGATGCTTCCCCTCTGCCCTTACCGCGACCTGCTGGAATCTGGGTAGTCTGCCCTATCGGGCGCACAAACGAGGAGGAACCAGCTGTTGATCCTGTGGGCTGAGCCCCAACTCTACCACCCATCGATGGACAATCGTGTATCATATGCCTTACCTGACCACAGGCATAGCAAGCATCTGAACCTCGGCGACACTGACTGGAATGTAATCTACCGCACTGGCTACATCGCGGCACCAGCGGTCTCCACTGGTTAGGATAACCTCTAAACTGAGAACCTGAGACTCTCAAACTCTGACCCTGTCCAAAATAAATGGGGCGAGCAAATATCCTGCCCGCAAATCGAGAAGGTACACTCATAGCGGACTGGCCCGAATATCTAGAATACTATTGCTGCTAACCCCCTCTATACTCACTACTAACACCGGCAGATCTGGCCCTCTTGCTCTGTCCTCTATCAATATCACGTTCACCCCTCTGCGGCTGTTGCTGCTCCTCTAAATTCTGCGCGTGGGCCTGAATACGGAAAATATCTATCCTCTCTTGCAATGAAGCTGTCAAGTAGTCTTTGAACAAATCGGCCCTAAGGCACTCACGAATCGATGTAATTTATCTCCCATGTCAGCTACCATAGTCGGAGCATATCTAGCAAATGAATTAAAGTGAAGGCTATACTCCCGGGCACTCATATTCCCTTGCTTAAGATTCAAGGATTTATCTGCTCTGGCTCGTTGGACCTCGGGTGGCAAATAATGGCCAGTAAAAGTTTTTACGAACTCTTACCAAACTGGGAGAGGTGCATCCTCTTCTCTTGAAGAGATCCAGTTGTTATACCAAAGAACCACCACAGCCCGGAGCCTATAAGATGCCAACTCTACCGATTCAGTATCGGAGGCATGGATGATTCTCAATGTTCTCAGCATCTCATCAATAAAACCTTGCGGGTCTTCATCCGGCTTTGACCCGAGAAATTATGGGGGATTCAAACTCATGAAATCACGGGCTCTAGCACTAGTTTCCCTGTCACCTGGACCCACACTCTACTGTTGTGCCTGAGCAGCAACTAACTATGTCAATAGCTGAATAACCTTGGTCATTTGTGGACCCGAAGTACCCGGTGGAGGAACTGGAGGCATAGGAGTCGGAGCTAAAGCCCCCACTTGTTCTTCTAGAATAGACGGAGTGTGAGAGGTATTGGATGGAGCCTCATTTTGGGATTCACCTTCTTCTACATTCGTTGGTGGCTCCCTTTCCATTCACCGTGCTGTAGTAGCCTTGCCCTTCTGGGCGACTATGGCTTTTCTCTTTACCAGGATCGCTGAAATCATAACGCACAATTAGGAAGGAGAAAATCTTATAACATGGTTCTATGGCACGATCTAATAAGAAGAAGAATGGTCATTTTTCTTAAATGCCCCACAGCCTCTTGTTTATAAGTGTGGCGCGCTTCACACCCATAAACGGGACTCTACGGAACACAGCTCGTAGACACACCCTAGGACGGAACTGCTCTGATACCACTTATGTAATGACCCGACTAGGGAGCCATGACGGGTACCCGGAGCTAACTACCGAGCACCACTCATTATGCCATTCATCATACTTATCCTGGACACATATAATCTCGAAGGTAACACGTGCATATATATAAACCCTCATGGCTGCAAAAATGCTATACAAATGTACAATGTAGTTATCATGGGACATCTACTACCCACACATACACATCTACGAGCCTTTACTAGAGTACTAAGACATAAGAACGGGACAGGACCCCGTCATGCCCAAAATATATACACAAAATAACATCTCAAAAATGGCACCTCCGGAATAGTGGAGTGCTCCTGTAAATCTGCTGAGTAGCTCCAAGGAATCTGGGCCACCACTCTGTCTACCTGTGGGCATGAACACAGCGTCCAAAAAGAAAGGACATCAATACGAACATTGTACTGAGTATGTAAGGCATGAATAATAATAACATATCTAAGAAATAAGGGAACATCAAGTAAGGGAACAACCTGAAACTGAATGTCACTTAAGACGAAATAATGCATTCTGACTTACATCGTAAAAAACATCATATCAAGTATGTATATATATATATATATAAGCTGCCCGACCATATAGGTACGATGTGATCATCATTAGCCCGCGTCCGGGGTAAACATCTCATGCCACCCACTAGTGGTGTCTACCCATGCCATCTAGACATGGTGTACATGATGTCTGCCTTAGCGGTGTCTGCCCGGCCACATAGGCACAGAGTAATATCATCATCATATACTTATCACAAAGCATGCATAAAAAAAAACTCAAGGACAAGCTATAACTCTATCGGGGTAACGTAAGGTCGAGAACCCCTATTCCATTATGGAGTAGTCATAATCATCATGCCTTACCTTGAAGGAACTAGTATTATAAGGTGAGTCTAGCAACAATGAACGACATCAAGGAATCATTAGCTTCATAAGAATATCATATCATAAGCTTTGGTATCTCTAGACTTAGACTTATCATCATCATTGTCATATTCACGACGCATCTCTTATCTTTAGTTCATGAAGAGCTCTTGATAATCATCAACTCATAGATTCCAGAATATAAGAAAGATCATGGAAAGTTAAAGGAAGTCATATTATAGGAATCATGCCTTGGAAAAAGAAGGGACTAACCTTACACACCTTTTCTCCTTTCTAACTTGCCGACTAAATGCTTCCTTCCAAGTTCGTAATTCTACATTCAAGGGAATTTGTGCTAAGATTTGATAATCGATAACATGTTTAAGCTTAAACTAAAGCTAATGAAAATTGGGCAGTATCTCCTTTGTTTGTACAACTTTCTCCATATGATATAACAACTCCCAAACATCCATAACAACATTCATAATATCATAATATTTATTTAATGTGTGTGAATAGCTATTTATAGGAATATGAGTTGCACACATATAAGGTATAATTTAGTAAATAGAGTATTTGACGGAGTATGTAAATTTTTAAAGTACTCAAAGTGGCCAAGTGAATAAGTGAAGTGGATCAATATTGTAATAAGCTATTGGGCCAGGCCCACCTTATATTCCTTACGTGAAAGGGAGTTAAGGGTTATATCTAGTCCTCAAATCAGTATATGATCTGAAAAGAGAAACAATTATAGGGCAGTTACGTTTTAACTGTGCACAAACAGTCAGGGAGCATCAATTTATCAAACTTCACAAGGCATCAGGTACTATTGTAACCTTTATTGCATAGAGTTGGTGTGATGTTGTACTATTTATGTTAACATTCATTGAGTAATAGGTTGGCTAATAATTGGACCGTAATAATTAATACTAAATGATGGGCCATTGTGATTGGAGTAATTATTCATCCAATGATTAGCATCAAATTTAAGTTGCAGTGAATTTCCATTTCAATTTCGTTGTACTGTAGGGGCTTACTTAAGATATCTTTAATAGTACATATCATGTTTGATGTACCATTTTGATTAAGTGATGATGATTAGTTAATGTAATGAAGACTAATGATTATTTCCTGATGGATTAATTGCTAATAGTAAAGATCAATGGAGCAACTACTACTGTACGAAAAGGATAGTTCTTAGATACTACTTTCCGAAATTTTCACGTGTTTGAATATTTCTCATATGATTTCCATTCCGTGACTACATTTTGATATATTGGGTACATGTAACTGGATATTAGGTGTATTGGCCATATAAACACCATTAAATTCATGATATTTGAGATGTGGGAAGTTATATTTTATCCTAAGTTAAGATTTTGAGGTAATTGAAAGTTTTGAGCCCTAGTCTTACCAGATTAGAATTAATTATTTGAGAGTCTATTTATGGATGAAAGTGACTAATTTTCTGGATATATGACCCATAGGTTATGGGTGATATGATTTTCTAATAAAATGCCAGTTTTGCCCTTGTGGGCCCACGATCACTTTTTAAGGTCGTTTTTGGGTTTCGCATATAAGTATGGCAATATGGGTGTCCTTAGATTTGTATTCTATATAAATCGCATATGTGATAGACTTTGATCATTCAGAGGCTCTCCGCAAAGGGAAGGCTTTGGTTTGATCGTTTGTGGCACCCGCTCGGCCTTCGAGGTAGGTTACGATCTACTTTAATTAGACTCTGATTAGAGAATCGTATGTAGTTGTAGAAATTGACGTGGATAGCCTGTTAAGCCCTCGGGCATGGAGTGGAGGTGAATTCCAATTAAGTTGGTTTTGTCAGCTGTTTTGTAGGCTTGTCGCCATATGTGTGATTTTATGTTATTATCACCTATTTGTATCTCCGTCACATACTAGCTCACTCATCACATGGAAAGGAATCGTAATATTGAAAATTAAACAGTGGACAATATTATGACTTGCACTTGTTGATTGTATATTGGTGATATTGCTGAGACTAATATCATGCATGACATGCTTTCCATATTATTCTTATGATGATGGTGAGGTGAGTGATTGAGAGACTCCGAGGTTTTTGCCGGAGATTGAGAGTGAAAGAGAGACTACGAGGTCTTTGCAAGAGATTGGGAGTAATTGATAGCCTCCGAGGTTTCTGCCGGAGAGCATGAGTGGTACATGGACTTCACGGGTCCCCCATGGGTCATGGCTTTGAGGCACCGCCCTTAGCATGTGTGTACTAGAGTGGAGTGAGAGAGGAGACTGGTTCATTGCATTGCATTCATCCACTCATATATTTGACTGGTCATTTGGTGAACTATCTATCTTGGTTGATTTCATGATTTCTTTACACTTTACTTGTATATGATACGTAACCATACCTGTTTGCTTTATGTGCTACTTGTTAGTTTCCACTTCTTCATGCGTTATCTAATCATTGTCGACCTATGATGCTTACCGGTACTAGTGTTGTACTGATACTACTCTTGCGACACTTTTGTTAAGTGCAGAGTACGATCCAGGCTCCAGTTCTACGCCCTGTGGCTGATACGCGAGGGTGACATCTTTCGGTCATTCAGGGTGAGCTACTTGGTCATCCGTGGCCCCTGAAGGACCTTCTTTATTTATTTCTGTTTTTTTATTCGACAGACAATATGTAGCCTTCAGGTATTTTCAGACTTGTATTCCGGACTATGTTTAGCGCTCTTGTACCCTTTGACCAGATTTTGGAGATGTCGTGACATTTCTAGTGATGATAAGTATTTAAGAGTTGAAAACTTCTTCTTCTTTAATTTTCCATTTATTTAACTTGATTAATGGAAATGTGGTTCGCCTACTCGAAGGGATAGTGTAGGTGCAACCACGACTCGTGAATTGGGTCGTGACACTATGTGATGAACTATTGATCCTATGGGGATGGGGGGAATCTTAACTGTGTTTTGTTTTGTAGCTGGAACGAATAATCCATTTTGACATCGTCATTGAGGCTCCAGAATTGTTGAGGGCTTGGTATGAATGGTCGGGGGATGCTCACCAGAGAACAATCAACTACACTTTAGGACACTTGCCCTCCATAATGACAATGAAAGGTCACCCGGAGATGATAGAAGTGTTGGCGGGGTTTGGGGTTGATGAATAAATGTTGTTCCATTTCAGTAATATTGAAATGACCCCTACTCTAGAAGAGGTTAGAAATGCCATAGATAGTAATGGAACCTGTCTGAGGAGGCGACACAAGTCGGACCACAATCTGTTGTTCTCGCACAAGTCCACCATTAGCCAGATTATGAGATTTCATTCCCTGACTGAAGCTTCCTGGTCACAAGGGCCCACTGTAGCCTTCAGGGATCTATACCGCAGGTTTGGAGATGTCACTAGATACACCATATATTGAAGATAATTCAGGGGTCGAGAAGAGTGGGAAGCTGCTAGACCTTTAGCCTTTGCCATAGCCTTGTTAGGCATTATGGTTCTTCCACAGGATGAGTCATTGGCCATAGACACCAAGGTGATATACCTGGACCATGCAATCTTCCACGAGATAATCAAGGATCAAGAGATGTGGTATTTTGACCTGGAACCCATCATATTGGCTAACATCTTCCGAGATCTTGACAAATGCCGAAATTGCTTTCGAAATTTCCAAGGGTGAAATATGTTATTGCAATGGTGGATCATCAAACACCTTAACATGCCCAAAGAGGTTCAGGGTTGGAGTCGACAGAACCAAATACACCACCTAGTGAATTACTGTCCAAATCTCGAGTTTATGTCCAAAACTTCCTGGGCTGAATTCCGCACCGACTTGACTGAAAATCGGATTCGTTGGATGTTCCTTGATTTTATATCCGAGAATGTGGGAGTTCGAGGTAAGAATTTCCCATTTGTGCCGCTAGTCGGGATTTGAGAAATTCATCCTTACTATCCATCCCGAGTCTTAAGACAATTCGGCAGGAGATAAGTGATACTTCAGGCAGGAAACTCCGAGCAGTTCATCATTGAACATACCGAACAGAAAATCAAGCATGCTGGGGTGATCCTCAGAGAAAGTAATGGCCGTGTGAGCTGGGTTCCAGATACTCTGGCTCCTGACAAGTTCGAATCAGTTTGCGACCCCGGGTATTGTGCATGGATATAGGGACACTTGGCTCTCACACCTGCGCCAGAGCCCGCACCTCCCCATGAAGCCCAAGAAAAGAAACCCATGAAAGAATGCTTGTAAGGTAAAGACGAGCATTTGGCAAGAATCCTGGAAGAAACGGACCCTGTGATTTTTAGAATGAAGCTCTATCAAGCACGCCTTCGTATCCAAACTACCCTCAGAAGGGTCAAGAAGGCCAGAACTAACCATGCCTCGACATCAGCTGCCGGAGGACCTCCTTTATTACTGATTTTTCTTTTTATTTTTTTATTTTTACATATACGTAAGCCACATGTCGACTTTTGTCATCACTTTTGTAATCCTTATAGGAAATGATATTACTATTTGTCATGACCCGTCTAGGGAACCGCGACGAGCGCCCGGTGCTAGCCCACCCGGGCACTCCCTTGTCTTACTCTTATGCTTACATCTAGGTGAGCCACATAATTAAACACATAATCCTATTCATTCATCATACTAGTCCCATTGGACTACAAATGCTTTTATAACATCGTTGGCATCTATGCCGCATCAATGTACATGAGCCGACAAGGCTATCAAAACGATATACAAAATATGGGCCGACAAGGCCAGACATATCTAACCATATACACATGTCTACGAGCCTCTAAGAATAGTATAACATATCACATGAGCGGGACAGGACCCCGCTATGCCCATAACTATGTATACAAAAGAATAAGTACCCAAAAGCTATGGCTCCGAATGAAATGGAGCTCTGCTATGTAGTCTCTAAAAATGTAGCTATGGATCAAGCCTGTCTCCCTGTGCACCTGCGGGCATGACGCAGCATCCACAAACAAAAGGACGTCAGTACGAAGAATGTACTGAGTATGTAAAGCATGATCAATATCAATATAGAAGCATAATGAACAACATGAAAAATAGCACAAGATGGGAGATGGTAATAACATCGTCATAGGCACTTACTTGCCTTACATAGGATCTTTCCGTTTCTAGATGCGTATTTACGTACATACCTACGTATACGTATCCGTATCCATTTTATGTATCCTTATTCACATTCATATCATGTACATACTCTCATTCGTAATCGTATCATCTTCGTATTCATACTCGTATCCATATCATATACATATTCATGTCATATACATAGCATATACATACCATATACATAGCATACCCGACCATGCAGGATCGGTGTTTCATACATACTCGGCCAACCAAGGCTCAAGGTTACACATACCTGGCCCTACCAAGGCATCAGGGTTACATCTACCTGGCCCTACCAAGGCGTCAGGGTTATCCGTACCATCTGCAGAGGTGTGTGCGGGTTACGTAATCATATACATACTTATTTACATATCTTACCCAGCCTCATAAGCTCGGGGTTCCCTAATAGTCATACATAGATACATATACATAATACCTCATAAGCATCTTTACTATTTACATCGTTATCATAATCGTCATCAACATCATTATTACTATTATCGTCATTCATCACATTTATCTTTATAGGCTTACACGTCATACGAGGGATTTGGTACAATCGTAGCATTTCAAGAATCGTGAGCTTACTAGCTCGGAAGATCAAATCATTTGAAGGATATCATAGTCTCATAGAAGATTTAGATATTTGGCCAAAGAACCATGCCTTATGAAAGAAGGGTTAGCCTTACATACCTTTTCCATTCAACTATTCTACACTTGCGCTTTCTCCTCCAATGCTAGCGTTTCTACCTTCATTAAAGTCATACTATCATTAGAATCGTTAGCTAGCATATATGACTAAAGCTAGAGAAAATCGGACAGCATCTTCTCTATTTATACGACATTCCTCCATAACGTATATCAACTCCCAAACGTCAATAATACATTCACAATACCATAACAATAATCATTATTCATCCATATTACCCACATTTCTAGACTTACTTTCAATTATCCATATCCATGGCTATAACCCACGACTATGTCCATTCACGTACATTGCTCATCTCATGTTCTCAAAATCATTTATAACATATTTTCATCACAATACATCAAGAATCATTACTCAATTCAAACTATTTCTCAAAATGGCACTATTCCCCATTCATGACCCATTTTTCCATACCTTTCTACAATCCACGTATTTTAACTCTCCAATACCTTAAACAACGTAGAAATACCATGAATCTTACCTTAGATGTCGTGGGAACAATCCTTGGTTGATATACTCCACTTGAGCAAAAACCCTAGTTTATCTCCATTGCGATTTCTTGACTTGAATGACCTTTATTGGGTCTTCTTATACTTGATTCACTTGGTTTATGTTGCTGATCACCAAATATCCTTGAATTCTTGTGGAATATATGTAGACAAATGTTTTAGAGAGAAGGGGTGTGATGTAGAAGTGAAATGAAATAATACTTGGCCCCCTTCATTTATTGAGCAAAAATCTACCCGACCGTATATACGGACCAACATACGGTCCGTATAATTTATACGGGACGTATGGCTGGCCGTATATTTGGTCCAAAAACTTTTTCCTTTCTGGGATGATTATACGGTCCCAAACATACAGACCGTATAATTTATACGGCCAGTATATTTGGCCGTATAACCCCAGTGGTTCCGAAGTTCGTTTCGTCGATTCGTTTGATCTCCAATCCTTATGGAACCTTCTTAACACTTGTTCAACACTTCAATATCAATCTAAGGGACGTTATCACTCTTCTACAAGACATCATTAAGCCTCGTTAACTCGTTACTCGTATTTCCTTTCCGATACTCATCGCATGCCTCGCCTTCTCTTGGCCAACTTTCTCGTTTAACATCGGATGCCTTTGAAATGTTACTTAGGGTCATCAAATGTCATTTCTTACTCATGGAAGTATCGTATACTCGTACTCCTCACTAGTTCATTCACTTGTACAACAATGGAGGATTTTCCGAGGTGTAACACTATTATTATCAATTATGATGACTTTTTCGGGGCAATGGATCACCTTCACAAATGGCACCTACATGTTTCAAACGACTGGAAAGCCTTGACTCAAGAGTCCTTCGGAACGCGAGTAGTATAAATGCCTGTAAATTACCTGCTTATTTGCTACGTGCTTCACATGATTGCGTGTTGTGTGTACAATCGTGTATTGAGCTTGGGCACAATTGATCCAATAATCTAAACTACATACCCGAAAGAAAAACCATGAGGTTTGAAACTTTCCTGAATTTATCTCCACTAAAGGTTAACTTGCAAAGGCGAACCAAAGTGGGGGAAAAGCACAGACTCTGGGAGAGACGGTTGAGATGCTGCGAAGCAAAGTGCTGGAGATGGAGAAACAACTCCAAGAAATAGGAAACAATATTGAAGAGGTAGACGGATTGCTGGACATGGTTGGGAACCCGCCGGAGGGCATACCCCAAGAAAAGTATTACGAAGATATCCCCGCAAAAGTAAGGGAATTAGTGTTGAACTACATGCCACTAGAAAGAAGGTCGGTAACACCTAGGAAAGGAACCCCAGAGGGAACCAACGGGGAATGAGGGGCCGGTTCAAACCCATGAGTGTTCGTGCAAGACCCACATGAGGGATCAGAACCCTGGGAGGAGGACCCTGAACCCGTTAAGGAAGAACAATCGGAGGAGGAAAAAGAGCCGGAGGAAGAAGAAAAGGAACCGGAGGAAGAGAAAGAAAAGCCTCAGGACGTGGAAGAGCCTTTCGACGTCGGGGTCGAAGGATGGGAGAATCCATTTGATATGTTCCCCGAGTTCCAAGGAAATGATGCAATGAGTCTGGTTATTATGCCCCCACTAAGAAAGGAACATATTTCTCTGCGCCTTCGGCCATGCTGATGCTTGCCGTGTTATATCCCGTATTTTGCGTATTCGGATACTCCAAGATAATTGTGGGAAGTTAAGGGCAAGGCTATATTTTTTACCTTGTTTAGCACACAAGTTGTTCATAAAAGTTTTGAAGTGGAAATATTAAGAAAGGCTAGGGGAAAAAAGGGAAATTCGCAAGATGGCTCATAGAAAATATGGAGGAAGGCTAAGGGAAAATTTGGAAATTGGAGAAATAATTTTTCATGAATTCTAAAACAAAAAAAAAATGGTCTTAGAGCAAGAAAGGGCCAAGTGGGCCGTCCAATAGGGAGTGGGCTTAGGCCCACATGGATGTAAAATAAATAAGTCTAGAGATGACTTATGGAACACATTTTATCATCTTTTATACTTGGAAATTTCAAGAAGCTTGGAGAGACAAAAATCAAAAGGCCATGGTGAAAGAATTTAGTCCATGGAAAGTGATCAAGAAAAATTGTTTTCTTCTAGCATTCCTACTAATTTGAAGGTCCTCTTTAACGTGGTATAATTGTTGGGGCAAGAAGACCTCTCTTTGTTGCAAGTTCATAATCTTAGTCAAGTGAGAAAGTAAGGGAAAAAGGTAAGAATTAATCTTCTTTTATGTTATGGATGGTTGTGTATGTTGTAGTATGTAGAAAATAGGTGAAATTTATGAAAATATGAATATAAGTTGTAGCCGTGTATATGGGTGCTATGTAGAAATGATGAACCAATTATTTTATCTAGTGTTTTGATTGTTGTTATTGTGGATTCCATGATAAAAATGAAGGTTTGATGAATTGAAATGGAGTTGTGATCATGGTGGGATTAGTGAAGAAGTTAATGTGACACTAGTATGGTTTCTTACATTTGTATGAATAATATTGCTAAAGTATAAATTGTTGGTGTAGTTTATGAATTTGGAAGAAAGGAAATGTGTTGCTAGTGTTCTTGTGGAATTTGGAAGGTTTCGGGTGAAGTAGTGTGTTGGTTGGGTTGTTGTGAATATTATGTGAATTGTTTGAAGTATTCTTGAATCATGTTAGAATGTATTTTGGAATAATTGTTGAAGTTGGAGTTATGATTGTTTGTATTGTTGTTGATAATTTGGCCGAGTTGAATTCTCGGATTTGTTGTTGATAAATTGGCCGAGTTAGATTCTCGGGGATGGTGTATTTACAGGGGAGATGCTGCCGAAATTTCGGCAGAATATAAATGAATTCATTTGAAGGACTAAGACAAGCATATGTCGATGAGTCTAATGATTATGTCGATTCTCTTGAATGTAGACTAGCAAGTTTGGACGAATAAGCGTAGCTAATTGGACGTGGGACAGCTATGTAAAGCTTACCCTTTTTTTTTTTTGGCATGTCCTACAGCTAAGTAAGCTATGATACTTATCTTGGGGTAACTCGATTCTTGATTCCGAGCTTGTTAATGATTAGTATTCACTTATTGATGTGAGTATACTTAGTATAGCCGAGCTTGTTGTATGATTGAATAACAAGAAAAGTATAAAGAGTTCTATAAGTAGTAATGTCCCTAACTTTCGTAGACGGTCTCGGATTGTTTGAAAATGGTCGTAGAGGTTCCTATAATGAATAATGTTCATAAATTTCATAAGCGAACTCGGATTGTTTTAGAAACGTTCATGGGGGGTTCTATAATGAATGATGTCCATAGCGATATTTTCAAGGTACTTGGTATGATTGTTGCTTTAATTTTTCAAAAATAGCTTCTGAAACGTTCGTAGGAGGTTCTGTACTTCAAACGCTCATAACTTTCTTATACTAGACCGGATTGACCCGAAACTGATGATTTCGAGAAAAATTAGTTTTATACTAAAGGAAACATAAAGTTTGATTTTCAAAACCACTCCGAAGGGGTGCGAGATTTTATTATTTAGATTTTCAAGACCACTCCAAATGGGGTGCGAGATTTTATTATTTCGTTTCGATTACGATTTATGTTTACACTCCATAGCATTATTTCTTTGTATTGATATTTGTGGATTAAGTTGTGTTGACACCATCATCGTTAGTATTATGTCGCAAGTTGCATGCCCGAAGGGGCCAGGGCTAGTAATATTATGTCACGAGCGGCATGCCCGAAGGGGCCAGGACTACTATTATTATGTCACAAGCGGCATGCCCGAAGGGGCCAGGACTAGTATTATTATGTCGCAAGCGGCATCCCGAAGGGGCCATCATTATTATAATGCCGGACGCGGCATGCTCGAAGGGGCCATCATCATTATTATTATGTCGGAACCGGCATGCCCGAAGGGGCCAGGACTAGCATTATTATGCCGGCGGCATGCCCGAAGGGGCCAGGACTAGCATTATTATGCCGGCGGTATGCCTGAAGGGGCCATCATTGTTACTATGCCGGAAGCGGCCGTCCGAAGGGACTATTATGATACTATATTCACATTGTGTATTCTAAAATTTGGGCATGATGTACTTATATTGTGTATGCTAGAATTTGTGTAAGGCACTACATGGCACGGTTCAAAATGTTGTTCCAGGTTACTCTGGGTTGCCTCTAAACTGGGTTACTGTTACGCCCTTCCTTGTTTATGATTCAGTGATGCTTTACATATTCAGTACATATTCTGTATTGACCCCCTTTCTTCGGGGGCTGCGTTTCATGCCACGCAGATACACCCAGCTGAGTAGAAGACTTTGCTAAAGGTGTTCCAGCGGGATTGGCGAGCTCCATCTCAGTTTGGAGTGTTGCCGGGTCAAAGTACTTATGTCATGGTATTTTGTATATGTTAGAGACTTTGCAGACAGTGTCCTGTGGATAGGGCGTCGAGAAGTGCGAATCATTTATAGATGTTAAAAGAGTATGTATTTTCAGATGATTTCAGTTGGTAATAAGTACGTAATTGATTAGAAGTTTTTCATAATCTGTATAATGATAATGACCTCTATTTGGAAAAGTTCCATGTTTTAAAAGTTTTTGAAATGACAGGTTTTGGTAAAGCGAATGTTTAAGGGTTCGCTCGACTCTGAAGAGAGTCGGGTGCCCATCATGCCCTATCAAGATGAGGGTGTGACAAAGTGGTATCATAGCAGGTCGTCCTAGGAGTTGTCTGCAAAGTCGTGTCTAGTAGAGTCTTGTTTATCGGTGTGTTGTGCACCACATCCATAAACAGGAGGCTACGAGACATTAATAGGGTGTCATCCTTTCTTTCATATCTAAGATCGTGCGATAGAGCCCAGTCGTAGGAAATGAAGTCCCTTGTACTAACCTTTGATTTCAGCTAAAGAACGACATCGACAGAAGAAAGCGACCGATGACATTAGCAGTTACAGAGTACAACGGTAAGTAACTGTGCAAAAGAGGCATGTTGGATGAGGTAAGGATATTGAAATATGATTGAAATGTAAAGTGGGGGATGAAAGTGAAGGTGAATATTAGGGATCGAAAAGGCTAAATTAGTAATTGTTAAGGAGAAAGGTGTGTTACGGGAATGTCTTGGAATCTGTAAGACTTCGACTTGCC
This sequence comes from Lycium barbarum, assembly GCF_019175385.1. Taxonomy (NCBI): domain Eukaryota; kingdom Viridiplantae; phylum Streptophyta; class Magnoliopsida; order Solanales; family Solanaceae; genus Lycium; species Lycium barbarum. Next base: position 38,837,688 of record NC_083337.1, read on the forward strand.
CCAGATCATGTAATGAAGGTCATGCGGTGAGGTGGATGCGAATATACCAGCATTAACGCATCGAATTTCATCAGAGTTTCGAGGTTAAGCGTGCTAGGGCGAGAGAAATTTTGGGATGAGTGACCCCCTGGGAAGTGCATTAAAACTTCTATAAATGTAGATATAAGAGACAAATAAGAAGAACGTGTGGGAGTACGAAGGACAAGGATAACGAGTTGGTGTAGTTGATTAGAAAAACCCATGACATGGAATGAGAATACATGTGAAGACCGAGGAGTTCGATTATAAAGAAAACAGGGTGAAAGATAAGAAATGGACATGAAGGAAAGGACAACTATAAGAGAGACCCTCCCGAAGTACTATAACACCCCCATAAGGCCAGTTGAACATTCGAGGACGAATGTTCTAAAGGGGGGGGGGGGAGGATGTTATATCCCGTATTTTGCGTATTCGGATACTTCAAGATAATTGCGGGAAGTTAAGGGCAAGGCTATATTTTTGACCTTGTTTAGCACACAAGTTGTTCATGAAAGTTTTGAAGTGGAAATATTAAGAAAGGCTAGGGGCAAAAAGGGAAATTCGCAAGATGGCTCATAGAAAATATGGAGGAAGGCTAAGGGCAAATTTGGAAATTGGAGAAATAGCTTTTCATGAATTCTAAAACAAAAAAAAATGGTCTTGGGGCAAGAAAGGGCCATGTGGGCCGTCCAATAAGGAGTGGGCTTAGGCCCACATGGATGTAAAATAAATAAGTCTAGAAATGACTTATGGAACACATTTATCATCTTTTATACTTGGAAATTTCAAGAAGCTTGGAGAGACAAAAATCAAAAGGCCATTCGGCCATGGTGCAAGAATTTAGTCCATGGAAAGTGATCAAGAAAAATTGTTTTAGTCCATGGAAAGTGATCAAGAATTTAGTCCATGGAAAGTGATCAAGGTCCTCTTTAACATGGTATAATTGTTGGGGCAAGAATACCTCTCTTTGTTGCAAGTTCATAATCATAGTCAAGTGAGAAAGTAAGGGAAAAAGGTAAGAATTAATCTTCTTTTATATGTTATGGATGGTTGTGTATGTTGTAGTATGTAGAAAATGGGGGAAATTTATGAAAATATGAATATAAGTTGTGGCCGTGTATATGGGTGCTATGTAGAAATGATGAACCAATTATTTTATCTAGTGTTTTGATTGTTGTTGTTGTGGATTCCATGATAAAAGTGAAGGTTTGATGAATTGAAATGGAGTTGTGATCATTGTGGGATTAGTGAAGAAGTTAATATGACATTAGTATGGTTTCTTACATTTGTATGAATAATATTGCTAAAGTATAGATTGTTGGTGTAGTTTATGAATTTGGAAGAAAGGAAATGTGTTGCTAGTGTTCTTGTGGAACTTGGAAGGTTTCAGGTGAAGTAGTATGTTGGTTGGGTTGTTGTGAATATTATGTGAATTGTTTGAAGTATTCTTGAATCATGTTAGAATGTATTTTGGAATAATTGTTGAAGTTGGAGTTATGATTGTTAGTATTGTTGTTGACAATTTGGCCGAGTTGAATTCTCAGATTTGTTGTTGATAAATTGGCCGATTAGATTCTCGGGGATGGTGTATTTACAGGGGAGATGCTGCCGAAATTTCGGCAGAATATAAATGGATTCATTTGAAGGACTAAGACAAGCATATGTCGATGAGTCTAATGATTATGTCGATTCTCTTGAATGTAGACTAGCAAGTTTGGACGAATAAGCGTAGCTAATTGGACGTGGGACAGGTATGTAAAGCTTACCCTTTTCTTTCTTTTGGCATGTCCTAGAGCTAAGTAAGCTATGATACTTATCTTGGGGTAACTCGATTCTTGATTCCGAGCTTGTTAATGATTACTATTCACTTCTTGATGTGAGTATACTTAGTATAGCCGAGCTTATTGTATGATTGAATAACAAGAAAAGTCTAAAGAGTTCTATAAGTAGTAATGTCCCTAACTTTCGTAGACGGTCTCGGATTGTTTGAAAATGGTCGTAGAGGTTCCTATAATGAATAATGTTCATAAATTTCATAAGCGAATTCAGATTGTTTTAGAAACGTTCATGGGAGGTTCTATAATGAATGATGTCCATAGCGATATTTGCAAGGTACTTGGTATGATTGTTGCTTTAATTTTTCAAAAATAGCTTCTGAAACGTTCGTAGGAGGTTCTGTACTTCAAACGCTCATAACTTTCTTATACTAGACCGGATTGACCCGAAACTGATGATTTCGAGAAAAATTAGTTTTATACTAAAAGAAACATAAAGTTTGATTTTCAAAACCACTCCGAAGGGGGTGCGAGATTTTATTATTTAGATTTTCAAGACCACTCCGAATGGGGTGCGAGATTTTACTATTTCGTTTCGATTACCATTTATGTTTACACTCCATAGCATTATTTCTTTGTATTGATATTTGTGGATTAAGTTGTGTTGACACCATCATCGTTAGTATTATGTCGCAAGTGGCATGCCCGAAGGGGCCAGGGCTAGTATTATTATGTCACGAGCGGCATACCCGAAGGGGCCAGGACTACTATTATTATGTCGCAAGCGGCATGCCTGAAAGGGCCAGGACTAGTATTATTATGTCGGAACCGGCATGCCCGAAGGGGCCAGGACTAGCATTATTTTGCCGGCGGTATGCCTGAAGGGGCCATCATTGTTACTATGCCGGAAGCGGCCGTCCGAAGGGACTATTATGATACTATATTCACATTGTGTATTCTATAATTTGGGCATGATGTACTTATATTGTGTATGCTAGAATTTGTGTAAGGCACTACATGGCACGGTTCAAAATGCTGTTCCAGGTTACTCCGGGTTGCCTCTAAACTGGGTTAATGTTACGCCCTTCCTTGTTTATGATTCAGTGATGCTTTACATATTCCGTACTGACCCCCTTTCTTCGGGGACTGCGTTTCTGTCACGACCCAGCTATGGGCCGCGACGGGTACCCGGAGGAATTACCGAGCACTGCTTACTCTACTGCTTGTCTTGCTCATTTGATACTCTTTTATCAATTTTACATACCAATTGTAGGAAAATCATATTTAATTAAAACATAAATACTTTATATACATTTGCCTCTTGGCCATCAAAATAATATACATACATATGAAAACATCTTGTGAGACCATCTAACCCACACTGCGTATCTACGAGCCTCTACTAAAATAATGAATACATAGACGGAACAAGACTCCGTCATGCCCAAAATATGCATATATGAATGTACATCAAAAGAATAGCCATAAGCACCTCCGAACAATGGAGTGCTATCTATCAGCTGACAGATACTGAGGACCTGGGCCAAGCTCTCCTCCCTGTCTACCTGTGGGCATGAACACAGCGTCCGAAGAAAGGACGTCAGTACGAATATGGTACCGAGTATGAGAGGCATACATAATGAAAGGAACATCAATAATATGAGGATAACATCAACATGAGACATCTGGATCTGACTGATAATCATAAATGAAGTAATACATGTTGTCTTACTCATACTCATCATTATAACATGTATGCATCCTATGCAAGCTGCCCGTCCATGTCGGAACGGTGTGATAATCAATAATATTAGCCCGCGTCCGGGGTACCATCTCATGCCGCCCACTAGTGGTGTCTGCCGACGCCCGTAGGTCGTGGTGTATCCGTATCACCGCCCGCCGAAGCGGTGTCTGCCCGGCCAATTAGGCCCGGTGTGAATGCAATCATGACATGCTTATGAAAATGCTCATAGTAATATGTTTATCATAAAATACTTATCTTATCATAATGCGTATATAAGACTCATGATCAACTTTACTTTATCGGGGTGACGTAAGGTCATGATCCCCCGATTACATTATGGAACCATCATGGACATTCTGCCTCACCTTGAAAGGACTAGTACATAAGGTGAGTGTAGGCAAGGAATAACATCATCATCATTCTAGTGTCATCATATCGTATAACTTATCTCATATAGACATTCATAGGTATAAGCTTTTAACTTCTTAGAATGTAAGAATTCATGAAAGGAGTAGGGATTCAAGCTAAAAGATTCATGCCATTAGAAAGAAGGACTAGCCTCACATACCTTGGTCATTTAGCTAAGATATCGCTCACTTGTTCTCCGTCGATATCATGTCGTTACCTTCATAAGAGAATTCGTATCAACATTAGTAAACTAACTATAAGAACGCATCGCTAATTCTAGGAAAATTCGGACAACGCTTCCTTCACTCATACCATTTTTCTCATGTTTTATATCAACTCCCAACATTCATAATATTACTCGCAATATCATAATCGACAATCGTCATTTACGTACATTTGGCAAAATCCACCATTTTCCTCCAATTTTCCCTTATTTCTACTTCTAACTCATCCTTGCGTTTTCATGCATTTAATGCTTGTTTCATGATATAAACATCATTTTATAACGTATTTGTACTCACAACACTTCAACATTCATAGTTCAATTCCACTATCATTCATTTATGTCACTATTCACTCAATAATGACCCATTTCTATGTTCTTCCACATTTCAAGTGTCTAAGCTTTCCAATACTTCAAACAACATGGAATAATCATGAAACTTACCTTGGATGATGGTTGAACAATCCTTAAGTTAAAATACTTCAATTAACCAAAACCCTAGTTCCACCTTCTTGGGAATTTCTTGACTTAGAAGATCCTTTTATGTGTTCTTACACTTATTTTCATGAATTTAGTGGTGATGATCTTGATATTCCCTTTGATTCTCTTGAATTCTTATGGAGGAAATATTTGGAGAGTTCTAGAGGTCTCTTGAGTTGTTGGATGAATAATGAAATAATATGAAGTCTAAGTCCCTTTTTAAAATCACAAAATTTGGTCTTTAATGAATTCTTGTCGGGATGAACAGTGGTCTTAAACCACCATATACGGACCGTATTTTGATTTACGGTTCGTCCTCCATGGCCGTATTTAATCATTTTAAAAATAGAAAGTTTTGGCTGAGGAACATGGCAGTTTACGACCTGGTTTACGGTCCGTAAACCAGTTTACGGGCCGTAAACTGGGTCGTATTTAACCATATTCAACACTTGGCAGAACTTGAAATTTTTGGCAAGCTGAAGGACGATTGCACTATACAGTCCGTAAATCACTTTACGGGTCGTATAGTGCCATATACGACCACTGGGCTGAAAAATTATCCGTGACTTTCTTATTTCCAAAAATTCTTAATTAGCCATTCCCGACTTAATAAAACATCATTCACTCAACTTTTCATTATTCCACTCATCATAGAAGTACGGAGAAATTTTCGAGGTGTAACAGTTTCATGCCACGCAGGTACACCCAGATGAGTAGAAGACTTTGCTAAAGGTGTTCCAGCGGGATTGTCGAGCTCCATCTCAGTTCGGAGTGTTGCCGAGTCAAATTACTTATGTCATGGTATTTTGTATATGTTAGAGACTTTGCAGACAGTGTCCTGTGGATAGGACGTCGAGAAGTGCGAATCATTTATAGATATTAAAAGAGTATGCATTTTCAGATGATTTCAGTTGGTAAAAAGTACGTAATTGATTGGAAGTTTTTCATAATCTGTATAAAGACAATGACCTCTATTTGGAAAAGTTCCATGTTTTAAAAGTTTTTGAAATGACAGGTTTTGGTAAAGCGAATGTTTAAGGGTTCGCTCGACTCTGAAGAGAGTCGGGTGCCCATCATGCCCTATCAAGATGAGGGTGTGACAAAGTGGTATCAGAGCAGGTCATCCTAGGAGTTGTCTGCAAAGTCGTGTCTAGTAGAGTCTTGTTTATCGGTGTGTTGTGCACCACATTTATAAACAGGAGGCTACGAGACAATAATAGGGTGTCATCCTTTCTTTCATATCTAAGTTCGTGCGATAGAGCCCAGTCGTAGGAAATGAAGTCCCTTGTACTAACCTTTGATTTCAGCTAAAGAACGACATCGACAGAAGAAAACGACCGATTACATTAGCAGTTACAGAGTACAGCGGTAAGTAACGGTGCAGAAGAGGCATGTTGGATGAGGTAAGAATATTAAAATATGATTGAAATGTAAAGTGGGGATGAAAGTGAAGGTGAATATTAGGGATTGAAAAGGCTAAATTAGTAATTGTTAAGGAGAAAGACGTGTTACGGGAATGTCTCGGAATCTGTAAGACTTCGACTTGCCCCAGATCATGTAATGAAGGTCATGCGGTGAGGTGGATGCGAATATACCAACATTAACGCATCAAATTTCATCAGAGTTTCGAGGTTAAGCGTGCTAGGGCGAGAGAAATTTTGGGATGGGTGACCCCCTGGGAAGTGCACTAAAACTTCTATAAATGTAGATATAAGAGACAAATAGGAAGAACATATGGGAGTACGAAGGACAAGTATAATGAGTTGGCGCAGTTAATTAGAAAAACCCATGACATGGAATGAGAATATATGTGAAGACCGAGGAGTTCGATTATAAAGAAAACAGGGTGAAAGATAAGAAATGGACATGAAGGAAAGGACAACTATAAGAGAGACCCTCCCGAAGTATTATAACACCCCCATAAGGACAGTTGAACATTCGAGGACGAATGTTCTAAAGGGGGGAGGATGTTATATCCCGTATTTTGCCTATTCGGATACTCCAAGATAATTGCGGGAAGTTAAGGGCAAGGCTATATTTTTGACCTTGTTTAGCACACAAGTTGTTCATGAAAGTTTTGAAGTGGAAATATTAAGAAAGGCTAGGGGCAAAAAGGGAAATTTGCAAGATGGCTCATAGAAAATATGGAGGAAGGCTAAGGGCAAATTTGGAAATTGGAGAAATAACTTTTCATGAATTCTAAAACCAAACAAAATGGTCTCGGAGCAAGAAAGGGCCAAGTGGGCCATCCAATAGGGAGTGGGCTTAGGCCCACATGGATGTAAAATAAATAAGTCTAGAGATGACTTATGGAACACATTTATCATCTTTTATACTTGGAAATTTCAAGAAGCTTGGAGAGACAAAAATCAAAAGGCCATTCGGCCATGGTGCAAGAATTTAGTCCATGGAAAGTGATCAAGAAAACATGTTTTCTTCTAGCATTCCTACTAATTTGAAGGTCCTCTTTAACGTGGTATAATTGTTGGGGCAAGAAGACCTCTCTTTGTTGCAAGTTCATAATCATAGTCAAGTGAGAAAGTAAGGGAAAAATGTAAGAATTAATCTTCTTTTATATGTTATGGATAGTTGTGTATGTTGTAGTATGTAGCAAAATGGGTGAAATTTATGAAAATATGTATATAAGTTGTGGCCGTGTATATGGGTGCTATGTAGAAATGATGAACCAATTATTTTATCTAGTGTTTTGATTGTTGTTGTTGTGGATTCCATGATAAAAATGAAGGTTTGATAAATTGAAATGGAGTTGTGATCATTGTGGGATTAGTGAAGAAGTTAATGTGACACTAGTATGGTTTCTTACATTTGTATGAATAATATTGCTAAAGTATAGATTGTTGATGTAGTTTATGAGTTTGGAAGAAAGGAAATGTGTTGCTAGTGTTCTTGTGAAATTTGGAAGGTTTCGGGTGAAGTAGTATGTTGGTTGGGTTGTTGTGAATATTATGTGAATTGTTTGAAGTATTCTTGAATCATGTTAGAATGTATTTTGGAATAATTGTTGAAGTTGGAGTTATGATTGTTGGTATTGTTGTTGATAATTTGGCGAAGTTGAATTCTCGGATTTGTTGTTGATAAATTGGCCGAGTTAGATTCTCGGGGATGGTGTATTTACAGGGGAAATGCTGCCGAAATTTCGGCAGAATATAAATGAATTCATTTGAAGGACTAAGACAAGCATATATCGATGAGTCTAATGATTATGTCGATTCTCTTGAATGTAGACTAGCAAGTTTGGACGAATAAGCGTAGCTAATTGGACGTGGGACAGGTATGTAAAGCTTACCCTTTTCTTTCTTTTGGCATGTCCTAGAGCTATGTAAGCTATGATAATTATCTTGGGGTAACTCGATTCTTGATTCCGAGCTTGTTAATGATTACTATTCACTTCTTGATGTGAGTATACTTAGTATAGCCGAGCTTATTGTATGATTGAATAACAAGAAAAGTCTAAAGAGTTCTATAAGTAGTAATGTCCCTAACTTTCGTAGACGGTCTCGGATTGTTTGAAAATGGTCGTAGAGGTTCCTATAATGAATAATGTTCATAAATTTCATAAGCGAACTCGGATTGTTTTAGAAACACGTTCATGGGGGGTTCTATAATGAATGATGTCCATAGCGATATTTGCAAGGTACGTGGTATGATTGTTGCTTTAATTTTCCAAAAATAGCTTCTGAAACGTTCGTAGGAGGTTCTGTACTTCAAACGCTCATAACTTTCTTATACTAGACCGGATTGACCCGAAACTGATGATTTCGAGAAAAATTAGTTTTCTACTAAAGGAAACATAAAGTTTGATTTTCAAAACCACTCCGAAGGGGGTGCGAGATTTTATTATTTAGATTTTCAAGACCACTCCGAAGGGGGTGCGAGATTTTACTATTTCGTTTCGATTACGATTTATGTTTACACTCCATAGCATTATTTCTTTGTATTTATATTTGTGTATTAAGTTGTGTTGACCCCATCATCGTTAGTATTATGTCGCAAGTGGCATGCCCAAAGGGGCCAGGGCTAGTATTATTATGTCACGAGCGGCATGCCCGAAGGGGCCAGGACTACTATTATTATGTCGCAAGCGGCATGCCCGAAGGGGCCAGGACTAGTATTATTATGTCGCAAGCAGCATGCCCGAAGGGGCCATCATTATTATAATGCCGGACGCGGCATGCCCGAAGGGGCCATCATCATTATTATTATGTCGGAACCGGCATACCCGAAGGGGCCAGGACTAGTAGTATTATGCCGGCGGCATGCTCGAAGGGGCTATCATCATTATTATTATGTCGGAACCGGCATGCCTGAAGGGGCCAGGACTAGCATTATTATGCCGGCGACATGCCTGAAGGGGCCATCATTGTTACTATGTCGGAAGCGGCCGTCCGAAGGGACTATTATGATACTATATTCACATTGTGTATTCTAAAATTTGGGCATGATGTACTTATATTGTGTATGCTAGAATTTGTGTAAGGCACTACATGACACGGTTCAAAATGTTGTTCCAGGTTACTCCGGGTTGCCTCTAAACTGGGTTACTGTTACGCCCTTCCTTGTTTATGATTCAGTGATGTTTTACATATTCCGTACTGACCCCCATTCTTCGGGGGCTGCGTTTCATGCCACGCAGGTATACCCAGATGAGTAGAAGACTTTGTTAAAGGCGTTTCAGCGGGATTGGTGAGCTCCATCTCAGTTCGGAGTGTTGCCGGGTCAAAGTACTTATGTCATGGTATTTTGTATATGTTAGAGACTTTGCAGACAGTGTCCTGTGGATAGGGCGTCGAGAAGTGCGAATCATTTATAGATGTTAAAAGAGTATGTATTTTCAGATGATTTCAGTTGGTAAAAAGTACGTAATTGATTGGAAGTTTTTCATAATCTGTATAAAGATAATGACCTCTATTTGGAAAAGTTCCATGTTTTAAAAGTTTTTGAAATGACAGGTTTTGGTAAAGCGAATGTTTAAGGGTTCGCTCGACTCTAAAGAGAGTCGGGTGCCCATCATGCCCTATCAAGATGAGGGTGTGACATGCCGCCTCTACTCTGGCTTCAGAGAACTTTGGCAAGGCTAATCTCCCTATGCTAGCTCCATGGAGCATAGCCTTCAGAGCTCGATCTTCTCCGTTCAGAGTAGCTCCGTTTCCCTTCACTTATAAGGAGGTATTCAAGAAAATGATCGCCGCTGGGATGGATTGTACCACTAGGGCTAGACTAACAGTCCCTGACTTGGTATACGCCTATAAAAGATGCCTGTTTCATCTCAATAAGGCAAGACACACCCTGAATGAATGTATGGCATTAAGAAGGAGTATTGTTAGTCTAATAGATGACAAAATCATTGGGACTTTATGGGGGCCACATGTTTTGCTGGTCCATGACCCCAACACCCCAAGAGAGGAGTTACCCCTGAGACCTAAGTATGGCGGTATGATTTCACTATTTTTGAGGAGTCATATACTCACTCTTTCTCAACTTTGGCTTCGTTGAACAAAATCAGGCTTGTGGAACCTGTCTACGAGCCCGCACCGCTAGGACCTAACAGAAACAAGTTCTGCCTGTACCATACTGGAGCCAGGGGACATGATATTGAAGGATGCCATGTTTTCAAGCTCGAACTTGAAAATATGATCACTACTGGACAAATTTTGGTCCTGCTCTTACCATGGTTCTGAGCGAAGAAAGATTCGACATGAGAAAGCAAGCTCGTAAGAACAGCGACTTGTGGCAACTATACTTTTGGGTAGATATTAGGTGTCCCTTCTTTTGCACAAATGTTACCCCCACCCTCATAAAAATGTAAAGGAACCGCGCCGACCTGATGTCCCAATTAAGGGATACGCGGGAAGCCCTAGTCGGGCCTGGTCTGGGGATGTCCGTAGCTAGGATTAGTCAAAGGATATTTAGGAAGAAATGTTTATCCTTCTTTGTAATCGAACTACGTAGGGCATGATTTCCCACGGCAGGATGCGTAGGCAGTCTACGTAAGACTCGGTCCCTTCCTGCTTCAAATCATGAATTCTCCCCGTTCGCTCAAATGACAAGCCCAAGGGTTCGCTGTGTTAATTCAATCGCGACGCCACCAAACCAAAATCCACCCCGACATAACCCACGATATCCAAGACTTTAGAGCATTGGATCAATAGTACTCAAGCTTCAATATATGATCTGATGTGCTATTTGTGCTTTAAATACCTGTATTTGATATTCTGCCTTTATTATTGATATGCGGAAACTAACTTTCTTTACCGTTGAGTTATTATTATCTTATAGAAAGGGCCGATTAGTGTGATATTGAATGCTGGCATATTTCACAAGATCCAAAGCCACGTTAGCATCACTCTCCGACAAAGGAAAGGACAAAATGACTGGTACTCCCGAAGAAACAAGAAATGAGCTCGCTCTCCACAACGGGGGCACCCAGGACTCACAAGAGGCCGCATCCCAAAGGGATGTGATTGCAACATTGTTAACTACCATCGCTACTCTCCAAGAGAAGGTAGCCAGAAGGGAGGCAGCCGACGCAGAAAAGAACGCCTCCGCTGAAGGAAAAAAAGCCCCCTCCTCCTTTTCCCTCGTTAAGCTCCACAGTGCCCGGTCATTTTCCCGTCTACCCGCCAGGAACCATGCCCCCGCCACTAAACATCACCCACCCGAACCATGCTGGCCCCTCTTACTATACACCCCCACCTGTTAAAAATGCTCAAGTCCCAGGGACCACCCACCCAGTCTCCGTATACCAAGCCCATCAGCTAGTATTCATCAATCAAACAAGCCAAACACACACACCAGCCCCGCCTGCTGGGCAAAACACCACTATCCCGTTCAACCATACCATCCCACATGTGCCCTGCTTCACTCCCAACATGCCAAATGAATCCACCCCAGGACACAAGGAACTGGATCACTACGAGGAAATGGAAAAGTTTTGGAGGGATGAACAAGACAGGCGAGAGAAATATATGGAAAGGAAGATGGAAGAATTGTTGGAAAAGTCCAATAGGTCCACAAGGAAGACGACAGGCCTAAGATATGATGAATTATGTATGCAACCAGATCTAGACCTGTCGGAGGGGTTTAAAGTCCCAAAGTTCGAAATGTTCAATGGGACAGGAAACCCCAAAGCCTACCTCCATTCATACTACGACCAGTTAGTCAGAGTAAAAAGGAATGAACCCTTAATCATATGACTATTCAGTCGTAGACTGACCGATGAGGCCGCAGAATGGTTCGCCACACCAATGGCTCCACTGGGAGGACATGGCAGAATCCTTCATGGAAAGGTTTCGGTTCAATATCGAGACTGTACCAGACCGCTACTACCTCGAGAAGGTCAAGAAAAAATCAATGGAAGACTATAGAGAATTCGCCAGCAAATAGAGGGCCGAAGCAGCTCATGTGCAGCCACCAATGAGCGAGGGAGAACTCATTTTCATATTTATCTGGTCACAGGAGCTAGATTTCTATGATAGGATGTTGTCCATGGCCGGAAGGCCGTTCTCCAAATTAGTAAAAATGGGAGAGGCCATAGAAGACGGTCTCAAATCTGGAAAGATTATCAGTAATTTCAACAAAGCGTCCGGGCAGGCTGTGCTGGGGATCTTCCGCAAAAAGAAAGAGGATGTGGCAAGCATATCCCATATTTCAAACCAAATCCCAAAAGGACTCTCACCTTCCAACAAAGCCCCATCCCTCTTAAATTACTCTACCCCTCCATACAGCTTAGCAACTGTGTATTACACATAACCAATATTTACCACCGCTATGCCAGCATACACGGCTCCGCCCAGTGTCCGTCTGTCTGCCTCTGCTTACCAACCGCCACCACAAAAAACATACAAGCCACCACTCCAGCAAAAATATCGCCCACCACAAAATAACCCCCCACAAGCCTATCAAAGCTAGAACTACAAAAATCAGCCACCACCCCCAACATATAATGCGCCAGGTCCAGCTTTTGAGAAGAGACCTGTGAGGGAATTCATGACACTCCTCGAGCCAAGGGCTAGACTGTTAGAGAGGCTGCTGACAGCAGGGCTAATTCAGAAAGCCCCGCCAAAGTTGGCATAGCCTGGAAGTCAATTCTACAAGGCCGATCAAACTTGTACCTACCACTCAGGAGGGGTCAGACACAACATGGAGGATTATATATACTTGAAACACAAAATCTAGGATCTGATCGATAAAAGGGAAATCTCCTTAGAAACTGCCTCCCCTAATGTAAACATGAGCCTGCTACCGAATCATGGAAACAACGGGGTTTGCATGATAGAAAAGGATGAAGACTCGGAAACCCGTGGGATGTTGTCTCCCAGAATCACCAAGCCTCTGGAACAGATGGTTGCTTCCCTCACCCTCCTAGAATAGCCCAAGTTCAAGGTCTTAATCCCCAGCCTAAGTTTCCCAAAGATACACCCATGTTCAGGATTTTGGTCCCAGCAACTGTGGTAGCCCAGGTGGCACAATAGATTGCGCCTGATCTCAGAAAGCCAATCCTGTGCTGGCATCAATGACCCAAGGCATGACTCGTTCAGGAAGGTGCTATACTCCTGAAGAGCTAGCCCAGAATGCCACGAGAAAGGAGAATGCTTAGAAAACGGCAATAACCGAAGGGGAGGCTGAAGATTTCTGGCAGCGCATGCAACTCAAAGATTATTCCATCGTTGAGCATTTAAAGAAAACACCGGCGCAAATCTTATGTTGTCGTTGTTAGCTAGCTTGTGGTCTCATAGGCATGCCCATATGAAGGTATTGGATGATGCACACGTACCAGCAGGAATGAGTAGTGAAGAACTGCTCGTCGAAGGGAAATCACATAACAAAGCCCTCCATATCACCTCGGAATGCCATGGCAAGGCCGTAGGAAGGGTACTGGTAGATAACGGGTCTGACCTCAACATCTGCCCCGCGACCACCCTGACGCAGCTTGGCTACGACGTGAGAAAGATTCACTAGAGCGCGACGAATGTCAAGGGATTCGACGGATCCTTAAGTGATTCTTTAGGAGAGGTCGATTTATAGATCCGGGTCGGGCCTGCCTCTTTCCCAACAGAGTTTCAGGTCATGGCCATCACTACCAATTACAACATGCTCTTGGGAAGACCCTGGATCCACTCCGCCAGCGCAGTGCCATCAAGCCTGCACCAGGCCACAAAAGTCAAATGGCAAGGGCAAGAGATTGTAGTAGCAGCTAAGAGGGATATTCAGAAGCATCCTTACAACACCGTTCCCATAATTGAAGGGAGTCCTCATTTCTCCAACTTCCACATAGTGAAATACGTGGGGCCACACGTGCTGAGAAGGAGGTCGACAGGCCTATGTCGGCAGTCTACAAAATGATCGCCTCTACCATGCTGAGAAACAGATTTGAAATAGGAAAGGGCTTAGGAAGAACCCTTGGAGGGATAACAGAGCCTGTGCCAATCCCAAAAGAAAACTACCACTTCTATCTTGGGTATACTCCTAATGAAGATGAGCCCACAAGGGCAATTAGGAGAGCGCCCAGAATAGGGAAACAATCTTGTCCAATCCCGGGTCTGTACCAGTCCTTCCCTAGAAAGATGCCGATTGAAGAGAAAGCTGGTGAAAGTCTCAAATCACTGTTTCGCAAAGCGGGATGTTACACGATCGCTGAAGAAAGTCAGGAGATGCCCAACATATGCAATTTAAGGCTAGAAGAATGCCTAAACAATTGGACATCCACTCCCCTCTTGGCTTCTCGGTAGAGAGATGGACTTTTCTTGAAATAAAATCTTTTGCTAAAAAAAGTGACATCGGCCGAGGCCCGAATGATCACCCCTTTCCTAAAAATGTATTTTGCAGTGTTTTAAAACGGAAATGGCTCGACGTTGTTCCGGACCAGGACCACAATTGTAATCAATTACCTTTTGAATTATGAGAGCCTCGTAAATCACTGCCTTTTACTGATTAATAATAACTATATTTTTTTTTGCTAACTAGGTAATAACAACCGATAATAAGCCTAACTTTACTTCTCCTCATTTTTCAGTAATAATCATAATAAAATAATAAAAAATGTCATGACATATCACGAAATGAGCGAATAAGTTGACCAGTAGGAGTACGATGAATCAACAATGAGGCCAGAAGTGCTGGTAGAAGAGTTGGAACAATTGGAACAAAAGAAGAAGCCAAATATGGATGAAACTGAGGTAATCGACCTCGGTGATGGAAAAGATGTTAATGAGATGCGAATCAGAGCTCATATAGGAGCCCCGCAAAAGGAAGAGCTCATAACTTTACTAAAAGAATATGTCGACGTTTTCGCTTGGTCATACGCGGATATGCCAAGGCTAAGCACTGAAATAGTCACACACATATTTCCATCAAAGAGGGTTTTACCCCGGTCAAACAAAGGAAGCAAACATTCAAACTAGACATGAGCATCAGGATAAAGGATGAAGTGGAAAAATAGATCAGTTTAGGAATAGTGGAAGTAACGTCCTACCTCACTTGGGTGGCCAATATAGTGCCAGTACCCAAGAAGGACGGAAAGATACGAATCTGCGTGGACTACCGAGACCTCAACCGGGCCAGACCAAAGGACAACTTCCCTCTCCCGAACATCCACATGCTGATAGATAACTGTGCCAAGCACGAGCTGTAGTCGTTCGTAGATTGTTTCGTCGGGTACCACCAAATACTCATGAGCGCGGAGGATGCTGAAAAGACAACCTTTATCAGCTCTTGGGGAGTCTATCATTACGAGATAATGCCGTTCGGCCTCAAAAACGCTGGCGCTACATACATTAGAGCAATGACTACCCTATTCCATGATATGATGCATCGAGAGATCAGAGTCTATGTAGAAGACATCATCATAAAGTCAAAAGAAAGCTCATAGCACACCATACACCTGCGCAAGTTCTTCTATTGGCTTCGCAAATTCAATCTGAAGCTGAACCCTGTTAAGTGCGCGTTCGGAGTGCCTGCCGGAAAGTTGTTGGGATTCATTGTTAGCCACAGGGGCATTGAACTGGATCCTACCAAAATCAAAGCGATTCAGGAATTTCCACCGCTCAAAACTAAGAAAGAGGTCATGAGTTTCTTAGAAAGATTGAACTACATTGGGCAGTTCATAACCCAGTCCACCGTGATCATAGAGTCCATCCTTAAATTGCTCAAGAAAGACGCTGCCACTAACTGGACGGAGGAATGCCAAGAGGAATTCGACAAAATCAAAAGGTATCTCTCCAATCCCCCCGTTCTGGTGCCACCCAGGCAAGGGAGTCCTCTCTTACAGTATTTGTCAGTATCAACGAACGTTTTCGGTAGTATGCTGGCCCAGCATGACGAAGAAGGCAAAAGGGAACATGCCATCTACTATCTAAGAAAGAAGTTTACATCCTGCGAGGCGCGGTACACGCTCGTAGAAGAGACCTGTTGCGCTCTGACATGGATCGCTCAGAAGCTGAGGCACTACCTATCGGGGTTCACTACCCATCTCATATCTCGAATGGATCAATTAAGATACATTTTCAGGTAACTGATGTCCATGGAAAAGTTTGTTGTCACACCCCAACCTTGGTAAGGCGTGACTGGCACCCGACATCTTACCGAAACCGAGCGAACCAACTTATAACTCGCATCCTCTATGTCTCAAACGACAAAATAAGACTCAGGGGCTAAATACAAATATAATATCATTCATAAGTGTATATATATATATATATATATATATATATATATATATATATGTTACACCTCGGAAAATTTCCCGTTGGTACGCAAGTAAATGAACTAATGAGGTGTGCGAGGAGTGCTAGTGTATAATGTTTCATGGGAAATGTATGTAAAGGGATGTGGATGATTAGAACGAAAAGTCGAGAGATGAGAAAAATTGAAAGTTGGCAAAACTGCCCAGTGGTCGTATATTGCAAAATACGGACCGTAAAGTGCAATACGGTCCGTAAACTGGCGGTCGTAAACTGCCATGCAAAAGCTTCAGCTTTCTGCCAGTGGTCGTAAACTGCAAATATGGACCGTAAACTGGTATACGGTCCGTAAACTGCCAGGTCGTAAACTGGCATACCAAACTTCAACTTTCTGCCAGCTGAGGAAGAGGTATAATACGACCTGGTGGGCGGACCGTAAAGTGATTTACGGCCCGTAAATCATGGTCGTAAATCACCATGCATGCAGGCCAAAGTTTCTGGTTCTGCTTAAGCTTAAAAACGACCACGAGGGACGGTCCGTAAACTGAAATACGGACCGTAAACCTCCATGGACGACCACTGTTCACCCAGCACAGATTTTTCAATTCATTAAATATGAGGATCAAGACTTGTCTTATTTCATTTACAACATTACACCACTTCTCTCTAGAACTTCCCTCTACATTTATTTTATGATTTTTCAAGGATTATAAGTCATCCATAACATTAAGACAGGTACATCAAGGATAAGGGAATTATCAAGGATCATCCAAGTCAAGAAATCCAAATGGAGAAAAACTAGGGTTTTGCTCAAAGAAGAGTATTATCAACCAAAGCTTGTTCCTACAACTTCTAAGGTAAGATTCATGATTTTTACAAGATGTTTGGGGTATTGGAGAATTAAAATACATGGATTGTAGAAAATGTGGTCAACTAGGTCATGAATGATGAATAGTGACATTTTGACAAATGGTTTGAATTGAGTTATGAATGTTGTTGTGTTGTGATATGAATGTGTTATAAATGGTATTAAGATCATAAACTTAACACTTTAGACGAATGGACGAAGATGGGTGTTATAATCATGAATGTGGGTGAATTAGAGGCAAATTGAGGAATTCTAGATAATGTGGATAATGTGAATGACTAATGGCCATTGATATGATATTAATGAAGGTATAAACGCTAGCATTGGAAGGGAACGTGCAAGCATAGAATAGTTCGACGGAAAGGTATGTAAGGCTAACCCTTCTTTCATAAGGCATGGTTCTTGGCCAAATTCCTAAATTCCTCTATATGAGTATGTTGTCTTCACATGGTTGATATTCCGAGCTCATAAGCTCACGACCCTTGATATGTACTATGCTTATACTACGTTCCTCGTATGACGAGTAAGTCTACAATGTAAATGTAACGATAATGATGAGGATAGAAATGATGATGAGAGTAAAATGAGACTAGAGATGCTTACGAGCTACGATATATGTGTATGTGTGCCTATGAAGGGCTATAATAAGACCCCGAGCTTATGATGCCGGGTAAGACTATATGTATGTGACTCTGTATAAAGTATGTATACGATTACGAAACGCGCGCACACCTCTGCAGAGGGCACGGATAACCCTGATGCCCTGGTAGGGCCAGGTATATATGACCTTGAGCCTTGGTTGGCCAAGTATGTATAAGACACCGATCCCATGAGGTCGGGTATGCTATGTAAATGCTATGTATATGAAATGACTATGTATATAATATGAATATGAATGTGAAAAGACTATGTATAGGAATACAGATAAGGACATGTATACGAATATGAGCACAAGTATGGTACGAGTATTACTATAGGATACGAACGACGATGTATGCAAGTAAGCGACATGATGATGATATTACTGTCTCCCCTCCTATGCTATCTTCATATGATATCTATTATGCTTCTATATTGATGTTTATCATGCTTTACATACTCAGTACATTCTTCGTACTGACGTCCTTTTGTTTGTGGACGCTGCGTCATGCCCGCAGGTGCGCAGGGAGGCAGATTTGATCCTTAGCTGCCTATTCGGAGATTTCATAGAGAGCTCCATCTCCTTCGGAGCCATATCTTTTGGGTACTCATTCTTTTGTGTATATAATTATGGGCATAGCGGGGCCCTGTCCCGCTAATGTGATATGTTATACTCTTAGAGACTCGTAGACAGGTGTGTGTGTGGGTAGAGGTGTTTGGCCTTGTCGGCCTATGTTTTGTATATCGTTTTGTCGGCCACGTTGGCCCATATATATTGATGTGGCATGAATGCCTATGATGATATAAATGTGCGATTGTCCATATGGGACTAGTTGACGAATGAATGGAAATGCATGTATGATTATGTGGATCACCTAGATGTAGCTATAAGAGTAAGCTAAGAGGGTGCTTGGGTGGGTTAGCTCCGGGTGCTCGTCGCGGCCCCGAGTCGGGTCGTGACAAAAGTGGTATCTGAGCAGGTGAGTCCTAGGATGTGTCTACGAGCCGTGTCTAGTAGAGTCTTGGTTATGGGTGTGTTGCGCGCCACACTTATAAACGAGAAGCTGCGGACATCTTAGGAATATATGACCTTCTTTCTTCATAAGAATCGTGTGATAGAGCTATGATGTAAGAAATTCTTGTTCTTAAATCATGTGTTGTGTATTTCAGAGATGCCTAAAAAGAAAAAGGCTATAGCAGCCCAAAAGGGCAAGACGGTGGCAGAAAAGCGGGCTGAAAGAGCACCGCCACCGGTAGTAGAGGAAGATGAGTCCCAGAGTGCAGCTTAATCTCAGTCCTCCCAGACAGTGCCTATTACTGAGGAGCACGTGGGAGCCTCAGCCCCAGCTCCAACTCCTCCACCGAATGCTTCAGGACAAGATGTGAGAGAGGCCATTAATTTGTTGACTCAGTTGGTTGCGGCCCAGACTCAGAGGCCAATCGCAGGGCAAAGTGACAGGACTGTTAGTGCAAGGGCCCTGACTTCATTGTTTTGAAACCCCCGGAATTCTTTGGGTCGAAAATGGAGGAGGATCCCCAGGACTTTATTGATGGTATGCTAAGGACGCTCCGGTTGATACATGTTTCAGACACCGAATCGGTGGAGCTAGCGTCATACAGATTGAAGGATGTCTCAATCCAGTGGTATACGGTTTGGATGGCTTCGCGGGGAGCCAATGCACCTCCGCCGGTATGGCAAGAGTTTGTCGATGCTTTCTCCGTCACTACATGCCTCCAGAAGTTCGGCGAGCTAGGGCCGATAAATTCTTGAATCTGAGGCAAGGTAGCATGAGTGCTACAGAGTATAGTCTCCGCTTCAATTCCTTGGCTAGGTATGCTTCGGCCATGGTAGCGGATATGGGCGATCGGGTGCACCGGTTTGTGAAAGGCCTAGGGCCACACTTGATGGATAAATGTTTGACTGCGTCCCTTTAGGATGGCATGGATATTGCACGCATTCAGGCACATGCTCAGGAATTAGAGGAACACCTACAGCAGCGGAGAAATGAACGTGAGCAGGATAGGGGCCATAACAAGAGGGCCAGACCTTCGGGTTCGAGGAGCGAGTCCAGGGGCAGACACAGACAACAGTTTCCCAGCCATTCAGGCTATTCTATGACCAGTACACCTCCACAGTTCACGGGGCAGAGATTTGACAGATCTACTCGTTCCGAGCCGAGTCAGGGTTATTCGGGGTCTCAGTTTAGAGGTGATTCAGGCCAGCCAAGGCCACTCATACCACGATGTTCTCAGTGTGGAAAGTTGCATTGGGGTTAGTGCCGATCAGGTTCAGACACTTGCTATTCATGTGGTCGGCCAGGCCATATTATGCGTGATTGCCCCTCAGTACATGGTAGAGGTAGGACCCAGCCATCAGGGTCGGTAGCCAGATCTTCGGCATCTGTACGTCCTACGGGGCCAGGCTCACATGTGTCAGTCGGCCATGGTAGAGGTAGAGGCAGAGCTCCCAGTACTAGCGGTCCTCAACACCGTATTTATGCTTTGGCTGGACGCCAAGATCTTGAGTCTTCTCCTGATGTGGTCACAAGTATATTATCGATATTCTCTCATGATGTATATGCTTTGATTGATCCGGGCTCTACATTATCATATGTTACTCCATATATTGCGGGTCGATTTATAATTGAGCCGAAGTCTATCAAACCTTTTGAGGTTTCTACACCCGTGGGGGACTCGGTAATAGCTAGCCGAGTATATAGGAATTGTGTGATTGTGATTTGTGATCGTCGTACCATGATTGATTTGCCTGAGCTAGAAATGGTAGATTTTGATGTTATTATGGGCATGGATTGGTTGGCTTCTTGTTATGCCAATGTTGATTGCCGAATGAAGATGGTTCATTTCCAGTTTCCGGGAGGACCACTCTTAGAATGGAAAGGGAATTCGGCATCACCAAAAGGTAGGTTTATTTCCTATCTAAAGGCAAGGAAGATGATCACGAAAGGGTGTATTTATCACCTCGTGCGAGTTCAAGATGTAGAAGCTGAGTCGCCGAATCTTCAGTCAGTTCCGATAGTGAACGGATTTCCGGATGTGTTCCCGGAAGAGCTTCCAAGCCTTCCTCCCGAGCGAGAGATAGATTTTGCGATTGATGTGTTGCCAGACACTAAACCTATATCTATTCCTCCCTATAGGATGGCACTCGCAGAGTTGAAAGAGTTGAAGGAGCAATTAAAAGACTTGCTTGAAAAAGGCTTCATTAGGCCTAGTTCATCCCCGTGGGGAGCACCCGTATTGTTCGTCCGGAAGAAGGATGGCTCTTTGAGAATGTGCATTGATTATCGGCAATTGAATAAAGTGACAATTAATAACAAGTATCCCCTCCCGAGGATTGATGATTTATTTGATCAATTGCAAGGTGCCAAATGGTTTTCAAAGATTGATTTGATGTCCGGGTATCACCAAGTAAGAGTTAGGGAGAAAGATATCCCTAAGACAGCTTTCAGAACAAGATATGGCCATTTCGAGTTCCGAGTAATGTCGTTTGGGCTAACTAATGCACCAGCAGTGTTTATGGACTTAATGAACAATGTATTCAGGCCTTTTCTGGATTTATTCGTGATTGTATTCATCGATGATATCCTAGTGTATTCTAGATCCGAGGCAGAACATGCGGATCACTTGCGTGTTGTCCTTGGAGTTCTTCGAACTCGAGAGTTATTCGCGAAGTTTTCCAAATGCGAGTTTTGGTTGAACCTAGTGGCATTTCTGGGCCACATTGTTGCAGCTGACGGTATTCGAGTGGATAGCCAAAAGATTGAGGCCGTGAAGACCTGGCCAAGACCCACGACCCCTACGGAGGTTCGTAGCTTTTTGGGCTTAGCCGGTTATTACAGAAGATTTGTTGAGGGTTTCTCTTCTATTTCTGCACCGCTCACCAAGTTGACTCAGAAGTCAACTAAGTTTCAATGGACAGATGCTTGCGAGCGTAGTTTCCAAGAGTTGAAAGACCGACTGACTTCAGCCCCAGTCTTGACACTTCCAGAGGGATTAGAAGGATATGTTATTTATTGTGATGCTTCAGGCGTCGGGCTAGGCTGTGTATTGATGCAAAATGGCAAGGTGATTGCGTATGCTTCTAGACAATTACGGAAACATGAGCAGAATTATCCTACCCATGACTTGGAATTGGCCGCGGTGGTCCATGCTTTAAAGATATGGAGACATTACTTATATGGTGTCCACGTGGATATTTATACAGATCATAAGAGTCTCCAGTACATCTTCAAGCAGAAAGAGTTGAATTTGCGGCAACGACGATGGCTAGAGTTGCTAAAAGACTATGATGTTGAAATCCTATACCACCCCGGAAAGGCAAATGTTGTGGCTGATGCTCTTAGCCGTAGGTCGATGGGAAGTCTAAGTGAGGTACGACCAGAAAAGAAAGAGATGGCCCGTGATCTTCAGCAGTTAGCTAGCCTAGGAGTCCGAGTGGTGGACTCAGGTAGCAGCGGAGCTATTATTCAGAATTCAGCAGTTTCATCGTTAGTAGCGGAAGTAGAAGAGCGACAATATGAGGATCCCATGCTAATGCAGTATAGAGATACACTCTCTCAGAAGGAGGAGTCATCATTTGACATTTCGGAAGACGGAGTTCTCCGATGTCGAGGCAGGTTATGTGTTCCCGGTGTGGCAGGTCTACACCATCAGATTTTGAGAGAAGCTCATTGTTTCCGTTACTCCGTTCACCCTGGAGCGACGAAAATGTATCGTGATCTTAAGACTATATATTGGTGGAATGGGATGAAGAAAGACGTAGCGGAATTCGTAGCTCAGTGTCCTAATTGCCAACAAGTGAAGATAGAACACCAAAAGCCGAGTGGCTTATTGCAAGCTATAGAAATCCCAACTTGGAAGTGGGAAGTGATTAATATGGATTTCATTACAGGGTTACCCCATTCTCGACGTAAATATGATTCTATATGGGTGATCGTGGATAGGCTCACAAAGTCAGCGCATTTCTTACCGGTCAGAATGACCTATATGGCAGAAGATTATGCCAAGCTTTATCTTAAAGATATAGTGAGACTCCATGGCGTTCCGGTATCTATCATCTCCGATAGAGGGACTCAATTTACAGCCAAGTTTTGGGGGTCTTTCCAAGAAGGTTTAGGGACCCAAGTGCGCCTAAGCACGGCATTTCACCCAAAGACCGATGGGCAAGATGAGCGTACTATTCATACTCTTGAAGATATGTTACGAGCATGTATGATAGATTTTGGAGGAAATTGGGATGACCATTTGCCACTCATTGAGTTTGCTTACAATAACAGTTACCATTCTAGCATTCAAATGGCACCGTATGAAGCTCTATATGGGCGAAAGTGTAGGTCCCCAATTGGGTGGTTTGAAACAGGAGAAGCTAAGTTGATAGGGCCAGACTTGGTCCAGCAAGCATTAGGGAAAGTTAAGCTCATACAAGATCGGTTGCTAGTGGCTCAAAGTCGTCAGAAGTCCTATGCGGATAATCGTCGAAGAGACTTAGAGTTCGAAGTGAAAGATTGGGTATTCTTGAAAGTGTCGCCAATGAAGGGCGTGATGAGATTTGGCACAAAGGGGAAGCTCAGTCCCCGGTATATTGGGCCATACGAAATTGTGCGCAAAATAGGCAAAGTGGCCTATGAACTAGATCTACCTCCAGATTTGGAGTCAGTCCATCCAGTATTTCATGTCTCGATGCTTCGGAAGTGTGTTGGAGATCCTATGAGGATCGTCCCAATGAATGATATTCAAGTGACAGAAAAGTTAACTTATGATGAAATACCCATTGCCATATTAGATAGGCATGTACGGAGGCTTAGAAACAAAGAAGTGGCCTCAATTAAAGTTCTGTGGAGAAATAACAATCGAGAGGAAATGACATGGGAAGCAGAAGAGAATATGCGATCCAAATACCCACATTTATTTCAGCCCATGGAAGAAGTCCAAGATGAGACGTCAAAATCATAAGGTGTGCATGTTTTCCTTTTATACATTCAGGTCGTGTATGGCCAAATTTCTAGTGTTGTTGTATTATTGCCCTGTAAGGCATTGTTATTGTGGGTTGTTGTGACAGGGTGGTAGTGCCACATTACAGAGGAAACTCTGGCGAAATTTTTATAGAATTCCCCAAGCCTTTAACATTCGAGGACGAATGTTCCTAAGGGGGGTAGAATGTTACACCTCGGAAAATTTCCCGTTGGTACGCAAGTAAATGAACTAATGAGGTGTGCGAGGAGTGCTAGTGTATAATGTTTCATGGGAAATGTATGTAAAGGGATGTGGATGATTAGAACGAAAAGTCGAGAGATGAGAAAAATTGAAAGTTGGCAAAACTGGCCAGTGGTCGTATATTGCAAAATACGGACCGTAAAGTGCAATACGGTCCGTAAACTGGCAGTCGTAAACTGCCATGCAAAAGCTTCAGCTTTCTGCCAGTGGTCGTAAAGTGCAAATACGGACCGCAAACTGGTATACGGTCCGTAAACTGCCAGGTCGTAAACTGGCATACCAAACTTCAACTTTCTGCCAGCTGAGGAAGAGGTATAATACGACCTGTTGGACGGACCGTAAAGTGATTTACGGCCCGTAAACCATGGTCGTAAATCACCATGCATGCAGGCCAAAGTTTCTGGTTCTGCTTAAGCTTAAAAACGACCACGAGGGACGGTCCGTAAACTGAAATACGGACCGTAAACCTCCATGGACGACCACTGTTCACCCAGCACAGATTTTTCAATTCATTAAATATGAGGATCAAGACTTGTCTTATTTCATTTACAACATTACACCACTTCTCTCTAGAACTTCCCTCTACATTTATTTTATGAGTTTTCAAGGATTATAAGTCATCCATAACATTAAGACAAGTACATCAAGGATAAGGGAATCATCAAGGATCATCCAAGTCAAGAAATCCAAATGGAGAAAAACTAGGGTTTTGCTCAAAGAAGAGTATTATCAACCAAAGCTTGTTCCTACAACTTCTAAGGTAAGATTCATGATTTTTACAAGATGTTTGGGGTATTGGAGAATTAAAATACATGGATTGTAGAAAATGTGGTCAACTAGGTCATGAATGATGAATAGTGACATTTTGAGAAATAGTTTGAATTGAGTTATGAATGTTGTTGTGTTGTGATATGAATGTGTTATAAATGGTATTAAGATCATGAACTAAACACTTTAGACAAATGGACGAAGATGGGTGTTATAATCATGAATGTGGGTAAATTAGAGGCAAATTGAGGAATTCTAGATAATGTGGATAATGTGAATGACTAATGGCCATTGATATGATATTAATGAAGGTATAAACGCTAGCATTGGAAGGGAACGTGCAAGCATAGAATAGTTCGACGGAAAGGTATGTAAGGCTAACCCTTCTTTCATAAGGCATGGTTCTTGGCCAAATTCCTAAATTCCTCTATATGAGTATGTTGTCTTCACATAGTTGACATTCCGAGCTCATAAGCTCACGACCCTTGATATGTACTATGCTTATACTATGTTCCTCGTATGACGAGTAAGTCTATAATGTAAATGTAACGATAATGATGAGGATAGAAATGATGATGAGAGTAAAATGAGACTAGAGATGCTTACGAGCTACGATATATGTGTATGTGTGCCTATGAAAGGCTATAATAAGACCCCGAGCTTATGATGCCGGGTAAGACTATATGTATGTGACTATGTATAAATTATGTATACGATTACGAAACGCGCGCACACCTCTGCAGAGGGTACGGATAACCCTGATGCCCTGGTAGGGCCAGGTATGTATGACCTTGAGCCTTGGTTGGCCAAGTATGTATAAGACACCGATCCCATGAGGTCGGGTATGCTATGTAAATGCTATGTACATGAAATGACTATGTATATAATATGAATATGAATGTGAAAAGACTATGTATAGGAATAAGGATAAGGACATGTATACGAATATGAGCACAAGTATGGTATGAGTATTACTATGGGATACGAACGACGATGTATGCAAGTAAGCGACATGATGATATTACTGTCTCCCCTCCTATGATATCTTCATATGATATCTATTATGCTTCAATATTGATGTTGATCATGCTTTACATACTCAGTACATTTTTCGTACTGACGTCCTTTTGTTTGTGGACGCTGCGTCATGCCCGCAGCTGCATAGGGAGGCAGATTTGATCCATAGCTGCCTATTCGAAGATTTCATAGAGTGCTCCATCTCCTTCGGAGCCATATCTTTTGGGTACTCATTATTTTGTGTATATAATTATGGGCATAGCGGGGCCTTGTCCCGCTAATGCGATATGTTATACTCTTAGAGGCTCGTAGACAGGTGTGTGTGTGGGTCGAGGTGTTTGGCCTTGTCGGCCTATGTTTTGTATATCCTTTTGTCGGCCACGTTGGCCCATGTATATTGATGTGGCATGAATGCCTATGATGATATAAATGTACGGTTGTCCATATGGGACTAGTTGACGAATGAATGGAAATGCATGTATGATTATGTGGATCACCTAGATGTAAGTATAAGAGTAAGCTAAGAGGGTGCTCGGGTGGGTTAGCACCGGGTGCTCGTCGCGGCCCCGAGTCGGGTCGTGACAATATATATATATATATATATATATATATATATATATATATATATACCATTGGCCCACGAATCCGATATAACGACTAGCAAGACATAACTAAGCAATATAAAAGACACTGTCTGCAAAGCCTCTATGAACCTGACTGAAGTATACAAGTCAGGACAGGGCCTCCGATATACCCTTAACATAAAGTACATATACGACCCAGACTCGACAATGCTCCAGGAAGAAGTGGAGCCCACCAATCAAAACTGGTACCTGAAAGTAGCCTATTGGGGAAGATCCTCGTCCCGTTTGTCTACACCTGCCGGCATGAACGCAGCATCCACAAGAAACCATGTCAGTACGAATAATGTACCTAGTATGTAAGACGAAAATGTAATATAATAAATATATATATGCTGCAGGAAGGTAAGATAAGCATCAACTTGGCATTTCTAACTTACTAATGAGAAGCTTGTACACATGTCCCTTTATACTCTCATATCTTTATCTACATCTATATATAATACTGTGATCCTGAACTACGTATCATATATCATCGTGGTACTATCTGCCCAACTAATCAATGGTAACTGCCCGACCAACCGTAGCACGGTGGTTACTGCCCGTTCGATTATCGCCCAACAGTAGAGCGTAACTGCCCGATTGATTAGTGGTAACTGCCCAACCGGTCGTAGCTCGGTGGTAATAACTGCCCAACCAGCCGTAACATGGGGGTAAATACATAGCCTCCCAACTAGTCGTAGACCAATGGTAAAGACATATCTACCCAACTAGTTGTAGACCAGTGGTAAATACATATCTGCCCAACCGGCCGCAGCTCGGTGGAAACATCTGCCCAACTGGTCGTAGACCAGTGGTAATTATAATCACCACCATGACCTTGTCTCCCTGAGTAATATCTATATACTTCTCATGGACATCACTTGTTCGTTATAGCATACATGATCACACAGGTCTTATAAGCATAGTTCTGGGCCATAAGGACCTTTTACCACTTAACTGAACATCAACCAGACTCTGAGATCAATCATAAGCATCTCTTCTAACATCGAATACCTTATTGGGGATCCTCTGCTAGTACTATAATTATGTCCCACATGACATTACCTAAATACACATTTCTAAACATATCGGAGTGGCATAAGGTGGGTAAACCTCCGATTAACATTATGGAACTATCATCATGAACATATCTTACCTTGAAGGAACAAGATCATAAGATGAGATCAACAATAATGAATAACATCTATAGTCATGAAACGAGCTCAATGATATCATAAGAACATTGGGAACTATAAGCTTTGGTACTTTTAGAAACAAGGTCATTGAAGATATCATGTATATGTTCACAACAAAGGAATCATGCCTTAAGAAAGAAAGGTTTAGCCTTAACATACCTGGAAGATCATTTCCCGAATTTCCAACCTACCTCTTATCTTGCAATACTTAAGATCGTTCGTAGTCTAGTAATCTACATGTAAAACCAGTCATACTATTGTTAGGCTCACCATCATACACTTGTCTCAAGCCTTTAATTAAAATCCTTTTAGAATCTGCCGAAATTCAGGCAGCATCTCCCCTGTTTATGTGCCTAGCCTTAAATCACAATACAAAAAAAACAACGACAATGGCAATACTAATACTAACAACACCATCATCACTACCAAAATATTCCACAAAATATCCCACATGATGTTTTTCAACATACAACAATAATATACACTTCCTTTCTTCTCAATCAAGGAGCGTAATCTCACCAACACACCAATAACATTAGATACCATCCATATACATGTAAATCATCCCAACCACATGGCCACAACATGCTCAAAACAGTCCATAACACAACAACTACAACACAGCATTTTATGACCTTTTCTCCATAACTATTTTCACTTTTAAGACATGTTAATCCTTCAAATCAACTCAACATAAGAGATAGGATGAACATACCTTATACATGAATAAATCTAGCCACACCAAATTTATTCAAGACCAAACTCACTACAACATCAAGTAGAAGCAAGAACAATCACCTTTCATGGACTAGTTTGGTGTAATCTTGTTAAATTCTTGATTTAGTGGGCTATATATGTTTGGGGGATGTGTTGGGAGATTTCTAGAACTCATGAGAGTGTTAAATGATGAAAGAATGGGGTTTATGGGGGGTTTTTATTCCCCTTATAAGTTGGTTCCACCGACTTTCCCAAGTGGGACCCAAGGAAGCCATTTGACAGCTTGGGTTGGTTATCTTAAAATGGTCATAACTCCCTACTCCGATGTCTTTTTGATGAGCGGTTTATTGCGTTGGAAAATAGACTCGACGAACTTTATTTTAGGCTTCCGAAAAACCTTAAAACTCCTAATATACCTAGAGATATACCCCTCCAAAGTTGACCCAAAATTCTATCCAAAATTCTGCCAACGTTTTTCCAAACTTTTAACAAACTTATTTTCTTTGATTTGATTGATCCCGGAATCTTCTGAAACTCTCCATACATGATATTTATCATTAATCATAATTGATGATGGTCATGTCCTTTGGTTCCAAGTTTATCCTTCCTGGTTACGACTTAAGAAAACGTAATTCATTCTTTACTTCATTGCTACGTACTTCCTATGATTGTACCTTTCAAAACATCACATATACTAAAAGATATTCTTTCTCCTATCTTCCCATGGCTTATTATATGAACTTAAACCCTCATAACCATAAGATA
This sequence comes from Lycium barbarum, assembly GCF_019175385.1. NCBI lineage: Eukaryota > Viridiplantae > Streptophyta > Magnoliopsida > Solanales > Solanaceae > Lycium > Lycium barbarum. Next base: position 38,866,859 of record NC_083337.1, read on the forward strand.
AACACATATTATCTCACATACCTCCTGAAAGGTAGCTCGAATATTAACATACGAAACTACGGGGTGTAACATTGGCTAAATGTCATATGTTGTTAAGTGAATTCGACATCGTATACGTAGCACAAAAGGTAATCAAAGGACAAGCCATGGCCCACATGCTGGAAAAACGCCCTGTCGACGATGAGCTTAAGACTTTACAGACTTTCTCCCCAGAGGGGGACGTACTAGCTAGGGAAGAAGAATTGATGGAACCATACAAAGGATGGAGGCTATTCTTCTTTGACGGGGCGGTCAATTACAAAGCATCAGGTATTAGAGCGGGGTTGCTATCGGAAACAAGACAACACTATCTGATGGCCGCGAAGCTCAACTTTAGGTGTACTAACAACATGGCAGAGCATGAAGCATGCGTCCTCGGCCTCAGGATGGCTTTGGACATGAACATACCGGAGTTGCTGGAAATCGGGGACTCTGATTTGCTCGTAAATCAGGTAAAAGGAAGCTGGGCGACTAAAAACGATAAGATACTCCTGTATGTGAATTTGGTACAAAGACTATGTGGGAGATTCAAGAACATCAATTTCAGGCATACCCCGAGAGCCCAAAATGAGTTTACGAACACATTGGCCACAATAGCATCCATGATCCAGCACCTCGAGAGTACTCACATTGACCCTTTTGAGATCACATTGAGAGAAGAACAGGCTCACTGTGCCCACGTCTAGGCCGAGCCGGATGGCCAACCGTGGTACATTGACATCAAGACAAACTTGGAGAAGAGAGAATACCCCCGAGAAAGTTTACCAAATCAGAGAAAGACCATTAGGAGGTTGGCCAACAATTTTTTCCTGAACAAAGAAGTTTTGTACAAAAGAACACCCCACCTCGGCTTACTCAGATGTGTGGACACCGAAGAGGCTACAAAACTACTGAGGGAGGTGCACGTAGAGGCATGCGGTCCTTACATGAACGGGTTCGTCCTTGCAAAGAAAATCCTAAGGAGGGGATACTACTAGATGACCATGGAGCATGATTCGTGCAAATTGGTGCAGAGATGCCATCAATGCCCGATACACAGGGATTTAATCAGGGTTCCTCCCACCGAGTTACATGCGATGAGCTCGCCCTGGCCCTTCGTGGTAAGGGGGATGGACGTCATAGGACCTACGAGCCTCCGGCCTCCAATGGGCACTGTTTCATTCTAGTCGCCATTGACTACTTTACTAAATGGGTAGAAGCCACTTCCCATAAGTCAGTGACCAAGAAAGCCATGGCCAAATTTGTCAAAAATAATCTAATATGCCTCTTCGATGTACCGCAATCCATCATCACGGACAATGGTGACAATTTAACAGTCATTTGATAAAGGACATTTGCGAACAATTCAAGATGACCCACATGAACTCTACCGCCTACCGACCACAGATGAATGGGGTTGTAGAAGCAGCCAATAAAAACATCAAGAGAATCCTGAGGAAGATGATCTACAACTACAGGGATTGGCATGAACAGCTTCCTTATGCCTTATTGGAATACCGAACTACTACCAGCACTTCCACCGGAGCAACCCCACGTCTCCTTGTCTACGGTACAGAAGTGGTCATACCTGCAGATCTGGAAATCCCCTCACTCCGGATCATCCAAGAAGTGGAGCTACGAGATGCAGAATGGGTTAAAATAGTTATGAACAGCTGGCTATGATAAAGGAGAAGAGAATGGTGGAAGTATGTCAGGGATAGCTATACAGACAAAGGATGTCTCGAGTTTTCAACAAAACGGGTCAGAGCTCGACTTTTCCAAATTGGGCAGCTCGTGCTCAAGTGAGTCTTCCCTCACCAAGAGGAATATAAGGAAAAATTCGCGCCGAACTGGCAAGGGCCATACATGGTTAGGAAAGTACTCTCAGTAGAGAAGCCATAGTCCTAGCCGAGATGGACGGACAAGAGTGTCCCAAGGCCATCAAGAGATACTACATTTAGGATTCCATATGCTTGTAATCGCATTGTTATTTCCTTGTAATCGTATCTTCTGCTTGTATTCGTACTAGAATAAGAGAAAAACAAATCATCTATGTAATGAACTATGCAATGACCTGACTTCCCTACAGTGGGATACGTAGGCTGTCAATATCGAACCCGGTCGCTTTATTAGAAAAATCAAAACTCAATGACTTTATCCCAAACTACGTTCGACCGGAATTCATACTGCGATAGGATACGTAAGAGCTTTCGAGCTCGATCGTCACAAAAGAAAAAACCAAAAACCATTAAGAAAACCCTAGAGGCAATAAAGCGGGATAGAGTCAGCGAGATCAAACTACGAAGACCGAGACACAAGGACTGGCCAGGGTAAACCCCACACTGGGGCAAAATGTTTTAGAGGATTTCAAAAAACTCCTAGCAAGAACTATCAATAGACAGATAAGCAAAACAAGAGCCTACACTGGGGCAGAATTTTTGAAGGGACTTCAACAATTCCTGCATGATGAGATGTAGCGGGGTCCGCTCAAAGAAAGCCCGAACTGAGAGAGAATTTTTGAGAATGGTCTTGAGATTCTTCCACTGAGTTCGGGAATCAGCAATCATACCTCCCGAGGGATCCAGAAGGCCGCACCCAAAGTCGTATGTAATGATGAAAGTTTTTTTTAAAAAACAAAGTATAAAGAAGTAATAATAACAAATATGTATATGTAGAACAATGCGCTTTACTGATTTGTACTACATATTTCAAGAAAATATATACACCCAGCTTGCTCCAAAACCATCTCTAGGAATACCGAGGCCAAGAGGGTTCAGAAGGACGTCCAGAAGAGCCACCAGATGGGAGGACAACAATGCTATTCGGCCTTTTAGGAAACTCACATTCTGTGGATGCAAATTTTAACAGAAAAGCGATGGAGCTGCGAAGGCCAATCCGACAAGATTAACTCATTGGACCATCATGTACACCACAAGACGAACGGACGAAAAAAAATACATCCGGCTCAGAGATGGATCGCACGAAGAAGGAATGAAAAGCATGCCCAACTGAGAGGCTCAGTAAATGAAGGAAAGGTGCATCAAATTGAAGGGAGTAGCTGACCAAAAGGGCCATGAGATGGACAAACGATAGAGACACCGCTGACCAGAGGGTCACAAGAGGGATAAATAAAATATGTACAGTGGACCCAAAAGGGTCATATGAAGAATAAACAATAAAGACCTACCTGACCCCAAGGACCACACAAAGAGCGAATAACAAGGACATATCAGGCCAAATGGATCGAAGTGAATGACAGAAAAGACCTATTCAACCAAAAAGGTCATGAAAAAAACAACAACAACAAAGGGGCATATTTGGCCATGAGGGTCACAACCCACACTATGGACGAAAGAAAGATCATCCAGCCGCAAGGGCCATATCTGTCATCTTTTAATTCCTTACAATTCTTTCATTCTTTAAATTCCTTTCAATTCTTTCATTTCTTGCATGCCGAGAGGGCTATTGCACGTTTATTTTCTGCTGCCAAGAGGGCCATTGCAAGTTTATTTTCTACTGCCAAGAGGGTCATGCCGAGAGGGCCATTGCACGTATATTTTTAGCTACCGAAAGGGCCATTGCACGTTTATTTTCTGCCACTGAGAGGGCCATTTCAAATTTATTTTCTGCTACCGAGAGGGCCATTCATTCATTCATACTGCCGAGCTGGCTATTCATTCATAGTGCCGAGAGGGCTATTCATTCATTCATTCATTCATTCTGTCGAGAGGACCATTCATTCATTCGTACTGCCGAGAGGGCCATTCATTCATTCATTCATACTGCTAAGAGGGCCATTCATTCATTCATTCATACTACCGAGAGGGCCATTCATTCATACTGCCGAGAGGGCCATTACATACTGCCATTACATATTTACCTTTTGCTGCAGAGGTGGAACATTCATACAAATATCATAAAGACATCTGTGATATTGTTGAATTTCGGAAGCAGGTGCACAATCTCCGACAGAGAGAGAGCCAACCTACTGAACCGAATCCAGACAAATTGCAGAGCAAACGTGGAACTTTTCTTACGCAATCAGTCAAGAGAGGGCTCCTATGACAGTCAAGCTCTTCGGCTAGGACTTGAAAGCTATCCACTTTCAAACTCAGCCAAAATTTGTTTGCTTTTGATTCTTCTACTAAAAGACGCGACCGGTCAGGTACATACCGAGAAATCCGAAGGTATTCTCGCATAAGGGACAATATCTTCTCCTACCGGTGGAACTACATGTGGCCTGATTCTCAAAGACCAAGGATATATAGGCGAGGTCAAAACCAGAGATTCAGCCACCCTCCGACAGGTCTTTGAGAAAAACGAGCACAACACCGGTAATCTCAAGACTCTTCTATGATGCGCCTAAAAGTCTTTAATAGAGTCGTACTACAAGCGGCCTGAATTCTCATATAACTCGCGATATGTAGAAAACCCAGAGGCCGGGGTCCGGCCACACTTGTGTGATTTTTGCCTGAGATTGAAGGGTAAAGCAAGCCAGGTCAGCTAAAAATCAGGGTTAGTCAAATTTCGTTGCTCAGGGATGGTCCTGCCATCCCCGAACACCGAAGGGGAAGTTGTTGACACCTGATTTTTGACCTCCCATAATTTATTTTGACTAGTCATAGTCCTTGGATAATAAATAAAATAATTTGCACACTCACAGGGGACCAGAATGATTTTTGCATAATTATTCAGGCCAATTCTTTACTTCTATAAATTAATAAAGGAACCTTCAAGGCTTTATTAATTATTCAGAAATTTATCAGCATTTTTACAGCATTTTACAGTACTTTCTATAATACACCAGCAGTAGAACAATTTCAAACAATTGTTCATTTAATTCAGGAAAATCAAGAAAATTAGATAAAAGGGGATTTATTTATTTTATATCCAAGTAATTTGAGTAATTAAAAGAATTTATCACTTTGACCCCTCAAGCTTTGAATCATTACTATATATGCATGTTTGTGCCAATTTTGGCAAAAATGTTTAAAATTATGATTTTTTAGCCTAATTGTTTTTATTTTGCATAAATGACCACCTCACAATTATCCAACTCATGGTTCAATACAGTTGGGGTCAAGTTTGCAAATTCTATATTTCGAATGGCCTTAATTGAAATGTCCAAGCCATGGGCAGATTAATTAAGGAGGTTAATGCAAAGCAGTCTTAATTGGTTAAATTAACTACAAAAATATGGCTGCATTTTCAAATAATTTATTGCAAGGATATTTCTGCAATTAATTACAAGGATTGGCCATAATTGCAACCCTCCTTCAATTAAGGGTCAATTAAGTGGCTATTTTTCTCAAAATGAGTTTTTAAATCGCTTGTTAAATTAATTACGCCTTTATTTGACCTTGTTTTAATTATTTCTCACTACGACTAATTACCTTAGATGTTAGCCTATTTTAATAAAATAACCCTTTTGCCCCTACGGATGTATATACATGTGATATACACGTACATGCTCATGTAATATACAAAATGCTTTCAAAAATAAAAAAATACATGGACCAGTTTCAGCCTACAAAGGGGCTGACCAGACCCATGAAGTGTTATAATACATGCTCAGTATACGGACAAACCCAAGAGGCCTCATTTGTTAATTTCCCTAAGGGGTTAGGGTTAACCCTAGCCGCCGCCCCTATTCCACGACCTACTCGCCACTGTTCTTGGTTGTGTCCCATCGATTGGAGGCACAAAATGTGGAGGAGAGGACAAAGCATTAAAAGCTTCATCCTTCTCTCACCTGAAATCGTCAAAACAAGCCCTTAGGTAAGTTTTTGCTCTGTCAAGTTGTAATATATATTCCACCGTCGATCTGCTATTGTTTGGAGCTATCTTGATCGTCGTTCATTTTTCCCACATCGACATTTGTGTTGGTTGTTTAGGATACGGAGTTTCTATAAATAGAAACCCCTCATTCACGAGTAAAGAGGTCGGAAAAAAGAGAGGCAAAATTTGAGTTTTGAAATTAAAATCTAATTTCGAAACCATAAAATGTCTTGTACAATTTTTGGGGTTTTGAACTTAGATTTAAAACACTTCAGTTGCCAAAATTTATTTTCTTGCTTTGTTTATCTTGTATTGTGGTTTGAGTTTGAGGATTTTGTCTTCAAATCCGTACTTGGTCTTGGCTGCGTCTAAAAAAGGTAACTTTCTATCTTATTGGTGATTTTTGTTAATTTCTCGCTTATTTTTATAATGGATATTTAGTTAAATGTTAATTTGATAATTGTTGTTGGTTTCTTGATTATTTTTATGGTAGTTATTTAATTAACCTAGTGATTCCTGTTAATTTATTGCTTACTTTTGTGGTGGTCGTTTAGTGAAATGTCGACTTGTTAATATCTGTAAGTTCTTACTTATTTTTTATAGTTACTTTGTTAGGAAATAACCTTGTTAACTCTTGTTAAAACCTACTGTCTATTTTGTGTGTATGGTGAGTAACTTAATTGAATGTTATCTTGTGTACTGATCTTGTCCATGTATCTTACTATTTCATTCCAATAATTATAGTAAGTTACTAATGAACCTCTTAGTCTCATTTTTGCTGACTTGTTGGTCTTTTAAACGGTTCTGGTGAGGTGCTTTTGTGACAAGTGTCAATTGTGATTTCATTGCTTACTTAGAAGATGAAGTATGAGTTTAAAATAAAGCGTGATATAGGTTAATCTCACTGGTCTCTACTGATTCAAACTAGTTGTTGTGAATCACTTAGTCTAATATCACCTAGAGTTCAAGTTTGCTAGTTACTTACGAATTTGAATGATTCCCATAAGAGTGTTTAGTCAAAACATGATAAGTATTAAGTTGTCAATTTATTGTCCATTGAAAACAAGTATAGTTAGTTATTCAGTTAAAAAGAATGGCGAGTGGTTTTGGGGTTGGTCACTGATCACATAAGTATGCTAACTGGGTAAAAGAGTGATTGTGGGAAGGTTTAAGTCTAGGATGTTTTTTTGTTGTTGGTTCACTCACTATAGTTGCCTTACTAAATGGATCTGTAATGTGTCTAGTTTGCTAGCTTAATTTATTCACATAGTTATCATAAGTGGCTTAATGGAATCAATGTAAATGACAACATAAGTGTGTGTCATTTTACTGCATTATACTAATGTGCGTTAAGTGTTTTCTTGATTAATCAGGAGCTAAGTAATAAAAATGTGAGTTCTATGTCATTTCTTCTTTTCTCCAAAACCTGTTTATTACAAAGCTATTTTGGGTCAACATTGACTAACTAAAAAAAGGGAAAATGGTCAGTCTATATGCTAATGTTCATATAACTAGGTCCTTTGTACTTTTTTTTTCCTTTTCGAAACAGTAGACAATGGCTTGTAATTTTTCATAAAACTAGAATTGTGCTTTGACTGCCCTGGTGTCATGGTTGCAAAAATGATGTTTTAAACTTTGAAGCCTGGCATTTATTTTACTCAAAATACCAAAAGAGGTTCGCATATTTCTCTACCTAGGTCTGAATGGAGCTTGTTTTCCTTTTCTACCTTACACCTATGTGTTTAATCACTAAGGATATGCTTTGGTGAGTGTCCTGTGGTTTCAGTTGATCTTCTTCATGTCTATGTGATGTTATGGTCTTTTGTTACCCCTGCTGGTTCTGTCTTGCCTGCTATGTCTGTTCTTGGCATTACTGTCTGAAATTCCACAAGTTGTGTACCTAAAGTCACTCATTTTTAGGAGGAGCATCAAGTTGGGAGGGAGGGGGGGGGGGGGGGGGGGGCTTAGACCACTTAACTTTAGGATGTTGTCTATTCTTTTCTTCTTTGTCAACTTTTTTTTTTCTTGTGATGCTTCTTGTCTGTCCTAAATCCATCCCTGGCTTGCTACATACTTTTTGTTTGCTTATTTTTTAACTGGGTGACAAGTTTATTTGAACTCATTTTTTACTGTAAGCTGCTTCCTAAGTTCCAAATTCCAGCTAGAGTATAATGATGAAGTGGCTGGCCCAGTCTGTGACCAAATGTCACTCTCATCTTTGACCATTCTTGGGACCTTGACTTAGTATTACTCCTGTAGTTTTCTTGATCATACTAGGACTAGTGGCACACATTTGCTTTGTTTTATTTTGTTGTCTGAAATATTGTTTGAACCCCATTTGTCTGTGACTGTGTGTGTTATTTCTTTGCTTATACTTTGTCTTGTCTCCCTCCCATGGCATAGAGCTAGGACCAAACTGTTGTGATTCATTTGAAGTTCCCAGCCTTGTGTTTTACTTACCCTATACCTATGTGACATTGCCATTGATCCTATCCTTATTTGCACCTGTGGAGTGAAACCTTTTTTTTTCTATGATTATGCTTTGATCTTGTCCTAGTTGTTGTATCTGTGCGTGTGATTCATGACCTCCAGACCCTTCCTCCAGGTCCTACATCTGTTTTCTACTTGCTAGATTCACTTGTATCCTTGCCTTTGTCTTCTTTTACCCCTATGGCCATGAGCTCTCTGTGCTACTGTTTCCTTTTGACTTTTGCATGGTACTCCTGCTCCTTTTGACTAGTTTTCTTCTGTGCTTTCTCCTCTCTTGCTTCTCATCCTAGTGGAAACACTCTATATGCTTGTTTTGTGTAATCACATGGCCTCCAAGGCACTTCATGTTGCTTAGTATTGTTACCTACACTTGGTCATGCACCCTGTGACTAGAACTTAATCCCTGCATTTCCTGCATGAGTGTGTTGAGCTCTTAGCCAAGCTGCAGTGCCATTGTTAACTCCAAACCCATGATGAGTCTACTACTGTGCCTCATCATACTTGAGAGTATTCACCTCTACATCCTTACTGTGTGAAATCACACTCCACTTAGCTCTGCAATGATGTCTTGAGTTGGTTGTCAACCTAATTAGCCTTAGCCCATCCCTGAGATGCCATGACATAGCTATCACCCTGTAGTACTCATTTGACTCTCTTCAATCTGTTTGAGTCTGTTGTCATGATTGATGTTCATACTCCTCTGAATAAGTTTAAACATACCTCTTTTCATATTAGTGTGCATACTTGACATACCTGCCTAAGTCTAGTTATATTTGTCTTAACTAGTTGAGGTTGGGTACCATCTGCGGGATATGAGATGCTTCTCTTTGAATTAAGTTTGTCATTGAATTTTAAGGTGCACCTTTACCCATCATGTTTGTCCTCTGATCACATGTACCTACTGCCTATACTTTCTTTTACTATTCAATGTTACCTGCTCTTGCTGAGACTCTAAGTCCACTCATGATATGGTCTTTGTTTGGTTTGTTTTGCTTGTCCTTGCCAACTGCCTGTTTCCTTCCCTTTTTCCTTTGTTTGCAACTGCTGGTGCTGTTTGCCTTTGCCCCTTTAAAGAAACTGTGTTTGATTTGTCAAGTGCCATTTTGTGACATCAACGTTCTCTATAATGTCTGGTTCAGTGTGTATACTTGTATATTGCTCCCTGGCTGCTTATTGAAATTGCACAAACTCCTAGCATGTTACTTGTATGTCCATAGCATTTCTGGTTCTGTGCTCTCTCTATCCTCTCTCAGTAAGACCCAAATAAATCTAAGGCCATGTGTGGTAATTCTAGGTTATCTTAATTTCCCGGTGTTAGCCATTCTTGGGGTTCATTGAAACCTCTTGGAATTTGTGTGACATCAGAAATACGGGATTAAGGCCTAGTCCATGCCATTCTAAGCCTTAGGATAATTTGAGCGTCATTGGAGTAGGCGAAGGGGTAAGTATGGATCAAGTGTGGATTGCCTTATATATGTGTGTGTGTGTGTGTATGTGTGTATACTTTATCTTATATACATGTGTATATATTTATAACTTTAGTCATTTACCTTAGTCATAAGTTCAGCGATTATAAGTTCAGCAATTTTTTCAAAACCACGGACTCAAACATAATTTCTTTTTCTTTTCCTTCTTTTCTTACAACTAAGTATCTAAATGAGACCTTTTCAAAACTGCTTTCAAAATAAATCACCATTGATTTTCTGAGTTTAAATAGCAAATCATGTTTTATATAATAAAGCTATTTCACAAAAAATGAGTTAATTAACTTAATGCCTACTCCAAACTGAATTTTCAAGATCCGTTTTAAATAGATCGATTTAACGCAATGGGATTTAACCTATATAACTTCATTGATAAGTGGCAAAACCCCTTTTGACAAAATATTGGACCAGGTTTTTAACCTAAACAAAACCAGATTTTCTTACCAAGTTATGAATACTCATTTCTGGGAAATACAGACAAATGAAGGTTTTTTTAGCACGAAACACTGTTTTTGGCCCAAAGTTGGCCCAAAATTAGTTTACATTTTCAGACGGGTTATACACGTTCAAATATAAAATGCCTTTATAAACATTGAGAAAACCTACGCGTAATATAAAGTTCCGGGTAAGACTGAAACGTACCAATACGAATCAATCCGAGCTCCGGTGTATGAGTATAAAATAAATAAATTATAAATAACATTTCCTTTATATTTTTTTAACAAACTTATACTTATTCCTTATATATAAAAGGAAACTACTTATACTCGGATGATATAAATCAAAAACTACGATACCTCTATAAATAAAGGGAATATATTCTTCCAAAATATAGGATATGCATGACAAATCTTTTTACGGGAAAATAAACACAAAAATAAGCAGTTTAAGCAAATACTCATACACTGGAATTCGAAGGTCAACCGTATATCCTTAATACTGTGGTGCCTAACACCTTCCCCAGGGGATCATCAGAACCCTTACCTAGAACTCTGGATTACGAAGTTTTTTTTCACTGTATTTGAATAAACCCTTCAAAACTAATTTTCCTAATTTCCTAAAAATTAGGTGGCATGCTTTTCAAAAACAAAGTCCGAAAGAGCACCAACGAGTTCGTAGTAGCCTTTTTATGCCCTAAACCCGCGTGAAAAAGTGAACTGTTACAAAGCTCACACTAGGACATGAAATGAATTAAAGGGTCATTTTTAGCTTTCATAAAAAAAGAACCATCACAGACTACTCTGAGTACTTCAACAAACCCAACCACGTCACAAATCCTCATCCAATTGAATCACAAAGGTACGTACCAAATGAATAGCCAAGCTATAATGACTAATCATACAAATAAGGTTCTCAAGGATAAAAACAAGCAGGAACAGTTTAATGGTGATACTGCATTCATCTGAGTAAACCACCAAAATTCAGGCCAAGGATTCAAACAGTTCAAGCATGGATATGTCATATAGGATCTCATGGAACATGTTCACTTTTAAACAACACAAAGCAAGAAATTTTGAACTCTAAGGCATGAATCTTGGTCCTGATAAGTTATTTCCCCAGAATTTTGGTCAGTGGTGCAGTTGTTAATCCTTTTGATCATGACAAAGAATGTGATAGACCCCCATAATTTAATCTAACTTAGTTTTGATAGAATGAAATATCAAAAGATCCTCCCAGGCATGGTTAAACTTATCCTAACCAAACATAAGGCCTCTGTGTATCCCACAACTATAGGAATGAAGTTCAAGAGAAAAAGGGAACCTTATGGTCCTAAAAGAGAAGCAGGACAGGGAGGTCATCACCTCCCTAACCCTTTCCTGAATCTTGCTTTCAGTAAAAAGGGAGCAAAGGCTCCACTGGTCATTACTTCCAGTTCATACCTAAGCTCACCTTTTACTTTCCTAATACACTCTCAACTTCTTGCCTCATCCTCATACCCATTGACAGCCACTAAGACTTTGTGGTTAACATTAGTTTAGCACTGCCTTTAAATCACATCCCAACTAAGCACCTAGTTGTCCACATAAATTAAAACTTTCAATTAACTGAACCTAGGATCTTAATTATGAAGGTCATCTTGAATTCCTTTTTGACATTACTTCTTTGAAGAACTTGATAGCTTAACATCATAAACTTAAGCTTCAAACTGAACATCAATCCTGAGACTCAAGTAGTTCCATTTCATTGGTTGATTAACCATTTTAACAATCAAAGAGCATATCAGGATTCAATCACCATTTCAGTGTCACTAGACCTCTTTGAAGACTCAAGCATGGACCAGATATAGAAAGGGGAGGGTCTAGTGACATAAACAACAAGACTAGGTTATGTTCAAATAAACAATCATTTCACATAATTATCCTAGTAGTCTCTAGGTGTTCTAATTCATCTTAAATGATGTTACAGCTTCATGAGCCTAAACAAGCCTCTAATGAACCATTTGGGAGCACATAGTACCTAACATATAGACCTTGGTCTCAATCTTCCTTTTAAAAATTTTATATTATGTTCAAGGGTATTGATTGATTTATATTTACCTTCAGTGGATAATGGAAAACTATTCAAAGTCATTTTAGGCCAATCTAGACATATTTAAATAGACTCCTGTAGACTTAGGCATATTCAGATGTAATTAGATCTCATTCAATCTCATTCTAGTACCTTGATCACATCTTAAGACTCATATAAGTATGCTTAAACTCATTAAGTCTTGTTTTAGTCCAATCATGATTCTTTACTTATCCTAATCATGACTAATACCACTAATTATGACATAAACAAGTGTATAGGGACTCGGGAAAGCAGACTGAAGACTCCAGGATAGCACAGTACCGTCAACAAACTAGCAACTACCTTAAACTACTCAAGATGGATCATCACAACTCTTTAGCAGTCTCACACATTCAAGCAGGATTAATATTAATCTAGAAGGTTATTAAAGTCACTAATGTCAATCATATAACTATACTTCATTATGTTTAAAGGATGAATAACCAAGCATGAACCTTAGCATCCAATAAAGTATACCTCAGTATATACATCTTTTCCAACGGGGCAACATCAATAAAAATTATCTAGGCATACACATTTAGTTCATACTAACAACCACTATTAAGGCTAAGCATATCATTCGTGAGGACAAGAACGTGATCTCTATCTCAAGCTCCTGATGAATTTTAAGCATTACTAGGGCAGCAAATTACCACTAATCAAACCCAAAACAAGCTAACAGCAAACAGAGTATTATCACAGAACAAAGCTACCGAAAAATAATAAAAATAAATAACAACTTTCAAATGTTACCTTTTTTAGGTGCAGTCGTGGACAAGAACGAATTTGAAGACTGTGTGCTCCCAAATCCCAAACTCAGCCACAAAAATGAACAAAGATGCCAATTTTTAGAGCTAAAAAAAAAGGAACTCGAGCTTTAAAAGCTAAGTCTTAATTTTTTTACTGAGAAGCCTAAATCTCGAGTTTTTATACTCAAATTCAAGATTTTCTGGTTGTTCCCAACTTGTTTAACTCGCAAGGTTGGGGTTCTATAAATAGAACCCTAAAGCTATGAAAAATAGTGAAACCACGGTGTGGTACAAATCCATTTTTCAAATGAAAACTCTCCTTACACGAATTTAACGTTTGAGATTTAAAGTAAAATTACCTATACAGCCAGATTCGTTCTATTTTGGGTCGATCTGGGCTATCATTAAAAGACCAATAAGAAATCACGAAAATAATAAAGCAATATGATATTAAATCAACAGAATATCGCGGATTTGACCTAGAATTTGAAGAATTTGTAAAAGAAAATGTTTTAATACTATGTTTGGGATGAATTCGAGCAAGAATGAGAGTGAGAATTAATTGTTTCACGCTTAAAGACGCACTAGCACTGTGCAATCCCTACAAAACCTGAAAGTTTTATATTTTTCGACTAGGAGAGAGAAGTGAAGGGTGAGGCGGCGCTAGGGTTTGGAACGAAATGGGAAAGAGAGAGAGTGGGGTGAGGATAGGGTTCGTTTGGTATGAATGAAATGAAAAAATGGGGGTGTTATCCCCTTAATCTGACCGGACTTGGGCCGATTCTTGGTCCATTTTAGGACTGGACTCGGTCCAAGTCATAAAGAAATAATGATGGCCTTTTTATGTATATAAAAAATGTGTGTGAGTGTGTAAGTGTGTGTGTGCGCGCATATAAAGGGTAAAGTGGATAATTTAGTAAATGGATAAAACTAATGTATCGATTATTGATCATAATATTTCAATTATAATCGAATTAGGACATAATTAACCTATTACATAATTTAAAAAGTGGCCAACTGTGTAAATGGGATTAATTTTTGCGAATATGGCGTTAATTGATTTTAATCTGACTGATTATTTCAATTATGGCCATATTTGGCCTAATTAACCAATTTTTTTTAAAATAAATAAATAAATTACTCTAACGACCTTAATTAATTTGAGCCAATGAATTTGGTTATTTCAATCAAGGCCATTAAGAGGCTAATTTTACAAAAATGACACCCCAATTTCCTTAAACCATGAATTGGTTAATTTAGTTGTGGCCATAACAAAAACAAAAAATTAAACAATTAAAAGTCAGTTTGCAATAATGACCATCTAATTGATTAATTAGCTTGATTAAAAACATTTATAGATAATTATAAATAATTTTGACAAATTATACAATTATACAAAATTAAAGATTAAAGGGTGAAATGGTCAATTATTTTAATTACTTAAACTCCTTGAATTGAAGGGAATACTGTATTTGCTGATTTTTGATTTTTGACAATTTAAACAATTAAATAAATGATTATTTTCAAAAATGCTTCTTTCTTTGATTAAATCTAACAAGTATCTCATAAATTTCATAAAAGCTACCAATTAATTTCTAAATAATTTGTGATGTCATAAAAAACCTTTTTATCAATTTAAAGGAGTAAAATATTGACCTGAACAATTTATATAAAAATTATTTAAACCCTTTAAGGTGCATAGCTCATTTTATCTATTATCCAAGGACTCTGAGTGATTAAAATAAATTACGGGAGGTCAAAAATTAGGTGTCACCATGGGATTCCTAAAGGAAAACATCTTTACTCGTTTCGGTACTCCGAGGGCAATCATCAGCAATGGTGGTTCACACTTTTGCAACAGAGCCTTCGTGGGACTGATGGAAAAGTATGGTGTGAAGCATAGGGTGGCAACCCCTTATCATCCTTAGATGAGTGGCCAGGTGGAAGTTTCTAATAAGGAGCTTAAGAGTATTTTGGCCAAGACAGTCAATGCAAATAGGATCGACTGGTCTCGGAAGCTTGATGATGCTCTTTAGGCTTACCGAACTGCATACAAAACTCTTATTGGGACTTCCCCTCTCAGGCTGGTTTTTGGCAAGGCATGTCATTTGTCGGTCGAACTTGAGCATATGGCCATGTGGGTGCTAAAGAAGCTGAATATGGATTGGGAAGAAGGAACTAAACTTCAGTTATTTCAACTCAATGAGATGGATGAGTTTCAGTACCAGGCTTATAATAGCACAGCTTTGCATAAAGAAAGGATGAAACGCTATCACAAACTGAAGATCCTCAAGCGGGACTTTCAAAAGGGAGATTCTGTGCTACTATACAACTCGAGGCTGAAGCTCCTTCTGGGCAAGTTAAAATCCAGATGGTCTGGACCTTTCGAATTGGTAAGTGTTGCACCCAATGGCTCAATGGAACTGAACACCATGGCTAGGACTCAGACATTTCGGGTTAATAGCCAGAGGATGAAGCACTGCCATTAGTGAGTTGATAGAGATAGGATCGTGGATAGACATCGGCTGAAGCATGGATACACTCTAGACCCAGAGTAAAATGGTAACACCATCATGCTGCGACGTTAAATTAAGCGCTACTTGGGAGGCAACCCAAGGTTTTAAATTCTTGTATTTTGCTTTTTGTAGTTTTGGTAGTTTTTGAGTGATTTGACGCTTTCTTTGGCGCAGGATGATAAAGCAGGAAAACATAAGGATGAGAAGCAAAAATACGAGCCATAAGAATTTATACGGACCGTAGTTTTGGATCACAATTTTTTTGCACAAAAACTGTCACTCATTGTTTGGTAATATGGTTATATATGGTCGGGAACTATAGGCCATATCTCAAAATACGCACTATATTTTCAAAAGGTAAGAAAAACGTTTGGGAGCACTGTTTTGTAACATGCTTAAATACGACCAATGATACGGGCCATATCTCAAAATACGGCTGGTAAATATGGTCCGTATTTAAGCATGATACAGAAAAGTGATTCACGAGAAGAAGAAAAAAAAAAGAGATCAAAATACGGACAACATTTAAAATTACAGCCCGTACCTGTGTTTCAAAAAAGAAAAAAAATAAACATTAGCAGAAGGTTTTAAACAAAACCCCACATCGCGCCTTTCACCTCCTCACTTAATAAAAGATTAACTCCCACTACACCCATGATTATCCACCACTTCACCACCATAATTCCTCCAAAGAATCTCCATAAATACCTCAAAATACATCACAAAATTCCCCACCTATCATCCCTGCTAAACTCGACAACCCCTCTACACTAATTTCAAATTTTGCTTGGCTCGTTTCTTATTTTTCTTCAAGTGTTATCTGTATTAATCATCACAACAGATATGACTGCAAAACACTAAGTACGGAGAGGCATTGGGCTTAGGGGCTGAGGTCAAGAGTGAGCGGCTGTCACCCATGCATTGCATGACTCCCCCTCCAGTCTGAAGAGGAGGAGGAAGCCATACCACAGAAGAAGAACCGAGGGGCTATGACACCTTCAGCTTTCGATTCCTCCCATTATGAAGAGGAGAAATATTCAGCATCTGCTTCAGGGGAGACAGAAACTGAGGGTACTAAAAAGGTGAGTGGCTCGGTCGATCCTTCATTCCCCCCCCCCCCCCAAGTCCTTCAGCTCCAAGCAGTGAAAGTGAGGGCCGAAGGTTAGAAATCAGAAGCATGAAACTGCACGAGGACGAGTTGTGGTTCCCACTCAAGGGAGCCAAAGAATTGTATGAATAGGGGATAGCTCTAACGAAAAGAGGGAGTAAGTCGTGGAGAAACAACTGGGAAAAGCGATGAATAACTTTTGAGGGCCTAACCACCTATCCAGATACTGCTAAGGCACTCTGATTGTACCGGCTAGCAGTATTGGCGACCCTCTTGGAGAATATTGCCCAGTGCTTGTGCGAGAATTCTACGCTAATTATGGGGGCTGCGCTGCATTTGATGAAGTGACCAAGTGTGCCCATGGACACTCTGCCACTCCTTGAGACTATTACGGTCTGTAATGCCAAGGTCGACATTTCCATCAAAACCATCAACAGGGTCTATTTTGGTGATGACTATGCAGAAACGAACAATGAGGCGGAATTCATTAACAAACAAGAAAGAAAAGATGACAGGTTTGTGCTAAAGATGATACGATCAAAGATCTCGAGATGCCTGTTGATGAGGATTAGACTCAACCTGAGTTGAGTGTTGGGGCTATGAGGGGTGCCACCACTGAGGCACCTTCCATTACTGCCCCGGTAGCTACTGACACTGTTCAGGTGTCTACTTTTGCTAGTGCTACAGATCCGGTGTCTGCTACTACTGCTGCTGCTGTTGATATTGCACCGCTGCATAAAACTGCCCCTGCTTCTTCAGTGGTTGCCACTTCTTCAGCTGTACATCCACTGGAAGCCCAATGAGGGACTAATCCTTTGTCATTGACCATAGATAACTTCAGGGACGTATCCATCAAAGCAAGAAGGGTCAACAAGAAAGTTAGCATTATTATGTAGAAGTTCAGGCTATATGTGGTAAAATAGATCACGCTTGCCACCAAATCAATCCTGGTTGAAACTGAGAAGTCTCATGTCATTTTTCGCACTAGGCTTGATCGGTTTGTGACAAGCGTGGTTGCGGCAAAGAGAGGAGCGCCCGGAGGTGATTTGGGATCACTACGAGCAGAGCTTGCCAAGTTAAAAGTAGAAGTAGAGGCATTTAAAGCGTGAGAGCAGGTTATGTTGGAGGATCCCACTCCAACGATAGATGTTGATTTGGACGAGTTACTCCGGGTGGAGAACTTATTTGATGATGATGAGGAGGACATGTCCACAGTCATGAAAGGTAAGAGGAAAAGGGAACATGTGGACCCAGTAGAGGCGACTCAGAATTTGCACCTCCAGGAGGATGAGGGGTTTCAAATCACAGTACATAATTCTCTATGTGAGAATTACCCTGAACCTATAGGTTCTTCTACTAGTTGCCCACTGGCGAATGCCTCTACTGCTAAGGAGACTACTGTTACTGAGACTGATGCTACAACTCTGTCTGTGGAGGTCCCGAGATAATTACAACGCCTAGTGCACCCAGGTACCACTTACCCTACTTATGCTTATTTTGATGCACTGGGTACAGTGCTATTTTTTAGTTGAGGATAGGGCTATTGGAGCTATATATTTGTATATATGTGTTTAGAAAGCCCCCTGGATTTTCTTTGCTAGAGTTCTTTTTCCTGAGGGGTTTACTTCTGTTGAAACTGGCATGTTTAGGCTATTTCTTAGATAGATTAGAATAGTGATGACTTGTATGGTAGTGATTTTGAACTTATGGCATGTCTGTATAACTGGTTGAAATTTGTGAACCCCTCAAAAATTTGGATAATACATACTTAGGAACTGATATTGACGTGATTGGTTCGTTCTATGACATTGTAGTTATTAAGGTATTGTGGAAAATGAATTATCTCTAGGGGGTTGTTTCTGCATTAACAAAAGGTCATTATGCCATTATGTGTGTGAGTTGTTAGTTGTGTTCATGCTCTGCATTCATAATCTAGAACTTGCCCAATTTGTCATGCTTGAATGCTTAGGATAGTTTGGTTGTTGAAATTATCGTAGGCTTTCTTTGTATAAATTTAGTCACTTTACCTTATAAGCCTTACTCAGTTATGAAAATAATCCCTAGTTTTCCCCTTTTGAGCCTTTGACCTTTTTCTTGACTAGCCTTTAACAAACCCATACCCTTGTTCGAACTATTTCCATCTTCTGCACCTGTTCCACCCTTGACACTGTGATTGAAAAAAAAAAAGGCTAAACGCCTAAGTTGGGGGTGAAACATGTGTGAAAAAAAAGGCTTAAAGCCTAAGTTGGGGGTGGTGTGAGTTACTTAGTTGAGGACTCGAAGTGGTTGCTGTAAATACTTATGAAAAAAATAAGCATAATGAGAAAAGGAGAAAAATTAGCAAATTGTGGCATAAAAAGATAGTTAAGATATATTAGTTGCAAACCACATCGAGGTTGAAGAAGTGAAAAGATGAGAAACGAAAGGCTAATAAAGTGAAAAAAAAGTGTAGTGTTCAAGGAGGGTGAGTCACTAATACCTAAATAATTATCCTACCCGTCCCTAAGCCTACATTACAAGCCAACAAAAAGTCCTAGCATGATCACAACCGAACCATCCGAAGTTGAAGTAATTGAAAATAAGGGCAAGCATATGGCATTTTCATTTGTAGTGTATGAACTATTTTGTGAGCGTGAGTGCGAGTGTTTTCTCTTTCCCTTCGTTTTGTCCCTATTCATTGTATATATTGTGTGTGGGACATTCTTTGGTCTGTGTAAGGGCATAAGGATTGATAAAGTGAAATGTGGAATGACCAATCGAGGCGACATTTGTATGTCCAATGATATCTTTGGTAATGTGATGTCATAGATTGAAGAGTCATTGTTAGTCTTAGCATTCTTGAGTTTGTGTTGTATCGTTGAGTATGGAAATGAGGTGGTTATCTGTGGATAAATGGAATGTCTGTAGTTCAGAGTCAAAACTATTGTAGACATTGTATTATGTTGTATCTAAGTCTAGTTGAGTCATTTGTGTTGTATTACTTACTTGAGGACAAGCAAAGACTTTAAGTTGGGGCTGTTGATGTACCGTGAAATTATGGCACATTAACTACCTTTTTACGAGAAGTTTTACTTGTTTTTAAGCAAGTATGTGTCGTTTTGATGTGATTTTATTGTTTTGCAGGTAATTGAGTAGTTAAAGGGAAAAAAACACTAAAATTGCATGATTTGGCACTGATTTGAAGTTTTACGGGCCGTATATATTTATACGGACTGTAATCCTTAACGTAATTAAGGAGAAGTGCAAGCAGAATCTTAAAGTGCAGGATGTTGAATTACGAACAACTTTTACGGACCATATCTTGTTATACAGGCCGTATTTCAGATCGTATTTCGTGGAATCAACTGAGGCAGAAAGTCAAGTTTGAAGATGAAGATATACGTCCAAGTTTCACGGACAGTATAATTTTATATAGGACGTATAATGTGATCGTTATTTTCACTGAAGACTTGAAGAATTCCTAACCGTATGACTTTATACGATCCGTATTTTGTTATACGAACCGTAATTAATGCCAACATGGACCGTTCTGCAATTATGTAATTTTATGTTTTTGAGACCTTATAAATAGTTCCTTGTAGGATTTGATTTATTATCAGTGGTCAGACTTCGTCTTTTGACTTAGAGCATTAAATACTTCATTGTTTTTGGAGCTTTTAGGGAACAAGAATATTACTTTCATTTTATTTTAATCAATAGTAAGCAATATGAATTCTTTATTACTTTGTTCTTCATTCTTCGTTATGAGTAGCTAATTTCTCTACTAAGGTTGTGAATCCTAGGATGGGTGTTATGTGATTGGGAACTGAGATTGATATATGCATAATGGATTGTTAGGGTTTATTTATTTTTTGCTCTTCTTTCATAATTGATAGTTGAAAACATTGATTAATGTCACGACCCAATTCAACTAAGTCGCGCGGGCACCTATTTTTCCCACTTCGGTAGGCGAACCTTCAACCCAACAATAGTAAAGACACAAAGAATTACTTAAATAAGCAGAAGAAATAAAATCACTTAAGTTTGACGATAATAATATAGAAAGTATACGGAAGTAAGGAAAATACACCCTAGAGTCTGGTCTAATCCATACAAGGGCATCTAACTAGAATCTACAAGTCTGAATATCAATAATACATCAAGTCTGAATATGTCTCGGAATAGAAAACAAGACATAAATAAAGAAGAGTCTTCAAGGCGGCGGACGTCTCGTGCTTACCCTATAGACTTTAAGGAACTCTTGGAGCGACTATCAGCCACGAGAAACAGAGGTAAATCCAACCTGGAATTCTACATTCATAAAAGAATGCATCAAGTGCAGGTCAGTACAAAATCACAGTACTGGTAGGTATCACAGGCCGACTAAGTTTCGCTAACATAATCCAAACAATAAGGTAAGATAAGCAGATAAATCAACAGGTCTAAGTCAAACACAAATCAGAAACCAAGTACACGCCGTCACCTAGGTTATAGCATCTAAACCCAAGTGTGCCAAGTCTCAATATAGTCAGTCCGAATCCAAATAACACAAGTACATCATCAGGTCATCAACACAAGCCATAATGCAATGTAATGCAACAATGTATGAATTGTGGATGCAATGCAATGCTTTGTGATATGTGAATGCAATGCAATGCGGTGTACACATGTACTCCGGACGGAAGTATCGACATCTCAATAGCACAACCTATGAGGGACTCGTGAAGTCCGTGTACCACTCGTTTCGGATCTTTGCCCAACGGTCGAACGAGACTCCGGATCTTTGCCCATGGAGGATCGTCATCGGCACAACCCATGGAGGACTTGCGGAGTCCATGCACCACTCGTTCCGGATCTTTTCCCAAAGGTAACGAGTCTCCGGATCATTCCCCGCGGAGGATCTTTATCAAATCATATCAAATATTATCACATCACCCACAACCATTTCCAATCGGGCATTTAAAATATTTTCTCTTAGAGATACAATAAGTATCTCATAAATCCGTTCCCAACTATTTCCATCATGTATGAATGCATAATGCTAAATCAATTCATTAATGTCAACGAATATGCTATGGAAGCCACAACACTATCAACCCTATCAAGACTTATATAAATCAATTCAACAGTAAGTATGATCTCATCATCAACAGTCCGATCAATATCACAAGTACTAAGCATGGGTATGCCAACAATATCATGAAAAGACTACACAAGTCATTTAGAACACTATTCTCATATCAAACGTCAACAAGTAAGATACTACAATATCATGATCAAGATGTATCAATAGTCTCCAATTTCTACTATCATCAAGTGGCATCGAACCCGCAACAATAGAACAAGTCAAATCACAATACAATGGGGTGGCTAGCCCCAATCACACGATAGGGCCCAACCTAAAACAATATCTAACCCAACTTCATACCCGAAGGTTTACATGCTTTCTCCGACAATATGATCTAAATATATGCTTCGCTAAACGAAGTCTCACCAAAGGTAAGCCATAACCTACCTGCAAGGCCGAACAACAATAATACCAACAATCGCTCCTTAGCCTTTCCTTTTCGCTGAGCCTCGAAATCAAGAAAGTATAAGCATAATCCATCATGGAATTAAAAGCAAGAAGAATATCAAAATCAACCCTACTTCTATCAAGACCAAAATCCCAAACCTATGAAATAAGGTTTATGAACTAGAAGGGTGAAATTAGGGATCTAAAGGTCCCAACATGAAATTAAACCTCTAGATGATCAATTTCCATCATTAGCAAGCTAGAATAATCAATAATTCACTCTAATTCGGACTCTAGGTAAAACCCCCAGGTTTGGGTATAAACCCTAACTTCTAAATGCACAAATTAGTCTCTAATTTGGAAGAAGTAATTAAATAAGGGTTCTAATCATCAATTTAATGCTTAATGAGGCCAACCCAACAAAAAAAACATGATTTAGAAGCCTAGATAAAATATCCATTAAACCACTTTAATCTTCCATTACTTAATGAACTAACAAGAGAAGGGATTCTAAGATGATTAGGAATAATGGAACAGCAAAGAGATTAGAAGGACTTATCACCAAGAATCTTTTCCAATAATCCTCTAGAATTGTTCCCAAGAGCTCAATTTCGGAATAGAAATAAATGAGGGGCTAAGGGCTTTTAACACTTCATTTAATGAACTTACAGCCCGACACCCACCTCTGCAACAAGATTACCGCTCCAGCGGTGCCACCCCATCGATCCCATGACTGCTACAGTGGTCATGCCCAATTGGAATAGACTGCTTCAGCGGCAGGGTGACCGCTATAACGGTACCGCTGCCGCGGTGCTGGTGCAGCCATAGTAGGCACTAGACACCAACAAAATTCCCAAGTTTCACAACTCAACCCGAATTTCCAACTAACTCCCGAGGCCTTCTGCTCACAAACCATATACACAGACATACATAAAAACATGCTACTAACGTACCTGCGGCCTCAAAATTCCCAACGTAGGTCTAATTGACTGACTCAACCCCCGATGCCTTAATTCCAACTCCGCAACCCAAGTCTCAAAATGTATCCAAGTGCATTGGGAACTGAAGTAGATATACACACAAGTTCTAAAAGACCATCCGGACCTCTCAAAATCAACGAATTTTCGAAAAAGGTCCATTTACCCAAAAGGTAACTTTGAGTTAACTTTTTCGCTTTAAGCCAATATTTACCAAAAGTTCACCAGAATCAACCTCGAACACCTCGGGAAACTTGTCAACGGTCCCCTTGGGTCAAAGGTGAGCTACCCAAGCTCGGAAAAGGGTCAAAAAGGCCAAAAATGCAGTAACAACCAAATGGGCCGTCATAATTAAAGCTAGAACTTTGCTTAACTTGAAAAAGTGAGTAGGGTTTGATAGGAATAAATAACAAGAACTGTGTTAACCCTCGTTTGATAAATTCACTTAGGGATAAGAGGATTTACTTGGCACAAGATTAACCGTTCTTCATATACACTCTTTTATATTTGAGAAAATCATAAAGAGAAATAGTCCTTAACTATTGGAAAATATTAAGGATTCAATAAGAGGTGAAGTGCATTCATACAACGATTCATTAGAAGTATATCAAGATCAATCACCATAGCATACACTTTATCTAAAGAGGGACACAACCTTGGTTTCTTTAATCATATTCATTACAATCAAACGCAGTTAGTAGCAATTAGTTAATAAAAAACTAAATTTCTACAAACTCAATAGAATACGAAACTAGACCACAAGAAATTACTATACGACTTTAGTAACTTTATCACACCATATTCTCTGTGGGATTTTCTCCCAACCTAGTTGGGTTACTATATTTGATGTCTTCCACTTTACATCATTTAATAGGTGTAATTTGAGCGTATCAGTGGCAGTAGTCTTCGCTTTGAAGATTTGGAGGCATTATTTGTATGGGGTCTATTATGAGGTATTCACCGATCACTGCAATCTACAGCATGTGTTCAATCAGAGGGATCTCAATTCTAGAGAGCGTAGATGGATGAAGCTACATAAGGATTATGATATCACCATTCTATACCATCCGGGTAAAGCTAATGTGGTAGATGATGCATTGAGCCGAAAGGCAGTGAGTATGGGCAGTTTAGCTCGGTTGATTGCTTGGAGCGTCCTTTAGCCATAGAGGTTCAGACTTTGGCTAACAGTCTTGAGTGACTCAATATTTCGGATCTGATTCGGGTTTTAGCATGTGTTGAGGCTAGGTCGTCTCTCTTGGAGCAGATCAAGACACAACAATTTGATAATGCTAAGTTATGCAAGATTCATCACAAGGTGTTGAGTGGTGAATCCAAGGACGTCGTTCTTGATGATAATGGGGCTTGAGGATCAAGGACGTGTGTGCGTTCCTTGTGTTGGTGGTCTGATTCATTTGATATTAGAGAAGGCTCATAGTTCTAGATATTCTATTCATCCAGGTATGACCAAGATGTATCGTGATTTGAGACAACACTACTGGTGGGGTAAGATGAAGACAAATATTGCAGATTTCATTGCTCAGTGTTTGAACTGCCAGCAAGTGAAGTACGGGAAACAGAGACCTGGCGGTGTGCTTCAGAGGATACCCATTCCCGAGTGGAAGTGGGAGAGGATAGCCATGGATTTTGTTGTGGGTCTTCCGAAGACCATAAGCAAGTATGATTGGGTTTGGGTCATTTTAGATAGGTTGACTAAGTCTACACATTTGTTCCCAGTTCAGATTACTTATAATACAGATAAGTCGGCAAAGATTTACAACTGAGAGATTGTACGATTGCACAAGGTTCCTATTTCTATCATTTTTTACCGAGGTACTCAGTTTACCTCCCATTTTTGGAAGACTTTGCAGAGTGAGTTAGGTACCCAGTTATATCTTAGCATTATGTTTTATCCACAGACTGATGGTCAGTCTGAGAGGTCTATTTACGTGCTTGAGGATATGTTGAGGGCTTGCATTATTGATTTTGGTGGTCATTGAGACCAATTCTTACCATTGGCAGAGTTTCCGTACAATAATAGTGTTACACCTTGGAAAATTTTTTGTTAACGTACAGTGAATAGGATAACGAAGGGCATGATGTATACGATGTTGTGATAAGAGAGAAATAGCATTTGATGATCCTAATCGAGATTCAAAGACATTTGACGTAAGGGAAGAAGGTTGTCAAGGAAAGCAAAGGATATGTTGTGTGTCGGGTAAGAATTATGAGCGACTAGTTAATGATGGCGTAATGATGCCTTGGAGAAGAGTGATAACGTCCCTTAGATTGGTATTGAGGTGTTAAAAAAGTGTCAAGAAGGTTCCATAAGGATTGGAGATCAAACGAGTCGACGAGAACAAGTTTCGGAGAGCTGGGCATTATACGGCCAAACATACTGGCCGTATAAAACATACGGACCGTATGTCCATCCATATGTCTTGCCCAGAATAAGGGTCCTCACTGGCCCAAACATACGGCCCGTATAAAATGTACGGACCGTATGTTGGTCCGTATGTTCTGGTCGGGACAGATTTCAAGATTAATATAAGGACCCCTCTCTCTCATTTTAATTCATTTCATTTCACTTCTCCACCCCTCAAGAACCCTCTAGAATTCTCTCCATTATTCATCCACAAGAAATCAAGAGAAATCCATGATCAGCTACATCAAACCCACAAAATCAAGTGTAAGAAACATATCAAAGTTTGTCTAAGCCTAGAAATCCCAAAGGAAGTGAGTTAGGGTTTTTGTGCAAGATGAGAATTCCCATTCAAGGATTGATCCATCATCTAAGGTGAGTTTTATGATCATTCCTTGTTGTTTAAGGTGTTGAAAGTTAAAAACACTTGGATTGTAGAAAGATATAGGAAATGGGTCATGAATGTGGGAATAGTGACATTGTTGGGTAAAGGTTTGGATTGAGTCATGATTATCAATATGTTGTGATTGTAAATGTGTTATGAATGACATTTAAAACATGGAATAAGTATTATATGTGAGAAAATGCAATAATGAACTATGACCATGATTATGAAGAAATTGGAGTGAAATGGTGAAATGTGGTTAATATAGATGAATGATGATTGTTGTTTGCGATATTGTGAATGTTGTTATGAATGTTTGGGAGTTGATATAGAATATGGGAAAAGTTGTATAAACAAAGTAAATACTGCCCAATTTTCCCTAGAAATAGTAAGCACGTTTAAGTAATTGATTAGCTAATGTTAATGCGAATTCTCTTGAAGGTAGAAACGTGAGCATTAAAGGAGAACAAGCAAGCGATAGATTAGTTAAACGAACAAGGTATGTGAGGCTAGTCCTTTCTTTCTATGGCATGAAGCCGATGGTATGATTTTTCCTTCTTCTCCATGAATCTTCTATATCCCGGAAAGCTAAGAGTCTATGTTCATGAATAGCTACATGAGATAAGAGATACATTATGAGCCCAATAATGATGATGATGAGCTTAAGTCTAAAGATTCTAGAGTTCATAATATGATGTTCCTATATAGTTAATGATGTCATCTATTGTACACACTCACCTTATATACTATTTCCTTCAAGGTGAGGCAGAATAAGTATAAATGCTCTATAATGGAATGGGGGTTCACGACCTTATGTCACCCTAACATAGTCATAGTTGCCTTCAAGTTCTAATGTATGTTTTTAATGATAAATGTATAATGATGCTAAGTCATGATATGTCTATGAGATGATCAATAATGTAAGTTTATAATATGCTTATGCCATGTATGAAAATGTGGAGTTACGATGGGTATATAACGATATGATTCCACCGTGCCTAAATGGTCGGACATGTCACCGCTAAGGCGGGCTGCTTATGATTCCACCGTGCCTAAATGGCCGGACATGTCACCACTAAGGTGGGCTGCTTATGATTCCACCGCGCCTAGAAGGCCGGACATGATCACCACTAGTGGGGGGCGTATGATCATTAGCCGGACGCGGGTTAACGATGAGGATTATGATGCGATGATATATGCGCGATGATGACACATGTACTATGATTATATAAATATACGATATATGTGTCAAATGTATTCACCTATGAAACTCATACAGGTTATATCTTCTTCCTATGGCTTATGATTCTTCTATTATGTTCATTGCATTCTTGCCTTACATACTCAGTACAATGTTCGTACTAACGTCCGTTTTCTTTGGACGATGTGTTCATGCCCACAGGTAGACAGGGAGGTGAGCTTGATCCAGACTCGTAGGAGTTGTTAGCTGACTTGAGAGCACTCCATTGTTCTGGAGGTGCCTTTGATCATCCTTTTGTGTATATATCTAGCACTCTAGTACAGGCTCGTAGATACGCAGGTGTGGGTAGTATGGTCTCGCAATGTTCCTAATGTATATGTTTATATTATTTTGATAGCCGAAGGGCTTATATATATATATATATATATATATATATATATATATATATATATATATATATATATATATGTAAAGTGATTATGTTTCCAAATGAGAAAATGACTTTCTTATGATATGAATATGATAAGTAAGGGAATGAGTGGTGTTCGGTGGTTAGCCCCGGGTACCCATCACGGTTCCTAGTCTGGTCATGACAAATAGCTATCATTCGAGTATTGATATGGCGCCATTCGAGGCTTTATATGGTAGGAAACTTCATTCTCCAATTGGGTGGTTTGATGTTTTTGAGGTGAGACCTTAGGGTACAGATTTATTGAGGGAGTCCTCGGACAAGGTGAAGCTGATTCAGGACAATCTTCTAGCAGCTCAGAGTAGGCAAAAGGTGTATGCGGACTGGAAGTTTTGAGACTTGGAGTTTATGGACGGTGAGCAGGTTCTTCTGAACTTTAACCCATGAAGGGTGTTATGCAATTTGGGAAGAAGGGCAAGTTGAGCCCGAGGTATATTGCCCCATTTGAGATTCTCCGTCGTGTTTGTCCAATGGTGTCACGACCCAACCAGAGGGCCATGACGGGCACTCGGAGCTAACACACCGAGCACCTCTAAACATACATCTCATAAACATTTCTAAGTGGGCCATATAGGCAACTCGTGAATATCATCCATAAAACAGTTAGCAACAGTTATGTCCATAAGTGTAGACCAACAAGGCTACCAAATATTATACAACAATAAGAACTGATGACGTTTAAGGAACATCTAGCTACATACAACTGTCTACGATCCTCTAAACAGAATACGTATGACCATAAGGACCAATACCAATATACTGCAGCTCCGAAGTATGTGGAGAGCTCATGAGAATCCGCTGATAAATCACTTACGGGTCAAATTCGTGTACCTATCTACCTGTGGGCTTGAACGTAGCGTCCACAAGAAAGGACGTCAGTACGAATAGTGTACTGAGTATGTAAGGCATGAATAACAGCATAATAAGAAATATATAGCATAACATGAGATAAAGATAACCTGCACATC
Source organism: Lycium barbarum (assembly GCF_019175385.1). Lineage (NCBI taxonomy): Eukaryota > Viridiplantae > Streptophyta > Magnoliopsida > Solanales > Solanaceae > Lycium > Lycium barbarum. Next base: position 38,895,465 of record NC_083337.1, read on the forward strand.
TGATTGCCTCATAAGGCGGATACCATGTTTGCTTAGCTTTCTTTAGAAAAAAACATTCCTCATATATATAAATAATAGTGTTGTGGAACGTCCAGCCCGATCCATAAATAAATAATAGTGCTACGGAACGTGCAGCCCGATCCATAAATATTTTATATTGCTGCGGAACGTGCAGCCCGATCCATATATCATATCATCATTTTACATATATATTGCCGCGGAACGAACTGCCCGATCCATTTATCCCGCGTCCCGGATGAGATCCAACTGATCAGGTGGCTATGCGTATATAATGCCTCAGCTTTCCCCTTACCCCATATGTACATATGTACATATATATATATATATATATATATATATATATATATATGTGTGTGTGTGTGTGTATGTATATGTGTATATGTGTGTGTGTGTGTGTGTGTGTATAACATAAGTAGCATACATGAGAGCCCAAGTAAAAGTTATCACTTTATCGGAGTGACGTAAGGTTGGTAACCTCCGTTTTATATTATGGAACAATCATCATCGCTTTACCTCACCTTGAAGGAACAATGATTATAAGGTGAGATCAACAACAATGGGTGGAATCAAGAAAATCATGAAATAAGCTCAATAATCTCATCTTAGCATTAAAATCATAAACTTTGAGACTTCTAGGAATAGGATCATCATCATCATTTTCATCATGGAAATATAATCATCTTTAGCGTTGTAAGAAACTTTAAGAATCATGAATCTTTAGCTCTTGGAAATGAGGACATTATGGAGTACTCGTATGGATTCACAAGAAAGAAATCATCATTGTTATCATGGTCCTCATAGAAAACATCTCATCTTTAATATCATAAAACCTTGAGAATCATGAACTCCTAGCTTTTTGGGAACAAGAATGTTATGGAAGACATATATGGAATCGTAACATAGGAATCATGCCTTTAGAAAGAAAGGGACTAGCCTTACATACCTGGTTGATTTCCTACCACTTAACGCTTTATCTCCCGAGATCGTCATTCTACATTCAAGAGAAGTCATCCTATAGTTAGACTTATAGTCATGTACTTATCTCAAATCTTTAAATTAAACTTCTTTAGAATTCTACCAAAATTCGAGCAGCATCTCCCCTGTTTATATGCCTAGCCCGAAATCACGATTCAGCAACCAGCAATAACAACAACCATACCAACATCAACAACAACATTATCAATACCCAAGTATTCCATAAAATATCCCACACGATGTTTATCCAATATTTCCACCCATAAAATTATTATATGACCATTTAATAGTTCTATGTTCGTAATTAAACTTAAATCAATACCAATAAGGAAGAATTCATACCTTATTCCCGCTAGAACCATGATATCTTTAATATCCACCTTGGATTCAAGCCAAAATCCCTCATAATATGATATTATAATTGTAACTATACGCTGTCTGGACCGGAATCCGGGGGTTAGACTTGATTTGGGCTTAAAATTTGGTGTTGAAAGTTGGGGGAGAATTTTCCAGAAAGTTAGAGAGGTTTTGGGGGTGTTTGAATCGAAAATGGGGGGGGGGGGGGGGGGGGTAAGCCCCCCATTATAATGTTCCAGATTCTGTCCAAACCGACTTAAAAATTACTCATCACATGCGCACTGGGTAGTGGTGCGTTGCGTTGTCTGTCACCCCTTCTGCGCGTTCGCGCAGAGCATTTTCCTGGCCTGCCAGCCCAACTTGTGACATCCATATCTCCTTACGCCTATACTGTATCGATGAGCGGTTTATTACGTTAGAAATTAGACTTCATAAACTCCACTTTAGGCTCTTGTTTTGCCTCAAAACTGCTGATATACTAAAAGATATTCCTTCCTTAAGTAGGGCCAAAATTACCCCTCATATTCTCTCTAACATCCAACAAACTTAATTTTCTTGATTCACTTGCCCTCCAAATCCTTCGGCCGCTTGTGATATGAACTTACACCCTCATAACATAAGATAAGCGCATCAAATATCATGTATCTTAGAGGTAACTCCAATGTCCATACTTGAAACAGCCAACACTCATAAATCTCAACGTACAGAACCACAGGGTGTAAGATTCTTCCCCCCTTTAAAAACATTTGTCCTCGAATTTTGAAGTAAAGTTCGCTCTGAGGTAAATGTCAATGTTCTTACCTGCATTTGCTTGTATTTACCTTACTTACGTGCAATTTGACTTGCTCATTAAGACTGAACTTATCTGAATTGCACCACTTATCCTTTTTCTTTTGTGCTAAAAGTTTATGCTCGTGCTGAAGGTCGCTCTTTTTTTTTCTTTTTTTCTTACTAACTCTTCGTGCTTAGTCATTCTCATTTGTTCGTCACCTCCATCGTCTACATTCCTATATGCCCGGTATATGCTTTTATATAATTTCTAATTCCATCTTCATTTTATTCAAGAATTTTTTCATTCTCTCTGATCTCTACATATCTTTCTTACACTTCACAAATATCCTTGGCCTTTGTGTTGCTGGGGTTGATGCGCTTTTCGCTTGAGATAATTTCAAAACTGGCCATATTATAGCCTTCTTTGCTTTCTTACAGCAGTCGAATTAATTCCTGCGGTATTTTATCGCTCAGCTAGAGCAATACTAAAATCCCTTATTTAATCGTTTCTTCTTCTGATTTGGCTTATTACGTTTGGGCTGACTATTCGTATCAAGGATACCTTGAACCTTTTCTTTAATGGTTTATTTCTTAATACATATGGTAGTTCTTCCTCGTGCCACTACTAGCTCATGATCCTTATGCACCTATGGACTTAAGTTTGTTGAATTTCTTGCTCGATCGACTCTTGGATGTTATTCTTCTTCTTCCTGCGGTTAGAAGTCATACTCGTATTGACTGTCATCCCTTTTTCTTATCACTTATTTGTCCACTAGTTCTTCAATCTTTATGATTTTCACTGTCTTTTCAACCTCTATTGTTCATACCTTTATATGTTCATGTACCCAATGCTTACCACATACTTTTATCCCTTTTCGTATGGCCAAAACTCTTATTCCTTAACTTTTATGTATCCTTCTTACGCTTTACAGATATTCCATGCCTTCATTCTCTCGGAGCTTAACTTATCCTTCTTCTCTTAAGGACAACCTCAGAAACTGGTAACGTAGTATCCTTTGCTTTTCTATAGCGACTGAATTGATCCTCACGGTATTCTATATATATAACCTCGAAGATTCCTTTCACCATCCGCTTTACTTGACCCTCGCTTTTCTTTCATGCTAGGTCTGGCTATCGGTAGGTTCTCATACTTACATCCAAAATATCTCAAAATTTCCTTTCAGTACTATCGTATCTATTTTCCACGACTCGCTCTTTCATTTGCCCAGCTCATACTGTGTTGTAGTCTCCCTTAATTAGGTGGTTGTACCATAGTTAGACGTCCTAGTTATTTCAATATCTTATCAATCTTTGTCCCCTTCTTATCTTCCCTTCAACATCATAACATGTTCATATTTTTACATATCCCTCATATATTCATCCTATTTTTCTTTGTAATCGAATTCCTATACTCCTTATCAAGACTCTTATCCCCTATTATTGATGTGTTGTCGCTTGCCCAAACTCGTTAGCCTATTAACATTCCTCTTTTCCTCAGTGGCTATTTCACTTAACTTGTATCTTAGTCTATTATCTACTTCAAACACCATCATACTCAATCCTTCTCCGCCTCTTCATTTTTGTACTACCTATTACACTCTTATCTTGAATTTCTATGTAATTTCTTCTTTCTTAGTGTACTCCCTTTCAATCTTTACTTGGTCATGCACATGACTGACTGGTTATGGTTATCATCAAATTGTCATTTTACCTTAGCATCCTGCTAATGTAGTACCCTTTGAAGTGGTTTCCAATTCCTTTATTCCTCTATTTCCATCTTTTAACAAGGCCTACATCTAGTCCAATACTTGTTTGTCTCATCCCCCCCCCCCCCATAGGGTGTTAGCCCTTTATTCTATATTTAACATCCTATTAGTTCTCCTTTTCCTTGCAAGTACACACTCTCAGCGAATCAGTAACCAATCTTAGCCATAACTACTCGCCATCTAAATTTATCTGATCGGTTGCACTTATTCGTAACGAGTCACATATCCTCATAACCGTACTGGTCCTGCATGGGCCTAAGCTTTCATCAAAAGGATCTTCATAGTTACTGTTCTTCCAAGATCACCCTTCTCCTATTATTCGTTTTCCCCATTTCCTCACCGTGATGGTATCTAGCGCCAATTTTTTTCTTATTCTCAAAATCTGCCTTGATTGTTAATGTTCCTCCTTCTCTTTGCCATATAACCACTCGGTCTTTAGACAAACTTGTTTTAAACTACAAATTCATCTTCTTAATGTAGGGTACATCTTATATCAATTTGCGACTTCCAACTCATTCGCCTACCACTACATAACTGATCTTTTCATAGCATCACTCACACCCTTCATTAGGTATTTAGCCTTATATTAACTCAATAATCTTGTGACAAGAGGATTTCTGAAAAAAGAATCTTCCTGTACCTTAGTCCTAACTTTGTCTTACATCCATATCCTTATACTCATACCTCCGTACAATATCCTTGCCCATATATGTTATATGATAAAAGGCCCTTATTGATATCTAGCTCTTTTAGCACGCACATCGTTCCCATACCTCGTCTACCCCTTTGTACTTCTAAATTATTAGCTTATTTATACTCAAGGGTCATGGATAATTATATACTTATCCCTACAACTTCTTACTTCAAGAAGAAGTTACCACTCCCGTCTAATCATACTAACGTGTCATTAATGAAACACTTTGAAAGGTTTAATAAACTCGAGTTTCGCCCCAATCCAACCCGCAATATAAGGGATAACACATAGCAATGTAGAACTCAGAACAATCAATGCATATACACGATGAGAGAATGCTAACAATTTACCTGTGAAAGCATCGGGGGAGGTTTCAAAATCCTATCGTCCAACTAGTGCATAGATTCGGTTTTGAGGACTACTTAAACTGGATGCTCCTCCCCTACCTCTACCACGACCTGCTGGCACTTGCGAACCTTTCCCTACCGGGCGTACTGACAATAAAGAACCAACCGCTGATCCTGTGGGCTGAGCGTTATTTCTGCCATTCCTCAATGGACAATCGCGTATCACATGGCCAATCTGACCACAGGCGTAACAAGCACATGAACCTAAGCAGCACTGTCCAGAGTGTGGCCTACTACACCGACCACACCGGGGTGAAGGTGGTCTCACCCGGCCTGGATCATCGCTATACCGAAAACCTAAAATTTTGGAGCGCTGGCCCGATCCAGAATAAATAAGATGATCAAATCTCTTGCCCGTAAATCGAGAAGGTGCACTGGCCACTGATTGGCTTGAATGTATGTAATACTATTGCCTTTGACTCCCCTAAACCCGCTAGCTGCACTGGAAGATCTGGCCCTCTTACCATTCTTTCTATCAGAATCACGCTCGCCCCTCTGCAGCTACTGTTCTTCCTCAAATTCTGGGCAAGGGCCTGAATACGAGAAATATCCATCCCATCCTAGAGCAAGGCTGTCAAGCACTCCTTAATCAAATGAGGACCCAAACCACTCACGAATCGATGTACACGGTCCCCCATATCGGCTAACATGGCTGGGGCATACCTAGCCAAAGAATTAAAGCGAAGACTATACTCTCGAACACTCATACTCCCCTATCGGAGATTCAAGAACTTGTCGGCTTGAGCTCGCCGAACCTCCAGGGGAAAGTAATGTCGGAGGAAAGCTTCCATGAACTCTTGCCATATTGAGGGAGGTCCATTCGCCCCTCTCGAAAACATTCAAGTGTTATACCAGTGAACGGCCATATCCCGCAATCTATAGGACGCCAATTCAACTGACTCAGTATCAGAAGCATGCATTAATCTCAACGTCCCCAACATCTCATCTATAAATCCCTGCAGGTCTTCATCTGGCTTTGACCCACAAAATTTTGGAGGATTCAGACTAATAAAATCGCGGGCTCTTGCACTACTCGCTCTATCACATTGGCCCGCACTTTGTCGCTGAGCCTGAGCGGCAACCAACTGAGTCAACAACAGAATAGCCTCGATCATCTGCTGGCCCAGGATATCTAGTGGAGGAACTGGAGGTACTGGGGCTGGATCTGAAGCCCCGTTATGCTCCTCGGGTAGGGATATAGTAGGAGAAGTCTGAGATGGAACCTCACTATGGGACTCGCCCTCTTCCATCTCTGTCGGTGGCTCCCGTTCAGTCCTTCTTTCGGCTACCGTCTTGCCCTTCTGGGCTGCTATAGTCTTCCTCTTCATAGGCATTACTGAAATCATAACACGCAATTAGGAAAAAGAAAGACCTGATATCATGGCTCTATCGCACGATCTAAGATTAGAAGGAAAGGTCAATCATTCCTAAATGCCCTGCAACCTCCTGTTTATAAGTGTCGCGAGCTTTACACCCATAAACAAGACTCTACTGGACACGACTGGTAGACACTCCCTAGGACAAACTGCTCTAATACCATTTTTTCCACGACCCAACCAGAGGGCAATGACGGGCACCCGGAGCTAACACACTGAGCACCTCTAAACATACATCTCATAAACATTTCTAAGTGGGCCACATAGGCAACTAGTGAATATCATCTCTAAAATAGTTATCAACAGCTATGTCCATAAGTGTAGGCCAACAAGGATACCAAATATTATACAACAATAAGAACTAATGACAATTAAGGAACATCTAGCTACATACATCTGTCTACGAGCCTCTAAACAGAATACGTATGACGATAAGGACCAATACCAAAAGAATGCAACTCCGAAGTATGTGGAGTGGTCCTGAGAATCCTCTCATAAATCACCTACGGGTCAAATCTGTGTACCTATTTACCTGCGGGCATGAACGCAACGTCCACAAGAAAGAACGTCAGTACGAACAATGTACTGAGTATGTAAGGCATGAATATCAGCATAATAAGAAATATAGAACATAACATGAGATAAAGATAACCTGCAGATCTGATTGCCTCATACGACGGATACCATGCACACTTAGCTTTCTTTAAAATAAAAACATTCCTCATATATATAAATAATAGTGCTGCGAAACGTGCAGTCCGATCCATAAATAAATAATAGTGTTGTGGAACGTGCAGCCCGATCCATAAATATTGTATCTTGCTGTGGAATGTGCTGCCCGATCCATATATCATATCATCATTTTACATATATATTGCCGCGGAATGAACGGGCCGATCCATTAATCCCATATATCCCGCGTCCGGGCATCTCGTGTCCGGGACGATATCCAGCAAATCAGATGGCTATGCGTATATAACACCTCACCTTTCCTGTTACCCCATATGTATATGTGTATATATATATATATATATATATATATATATATATATATATATATATATATATATAACATAAGTAGCATGCATGAGAGCCTAAGTAAAAGTTATCACTTTATCGGAGTGACGTAAGGTCGGTAACCTCCTATGTATATTATAGAACAATTATCATCGCTTTACCACACCTTGAAGGAACAATGATTATAAGGTGAGATCAACAACAATGAGTGGAATCAAGAAAATCAAGAAATAAGCTCAATAATCTCATCTTAGCATTAAAATCATAAACTTTGAAACTTCTAGGAATAGGATCATCATCATCATTTTCATCATGGAAATATAATCATCTTTAGCGTCATCATGAATCTTTAGCTCTTGGAAATGAGGACATTATGGAAGACTTGTATGGATTCACAAGAAAGAAGTCATCATTGTCATCATGGTCCTCATAGAAAATATCTTGTCTTTAATATCATAAAACCTTGAGAATCATGAACTCCTAGGTTTTCGGAAACAAGAATGTTATGGAAGACATATATGGAATCATAACATAGGAATCATGCCTTTAGAAAGAAAGGGACAAGCCTTACATAACTGATTGATTTCCTACCACTTAACGATTTATCTCCCGATCTCATAATTCTACATTCGAGAGAAGTCATACTATGGTTAGATTTATAGTCATGTACCTATCTCAAATCTTTAAATTAAACTTCTTTAGAATTCTACAAAAATTCGGGCAACATCTCCCTAGTTTATATGCCTAGCCCGAAATCACGATTCAGCAACCAGCAACAAAAATAACCATACTAACATCAACAACAACATTATCAATAGCCAAGTATTCCATAAAACATCCCACACGATGTTTATCTAATATTTCCACCAACAAATTTACTATACGACCATTTAATAGTTCTATCTCCTAATTAAACTTAAATCAATACCAATAAGGAAGAATTCATACCTTATTCTCGCTAGAACCGTGATATCTTTAATATCCACCTTGGATTCAAGTCAAAATCCCTCGTAATATGATATTATAGTTGTAACTATATGCTGTCCGAACCGAAATCAGGGGGTTAGACTTGATTTGGACTTAAAATTTGGTGTTGGAAGTTGGGGGAGAATTTTCCAGAAAGTTAGAGAGGTCTTTGGGAGTGTTTGAATCAGAAATAAGGGGTTAATCCCCCTTATATAATGTTCCCGATTCTGTCCTAACCAACTTAAAAATTACTCAGTGCGTTCACGCTGGGTATTGGCGCATTCACGCTGGGTCATCTGTCACCCTTTCTGCGTGTTCGCGCCATCTCCTTGCGCATTTGCGTAGAGCATTTTTTTGGCCTACCATCCCAACTTGTAACATCCATATCTCCTTGGTCCAATACCGTATCGATGAGCGGTTTATTGTGTTAGAAACTAGAATTCATGAACTCCACTTTAGGCTCTTGTTTTGCCTCAAAACTCCTCATTTACTAAAAGATATTCCTTCCTCAAGTAGGGCCAAAATTACCCCTCATATTCTCTCCATCATCCAACAAACTTAATTTCCTTGATTCACTTGCCCTTCAAATCCTTCTATCGTTTATTATATGAACTTAAACCCTCATAACATAAGATAAGCGCATCAAATCTCATGTATCATTGGATGTAACTCTAATGTCCATACTTGAAATAGCCAACACTCATAAATCTCAATGTACAGAGCCACGGGGTGTAACAAATGGATTATGAGTTAGCTTTACCACCATGCCTGTCAGGTGTTCATCTGGTATTTCATGTGTCCATGCTAAAGAGGTACCATTCAAACAGTTGTTATATCATTTGTTGGGACATCGTGTTGCTTGATGATAATTTGTCTTATGAGGAAGAGCCTATAGCGATCTTAGATAGGAAAATGAGAAAGTTGAGATCAAAAGAGATAGCTTCAGTTTAGGTGCGATGGCAACCTCCTGTTGAAGAGGACACATGGGAGACCGAGTCTGATATGCGTACCAGATATCCCCAGTTATTTACCAACTCAGGTACTTTTTCCCGTTTCTTTTCCTTTGTCGTTTGAGGAGGAACGATTATTTAATTGGCATCTGATGTAACAACCCGTTTAGTCGTTATTGTTGTATACGGTGAAAACCGGATATGAGTCTCCGGAGAAACTATGGATCGAAGGAAGAAAAGGGCCGGGAGTTCGCACGAGGGGCGTCACACCTTCCCGGATAAGCGCTTTAATCGAAGCTGAGCAGAGGCGCCCTTTGGCCCGATTTCTATGCCACCGATGGTTCGGGGACTCTTCCTGAGGGTTCATCACCGTTGATCCGGACAACCGTTTGCCCGTGTATCCGTTGGTCCGTTATGACCGTTGCTGAAGCGCACCAGTGGTGTCACGTCATGGTCGGCCACCAAGTATGCGTGTGTCAGACGGCGCCGTCAGTCCAATCCCACCAAATCCGTGCAGGGGCTGTCCTTTTTATTGATATTTTATTGATTCATATTGTATGAGGCCCATGGGCTCACTGCTATAAATAGGGCATATCCACCTCCCTTAAGGGGGTTAGGCTATTATTACTTTCCAAGAACATTTGTAATAGAGGAACTCTTGTATACTAATTCTTCCATCATTTAATTCGGCCAAGGCCGCCTGTTATTGTGATTAGTGCATTTCATCTATCAAGTATCATACATTGCTCACAAACCTTTATATCGCTAACCTTCAAATATTTTGTTTTCTTTGTCTAGTATACATCAAGAACAAATCACATATCCTATACCCACCTATAAATTTAATTGATTACCCGAATCCGGGGTAAACAGTTTGGCGCCCACCGTGGGGCTAGGATAATAGTGGTTTTTGGCCTTGATTTCTACCATATTCATCAAAGCCAAAAACGTCACTACCCATCTCTGTGAAAACGGTCCAAATGGCTGACATCGAGCAATCCGGTCATGTCAATAATACCGAGATTGTGGCGGAAAACGAAGGGAGCGGACTGCGGGCATTGCCGAACCCCACTGATCCGAACCCCGTTGATTCAAGGGAAGGACTCAACCGGCAAAATACCGTAGATCAAGAGAACGCTGTCCCACCGGCAACCGACCCCCTAAACACTCATCATTCCGTTACATTGTCCTGGGATCGTGGCCGGGGAGAACCGGACGCACCAAACGATGGCATTAACTTGCGATTAATCTTTGAAATGTTGCAGGAACAAAGGGAGGCAATCGCCGAGCAAGGATTAGAGATTGCCCAACTGCAGAGCGGAAAGGGTGAAGCTGGGCCTGAAAAAGCTAAGGGTACAGCGGAAATCGGAAGGAACGAGCCACGGGTGGTCGAGAGTAATGATTCTGGGGCCGGTTCCTCTACCGAGGTTCTGAAGATGCTCGAAACTTTGGCGCAGCGAGTGGATTCCGCCGAAAAGAGGGTCAAGATGTACAACTCTCGGGTGGATCAGATACCGGGGGCTCCACCTTTGCTAAAAGGGCCAAACTCAAAAAGGTATGTTCAAAGGCCTTTTCCTCCGAGTGCGGCCCCCAAGTTGATCCCGAAGAGATTCAAGATGCCGGATATTCAGAAATACGACGGCACCACGGACCCGCATGAGCATGTGACCTCATACACCTGTGCTATTAAGGGCAACGATATGGAAGAAGATGAGATAGAGTCAGTATTGTTGAAAAAATTTGGAGAGACTCTATCGAAGGGGGCATTAACGTGGTACGACCATCTACCCGAGCATTCGATCACTTCTTTTGAAATTCTCGACGACGCCTTCGTCAAAGCCCATGCCGGTGCCATAAAGGTGCAGGCCCGTAAGGCTGATATTTTCCGGATAACCCAAAGGGACGACGAGCTACTGCGGGAGTTCGTCACCCGGTTTCAGAGGGAGCGGATGGAACTCCCCCCGGTGCCACAAGAGTGGGCCGCGCAGGCTTTCACAAAGGGCCTCAACATGCTAAGTTCGGTGGCTTCGACCAAATTGAAAGAACGTTTGCTAGAATACGAGGCCGTAACATGGGCCGACGTCCACAATCGGTATGAGTCAAAGATTCGGGTGGATGATGATCAATTCGAGCTCCCACCGGTAAGGATCAAAGTAAATAGAGGTTTCGAGGCACCAAGGAAGGGATACGAAACGAAGTCCGAATCATCGAAAGAAAGATTTCGGCCATATCCACATTCGGAGAGACAAAATGTCAGGTCAGAAAAGTTAATCGAGAGTCCAAGCCATTTCTCTGGACGGGGCAGCAAGCGGGTTGAGCACCCGTCGAACAGTCGGGGACTCTCGTTTAGGAGCGATGCCGGAAGTTCCGCCAGTAATAAGGTTCCGCCAAACATTTCGGAGTACAACTTCAACGTTAGTACTTCGGGACTTGTCTCGGCTATTGGGCGTGTCCCCGATGTAAGATGGCCTAAACCATTGAGGTCAGACCCGGGTCAGCGGGATCCAAGCGTAGTGTGTGAATATCACGGAACCCACGGTCATAGAACCGAAGATTGCCGCCAATTGAGAGAGGAGGTAGCCCGGTTATTGAAAAATGGCCACCTCCGAGATCTGCTGAGCGAGCGGGCCAAAAATCATTCTAAGGAAAGGGAATCTTATCAAAGGCCCGAACCTGTCGAACCCCAACATACGATCAACATGATAGTGGGGGGCATTGACGCCCCTCGAGGGCCGGTAATGAAGCGGACGAAGATTTCTATTGTTCGTGAGAAGCGCACTCGAGGTCATTCGACCGAGGGATCTATCTTCTTTAATGACGAGGACGCGGAGGGCATCATCTAACCCCACAATGATGCGTTGGTAATTTCTGTACTTGTCTTTAAAACTAAGGTCAAACGTATTTTGGTTGACCCAGGTAGCTCGGCCAACATCATCCGATGGAGAGTGGTTGAGCAGTTGGGACTGCTCGGTCAGATTGTACCAGTGGCCCGAGTGTTAAGCGGGTTCAATATGGCAAGTGAAACCACGAGGGGAGAGATCTCGTTGCTCGTAAACGTGGATGGCACCATTCAACAAACGATGTTCTATGTGATCGAAGGGGACATGAAATATAACGCGTTATTGGGCAAACCTTGGATACATGGTATGAAGGCGGTTCCTTCAACACTGCATCAGTTGTTGAAATTCCCCACTCCGGAGGGGGTGAAAACCATCTGGGGCGAGCAGCTCGCAGCAAAGGAAATGTTCGCAGTAGATGAGGCAGCTTCCCGGCCTGAGAAGCCGGCTCAGTAAGAGATGGGTACATACGGAGGGGAGGTCCCCCAATAGCAACTAAAGTATACTGGACCAGGTCCAGTGCACGAAGAGGACGACTTCGGGATGCCCAGATCCTTTGTCATGCCGGATGACTCGGACGCGACCAAGTCAACCGTGGAGGAGCTGGAGCAGATCATCTTGTTTGAGTTCTTACCAGACAGAAAGGTATACCTGGGCACGGGGCTCCCCCCGGAGCTCAGGCGTAAGTTAATTGAATTTCTTCGAGCTAACGCCGATTGCTGTGCATGGTCGCATATAGATATGACAGGTGTATCACCGGAGATAGCATCACACAAACTCAGCTTGGACGGGAAATTTCCCTCGGTCAAGCAAAAAAGGAGGCCCATGTCAGAGCCAAAGCACGCCTTCGTGAAATACGAGGTAACGAAGATTTTGAATATAGGTTCCATCCGGGAAGTGAAATACCCGGATTGGCTTGCTAACGTGGTGGTGGTGCCCAAAAAAGGTAATAAACTTCGAATGTGTGTCGATTATAACGATTTAAACAAGGCATGCCCGAAGGATTCATTTCCATTGCCTCACATCAACAAAATGATCGATGCGACGGTCGGGCACGAAATGTTATGTTTTCTCGATGCTTACTCCGGGTACAACCAGATCCGGATGCACCCGGAGGACCAAGAGAAAACATCCTTCATCACCTGTTATGGGACGTACTGTTATAACGTCATGCCTTTCGGATTAAAAAAAGCCGGTGCAACTTACCAACGCCTAGTTAATGGGATGTTCGAAGAAAAAATAGGGAAAACGATGGAAGTTTATGTTGACGATATGGTTGTTAAGTCCCTGGAAACAGAGGACCATTTAAATCATTTGCAGGAAACCTTCGATGTACTCCGCAGATACAACATGAAGCTCAACCCCGAGAAATGTGCCTTCGGTGTCAGGTCTAGTAAGTTCCTGGGATTCATGGTGTCAAACCAGGGAATAGAAATCAACCCGGATAAGATCAGGGCCATCGAGGACATCGAGGTCGTGAACAACATAAAAGGGGTGTAGAAGCTCACCGGGCGGATAGCGGCGCTGAGTCGCTTCATTTCGAGGTCCTCGGACAGGAGCCACCGTTTCTTCGCTTTGCTCAGAAAGAAGAACGACTTCGTTTGGACGCCGGAGTGCCAAGAAGCCCTAAGGGAATTGAAGAAGTATTTATCCAGCCCCCCGTTGCTGCACACGCCGAAGTCCGATGAGCCACTCTTCCTCTATTTAGCAGTCTCCGAAATGGCGGTAAGCGGCGTTTTAGTCCGAGAAGAATCAGGTACGCAATTTCCTATCTATTATGTAAGTAGAACTTTGGGGGATGCGGAGACCCGTTATCCCCATTTGGAAAAACTGGCCTTAGCATTGGTAAGCGCTTCCAGAAAGCTCAAATCTTATTTTCAATGCCACCCCATATGTGTGGTAACCACTTACCCTTTAAAAAGCATCATGCATAAACCTGAGTTATCCGGTAGGTTAACAAAATAGGCTATAGAAATTAGCGGTTACGATATCGAGTACAAGCCTCGGACTGCCATCAAATCCCAAATCTTGTGGCAGATTTTACCCCGGCCATGGTCCCCGAGGTCGAGAAGGAACTTTTGCTGACCTCGGGAAAGACCGCGGGCATTTGGTCTCTACATACGGACGGGGCCTCGAATCTTAGAGGTTCCGGCCTTGGGGTTGTCCTTAGGACCCCGGCCGCGGAGGTCATTCGACAGTCCATTAGAACTGCTAGATTGACTAACAATGAAGTCGAGTATGAGGCTATGATTGCAGGTTTGGAATTGGCTCGAAGCATGGGAGCCGAAACAATCGAGGCAAAGTGCGACTCGCTTCTGGTCGTGAACCAGGTGAACGGCGTATTCGAGGTAAAGGACGAACGGATGCAGCGGTACCTCGAAAAACCGCAGGTGGTGCTTCATCAATTTAAAGAGTGGACCATGCAGCACATACCGAGGGAGCAGAACAGCGAAGCCGATGCATTAGCAAACTTGGGATCCTCGGTTGAGGGAGAGGAAATCAACCTCGGGGCAACGGTGCACTTATCAAACACGGCCATAGAAACCGGGCACGCCGAAATATACATAATGGGCTTGACCTGGGATTGGCGCAATAAGTACATCGACTACTTGCGTGAGGGGAAGCTCCCAAAGGACCCGAAGGAGTCACGATCGCTACGAACCAAGGCTGCCCGCTTTTGCTTGGTGGATAGTCAATTGTACCGACGGTCCTTCCTCGGTCCTTTAGCTAAGTGTTTGGGCCCCGGTGAAATGGAATATGTGATAAGAGAGGTGCACGAGGGGACCTGCGGCAACCACTCCGGTGCACAAGCTTTGGTTCGGAAAATCGTCAGGGCCAGTTATTACTGGAACCGGATGGACGAGGACACGAAAACTTTTGTCCACAAATGTGACGGGTGTCAGAAGCATGCTCTGATGATTCATCGGCCCGGGGAGTTGCTGCATTCGGTCATCTCACCTTGGCCTTTCATGAAGTGGGGAATGGACATTGTTGGTCCGTTACCTCGGGCACCATGTAAGGCCCGTTTCATTTTGTTTATGACTGACTATTTTCTAAATGGGTTGAAGCGCAGGCCTTCGAAAAGATAAGAGAAAAGGAAGTCATCGACTTCATATGGGACCACATCATCTGCCGCTTCGGCATCCCGTCTGAAATAACCTGTGATAATGGCCCCCAGTTCGTGGGTGGCAAGGTCAACAGTTTCCTCGAAGGGTTGAAGATCAAGAAAATCGTGCCAACCCCATATCACCCATGTGCAAACGGGCAGGCAGAATCAACGAACAAAACGATAATCCAAAATCTGAGGAAGAGACTTGAGGCATCGAAGCATAATTGGAGGGAAATACTCCCGGAGGTGCTCTGGGCTTACAGAACCACATCCAAATCAAGCACGGGGGAAACCCCATTCTCATTGGTTTACGAAGCCGAAGCCCTCATCCCCGTGGAGGTTGGCGAACCGACCCTCCGTTTCAGATATGCCACCAAAGAATCAAACGGGGAGGCTATGGCCGTGAAGCTCGACCTCGCGGATGAGCTACGCGAAGGAGCGTCGGTCCGCATAGCGGCACAAAAACAGAGGATGGAAAGATATTACAACCGAAGAGCCAACTTTCGGCATTTCCAAGTGGGGGACTTGGTTCTTCGAAAAGTCACATTACATACAAAGAACCCCAACGAGGGAAAGCTAGGACCAAACTGGGAAGGACCGTACAGGGTAACCGGTGTAACGGGCAAAGGATCATACCAGCTGGAGTCCATGGATGGGCAATGCCTGCGCAACAACTGGAACATAGCCAATCTAAAAAGATACTACTGCTAAGGTATGATCTTCCCACATACTTTTTGTTAACCGTATTTTTCTTTTGCAGGAAATCAAGGACAGCACAAAATTAGAAATTTAGGACTGAAAGCACGTGTTGCACTCTTTTCCTTAGTGCGGTTTTGTCCCGAAATGGGATTTCCGACGAGGTTTTTAATGAGGCAACAAGTACAGCGTGCTACGCAACAAAGATGAAGGGCCAGCACTCGGACATACGAGGTCACACCTTCCGAGTGGGGGCTTGATAACACTCACCCGACCTCGAAGCTCGGATAAGTATTAGGGGGGGGGGGGGCACAACATCCTCATCCAAGCACGCCACGATAAAGAGAAACGAAGAAGCTCAGCATTTGCCACGGCAAAAACGAAGGCTGGCCACCGGTCATCGCCTTCGATGTAAGGACCAAAACGATCATAATGAATCGTGTCCCATTCAGCATTAGCCACGGCAAAAACGAAGGCTGGCCACCGGTCATCGCCTTCGATGTAAGGACTAAACGATCATAATGAATCGTGTCCCATTCAGCATTTGCCACGGCAAAAACAAAGGCTGGCCACCGGTCATCGCCTTCGATGTAAGGACCAAACGATCATAATGAATCGTGTCCCATTTAGTGTTTGCTACGGCAAAGATACAAGAAATAAAAATTCTCATATGTACGAACATTTACAATACAAAGACCATGGCATTGGTCGTATTTTGGCGTTGTCCAATTTATACGCCCTACACCGGGCACTGTGGTCGAAATTCGACAAGGTCAACGAGGTCATTACGAACCGGTCACAAAAAATGCCGATCCTAAAGAGGCGCCTATCACGGGCACGGAAAGATCCGAGGTCACAAAACATCTTAGTAGGCCCTACGGGCAGAATTAATCAATGACTACGGGTCATCTTGTCCGAAAAATAGACCAATAATTCAAAGCAAAATAAAAACAAGCACTCAAATGAAGAAACAAGAAAAGTGCAATTTTCATATATACAAAAGGTACTTTTACAAAGAACACTTTCACGTAAAAGGTCAAAAAGCCAGCAAAGGCAAAAGGGAAAAGCCAAGTAAAAATCCTATGTTAGATGACTGGAGGCAGAATGATCGGACTCGGTTCTCTCGGAATCGTCTGAATCAGACCCGAGGGCGTGGTTTTCCTCCTCCTCCATTCCTTTGGCCTGGTTTATCAGGGCCGAAAGATCGGAGAATCCGTGCTCGGCTTCTTCGAGGGTGAGCCGCCGAGACTTCCACTTCTCGTACTCGGCGACGATGGCAGTATGAGCCTCGGCCGCCTCCACGCCTTTCCAGGCTTCTTCTAAATCAGCCTCTGCTTTAGCTAACTTAGTCTCCAGCTCGGCCCGGTTCGCCACAACAATATTCCTCATGTGAACAGCAGCTTCTAGCTCATCCTTAAGAACATCGTTGGCGCTCACCGCCTCCTCCAGCTCGGCTTTTAAGCCCTCACATATCCGAGACCGCTCCTCGGCTTTCCCTTCGAAAACTCTCATACATTCTTTATACAGAGCGGTGTCGGATTCCAGTAGCCGGTTCCTCTCGGCTAGGCCCGCTGCATCAGCCTTCACCAAATCCAGTTCCCCCTGGAGTTGGGATACGGTGGTCTCCAGCTCGTCCAGCCTCGACGAAAAATGGGCTTTGTCTCGGCTAAGGCCAATCTTCTCAGTCTCGAGGCTTCGGTTATAATCGGTCATGGCGAACAATTCACTCTTCAAACAATGATTTTCGTCCTTGACCGCATCGATCTCGGGACGAAGGTTGGCAAGAACAGCCGCCCGACCCAACTCTTCCTCTTTTTCTCGGAGAAGATGCTTATATTTCTCCGTTTCTCGGCCTTGGGCATCTAGTTGGCCTCGAAGATTGTCCATCTCGTGTTGGGCACGGATGAAGGCCTCATTAACCAGTATCACACTCTGCAAGAAAAACAAACATGAAGAATCAAACAAAGTGAGCATAAAGCCTGCTCATATATAAGGGTGGCTGAGGGTCTTACCCGGTTTCCCGCGTGCATGCCTTCGTTCATAAGGCACTGCCAGGTGAACCCGGTCATTTTACGCTTGGCCGAGTCGGAGACAAGAGGCCGTAAATAGCTTGCTACTCCCACCGGGCGCGATAGAAAGCCGCAATCCTCGGGAACAGTGATTACGGCCGATCTAGTCCTTCTTGGTTCTACACTCGGGGCTGGGAAGATGGTCACCAGGTTATCTCTAGAGCCAGATTCTGACTGTTGGTTAGCCGGCCTCGTGGCCCGAGGAATTGGCAGATGGCCGAAACCCGCAGTTTCACCGGTAGCAGGAGGAGTGGTTGAAAATATATCTTCAAAATATTCAGCCCTCGGAGCTGGGGTAGATGAACTTGGCGTGGACTCAATGTTTCTGGCAAAGACCGGGGGCTCCGCAGTGGAAACAAGTTCATGGTCAGGAGACGGATGAGCGTGAATGGGGGCTTCGGTCTCCGGAACTGGGGCAGTTCTTTGATCGGCTGCAGTGACAGCCGTTTCCCCGGGTCCCTTCCTCCTCTGCAGGGGAGTATCTTCCGGAGAAGTTTCACCTGAAATGTCGACAAAATCAACTGACCGGAGAGGATCCGGGGAAAGGATTTCTTCCGCACCTGAAGGAAGAACGGAAATCAAGAGACCTTCGTTGACAGAAGGCAAAGGCGGAACGGAGGCGGTCTCCTCGGGTACTGGAGCCGTTGACGGAGCTGGGTCGACCCTCCGAACTATGATGTCGGGCTCCGCTTCTTCTCTCGAGGGCCGGGCAACACTTCTTGCCTTCTTCTGTTTGGGCGGTTCCCCCTTTTCGGAGGGTCGTTTCCTTTTGGCAGCTTCGGCAAGAACACGGGAAGAACCCGCCGTGTCGAACGCGGACGCCGGAGCAAGGGAAGCGACCCCCGACTCCGATACGGATGCCACCGATCCCTTCGGCAAACCTGAACGACAAAGGCATAGGCAGGGTTGAGAAACTGACGACCGCGAATGGCTAAAGATGCAACAGAAACGAAGGAAAGTCAAACGTTACCATGATTTTGAGCAATCCATCGACCACGTGACAAATGGGCCCATGTTCGGTCCTCATAGGGAAGCTGACCGAGGAGTGTCGTGACCCATTCACTCAGATCACGAATAACCGGGGGAAAAAATCCGTTTGCTGCAAAAAATAAGGAAAGGGCAATAAGGAAACAACACTAAAAACGGCTAAACAAGTAAGGACGATTGCTCAAAGGATCGAACTTACGCTTGTCGTTCCACTTCTCCGGAAAAGGTAGATGAGCGGCCGGGATTATGTCCTCGGTTATTACCCGGACATAGCGTTCTAGCCACCCCCTGTCCCGGTCTTCGTCCATCTTCGAGAAGAACGGGTTCCGGCTACGCTTGGTTAGTTTTATGACACCGCCCCGGAATATTCTCAGAGAATACAGGCGTATTAGGTGGCCCAGCGAGAATTCCTTCTCGGCTCTGTTGGCCAGTAGCCGGAGGCAAGCAATGACCCTCCAAACGATTGGGCCGATCTGTGCCAAAGTCACACCATAGGTCCGGCGCATATCCAGTATAATCGGATCAATCGGGGGGTCGAGTTTAAGGGTAAAGGGATAAGAGTACACGTACAAGAACCATTCCCGGTGGTCGGTAATGGATTCATCCGGCCCGGGTGCAAAAACCCTCACTGGGCGTGTGTTCCACCCGCAGTCTGCCCGGACTATGTCAAGCTTATCCTCGGTTATGGAAGAAGGATATCGCCTTACGTCGTATCCCCGGTCTGAGACGGCAGAGGGCTTTTCCACCTCGAGGTCTTTATTGAAGTTAAATTTGGCTGGTATAATATCTGAGGCCGTAGTCTCGGGGTTACTCCTTTGTTTAGTCGGAGACACAGTCTCGGCCCTCGGGGATGAAACCGAGGGAATTTCGGGAGAAGTGGTTTCAGACATATTATAAGAATGAAGGGAAGGGAATTTCGGAAGATAATGCAAAGGAAACGAAGGAAACGGTGATTTGAAGAGCAACTGGAGCAAAAGGCAGTTGGCGAGAATGGTGACAAAATTAATCTCCCTTTCACGTAAACATAAGCGAGGATTTAGTAGTAGATTTGTTGTAGAAAGGATGAAGGTAGAACATAGAGGAGAGAAAAAACGAAAGAGAAGATCGTAAAAGTGAAAAAATGAGGAGATGAGGGGCTTTATATAGGCATAAAGAGGGGAACGGTTATCGAGGAGGGCCAATCGGGGATCGCCACGTGCCCCATCATTAATGCGAAGCGACCCGAAATGACGTGCAAAAGGCGGTTGGCAGGAGCGGACCATCCGGAGCAGGACACGTGGCCGTCGAAGGAAAAGGTGTGACGCAACTATTCCTGCCAAAATAAGGAGATAAGAATAGGCTATTCGGGAGGTCGGTTGTATGATTCATTCACTTCCTGTTACTCCGATGGATCGTTGGCCCGGGAAGTGTGGGGGCTATCTGTATATGGTGAAAACCGGATATGAGTCTCCGGAGAAACTATGGATCGGAGGAAGAAAAGGGTCGGGAGTTCGCACGAGGGGCGTCACACCTTCCCGGATAAGCGCTTTAATCGAAGCTGAGCAGAGGCGCCCTTTGGCCCGGTTTCTATGCTACCGATGGTTCGGGGACTCTTCCTGAGGGTTCATCACCGTTGATCCGGACAACCGTTTGCCCGTGTATCCGTTGGTCCGTTATGACCGTTGCTGAAGCGCACCAGTGGTGTCACATCATGGTCGGCCACCAACTATGCGTGTGGTAGACGGCGCCGTCAGTCCAATCCCACCAAATCCGTGCAGGGGCTGTCCTTTTTATTGCTATTTTATTGATTCATATTGTATGAGGCCCATGGGCTCACTTCTATAAATAGGGCATATCCACCTCCCTTAAGGGGGTTGGGCTCTTCTTACTTTCCAAGAACATTTGTAATAGAGGAACTCTTGTATATTAATTCTTCCATCATTTAATTCGGCCAAGGCCGCCTGTTATTGTGATTAGTGCATTTCATCTATCAAGTATCATACATTGCTCACAAACCTTTATATCGCTAACCTTCAAATGTTTTGTTTTCTTTGTCTAGTACACATCAAGAACAAAGCACATATCCTATACCCACCTATAAATTTAATTGATTACCCGAATCCAGGGTAAACAATTGTGTTTTTGACCCATTAACTCCCGTTGACCTTTCCCTGAGCCCTGCTAGTATGATTTTGATCTTTGGATATAGGTGGCACATTTCTCGAGGTAATCGAGCGAGTTTTATAATGACTTATGAGAAATAGAACCTTAGAGTGAAAAACGGTTGGCCGGTAGTTGACTATTGGGTAAACAGACCTTTATCAGAAATCTGCCAATTCTGTGAGGTCTAGAGGGTCGATTATGACTTGGTGGGAAGTTTAGTTCAGTTTCTGAGGAACTCGGGAAAGTTTGGGTTAATGGTTGGAAAGTTAGTTTTGGGAGATTGGATGTTGACCCAGTCAAATAGACATCTGATGGAAATTTCAAGACCACGAGTGAGTCCATAGCATTTTTTATGTGTGTGTACATGTCTGGTTTATACCTGGGAGGTCTCGGGTGATTGTCAGGATTTGGGAAGGACTTGGTGAAAAAAATAGGAAATTCTAGTTTCTGGTATCTCACCCCAGCGAGACTAGGTGTGCCCCGACCGAACCGCCTCAGTGGAGCCTGGTCCACGGCCGCGGAAAGTTGGATTCCTTGGGAGTCCACAGCGGACGGTATTCCGCTGGAGCAGATGCCCAGTAGCGGACGTTTTTCGCTACGGCGGAAACCGCTGTTCCAGAATTCATTAAATGCTAAGTTAAACCCTTCATTTCTCATTCCCAAAAATTATTTCTCCTAAGTGTCTCAAGGGCGATTTGAGGTGTTTCTGAGTGAATTCTTCTTGAGCTAAGTCTCTCTAACCTTGTTATCCATTATTTACCTTTCCTAAGCTTAAATTAATGGTGGAAATCTAGAAAACTAATGGAAGAATATGAGTCTTGGCCTTAACTTTGTTATTTGAATTCTAGGCTTCAATTGTGAAATTAATTGATGGATTTGACTAATCTAAGCATGGAATTTCTTTAATTAGTAACCAATAAGCTTGAATCTTTCATTCTAGTTGATAAATTGAATATGGAAAAGTTAGGGTTTATGCCTAAATTGGGGGTTTTGCTTTGAATGGTGAAATTGATCAATACTTGAGCTAAATTAGCAATTGGAGAGTACAATTGGATTTCTAGAATGTTGGGTTACCTATTCCATCTTTGAAATACTCATTTTACCCTTGTAGGCCTGATTTCACTATTTTCCTTAGTTGTTTTTTATTCGGACGAATGTATAGCAATATGGGTACCGTTGTTTCCCGTTTCTAACTTAGAATTCGATAATGGCTAGACTTTGAGTATTCAGAGGCTCTTTGAAAGGGCAAGGCTCAGATCTGATTGTTCGTGGCACCAGCTCGGCAGCGAGGTAGGTTACGTCTTACCTTTTGGTTAGACTCTAGTTAGCGAAGCGTATGTAAAGTTAGTTATTGACGAAGAAAGCATGTTACACCTTCGGGTATGAAGTTGGGATGGAATCCTTAGGTTGGTATTGTTGTTTATTTGTGGGCTTATCGCCTCTTGTTGTGTATTGGTTTGTTGCCATGTGTGTGGTATTGGACTTGTTACTTGGTCGCCATATTGTGGTTGTGAAATGGTTGCCTCTCACTTATCTCAACATTATCATTGAGGAAGGAAAGAACTTGATTCGATATAAATATTGTGATATGTGTCCACGTAGAGGCACGATTGGGATTTGATGTGATTACACTTGATCTTGATATTATGCATTGCAATCGTACTCATTTTCATGATACATTGATATGATCTGTGATTTGTATTGATGATGATAAGTGAGAGGGAAACATCTAATATTTTGGACAGACTTGATATAGTATCCATCTCTGGGCTGTGTGCGGAATGGCTAGTGATATGGAACCATCTCTGGGCTGTGTGTGGAGTGGTTGGTGTTGTGGAAGTCATCTCTAGGCTGTGTGCGAAGTGACTAGTACATGGACCTCGCAGGTCCCCCATGGGTCATGACTATTGAGACGTGGAAGTTATCCATCTGTAGCATTTGTGTACGGAGACAAACATTTGGCCAGTGCATATCATTGCAGTGTATATGCACTCATTACTTCATTCATATATTACATTGATTCTGCCTTGATATTCCTATTACTGCGTTATTTGTTCTTGGACTGTGTTGTGATTGTACTTGATTTTTAGCATGCCTATCTTCAGTTCCTTTCTTTTATATGTGTTATGAAACTGTTGTCGGCCTATGATATACCTACTAGTACATAGAGTTTGAACAGATACTACCTTACTATACTTTTTTTTTAGTGCAGATTTCGTGACAGGCTCCACTTCTACCCCTCGAGAGTGATCCTGATGCTAGGCTTAAACGTGTCCAGGGTGAGCATCTGATGAGCCCGCTGCTCGGAGACTCCTCTACCTTCTGTCTTTTCTTATTCCCATTCTGAGACAGATATTTATTTCCAGACTTGTATTTCTAGACAGTTGTATTTAAATTCTCTTGTACTATTCAGACCAGATCTAGGGGTTGTATATTTAGATTTCACATTGCTATCTGTTTATGATTTTAGACTTGTATTGCTTCTCATTTATTGTTTACAGTGTTTGGATGAATGACTAAGGAACGGGTTCTCCTACCAGGTGAGAAAGGGTAGGTGCCCGTGCAATCCGTGATTTGGGTCATGACAATATACATGGATTTAAAGATCAAGAATATGTACAATCCTCAACGGTTAGAAGAATTATTAGAGGAAAGCTTTAGATTTACCAGGTAGGACGTTCATTTTCCTTTGTTACTTTCTGTGAGTATTCATGAAAATTTATATTCAAAAAGAAAAAAATATATTAAGCACCACTCTATATTGTATTTCTCATGTACTTTCAATAATTTGGATGAGGCACAAAAAATATGAAAGATTAAGAGATGAGGTTTTCGTACGAAACCATAAGCTCTGAGTGATCTTTGCTTGAAGTAGTCTCAAACATTAACATTTGATGCGTTAAATTTGTTGAAGTTGGTAGGGGTGGGCATAGTTTGGGCCAACTCGAAAATCTAAAAATTTTATTCCTTATATTTAACCCTACCCATATTATATGCGCTCAATACTAATTAGTCCAAAGGTCCAATTAATAGATAGTACGCGACACACATTATAATATTAAGTCCAATATAAAATTTTCTTCTAAATTAAATATAATATGGCTTGCAAAGCTGGAGTACTTCACTACATCAAGAATAAGACAACTTCCAACGAAATATAGGAAATAATGTAGAATTGAACTATGTGACTTGATATCTTTTGGTTTAGTGGTAACAATTTGTCACAACCCAACCGGAGGGCCGCGACGGGCACCTGGTGCTAACCCACCCGGGCACCTCTTATCATACTTTCACATTTACATCTAGGTGAGCCACATAGCTAATTCATACTTTCAATCCATTATTCATACTAACCCCATTGGGCAACGATACATACATATATATATATATATATATATATATATATATATATATATATATATATATATATATATATATATATATATATATATATATATATATATCACCATCAATAACAATGCCCATATCAATGTACATAAGCCGACGAGGCTAACAAAATGATATACACAAGACTAGCCGACAAGGCCAAATACATCTAACCATATACACATGTCTACGAGCCTCTAAGGAGAGTATGTCATATCATATAGGACCCCGCTATGCCCATAAATATGTACACAAAAGAATAAATACCAAAAGTTGTAACTCCGAATGAAATGGAGCTCCGCTATGTAGTCCCTGAGTAATAAGGCTATGGATCAAGTCTGTCTCCCTGGCCACCTGCGGGCATGACGCAGCGTCCACAAACAAAAGGACGTCAGTACGAAGAATGTACTGAGTATGTAAAGCATGATCAACATCATTATAGAAGCATAATAAGCAACATAAGAAATAGCATAAGATGGGAGGTAGTAGATCTAACGTCATAGACACTTACTTGCTTTTCATAGGGACTTTCCATTTCTAATGCGTGATTGTGTACATACATCCATATCTGTATCCGTACTCGTATCCGTACTCATTTACATTTCTTATCCGTAATCATATTCATATACATATTCATATTCATATACATAGCATACCCGACCACGAAGGTTCGGTGTTTCGCGTACCCGACCATGGCTAGGCTCGGTGATTATACATACCTGGCCCTACCAAGGCTCAGGGTTACACATACCTAGACCTAACAAGGCTCAGGGTTATCCGTACCCAACTGCAGTAGTGCGCGTGCAATACATATATATTCTACCCGATCATATAAGCTCGGGGTATCATCATAGTCATACATAGACACATATACATAAAAGCTCATAAGCATCTTTAACATTATTACTATCGTCGTTCATTACATCTATCCTTAGAGGATTACTCGTCATATGAGGAATTTAGTACAATCGTAACGTATCGAGAATTATGAGCTTAGTAGCTTTTGAAGATATCATCATTTGGAGGACATCATAGGCTCATAGAAGATTAGATATTTGGCCAAAGAACCATGCCTTATGAAAGAAGGGTTAGCCTTACATACCTTTCCATTCAACTATTCTACCACTTGCACGTTCTCCTTCAATGCTCACGTTTCTACCTTCATTAGAGTTATACTATCATTAGAAAATCGATAGCTTAGCATACATGACTAAAGCTAGAGAAAATTGGACAGCACTTCCCCTATTTCGTCAACTTCCACTATATCACAAAACAACTCCCAAACAACCACCATAATACCCACAGTATCATAATCAAGTATTCACATTCGATTTAGCCTTCAAAATCCATCCTTGTGTTCAACTTCATACCAATTTTTGCACATTTTCATATAATGCGTCTTCCTCACCATTATTACTTTCCATAGCAATATTATACCCATATTATACTAAGAATCATAACTCAAGTTAGCGTACTACTCAAAAACCTCATAAAAACTACATTTAGAACTCATCTTCCACTTTTTCCTTCTACCCAAGTTGTTCAACAAATAAACATTCTTGATAATATGTAATAAGTATGAAAACTAAACTTTTATCTCGTAAGAATGAGCTTTGGAGCAAGCTATCAACTTATATGAATACCCTAGCTTCAATATCCAAAGAATTCTTGGAGCTTATTAACCCTAGCAAGACCTCTAGCACATGGGTATCTTGATTCTTGCTCATTGATATTTAATCTCTCTTGGATTTTGCCTTGGATTAGTTTACGGAGTGGAAGAGAGTGTTTTTAGAGATCCTTTGGATCTGATTTGGTAAAATAATATGTCCAAATGAAGTGGAACGAAATATATAAAGCAGAACTTAAACTCCCGTCGGCCAATTTTGCTCCCATTTTGACGGGCCGTATAAATTCCTACGGACCGTCAAAATGGTCCGTAGAACTGCCCAGTCAAATATGGGTCACTGTGACCATTTGACGTTGGGCTGTGTCATTTTGACAGACGGCAGAATTTTCTGCGGGGCGTCAAAATTCCTGCGGGCCGTCAAATGGTCCGCAGAAATTTTCTGCTCAGACAGTCTATCGTAGAATAGCCATAACTTTTTACTCAGACGTCACATTGACGAGCGGTTTGTTGCGTTGGAAACTAGACTCGATGAAATCCAATTTGGAAAAACGAAACACACCAAAACTCCTCATATTCTAGGAGAGATGCCCCCACCAATTTGGACCAAAATTCTGCCCGAAAATTTACCAAGTTTTACCAAAGTTCCCACAAACTCAATTCCTTTATTTATTTGCTCTTAAATCCTTCCATAGCTCATTTCATGGGCTTAAACCCCTATAACCATAATATGGGAACATGTAATCTCATATATCCTAAGGTAACTCCCGTTTCCGCGATTAGGACAACTAACGTCTAACGAATCTCAGCGGACGAAACTACTAGGTGTAACATTCTCCCCCTCCTAGAAACATTCGTCCTCGAATGATAGACTCTTGGGGATTCTACAAAAATCTCGCCAGAGTTTCCCCTATAATATGGCACTACCATCCTGCACATCAACCCAAAATACATCGCCTCACATGGTTATAACAACCCGATAATAACCATGGCCACACACAACCAAGTAAACATCAAGAAAAGCATTACATACCTTAGGTTAATGGCGTCCCTGCCTGAATCTCTTTTGAAGGTGAAAATAAATGCAGGTACCTGGACTTCATGTCCTCTTCGGTTTCCCAAGTCATTTCCCCTCTATTATTATTATTTTTCCATTCAACTTTAACTGAAGCTACCTCGTTGGTTCTGAGCTTTCGTGCTTGCCTATCTAAAATGGCAATGGGGACTTCTTCATAAGTCAACTTTTCTGTCACTTGAACATCCTTTACTGGCACGATCCTCGTAGGATCTCCAACACATTTACGAAGCATCAAGACATGGAAAACTGGGTGAACTGACTCCAAATCCGTAGGTAGGTCTAATTCATAAGCCACTTGGCCTATCTTGCGTACAATCTCACAAGGTCCAATGTACCGGGGACTAAGCTTGCCCTTTTTGCCAAATCTCATGATTCCCTTCATTGGCGACACCTTCAAGAATACCCAATCTTTCACTTGAAATTCTAAGTCTCGTCGATCCTTTTTCTTGCTCAATAATGATATTAAGTTTTACATGGTTTACAAATCTATCCCACTTTCTTTCTTCCATATGACCATGATAATGGTATTGATTTACATCTGTAGAGTCTACATAAATTCAATCCGAGATGTCTTGTCATAGGTGTCCCTCGTCGACTCATTCAAGACTTCATAATTTTCGAGAATTTCATAACCCTCTGGTAAGCTGTTGGAAATTCGCTATAACCACAATGATATAAAAATGAAAGTTCCAAGGCACAATATTCTTCTGGTAAAACCCCCTTTATTCAATGATCCTATAGAATTCATAAGTAATCTAACCCACCTCAGGGATATTGTAGTTAACATATAAAATATACTTATATCACATCCAGAGTAATTGTCCTATTTGTCCTTAATGATAATTCTGACTCAACATTATGACTTAATTTACCATATATTCTCCCTCAACTAACCCGGAGTATCACAAATACACTATTCTTGTTTACCCCCTACTCCTCTTTGTACATACCCCATTGGTTTCATTCTCGATATGTAAATACTTACAGGCTACATAACCGTTCTTGTGTGATTCGTGTACGAACATCTAATCTTATCTGTAAACTTCCCTTCCTTTGGTCCATTCTATTTTACGTATCTCACATATACCAAAACTAGTTTGTCTATCTGATGTAACTTATCTCGTCATACTCTTTTCTCTCCTTTATTAGTCCCCTGATTATCACATCTTATATTCTATTATACAAAACTTTATGGCTCTTCTTATTTGTCACTTACAACTCGCAGTATCATTAACAAACGACTCTACTGTCAATTCCCTCACCTCTATTCCAGTATAGCATCGCTATCCTTTACAATATTCCTCAAGTTATTTGCTCCCAATGTCATGTTTTCAAGGTTTTCACGAATAATTTTCAGTACAATCTCAGATACCCGCTCGATTCTTGTTCACTTATTTACTATCTATTAGACTCATTTCTACATAACTTTCACTTTTTGTTTTAGAGTCTATATCTGTCACATCTTAGGATCCATCATTTCAATCTCTACACCTGTATTTTCCTTACTCACTTCCCCTCTTAAGGATCTTACTTATACCATTCTCAAATCCGTAACCTTACTTTAAATCTTGAATTCATATATCCCTTTCCTCAATTCCCTTATTATACTGCATCATATTCATGTCATCTCCTATAATTTAAAGCTATGGTAATTCATGTGTGAAGTCTTAACGTGCTCATCTCGCAATTTTGTAATCAAGTAATACAACCAACATAGCACCCCAAACAAGGATGTATTTTACTTAGCTCAACCGTTAGTTATGAGTCAATGTCTACATCCGCTCCAATTTACAACTTCTGTCTCATAGGGATACTCAAATAGTAGTCTATTTAGCTATCCGTACCATCCATGTAATGTCACTTATCCCGTTATTCGATACCTAGATTTCACTTATAGCGTCATCTTTCCCTTTTCTTCCCATCTCAATTTATTCCTCTCTTTCCTATAATCGACTTATAGTAACCGTAAATGCATTTTCCCTTAAACCTGCCATTTTTTTAAAGGATCTAAGTCTCATGCGTCACTAATACCCCTTATGCCTCATACTCCTTTACTCTTGTGCTGCACTCAACATTGATTTCAAAACCAATCATAATCATGTCGTAATTGTCGTTGCTGATAGCCTTACTTTATCGCTTTATCATCGTACGGTAAACTCGTAATTCATGGACACAGTTTTCTCTCCAACTTATTCCTTTATATACTTTACTCGTTCTGTCTTAGTGTAGGATATTCGTAGGAGATGCATCTTCCTTTTCTCATAATACGACTACTTCTTAAGGACGCGTACTTCATATATTTCCTTTTCTTTCTATACCCGTACTTATTCCTTTACATTTTTTCCTCCTCAATTATGTTATTACCTCCCTTTTTATAATCAATCCTTTATTCCTCGCACAAGGAATCCTATTCTTAACCCAGTACCGCTTTGTCCTTTAGAATATATTACCCCTATACAATCCGTTCTTCGCTTCCAAAACTTATTCTGTTCATTCTGATCATCCCCTCTCATTCTTATTATGATAATCCTTCTCCTAACAATCATTCTATTTCATTATTCATCTTTTCATAGTCTTGGTCTTTTGCATCCAGCCAAAGATATCACTCGTGATCTCGATTATACAAATCACCAACTGTTACTACTTTGCCATATCACTTTTCTCTGATTTCTATTTCAAGTTCACTTTGCTTGCTATCATTTCTGTCATTGAGGAACCTCTATGCTGGACTTTCCCCTAACAAGGTCTTATAAGCTTTCTCATCTACTGCCTCATGGCTCGCTTGTTGGTTTCACACTTGCATTCACTCTTTATTCATATGGAACATGTCACGTCTTTAGTCGTTTCCTCGCTATACTTTGTGTTACAGTTCTTGTTACGTTCTCATTATACCCTGATCATAATCATCTCTATAGAGTGCCACTTCTTGATCTCATTCGCAAGCCCACTTATAAAATAGAATAAACCTCGTGAAGTAAGCATACTTAACACGTTACTCTTTTTGATCATCCCTATTACACTTACCACATAAGTTATCTTACCAATGTATTCAAATTCGTTATAACCCTTCATATTCGTACCTCTGTCTCCGTGATGTTGTTACTTTATTTTGCTAATAGACCTATCGTATTTTACTTGTACTTATCCATCCAATCAATACTTCAGTATCACACTCTATTGGAGTTACCCTTTCTCTTCTATGCCATGTTTTAGTACTACCAGTCTCCTTAATTTACTCTAGTATTTCTCTTTACCATATCAATGTCGATCTTATAATTACCGTTACTATCAATTCAACAACATTTAACTCATCTCCTTTAAATTCTAGGAAAATTTCGACAGGGTTTCCTCTATATTTCTTACTATCCGAAAGCTGCACGCAGCAACTACCAATAATGCCTCACCGGGCTAATATACATATGACATACCTCAGCCGCACAGGGCTCCCAATTTCAAGTGAAGGTAGAAAGATGTCGAAACTCACCTAATATATCACACCTCAATATTCTTACCTTACCCGACATACATCTTTCGTACCGATGCTTACCTTTGTACTAATTCATTCAATTTGTTTAATTCACAAACTTATAACTGAATTTATCATTAAGAGATACATTTAAGCAATTACCCTGTTGTACTTACACTGGATTACCTCATGACAACCAATCCATTACAATATAAATACATATTCTAATAACGTATCCTCAACGAAGTGACTTACCTCTGTAACTTCCACCATCATCACTCGCTTCCTTCCGTCGATACTATTCTTCTGCTGAAATCAAGAGTTATTATAAGGAATCTCATTTTCTATGACTTAGCTCTATCGCACGATCTTAGATATGAAAGAAGGGTAACCATCCTAAATGCCTTATAGCCTCCTGTTTATAAGTTTGTCACGCAACACACCCATAACCAAGACTCTACTAGACACAGCTCGTAGAGACACCCTAGGACAGAACTGCTCTGATACCACTTTTGTCACGACCCAACCGGAGGGCCACGACGGGCACCCGGTGCTAACCCACCCGGGCACCTCTTATCATACTTTCACATTTACATCTAGGTGAGCCACATAGCTAATTCATACTTTCAATCCATTATTCATACTAATCCCACTGGGCAATGATACATATATATATATATATATATCACCATCAATAACAATGCTCATATCAATGTACATAAGCCGACGAGGCTAACAAAATGATATACACAAGACTAGCCAACAAGGCCAAATACATCTAACCATATACACATGTCTACGAGCCTCTAAGGAGAGTATGTCATATCATATAGGCGGGACAGGACCCCGCTATGCCCATAAATACATACACAAACGAATAAATACCAAACGCTGTAACTCCGAATGAAATGGAGCTCCGCTATGTAGTCCTTGAGTAATAAGGCTATGGATCAAGTCTGTGTCCCTGGCCACCTACGGGCATGACGCAACGTCCACAAACAAAAGGACGTCAGTACGAAGAATGTACTAAGTATGTAAAGCATGATCAACATCATTATAGAAGCATAATAAGCAACATAAGAAATAGCATAAGATGGGAGGTAGTAGATCCAACGTCATATACACTTACTTTCTTTTCATAGGGACTTTCCATTTCTAATGCGTGATTGTGTACATACATCCATATCCGTATCCGTACTCGTATCCGTACTCATTTACATTTCGTATCCGTAATCATATTCATATCCATATACATAGCATACCCGACCACGAAGGTTTGGTGTTTCGCGTACCCGACCATGGCTAGGCTCGGTGATTATACATACCTGTCCCTACAAAGGCTCAAGGTTACACATACCTGGCCCTACCAAGGCTCAGGGTTATCTGTACCCAACTGCAGTGGTGCGCGCGCAATACATATATATTCTACCCGGCCATATAAGCTCGGGGTATCATCATAGTCATACATAGACACATATACATAAAATCTCATAAGCATCTTTAACATCATTACTATCGTCATTCATTACATCTATCCTTAGAGGATTACTCGTCATATGAGGAATTTAGTACAATCGTAACATATCGAGAATCATGAGCTTAGTAGCTTTTGATGATAGCGTCATTTGGAGGACATCATAGGCTCATAGAAGATTAGATATTTGGCCAAAGAACCATGCCTTATGAAAGAAAGGTTAGCCTTACATACCTTTTCGTTCAACTATTCTATCACTTGCACGTTCTCCTTCAATGCTCACGTTTCTACCTTCATTAGAGTTATACTATCATCAGAAAATCGATAGCTTAGCATACATGACTAAAGCTAGAGAAAATTGGACAGCATTTCCCCTATTTCGTCAACTTCCACTATATCACAAAACAACTCCCAAACAACCACCATAATATCCACAATATCATAATCAAGTATTCACATTCGATTTAGCCTTCAAAATTCATCCTTGTGTTCAACTTATGCTAGCAACTTCATACCTATTTTTGCACATTTTCATATAATGCATCTTCCTCACCATTATTACTTTCCATAGCAATATTATACCCATATTATACTAAGAATCATAACTCAAGTTAGCTTACTACTCAAAAACCTCATAAAAACTACATTTAGAACTCATCTTCCATTTTTTCCTTCTACCCAAGTTGTTCAACAAATAAACATTCTTGACAATATGTAATAAGTATGAAAACTAACCTTTTATATCATAAGAATGAGCTTTGGAGCAAGCTATCAACTTATATGAAAACCCTAGCTTCAATATCCAAAGAATTCTTGGAGCTTATTAACCCTAGCAAGACCTCTACCACATGGGTATCTTGATTCTTCCTCATTCATATTTAATCTCTCTTGGATTTTGGCTTGGATTAGTTTATGGAGTGGAAGAGAGGGTTTTTAGAGAGCTTTTGGATCTGGTTTGGTAAAATAATATGTCCAAATGAAGTGGAACGAAATATATAAAGCGGAACTTAAACTCCCGTCGGGCAATTCTGCGCCCATTTTGACGGGCCGTATAAATTCCTACGGACTGTCAAAATGGTTCGTAGAACTGCCCAGTCAAATATGGGTCACTGTGACCATTTGACGTTGGGCTGTGTCATTTTGACGGACCTCAGAATTTTCTGCGGGGCGTCAAAATTCCTGCGGGCCGTCAAATGGTTCGCAGAAATTTTCTGCTCAGACAGTCTGTCGTAGAATAGCCATATCCTTTTACTCAGAGGTCACATTGATGAGAGATTTGTTGCGTTGGAAACTAGACTCGGTTAACTTCAATTTGGACAAAAGAAACACACCAAAACTATTCATATTCTAGAAGATATACCCCCATCAATTTGGACAAAAATTCTGTCCGAAAATTTTACCAAGTTTTACCAAAGTTCCCACAAACTCAATTCCTTTATTTGTTTGTTCTTAAATCCTTCCATAGCTCATTTCATGGGCTTAAACCCCTATAACCATAATATGGGAACATGTAATCTCATATATCCTAAGGTAACTCCTGTTTCCGCGATTAGGACAACTAACGTCTAACGAATCTCAATGGACGAAACTACTAGTGGTAATACAATTCATTGCTGAATCCGCATATTTGAATTCACGTTATGCTAAGACCTGTAGCTTGTAACTAAGTCACGTGAATTTCATTCCTAATAAGCCTACCTTAAAGGCTCAAAGTCAAAATTGAAAATTCGAAATATCCAAACCGATTAATCCGAAATCGAACTTAAAAAATTCAATCCAATCCGAACGTATTTGGATTGGATTTGGATTGTAATATCTTCAATCCGAAAATTGAAATCTTCATATCCATTCCGACGACCCGAAATCCCACCACTAGTCGTTGGTAAGAGTCGTAGATATATAAATGAAAAAACATATATTCATATAAATCATCTTGGTGACTTTTGCTAATGTTTTCCTCATTATAACTAATGTTATCCTATTATTCTTAGTAATGTCTACTATTAATAAATAACCAAATACAGTCAGACCTCTCTATAACAGCATTCGTATATAGCAGTGCCTTTTTATGACAGCTGAGTTTTTTTTAACCTATTTTTTATGTTATATTTTATTTCTCTATAGCAGCATTTTTACCTATAACAGAAACAACCAACTTTATAACAACACGCTCTTTGTAAAATTACCTCCATATAACTGTTATCTTCTTTTTTTAGTAATATAATAATTAACCATCTTTATTAAAACAAAATGTCTATACTTATTAATAATAAGTTTAGAAATCTTTACCAAGTATTTAATTTGATACTTTAATATACTATATTTATGACAGAATATTACATATGAATACATATTTGTAATCTAAAAATATATCGTTGTCTTCTATTTTTATTTATACAAAAAAAGCATTTTATCACCACTAAGAGATTGGAAACTACGAAACAAGCTACAATTATAAATTTCTTCCTCAATCTTGAAAGAATTAATTTTCAAGTAGATTTAAAATGTGTGCCTGAGAGCTTAAAACTTTATACATTCAGTTATGAATTTATTAAAATTGTATTAACTTATTTAATGCTTAGTTAATGAAGTATGCATATCTTTGAGAATTCAAAATTTAAATAATTTTTTTATTTGTTATAACATTAAAAAATAAAAGATTAGATTTTTTTTTGTGCATCTTTTTTGCCTATAACACCCAACTATTATTTAAATGTCAAATGTTGTTACTCGGGAGCTTTTTCACATTAAAAATTTTTCTCTCTCTGAACTCTCTCCGTACAACAATTATAACGGCTACATTAACAGTCTAATTTTCCCTCTTCTGGGCAACTGGTGCTCATGCACCACCCCATGGACATGCCAGAGCCTCCTATCGCGGCGCGTCAGGTAGGGATTTAAGATCCTCAACCAATACCAAACATAACTATGGAAAAAATTGTACCATTTGCAATTATTCCTCTGTAATTACGGCCCCAAAAATCCCAAAACCTAATGCTCCCAATTTGGGGGACCCAAAAGTTACAACGCAAGTCAATTCTCATAACGGCATGGCTGCTATAATTTTCAAAGCTTCTGATTTCTATGGAGTGATGATGCTAGAAACACAAATATAACATTACTGGCAAGTTCATCAGAACAAAACCAAACATTGAACACATTCGCTCTACAGTAGATGAAAAAATTAAACTCAAAGGGGAGGTCAAAATAGGTGTGTATGACTTTCGTACTGTGTTTACGGATGTTTACAATGAAGATGATTGCAAAACTGTTTGGTTTAGAAGATTAATTGAGGTTGATGGGATGGTCATGTGGCTTCAGAAATGGAACCCCAATTTTAAACCCGAGGAAGATTCCCCAATCGTTCCTGTATGGGTACTTTTTCCAGGATTACCACACAATTGCCACTGCTGGAATTATGTGAAGCAAATCCTTGCACCAGTAGGCAACCCATTATCTCTTGACCCTGGTACTGAAAATCAAAATAGACCAGGAATGGCAAAGGTGAGGGTGGAGTTGACCTTACTAAGCCTCAACTTAAGTTTGTTTGGATTGGTATTGAAAACCCTAAGAATCCACTAACAGGATCTACACAAAAACTGGAATATAAGGGAGTTCCCAAGTACTGCAGGCATTGTAAAGTATTGGGCCATTCAGCTCTTCAATGGAGAGTAATGGAGAAAGAAAAGGAGCAGAAAAACAAGGATATGGAAACTAGAAACAATGATGAAAGTGAAAATGTGAAAGATGATGCAAAGTAGGAAAAAATCACAATGTAGGACCTTCAAACTACAAGACAAACAACAATAATAAAATGCCTAAAAATGCTGGCAAAAATGGTAACGAAGAGCCTATCTAAAAAGGTCAAAATGTTACTAAGAAAGCGGCTATTGGGACTGGAAATAGGAAGCTTACCATCAATGAGACTGAGACATCAAGGTATAGTAATGAGAATGGCAATCTGCAACAAAAGGAGGCTAAAGAGAATAGTACCAACAACAATACCAGGGAACAAGGGAACAGAAACAAAAGAGGAAAAAGAAAAGAACAGGATGAAAAAGAGGAGATTAATACTGGAGATCAGAAGGATGAAACTGAGCATGATAACAAAGAAACCAATCACAAAAATGAGGGGTTCCTTTAGAATAACATTCAGGAGATGCAGCAGGAAAGTCTCAGCAACAAAAAGAGAATCAAGAAGAAGAAGAGGAAAAATAATGCTACTACCTCAAAATCAATTCAGGCCATGAAAAATAAGATATGGAATACAAGAGATACAAAAATGAAAAAGAGAGGAAAAGGAAAAAAGACAGAGAAACAAAATAAGCAGAGCAAGGATATGGAGTTTCTTAAGAGAGACAGAGATAAAGAAAGCAACAAGGAAGGCCAAACCAGATCCCAAAGCAGTACAAACCTGAAGGAAGACACCTCTGGATCTGGTCTACATGTAACTCTATCTGGAAATCATAGCCTACAAGATATGAGTGGGCAGCTAGTGGTGGATCTTGGTCTTGTGAAAATGAAAATTAGACAATTCATGGAACAGGCACACAACAATGAGATTGAAATAGCTAGTCTAGTGGAGAAATCAAATGAATCAAAAGACGAAGGGGGAAATGACATTGGAAAAAGGGCCATATCCACCCTAAAGGAACCAATGGACCCTATAGCTACTGACAAGAAGGGACTATCTCTAAGGGGTCAGAAACACAAGAAACACAAGAAGAAAGGGGAACAAAGTGGTTATAGCAGTCAAGCAAGCATTCTTCATGACAAATCTTACACAAAAGCTCTCCATCTCAAAGGTGTCAATGATTAAATCAATAATATGGAACATCAGAGGTATGAGGTCTAAAGGGGCCTTTGATAGACTTCTAAGGCTGGTTAGACTTCATAAAGTTAACTTTATTGCTTTACAAGAACCCTTTCTCCTTCCTAATCAAATGGAGGAATTTAGAAACCTACTTGGTTTTGAAAATGTTGTTTCTAACATCAATAGTAAGATCTGGTGTTTTTGGAAAGACTTTCTTAACTGTTGCCTGACTATCCACCATAGACAACAACTTACTTTTAAAGTTAATACAGTTCGTTTCAATGATTATGTTTGGGTTACTATAGTCTACACTAAGAGTAATGCTAGTAGAAGACTAAGATTATGGAAAAGCTTAAGGGCAATCTATAATATTGTGGATGGTCCTTGGACTGTTTTTGGAGATTTCAACACCATATTAAATGTTGATGAGAAGAAAGGGGGAGTGCCTCATACTCTATCATAAAGTCTTGACTTCATAGAATGTATGGATGATTGTGAACTGATGGATACTCAATTCACTGGCAATCCATACACTTGGTGCAATCGAAGAAGAAGAAGAAGGTGGAGAATAAGTAAAAGACTTGACAGAGTGATTATAAATGATGCTTGGTCTGATAAATACCATGACACCAGAATTGATCATCTACCCTAGATAGAATCAGACCATAATATGCTATTACTACAATGTGAACAGGAATATCAGTCCTTTATAAGATACTTTAAATTTTTAAACTTTTGGACTGATCAAGAGGGACATTGATGTTGTCAAAGATGCCTGGGACAATGAGGTCCAAGGAAATCCTATGTGGAGAGTTCAAACTAAGCTCAAACTATTGGCTAAAGCTCTTAGTAAGTGGTCAAAGAAGAATATTGGAGATGTTTTTGAAACAGTCCAGCATATGGAAGATTACACTAAACAAATGAAGGATCAATATGAACAAGACAGTTCTGATGATAACAGGACCCTATTACACAAAGCTCAAGCTGAATACATCAAACGGCTAAAGTTAAAGGAGTCTATATAGAGACAAAAAGCCAGAGTCAAATGGCCTGAGGAATGGGATACTAATTCGAAGTATTTTTAAAGTGTCATTAGCGGAAGAAGAAGAAGAAGAAGAAGAAGAAGAAGAAGAAGAAGAAGACAAGCTCAAATACTTAGTGTCACGACCCAACCCGCCATGACTGGCACCCATCTAAATCCTAGTGGGCGAACCAACATACAAGACACCTATCCATTCAATCCGGTTTTATATTAACCAAGCTAAACAATTATTACTCATTTAACTTCAAAAGAACAAAGTAAATCATGCCCTAAATGATGAAATAAGTGCGGAAGTTCTAATTATTACAATCCCCAAAATCCAAAAGTCATCGTACAGGACTCTAAGCAAAAACATGTCTAAGAATCTGAAGTCTAACAAATAAGTAATCCATAATGTCCAGAGTACGAAAAGACATCATAGCAAGAAGATCTTCGGGCGGCCTGGCATGGGAAAAAGTTCACCCTAAAATCTGTCAACAATTATCCTCCACGCTAGATGTGAGGATGAGCAACGGTCTCTATATCACAATCTGCACTCAAAGAATGCAGAAGGTAGTATCAGTACAAATACTATGTACCGGTAGATATCATAGGCCGACAAAGATTAGTATCATGCATATTTCATAAAATCAATAGAATAAAACAAGCCAGTTAATAGACATGAATATCAATAAATCACAGCAAGTCAACCAAGGACAATTACAATCAAATCACCAAAAATGTCAAGCAATCACAATCACGTAAGCCACAACGGAAATAAATTTACCAAAATAACCTCACTTGCTGTACATACATGCTAGCTGATGTCTTAGCTCAGTAGTCATGACCGGTAGGGAACCCATGGTGTCCATGTACCCTCATTCCAGATCCACTCCTCAGACCAGAGCACAAACCTCCGCTCCGGAACGAACCTCGATCGCGGGACATATCAAAGTACCTCTCATTTCCGAAATGATCCTCGGACCACGAGTCCATAATCTAGGTCACATGAGTGCCTTTCCATACCTCTTACAGAACAGTGTCTCTTACCTTTCCAATATCAACAATCAACTCATCATTTCATATCACAATACCCTTGAGAAGATTATATTAGCTTCTCATCACAACACATCCACTGTAGATTGAATCACACATGAATAATGGCACGGAGACTACACAATCACTCAATCACATTCACGTGGGAATTTAGCCACACAATACCATGCATGAAAACTAGACATGCTTTCTCCTAAGGAGATTACAAAACATACAATCAACTAACTAAAGTCTAACTTAAGTAAACCGTAACCTACCTCAAAGTAGAGCTGGAACATGCAGGTTACTCTGCTACAGCCTTTTCTTTCCTCAAAGCCTCAATACGTTCATGGTCTAAAAATAGAAGGCTCAATTAGTCACATTGCTCAATTTTCTAGGTGATAAACAACCTATCAAGGCCCTTAGTATTCATTTACCATCAATTTATACAATATTCTATCAAATATTCCCATTACAAACAGTTTTTTATGGCAAAGACACCATTTTTATAGAACCCTAGGTCTCAAATCACTTAGTTTATGATTCTAAATATTCAATTTATGACAAATACAACTAATTAATCCATTTAAATAATAAATAAGCGATAATAACCCCAACCCATCAGGTTTATAAGGTTTATTGACATTTTAGGGTTTCTACTTCACTTTCACCATTAAGGACCCGTGAAGATGATTACTATAATGAAGGGGAAGGGAATGATAGAATGAAAAGCAATGGAACTTACCTCTGTTACACCTCAGAAATTTTTCCGTACTTGTGTGATGAGTAGAACTATGAAGGGCTTGAGTGAATGATGTTTTATTAAGTCGGGAATGGCTAATTAAGAATTTTTGGAAATAAGAAAGTCGCGGAAAATTTTCAGTCCAGTGGTCGTATATGGCACTATACGGCCCGTAAAGTGATTTACGGACCGTATAGTGCAATCGTCCTTCAGCTTGCCAAAAATCTATGTTTCTGTGAAAGTGTTGATATGGTTAAATACGACCCAGTTTACGGCCCGTAAACTGGTTTACGGACCGTAAACCAGGTCGTAAACTGCCATGATCCTCAGCCAAAACTTTCTGTCTTTGAAATGATTAAATACGACCATGGAGGACGAACCGTAAATCAAAATACGGTCCGTATATGGTGGTTTACGACCACTGTTCATCCCGACAAGAATTTATTAAAGATCAGATTTTGGGATTATTAAGAGGGACTTAAGCCCATTTCACGTCATTTTTCATCCAAGCACTTCAAGAAAACTCTAGAGTGTTCTTCAACACTTCAACTCTACGAGTATCAAGAAAATCCAAGGAAAACTAAGATTATCAACACCAAATTCATGGAATCAAGTGTAAGAACACATCAAAGGATATTCTAAGTCAAGAAATTCCCAAGAAGGTGGAACTAGGGTTTTGGCTAATTGAACTATTTCAACTTAAGGATTGTTCAACCATCATCCAAGGTAAGTTTCATGATTATTCCATGTTGATTGAAGTATTGGAAATCTTAGACACTTGAAATGTAGAAGAACATAGAAATGGGTCATTATTGAGTGAATAGTGACATAAATGAATGATAGTGGAATTGAACTATGAATATTGAAGTGTTGTGAGTACAAATACGTTATAAATGATGTTTAGATCATGAAACAAGCATTAAATGCATGAAAACGCAAGGATGAGCTAGAAGTAGAAATAAGGGAAAATTGGAGGAAAATGGTGGATTTTGCCAAATGTACGTAAACGACGATTGTCAATTGTGGTATTGTAAGTAATATTATGAATGTTGGGAGTTAATATAAAACATGAGAAAAGTGGTATGAGCGAAGGAAGCGTTGTCCGACTTCTCCTAGAATTAGCGACGCGTTCTTATAGTTAGTTACTAATGTTGATACGAATTCTCTTATAAAGGTAACGACGTGATATCGACGGAGAACAAGTGAGCGATATCTTAGCTAAAAGACCAAGGTATGTGAGGCTAGTCCTTCTTTCTAATGGCATGAATCTTTTAACTTGAATCCCTATTCCTTTCATGAGTTCTTACATTCTAAGAAGTTAAAAGCTTATACCTATGAATGTCTATATGAGATAAGTTATACGATATGATGACACTAGAATGATGATGATGTTATTCCTTGCCTACACTCACCTTATGTACTAGTCCTTTCAAGGTGAGGCAGAATGTCCATAATGGTTCCATAATGTAACCGGGGGATCACGACCTTACATCACCCCGATAGAGTAAAGTTGATCATGACTCTTATATACGCATTATGATAAGATAAGTATTTTATGATAAGCATATTACTATGAGTATGTACGTTAAGCATGTCATGATTGCATTCACACTAGGCCTAGTTGGCCGGGCAGACACCGCTTCGGCGGGCGGCGATACGGATACACCATGACCTACGGGCGTGGGCAGACACCACTAGTGGGCGGCATGAGATGGTACTCCGGACGCGGGAGGCCTGGATGCGGGCTAATATTATTGATTATCACACCGTTCCGACATGGATGGGCAGCTTGCATATGATGCATACATGTTATGATGATGAGTATGAGAAGATAGCATGCATTACTTCATTTATGATTATCAGTCAGATCCAGATGTCTCATGTTGATGTTATCCCCAGATTATTGATGTCTCCTTTCATTATGTATGCCTCTCATACTCGGTACAATATTCATACTGACGTCCTTTCTTCGGACGCTGTGTTCATGCCCACATGTAGACAACGAGGAGAGCTTGGCCCCGGTACTCAGTAGCTGTCAGTTGATAGATAGCACTCCATTGTTCGGAGGTGCTTATGGCAATTGTTTTGATGTACATTCATATATGCATATGTTGGGAATAACGGAGTATTGTTCCGTCTATGTATTCATTATGTTAGTAGAGGCTCGTAGATACGCAGTGTGGGTTAGATGGTCTCACAAGATGTTTTCATATGTATGTATATTATTTTGATGGCCAAGAGGCAAATGTATATAAAGTATTTATGTTTTGATTAAATATGATTTTCCTACAATTGGTATGTAAAATTGATAAAGAGTATTAAATGAGCAAGACAAGCAGTAGAGTGAGCGGTGCTCGGTAAATTGCTCCGGGTACCCGTCGCGGCCCCTAGCTGGGTCGTGACAACCTCGCAGGGTTATCTTGCCCTAGCTTGAAAATTCTCTCTAGGTGCTTGTTGGAAGTGTGTTGGTGTTTTGTGAAAAGAGAAAATAAAACTGAGTATATAAAATTCGGGCTACTATTTTACATCGACCACTACAGCGGTCATCACGCCGTTGCAGCGGTATGGCTATAGCGGTCAAGTGACCGCTATAGTGGCCCACCACAAAATCGATGTGACCGCTATGGCTGTCCATCTACCGCTATAGCAGTACCGCCATAGCAATACATTGCCCGCTACAGCGGCCACCAAGGAAAATGGATGGCTGCTGGCAGCGGTCCGAGTACCGCCACAGCGGCTCGTTTTGGGAAGTGAGCTCGATTTTGTCCAGTTTTTCCCCCTATCACCCCTAATTTAATCGAAGACCTCAAAAACACCACACAAAACATGCACACATACAAAAAGACGCCCAACGAATCCACCCGCGGTCTCAGAATTTCCAACGGAGTCCTAATTTCCCATAACGACCGGAAAGGTCATTACACCAGATACCAATTAAAACACCGTTCGTCCAATAACAGACAAGGATGCGAATCTAGGGACGAGTTACCTGATTCGGCAAAAAAATAATAGGTATTAGCTATGCATATCGGATTCTGTTTCCTAAGTAGCTTCTTCCACTGGTCAATTCTTCCACTGAACTTTCACAGAAGCTATTTCCTTGGACCTCAACTTGCGAACATCCCTATCTAAGATAGCTACGGGCTCTTCCTCATACGATAAATTTCCATCTAAAAAAATCGAATCCCAACGAATGATATAGGAACCATCGCCGTGGTACCTCTTCAACATCGACACATGAAGCACCGAATAAACGCCTGATAGACCCGGAGGTAAAGCCAACTTGTAAGCCACCTCTCCCACACGTTTGAGAATCTCAAACGGACCAATGTACCTCGGGCTAAGCTTTCCCTTCTTCCAAAACCTCATCACACCCTTCATGGGTGAGACCTTCAACAGCACTTACTCTCCTTCCTCAAACTCAAGATCTCGGACCTTGCAGTCCACATACTCCTTCTGCCTACTCTGCGCTGCCAAAAGCTTGGCTTGAATCACCTTCACCTTCTCTAGGGACTCTCTCAAAAGGTCAATACCCCACGGCATCACCTCAAACGCATCAAACCATCCAATAGGAGACCTACTCCTCCTTCCATACAATGCCTCAAATGGTTCCATAAAAATACTCGAGTGATAGCTGTTATTGTAACCAAATTCGGCTAAGGGCAAGAACTGATCCCAATTCCCACCGAAATCTATCACACACGCACGAAGCATATCCTCAAGAACCTGAATAGTCTGCTCAGACTGCCCGTCAGTCTGAGGATGGAAGGTTGTGCTAAGATCTAACTTCGTACCTAACTCCTCATGCAAACACTCCCATAACCTGGATGTGAACGTGCTGCCCCTGTCGAACACGATGGAGATAGGAACCCCGTGGAGTCTAAGCAACTCCCGAATGTAAAACTTAGCCAATTTTTCGGCATCATAAGTTATCATCACCGGAATAAAGTGGGCAGACTTATTCAACCTATCAACAATAACCCAGATAGAGTCAAACTTCCATACCATCTTTGGAAGACCCACCACGAAATCAACGGCTATTCATTCCCACTTCCACTCAGGAATGGGCATCCTCTGCAACGTACCCCCAGGTTTCTGATGTTTTTACTTCACCTGTTGGCAATTTTGACACTGAGCAACGAGCTCTACTATATCACGCTTCATCCTAGTCCACCAGTAATGTTGCCTCAAATCACGATAAATCTTAATTGCACCAGGATGGATAGAATACCTCGAACTATGAGCCTCTGTCAGAATAGTCTTAATCAAGTCGCCCACACGTGGCACACACGCTCGCCCTCCTCATCAATCATAGCCTCCTTGGCCACATCACGCAACACCTTATATCGTATTTTACATAACTTAGCATCTTTAAACTGCTTAGCCTAAATCTGCTCTAAAAATGATGACCGAGCCTCAACACAAGACAACACCTTGCCTGTATTAGAAATATCTAGTCTCATAAAACTGTTAGCCAGAGTCTGAACGTCTCTAGCCAACAGACGCTCAGAAGAGATCAAATGATCCAGACTTCCCATACTAGCCGACTTTCTGCTCAATACATCAGCTACTATATTGGCCTTACCAGGGTAGTACAAAATGGTGATGTCAGAGTCTTTCAGCAGTTCCATCCATCTCCGCTGTCTAGAGTTCAGACCCTTTTGAGTGAACACATGCTGCAAACTGCGATGGTATGTGT
This sequence comes from Lycium barbarum, assembly GCF_019175385.1. Classification (NCBI taxonomy): domain Eukaryota; kingdom Viridiplantae; phylum Streptophyta; class Magnoliopsida; order Solanales; family Solanaceae; genus Lycium; species Lycium barbarum. The sequence goes on from NC_083337.1 coordinate 38,939,944, forward strand.
ACACCTCACAATGGACACCACACAAGTAGTGCCTCCGGATTTTCAACGCAAACACCACTACTGCCAACTCTAGATCATGATTAGGATAGTTCTTCTCATGCACCTTCAACTGCCGAGAAGCATAAGCAATCACCTTCTTTTCCTGCATCAAAACAGCACCTAGACCAGAACGTGAAGCACCACAATAAACAATAAAATCCTTGCTCTCAACGGGTAATGCCAGCATCGGTGTTGTAGTCAATAATGTTTTGAGCTTTTGAAAGATCTCCTCACACTCGTCGGATCACTAAAGCGGTACCTCTTTCTGAGTCAAACAAGTCAAATGAGAAACAATAGAGGCAAACCCTTTCATAAACCGATGATAGTAGCTAGCCAGACCCACAAAACTATGGATCTCGGTCACTGATGTGGGCCTAGCCCATTCCTTGACTGCTTGAATTTTCTAAGAATCCGCCATAATACCCTCTTTCTAAATAACATGCACCAAGAAGGACACAGAAGACAACCAGAATTCGCACTTAGAGAATTTAGCATACAACTCCTTCTTTCACAATACCCCAAGAGTGTATCAAGGAGATTTAGTTGTTAGAGCTTCGTAAATTCGATTGATTGGTTGAGAAATTGATTATTAATGATGATGTTGTTGATGTTAGTGCTGTTTTTATTGTTGTTTTGTTGGTATTGTGATTTCGGGCTAGGGATATAAATAGGAGAGATGCTGCCCAATATTTCGGCAAATTTTAAGAGGATTTAATTTGAAGGCTTAAGACAAGCATATGATAAAGAGCCTAACAATAATATGAATAGCTTTATATATAGATTACGGGACTATGAATGATCTTATGTAGATTGCAAGACAGAAAGTAAGTTGGAAAAGTCGAGAAGTAAGCTTCCAGGTATGTTAAGGCTACTTCCTTTCTTTCTAAAGGCATGATTCTTTTTCTTATGAACGCATACATGGATTCTATAATATCCTTATTTCTAAAAAAGCCCGAAGCTCATGATTCTCAAAGTGCTTATGATGCTAAAGATAGATGTTTCTATGATGGTAACAATGATGATGATTCCATTTCTTAAGATTCCTACTATTGAGACCTTTTTGACTATTCGCACAAAGGTCTGCTATTCACGAAGATTATACTTGGGTTACCATAACCCTAGTGTAGTACTTCTCTCTAGTTAAGAGCTAGTATAAGAATAGTTGAGTTATATGAGATGATTGAATGTCAGGAGGTATAATTAGTGGATATGTTGTTTATAGGCTATTACGTTGCCTTCGAGTTATCATTACATGTATACGCCTGGCCTACGGGTCATGGAGTTATCGCCTGGCCTACGGGTCATGGAGTTATCCCCTGACCTACGGGTCATGGAGTTGTTGCTTGACCGACGGGTCACGGAGATGTGCATACCTGACCTATGGGTCATGGATTTGATTATACCTGACCGATGTGTCACGAAGTTGCTTAAACCTGACCTACGGGTCATAGAGTTGATTATACCTGACCGACAGATCACGGAGTTGCTTAAACCTGACCTACAGGTCATGGAGTTGATTATACCTGGCCTATGAGTCACGGAGTTTTATTTATGGAGTTATGTTATCTATGCCTGACCTTCGAGTCACGAAGTTATATCTATAGAGTGATGTTATCTTGCCTCAGATGAGAGGCAACCCAGGTAGAGCACCTCCATATGCTTTCTTGAAATATCCAGAGTATAGTTTGTTATTTCATTTCAGTTGTTATCTTGCCTTACATATTCAGTACATTATTCGTATTGATGTCCCTTTGTCTGGGGGCGCTGCATTCATACCCGCAGGTTCAGGTAGTCGGACAGACGATTCAACTCAGTAGGCCTTCCACTCAGCCGCAGCCAATGCACTCCACTTGGTCTGGAGCTGCAGTCCCTTTGGTGATATGCTATTTTGACATGTATATATGGGTGTGACGGGGCCTTGTCCTGTCCTTTCTGCAGCTCGTGTTCCCTAGAGGTCTGTAGACAGTTGTATGTAGTTGGGATATTATATAGCCATGTTGGCTCTCAGTTTTCTTGTTCAGCCTACATAGCAGCCTCATTGGCTTGCTCAGTTGTGTATATATATTTTGGGTGTGTGTGTGCCCAGTTCAGACGAGCCAGACAGCATTTGTTTATGTATATCCAGATTATGACCTCACCGGCTGGTTGATATTTATCGGTGTGCAGGTAGGCCTTAGCAGAGTTTCAGATTTAGAGTGGTTCGCTCGGGGCCTAGTTTGGCATCGAGTGCCGGTCATGCCGCTGCAAATTTGTGCTGTGACAAAGAGCAATTCTCAAATGTTTCTCATGCTCTTCCTTACTCCTAGAGTACACCAGGATATCATCAATGAACACTATTATGAATGAGTCTAAATTGTCACGACCCAACTAGGGGCCGCGACGGGTACCCGATACTACTATACCGAGCACCTCTTATCTCGCATCTTACTCTTACTACTGAGTGGGACGTATGAACGATACCGTCATTACTTTACTCAACACCATCATTAATAGCATACTCACAACACGTGTCAATAAGCTTTACTAATATATTATACAGCGACAAGGACAAACAAGGTTGTGAAACATTTGACTGTACATATCTGTCTACGAGCCTCTAAACAAGATACATATATTTACAAAAAGGGCCGGGTTCTGCCGTGCCCAAATATACACACAAACGTAGTACCGATAAACTGAAGCTCCGAAACAACTGGAGCGCTCTCAATGTACCGCTGGTGGAGCTCCTAGGAATCGAACCCGTCTACCTGCTTACCTGCGTGGCATGAAACGCAGCGTCCACAAGAAGGGACGTCAGTACGAGCATTGTACTGAGTATATAAGGCATGAAAAGTAGCATAACAAGGAACATAAAGTATGAATAATAATATAATGGGATCATAGAGCATATAGTGAGATAAGAGAGTAACTTGTACATATGAGTGCCTCTTAGGCAGTTGCCATGCATGCTTAGCCTTTTTCAAAAACGAAATATTTCTTGTTCACATACACAGAAAATAGAACATATCATAGCGCCGAACAACGTCAGCTCCCCCACATATGTCCAGCGTCCGGGCATCCCGCGTCCGGGATGATAAGTTACGCCAACTGACCAGGTGGCAATGCGTCTATAGCGCAACATATGTCCCTTTTTCCCATATCCCCCATATGTATGTACATATATCATATAAGCCGCATGCATGAGAGCCCAAAGAAAGTCATGTATCCATCGGAGTGACGTAAGGTCGGTAACCTCCGATTACAGTATGGAATAACCATGGTCGTTTTGTCTCACCTTGAAGGAACGATAATTATAAGATGAGACTAGCAACGAATCACAGCGTTAAGAGCACATGGAATAAGATCATAAATCTCATAAGGCGTTGCTTCATATTCATGTGCACATAGAACAAATTTTCCAGACTCGATGGGTACGTACATAAACCGACACTTGAAGGCTCAGAAACAAGTTTCGGGTCAATCCGACTTAGTATAAGAAAGTTATGAGCGTTTGAAGTACAGAACCTTCTATGAACGTTTCGGAAGCTATTTTTGGAAAATCAAAGCAATAATCATACCAAGTACCTTTAAACATGAAATCATAGAAACATTCTCATCCTTGACATCATCAACGTCATTGTAAAACATATCCATTGTTATTGTCATAAGATCTTACAAAATCATAAACCTCTGTTTTGGTAGAATACGGATACTTTGGGAAAAACATTTACGAGTTATCGGGAAGGGAATCATGCCTCGGAATCATAACATCTAACTTTCGAAAACAAGGAAGATATGGGAACAATTATGAAGTCATAACATCGGAATCATGCCTTTGAAAGAAAGAGACGAGCCTTAACATACCTGCTCCACGTCCTATTAGCTACGCTTATTTATCCAAGCTTGCTAATCTACATTCAAAAGAATTCACAGAATTATTAGATTTGTCGTCATACACTTGCCTTAGTTCTCAAATAAATTTCACTTATGATCTGCCGAAATTTTGGCAGCATTTCCCCTGTAAATACACCATCCCCGAGAATCTAACTCAGCCAATTTTTATCAACAACAATCCCAACAATCATACTAACAACTTCAACAATCAATCCAAAATATATTCTAACATTAGCAACCTTCGTCACACAATTCAACGGCATTTCATTTATATTCAATTCAATCACATATAATCCAACTAACACCAATGATCCCACATTCAAGTATTAATCCGAAATCTTTCTAACATGATTCAAGAATACTTCAAACAATTCACATAACATTCAAAACAACCCAATCAACATACTACTTCACCCAAGACCTTCCAAATTCAACAAGAACAATAACAACACATTTCCTTCTTTCGAGTTCATAAACCATACCAACAATTTACACACTAACAACATCATTTTCCATGAATATAAGAAATGATTTTTAACATCACATTAGCTTCCAAACAACTCTCCAACACTTACAACTTTAACTAGAATCATTAAACTTTCATTCCTCTCATAGATTCCATTACAACAACAACCAAAATACTAAGTAAAATTGATTCATTCTCTTCCACACCACACCATATCTACACGGCCACACACTACATATACACGGCCACATATAACATCCCTATTTTCATGAATTTCATCCACTTTTACATACTGAAACATACATAATCATCCATAACATATAAGAAAAGAATTAAACCTTACCTTTTTCCCTTAACTTCTCACTTGGATAAGATTTGTAACTTGCAAGAATATGTGTTTTACTTGCTCCAATGACCACTTCACTTTGCTAAGGACCCTTCAATTGGTTGTTTAGCTAGAAGAAAATAATTTTTGATAAAAAAATTTCCAAGGTTCTTGTGGAATTGGGTATGGCCGAATGGCCTCCTTGTGTTGGCTTCTCCAAACTTCTTGAAATTTCCAAGTGATAAGATGAAAAATATAACTACGGAGTTACATATATAATTTACCCATGTGGGCCTTGGCCCATTTATTTGGATGGCCAAATGGCCCCTTTAACCGAAGCCCATCTTTTTTTATTTTTTTGTAATTCATGAAAATTTATTTTCCAAATTCCAAATTTGCCCTTAGCCTTCCTCCATATTTCTATGAGTCATCTTGCGAATTTTCCTTTTTGCCCCTAGCCTCTCTTAACATTTCCACATCAAAATTCTCATAATCAACTTGTGTATTAAACAAGAGCAAAATATGGCCTTGTCCTTAACTCCTTGCAATTATCTCGAATTATCGAAATGTACAAAATGCGGGTTATAACATCAATAGGACATAAACATACTGTTCATCAAATCCATGAACGCAGTTGGGGCGTTTGTAAGCCCAAAAGACATAACCAAGAACTCATAATGCCCATACCTGGTTCGAAAAAAAGTCTTTGGAACATCGTCAGCCCGAATCTTCAACTGTTGGTACCCTGATCTTAAATTGATTTTAGAGAACACAAAAGCTCCCTGTAACTGATCAAACAATTCATCAATACGGGGAATGGGATACTTGTTTCGGACAGTTACCTTATTCAGCTGACGGTAATCAATACACATATGCATAGACCCATCCTTCTTCTTAACAAACAGCACAGGAGCACCCCACGGAGAGGCACTCGGGTGAATAAACCCCTTACTCAGAAGATCTTGCAATTTCTCTTTCAGTTCCTCGAGTTCTGCTGGTACCATCCTATAAGGTGGGATGGAAATAGGATGGGTCCCTGGGTATAAGTCAATTCTGAAGTCAATATCACGATCCGGTGGCATACCAGGCAAGTCCGCGGGGAACACATCTGCAAACTCGCATACCACTGGAATCGAATCAAGGGAAGGAGTATCTGCACTGGTATCACGGATATGTGCCAGATAAGCTAAACAAACCTTCTCTACTAGCTTTCTAGCACGAAACAAAGGATATTACTTTCTTGGAGGGGACTAAGGTTACCCTTCCACTCGAGTCTAGGTGCCCGGGGCATAGCTAGTGTAACAGTCTTAGCATGGAAATCAAGAATAGCATAATGCGGGGAAAACCAACTCATACCCAAAATAACATCGAAATCTACCATGACTAAGATCATCAAATCTGCCCAAGTACTATACCCCATGAAAGAAATTGCACACGAAAGGTAGACACTATCTACCACCACAGAATCTCTAACAGGAGTAGATACATAAATAGGGGTATCAAGGGTATCACACATCATATCCAGACCCACAGAAAAATAGGTAGATACATAGGAAAAAGTAGAGCCCGGATCAAATAAAACAGAAGCCATACGGTCATAAACGGAGATAGTACCTGTGATAACTGCATCGGAGGCCTCAGCCTCGGGTCTACCTGGAAAAGCGTACAAATGATCGCACCCTCCCATCACCTGTGAACCATTATGATTACCATTACCAGTCTGAGCTCTTCCCCTGCCGGGCTGCTGTCCGCCTCTACCTACCTAAGGACCGCCTCGGTTAGGCTGGGCACCACCCCTACCCGCGGTATGGCCGCCCCGCCCTGCCAGTACGCGATCCTTACCCCCTTGATCTAGTGCAAATGGAGCTCGGGGAGCATGATACTGAGTCTCCTGCCCACTTTGTCTAAGTCTATACCTCTTGATATGCCCTATCTCACCACACTCGAAGCAAGCACAGTCCAGTGTAGGCCGCTGAACAGAAGCTGATAAAGAGGTGTAGCCTTCATGCTAATTGGAAGCCTGATAATTTGCCCCTGATAGGCCCCCAGCTGACACCTGCATCGCGGACTGAACCGGACACCCTAAATATACCTGCGAACTTGACCCCTCAAGAAGGAGCTGTTGAACATCCCAAACCTTACGGGCCTTCTTCTCAACCTGCCTTGTATAACTCTCATGCCTAATTCCCTCAACGATACGGACATGCTCCACTATCTCTTGAAATGAAGCACCAGTGGCTACAAGCTAAAGAGCCGACAACTGAAGTCCAGTATTCAACCCCTTTATGAACCGCCATATCCTCTCCCCCTCAGTGGGCAGCAACTGAAGAGCATAACGGGAAAGGGTGTGAAAACGGGACTCATACATAGTAACCAACGAGTCCTTCTGACCAATAGTAGCGAACTCATCCTTCCTTCGGTCTCTTAGAGTACGCGGAATGTACTTGTCCAGAAATACAGAGTAAAATTGAACCCAAGTCAACGGAGGAGACACAGCTAGCCTACACTCCACATAAGCCCTCCACTAAAGCTTGGCATCACCCAAGAGCTGGAAAGTCACAAACCTTACCCCGTACTTATCCACGGCCCCCGTCTTATGGAGCCTCTCACGACAGTCGATGATGAACTCCTATGCGTCCTCCGACTCAGTACCATAAAACACAGGAGGCTTCATTTTAGTGAACCTCCAAAATAGATCATGTTCTTCACCAGTCATCACTGGCCCTGCAATTGGCCATGGAAAGGCCTCAAAACTCGAAACCTTATCCAAGCGAGGTGCCACCGCTGCTGCATGCTGAACTTTCGGAGCCTGCCCTGTCTAGACCTAGGGCCGCTACTCCTGCGCCCCTACATGCTGGACCCGCTGGTATAGCTCCAGCCTGTGCCAACCCATACAACCAATGCAGCACCTGTGCCATAGCATCTGGTATACCCTAAGCAGCTACAGCTCCTAGTGGAGCTGGTACTGCTGCTGGCTGGGCTAGTGCGGCTGCATCTCCCGCTGCCTCATTAGGAACCACTGAAAGCACGGGGTCAACCGCTGGGACGCCGCCCCCAGCTGGGGTTGCCCCTCTGCCAGCTCATTTGCCTTCACCTCTACCTCTAGCTGCTGCCATACGTGTTCTCGCCATCTGCGAGAGAATTTGAATCAACAGATACCAATTTGAATCAGCAGATACCAATTGGAATAAAGTAGCACAAAAGAAGAAAGAAAGGGGAGTTTTCCTGGTGTCCAGCAGCCTCTCGAAGATAAGTATAGACGGCTTCGTACCGATCTACAAGACTCTGCTATACATGTCCTTGTACGATCAGATCGACAAACCTAAAGCTCTGATACCAATTCTGTCACGACCCAACCCGCCATGACTGCCACCCATCTAAATCATAGTGGGCGAACCAACATACAAGACACCTATCCATTCAATCTAGTTTTATATTAACCAAGGTAAAAAATTATTACTCATTTAACATCAAAAGAACAAAGTAAATCATGCAATAAATGTTGAAATAAGTGCGGAAGTTCTAATTATTACCAATCCCTAAAATCTGAAAGTCATCGTACAGGACTCTAAGCTAAAACATGTCTAAGAATCTGAAGTCTAACAAATAAGTAATCCATAATGTCCAGAGTACGAAAAGACATTATAGCAAGAAGATCTTCAGGCAGCCTGGCATGGGAAGAAGCTCACCCTAAAATTTGTCAACAATTATCCTTCACGCTAGATGTGAGGACGAGCAATGGTCTCTATATCAAAATCTGCACTCAAAGAATGCAGCAAGGTAGTATCAGTATAAACACTATGTACCGGTAGACATCATAGGCCAACTAAGATTAATATCATGCATATTTCGAAAAATCAATAGAATAAAACAAGCCAGTCAATAGACATGAATATCAATAAATCACAGCAAGTCAACCAAGCACAATCAAATCACCAAGAATGTCAAGCAATCACAATCACATAAGCCACAAGGGAAATAAATTTACCACAATAACCTCACTCGCTGTACATACATGCTAGATGATGTCTTAGCTCTGTAGTCATGACCTGCAGGGGACCCATGGTGTCAATGTACCCTCATTTCGCATCAACTTCTTGGACCCGAGCACAAACCTCCGCTCCGGAACGAACCTCAATCGCGGGACATATCAAAGTACCTCTCATTTTCGGAACGATCCTCTGACCACGAGCCCATAATATAGGTCACATGAGTGCTTTTCCATACCTCTTACAGAACAATGTTTCTTACCTTTCCAATATCAACAATCAACTCATCATTTCCTGTCACAATACCCTTGAGAAGATTCTATTAGCTTCTCATCACAACATATCCACTGTAGATTCAATCACACAGGAATAATGGCACGGAGCCTGTACAATCACTCAATCACATTCACGTAGGAATTTAGCCACACAGTACCATGCATGAAAACTAGACTTGCTTTCTCCTAAGCAGATCACAAAACATACAATCAACTAACCAAAGTCTAACTTAAGTAAACCGTAGCCTATCTCAAAGTAGAGCTGGAACACGCAGGTTACTCTGCTACAGCCTTTTCTTTCCTCAAATCCTCGATACGTTCACGATCTAAAAATAGAAGGCTCAATTAGTCACATTGCTCAATTCACAAACACCAAAGCAAGAATACCCTTCCCTTCCACATTCTAAGGGTGGATGATTTTCTAGGTGATAAACAACCTATAAAGACCCTAATATTCATTTACCATCAATTTATACAACATTCTATCAAATATTCCCATTACAAACAGTTTTTTTATGGCAAAGACACCATTTTTTATAGAACCCTAGGTCTCAAATCACTTAGTTTATGATTCTAAATGTTCAATTTATGACAAATAGCAACTAACCAATCCATTTAAATGATAAATAAGCGATAATAACCCCAACCCATCAAGTTTATAAAGTTTATTGACATTCTAGGGTTTCTACTTCACTTTCACCATTAAAGACCCATGAAGATGATTACAATAATAAAGGGGAAGGGAATAAAGGACAGCCCCGTGCACTAAGCTCCCGCTATGCGCGGGGTCCGGGGAAGGACCGGACCACAAGGGAACTTACCTCTCAAGGTTATCTTGCCCTAGCTTGAAAATTCTCTCTATGTGCTTATTGGAAGCGTGTTGGTGTTTTGTGAAAAGAGAAAATAAAACTGAGTATATAAAATTCGGGCTACTGTTTTACATCAACCGCTACAACGGTCATCACGCCGCTGCATCGGTACCGCTATAGTGACCGCTATAGCGGCCCACCACAAAATCGTTGTGACTGCTATGGTGGTCCATTTACTGCTATAGCTAGCGGTACATTTCCCGCTACAGCGGCCACCAAGGAAAATGGATTGCCACTGGCAGCGGTAACGCCGCAGCGGTACTCCTACCGCCACAGCGGCTCATTTTGGGCAGTGAGCTTGATTTTGTCCAGTTTTTTCCCCTAGCACCCCACATTTCATCTAAAGCCTCAAAAATACAACACAAAACATGCACACATACAAAAGACGCCCTATGAATCCACCCGCGGCCTCGGAATTCCCAACGGAGTCCTAATTTCCCATAACGACCGGAGGGGTCGTTACATTTAGAATCAAAGACTCAACAGGAAGATCGTTGGACAACAATGAGAATATTGCACAAGCTGCTACTGAACACTTCAGTAGACTGTTCACTCACAATGATGATGATAAAGATCCTGCAGACTTCTTAAGACATATTGATAAGATGATGACTGATCAAGAAAATGATATTCTGGAAGAAGTTCCTAATGAGGAAGAAGTGAAGAGCGCTATATTCTCTATGGATCCAAGTAGTTGTGCAAGACCCGATGGGTATAATGGGCATTTCTTTCAAACTGCATGGAGTATAATAAGTCAGGACATAGTACAATATGTGAAGTCTTTCTTCGATAGGGCTAATCTTTCTAGGTTCTTCACTCATACCTGTTTGGTCATGATTCCCAAAGTTATGATACCTGATCAATTTGCTCAACTCAGACCCATTAGTCTGAGCAATTTTACCAACAAAATCCTTTCCAAAATCATTACCAGGAGACTTCCCAATATTCTTCCTGAGTTAATCTCTGAGAACCAATCTAGCTTTATCAAAGGCAGGCTTATCACAGAGAACATTCTTCAAACACAAGAAATTGTGCATGATATCAAGTGTGACAAGAATCAGGGCAACTTAATGATAAAGTTAGATATGTCAAAGGCCTATGATAAGGTCTCTTGGGTGTTTCTGATGGCTGTTTGAGGAAAATGAGGTTTAGAGAAGTCTTCATTGAATTAATATATAGACTGATCTCTAACAACTGGTACTCAGTGATTGTCAATGGATCCAGATATGGTTTCTTCAGATCATCTAGAGGGCTTACATTGGGAGATCCACTCTCCCCTGCACTCTTTATCATAGGGGATGAAGCTTTCACTAAAGCTCTGAACCATCTGAATACCAGGGAGGACTTCACTGGGTTCATTATGAGCATAAATGGGCCTCAAGTAAACCATTTGTGTTATGCTGATGATATTCTGCTATTCTCTTCCATCAATAAGCATTCCATCAAAATGATACTGAAGCAACTGAAGGAATATCAGAAAGTTTCAGGCCAGGAGATCAACAATGATAAAAGTTGTTTCATCACTCATAAGGATGTGCATTTCAGGACCAATAGAAAGATCAAGAAATGGACTGGATACAACCAATCCAGTTTTCCATTTCAATATCTTGGCTGCCCAGTTTACATAGGGAGAAAGGTTAATAGCCTATTCACAGACGTTAGCACTAAAGTGATCAATAAAACTAGTGGATGGAAAAGTAATCTACTTTCTGCTAGAGGAAAAGCTCTGATTATTAAGCATCTACAGTCTCAAATCCTAAACATATTTGCAGCCCTTGAACCTACCAAAACCCCTCTAAAGTAGATTGAGAAATACTTCTCTAATTTCTTTTGGGGACAGAAAGAAGGCAAAAACAAATACCACTGTCTTCATGGAAGAAGATGCGTTTCCTAGTGGAAGAAGGTGGTTTGGGGTTTAAGTGACTATATGATATTTTTAAGTCCTTTACAGCTAAGAGATAGTGGAGAATGAAGACTATTGACAACCTATGATCAAGGTTCATGAAAGCTAAATATTTCCCAAGAACCAACATGATGGCTAAGGTAATCAGCTCAAAAAATTCAAATGCTTGGATAAACTTATTACATATCAGGCCCATTGTGGAACAACAGATCACATGGGAGATCAATGAAGGAAAAAAACATCTGGTGGGATAATTAGCCTAAGCATGGTCCATTAGCAAACAGAGTGCAATAGATCAAAAAGCCAGGTAGCAATACTATGAAACAATTTTGTATCAACACCAGCTGAAATTTGGATTCCCTTAGGCTGATATTGTCTGACAATATGGTTCAAGAGGTGATTCAAGTTGTTATTGGCAACATGGAGGATAAAAATAGATGCATATGGACTCCTACTACTAGTGGAGAATTCAGTTGTTCATCAGCTTGGGAGTTCCTCAGGAAAAAACAACCAAAAGATCCTATTTTTAACCAAATATGGGGAAAAAGGAATCATCCCTTTCAAGGTTTCTTTCTTTATGTGGAGGGTAATCAAGAGGAAGTTGCCTATTGATAGCATTATCATGAATTTTGGCATTCAAGTAAATACCAGATGTGTTTGTTGCAGAACTTCTCAGATGGAAAATGTGGATCACCTGTTCATCATTAGTGAACTGGCTGTGAAAGTATGGAAGTGGGTGACCTGACCTTTAGGCTTCTCCCATAATACTAACACTGTCCAAGGAACTCTTGATTACCGGTGGCAATCTAATACAAGGAATGAGGTTCATAAGATACTACTACAGATCATACCTTGCTTCACCTTTTGGGAAATCTGGAAAGCAAGGAACACAAAAAGGTATGACAATAAAAGCTTTTCAATTTTCAGAATTACTAATCAAATACTTTTTAATATGCAGTTGACCATTTCCAAGAAGTTTAGCAAAATGGATTACAGATGGGATGGAGTACAACATACTCAGTTGCTGAAAAATACAAACCAAGAATCAACAGCATTTTGGTTCAGTAGAATGGACCTCAAGAAAACAGTCTGAAACTAAACACTGATAGGAGCTTCATAGCTAATAAAGGGTTGGCTGGAATTAGAGGAATTGTTAGGAAATGAAATGGGGAGATGTTGATGGCTTTTGCCAAAACTGCTCATTTCTCTACTAACAACTCTAGCAAATTACAAGTAGCCTCCTATGGTATTGAATGGTGTCTCAACAATACTAACTGCCACATCACTTTAGAAATGGATAGTCAACTGGTAGTTAACATGATCAAAGGTACAGTCACAACCCCTTGGTCACTACAAAGAGAAATCAACAATATCCAAAAGAAGATGGAAGGTAGAAATTTTGAAGCTATGCACTGCTTCAGAGAAGTAAATGCGGTTGCAGACTCACTAGCAAGACATGCTACCTCAAGAGATATCGAGGAGATATTCACAACAGAGGAAGAAGTTCCAGATGCTACTAAAGGCCCCCTAAGAATGGACAAGCTTAATCTTGCAAGCTTTAGATTCAAAAAAGGAAAACACAAATAGGTGGGGTATACTTGTGTATATTTTCCTTCTGTTGGTGCTACTGAAAAGAGGTTCCATGCCTTATGTCCCCCTCTCTTGTAAATAATTATTGTGATTAATAGACAAGGTAAGGGTCAAGGCCAAACACCCCCCCCCCCCCCCTCCCCGGTTTCCATGTTGAGGTTACTCAACAGGAGGGAATTAAATTTTTATTTATTTTTTTTAAAAAAGTGTATAACGGTCATCCTCTATAATAGCCAAAAAAGTTTTGGACCCAACGATGTTGTTATAGAGAGATTTGACTGTAGTGTCTATCTTCAGCTGATCTTTTTCTTGTCTTTTATTATTTCAGGCTTCTGCTCGTCGTCTTCGACGCCTGCTGCTCAAAGATGGTCATCTTTACAAGAATTTAAAACCAATCTATATAGGTATTTTTATGAGAAATTAGAGGTTCTTCAATCCATAAGTATTTTATAACAAATTAGATTTAATCATATTTTGTTAGTGCATCAGGCTGCCTCTGTTAGATCCTTGTGGTTCGGTCCTTCTTTGGATTCCGCACATAGAGGGAGCTTGGTGCACTGAGCTGTCTTTTTTTTTTTTAGAGTTAATCATACTATTTTTAGCAAGATATTTTAACATATGAATATATTACATGTTTGCACTTATTAACATCGAAAATGTAACTCATTATACATTTTACCTACCTAACTAAATTTGATTGTTCAATTTTACAGATAGAAGTTGAATTCCCTTAGTGAAACTTTTGGCTCCGCCACTGCTACCACGGCTTAGGAATTTGGACCATGACATCGGGTTATTGCAGAAAAAAAAGATCAAATATATATATTAATCTAGGGGACCAATAGTTGCAGCTATATATAACCTAGCAATCATGGTACTCTCAGGATACTATGATTTCTCTACTGCAAATTGTGTTATGACTGCTTCCATAATATGAACTAGACTAGAAACTGGAAAAAATAATAAAAAGAAGGTCAAGAGTCAATTCATTACATGACCATGACCAAAAGAATTTTGTATAGTAACTACGTAGTTTGTGCTTTACATAGACAACCACAAGACTAAGACCAAAATAAAATCAGACCATGTTAATGGTCTCTTCCTCAAATTAACTCCATTGTTTGTAGAGGTATCAGATTCTGAAAGAGCTTGATAACTAAAATTAGGGTTTGAACCATAAAGAGCTTGTATTCCCTTAATATCATCCATTTTCAAATTCACTTTCATTTCTCTTGGTTTTAAGCTAGGGAACATCACTGCTTCTTGAACTGAAGTATGTGCCAACCCTAACAAATGTCCAATCTCATGTGTAGCTACTGATTCCAAATCAATAGCTACATCGGATTCCTCTCTTTCAAAGTCCACTGACCATGTCTCCGCAGCGTCAAGGTGGAACCTCCCAGTTTCCGGTGAAAATGCATGAGCTAAAACCCCTAGAACTCCATCAAATGGCTCTCCATCTCCATGTTCACCTTTGTAAAACCCTATTTTAATATCTGCAAATCCGTAATCGTTGCTTTCCAAGAATGTAACTGGTATTACCTGTTAAAGACATACCATAATTTATAAGTAATTAAAAAGGTGATGTTTGTAACAGCTTAATTATAAGATTTTTAAATAAAACTGTCATATAATTCAATATCGTATAAGAGCAGGTAAGACTCATGATCGTTCAAATTTCACGCTACCCATGAAAAGAAAAAACAAAAAGAAGAATACTTTCACATGTTTGACTTGTTTAAATCATCCAAGAGACAATAGCAATTTATGAAGCAACGACTCAAGATATTCATGAGATATAATCATTCTTTGAAAAACAATTCCAACAACTTATGAATACTATGATGCGTGTATGCTCAATTAAAAGGATGGTAATATGCTGTTCAACAAACTTCACATGATGGTGTGCATTCAGACATAACATAGCACATACATACGTACAGACAGACATATATATACATATACACTCTCTAAGATCTTAAACTTTTATACGGGATGGTGAGACATTTTAATATTACCGAAGCCCAATGGTTGAACGCACGTTGAAAAGCATCCTTTGTCTCCGACATGCTCAAGGAATTTATTACATTCTCTGGCGAGAATGCGTACGTTAAAGTTATTGGTATACTTCTAGACCATCTTGGCTTGCCGGTGAAAAATACGTAATTTCTCTTTGCATGCATGAATAATTTAGGGGTAGAATCGGATACGCCACACCTAGGTGAAATAATCTGAGAAACAGTATTATCATCAAGTTTTCCAGTGACTGAAAGGCCCAACTTTTCTTGATATTTAATCAAGGCATGCTCCAAGTGATCATCAAATAAATCAGTAAAATTCAAGTTATCCATCCTCTTCAAATACCCGAATCGATGGAAATACTTCTTGAGCTCAGAAATTCCATTGATTTGATTGCCTTTGTTAGCACCCGCAAACTTCTCAAATTCATGCCATGTTCCTTGAATTTTATGATAATTTGTGGGATTAATAGGTTTGGAGGAAAAGATTGGTGTTGTTCTAGTAGAAAGGCATGGAGAGGAGAAGAGAAAGGAGACAAGGAAGAAAGAAATGAAGAAAGACATATTGAATTGCGAGGGGAAGTGTGATATGGGAGAAGAAGCTTTGTTATAAAGGAAATGTCAAATTTGTTATATTGAAGTAGATGTTTAATTAATTTGTATACCATATTGACTTGTGACGGCCGAGTGATTGCGTTTATTTGGTAAAGTGTGCTATGATGGAAAAGTTTGGAGGAATCTTCCTTTTCTTTTCTGGTTGTTTAGTCTCTTTTTCTTTTCTTAAGGCTTGATTTTGACTGCCAAGGATAAGGGGAAATGGGTGGTGAATCACTATCTTGCTTTCGTGATTATTATGTGTTTATTTAGTCACATCTATCGACGATGTAAAAGTTTATATATTATTAGTGAAGTTTAATATGCATGTTATAACAGGTTAATCGACATTTTTTTTATTAGATCAACAAATACAATATTTATCACTGTCTCGATTTTGCTTTCAGAACGGATATAAGTTACGTACACTAATGTTGTTAAAGTTATATTATTAGTGTGTTTAACATTGATAGCAGATCTGTTAATATTTTTAACAAATTTTCAACTAATAGCTATAATAAAAATTTATGTGTAATTTTTGTATACATAATTTGATTATGTAAATATTTTTCACATTGCCAGTATATTAAAATTTAAACTCTTTCCCATACTAGCTCTTAAAAAATAATTTGACACAAATGGTTACAACTTAAAAAATTTTGCTCATCCATCTCGTTTTCCGATTTATGGAAAATGGATGAGTAGACTAATTTGTAAAACTAAATATGTAGATTGTATGCAAAGGTAACATTTTTCCGTTCCAACTAAGGAGTTTACCTGGCTATCAAACCGTAGTCCAATTAAGATAACCCAAACTCGATGGGTCAAAATAGTAGAATTTGAAAAGATGAAATTACCAATGTATTATGATAATTCTCTCTCTCACCCATAAAAAGGATTCTTATGTCTTTCTTTTCACTTAAGTTTTCTGGCCAATATCATGTTCTTTGTTTCTGAAATTGAAGAATTTAAGGTGTGGACTGTGTCAGAAGTAAGAGGGCTCAGAATTCTTGGTAAGGTATGCTCAGAAATACAGTTACTCTTTCTAAGGGGTTTGTTTGGTTTTCAAGTAAACAAGGAAAAAAAAAAAAAGTGGCTAACTGTAAGAAGCAAACAAGAAGCACTAGTGTACTAGAAGGTAGTTATGATTATGATAGCCAGGAAGTTGGAAAAGAGAAGTCGTTTGAGACGTGCAAAAGACTCAAAAAAAAAATGTGGCTAACTGTCGTTTTCTAACCTTACTATTTGCTTATTAGGTAGTTGTTAATACTCAAAAGTATTATTAGGGGAAAAATAAATTAAAGACTCAACGATTTCATTATTGGAGAAGTCCAAGTTCACCAGCAGCCTCATTTTATGTTGAAGGAGTCAATGTTGAATTCAACATTACAACTTCCTCTCATGCATCGTGTCTCGTTGAATTTGGTTTCGAATGACAGCGTAAGATTTTAAGTTTACTTTTACTAGTTAGGACCAAGAAAATGCGGGAGTGTTTACCCGGAAAACGGTTCAGTTGAATTTGTGTTCGTGGTCAAGAACACATGGATCAAAATGACCAGTAAAACAACGTAATATGCAAGTATAATTAATATAAATGAAATATAAGCAAAGTAAAGTTAGGAATAGCCTAAGCCTTGTTGGAAAGCGGTGCTAATTCCTCCGGTCAAGCTTGTGATCTGGATCGTAGTAAATTAAAGAAGAACTTAAAATGGAGCAATAGTGCAATGTATGCTGTGTATTCTATTTGAATTGCATCTCCTTACAATAGGGATGACAGTCCCTATTTATACTAAGAGTTAGGGGTACATATTTCATGTATTGCACCCCTGCCCATAATGAGTATTAATTACCTAATAATAACAAGCAATAAAGAGGGCCATTAAGCCTAATAACACCATGCGGATAACGTTAAGCTTAATTAATTTGTAACGACAGTCCGTTGAGCTCTCTTCCGGAGCTAATCCAACAGTCTTCCGGACCCAGTGGTGCCTTCGGTATAATAAGGCTGCCTCCGGTAAGGATGTGTGCTGACTCATTCTCGATTTGTCCCTTTTGCCACATGTCTTAATGGCAATGGTTCACTTGTGTTATACGAATTTATCCCAACATAGGGAGGAAAACCTCATTTATTTTTATTAAAACATGTGAACCTGAAAATGTGCTTCAATAACTTATATCACAATTAGTACCGGTGGTGGTGGCTAGTGGTGGTGGTTGTGGGTGTCGATTGGGGATGGTGTTAGCTAATGATAATGTTTTGGGTAGTAGCTAGCGGTAATGGTGATTGAAAGCAAAGGTTGATCAAGGATGTCACACCCCTACCAGGAGTATGACGGGCTCCGACCCGTAGGCCGGGAACCACCTGACTTATCCGTTTCTTTAAACATTATAAACCATAACTCAAAGAACACCTCCATGCATAAAAGGCCCAACATAGGAATATCCGATCATTCAGCACAGCGGACCGGCAAGGTCGCCACAACACAGCGTATATCATAAAGCCGGCAAGGCTAACAGTAAAGTATCAAGAGCTCAAATAAGGTCGATAAGGCCACCAATATATTATACCATAATATGAACCGGTAGAGCTACAAAACAGCTAACTGTACACACACGTCTACGAGCCTCTACATAGAATACAATTATCATAAGGACAATACCAAATAGACTACAGCTCCGAAGTAAGTGGAGTGCTCCTGAGAACCCCCTGATAGAACACTTACGGGTCTGATCTGTCTCCCTGCCTACCTACGGGCATGAGCGCAGCGTCTACAAGAAGGGACGTCAGTACGAATAATGTACTGAGTATGTAAGGCATGAATAACAATATAATATATACATGAAAGGTAACATGGAATAAAATAGATAACATGTACATCTGGATGCCTCATAAAGCGGATGTCATGCATGCTTAGCCTTTTAAAAAAAGATTATACATATATATAGTATCATGCCCGGCCATTAAGGCTCGGTGTCATATATATAGTATCATGCCCGGCCATTAAGGCTCAGTGTCTTATATATAGTATCATGCTCGGCCATTAAGGCTCGGTGTCATTTATATAGTATCATGCCCGGCTATTAAGGCTCGGTGTCTTATATATAGTATCATGCCCGGCCATTAAGGCTCAGTGTCATTTATATAGTATCATGCCCGGCCATTAAGGCTCGGTGTCATATATATAGTATCATGCACGGCCATTAAGGCTCGGTGTCTTATATATAGTGTCACACCCTAATATCGCTAGGGTGTGATAGGCACCCGACCCTTCATTAAGGCCGAGCGAACCCTCTGACTCTTATTACATACATAATCCTTTGGACTCCTTGAGTCAAACAAGAACGAAATACATAGTGAAGCTTTCAGAAACTTTCTTTTCATCATTCTCAAATCAAATAAAAGCTGTAATCATATGGAATTTATAACATAAGACAAAATGACACATCGGCTGACGGAGCCGCTCACAAAACTGACATTATATTCCCACGACTCTGTCTGCAAAGTCTCTAACATCAATCCAGAAATCATAACATACAAACTCCGACTCGGCAACACTCCGGAAGGAAGTGGAGCTCGCCAATCCCGCTGGAACATCTTCCAGTAATATCTTCTACTTATCTGGGTGTACCTGCGTGGCACGAAACGCAGCCCCCGAAGAAAGGGGGTCAGTACGGAATATGTACTGAGTATGAAAGGCATAGAATACAGAAAACAGAACCATAATCGAAACAAGTATTTCAAAAGTAAGTACATTACCCCGAATGCCAAAATGCTTATTTTCAAAACACAAATCATGTATGCCGATGTCATATGCCAGAAATAGTACAGAAAATAAGCAAATCATCCAGAATACCAAAATGTTTATTTTCCAGACACAAATCATGTATGCCGAAGTCGTATGTCAAAAGAAGTACAGGAGGTAAGTAGCTTATCCAGAATATCAGAATACTTACTTTTGAAACACAAATGATACATATCAAAATCATGCATAGGGCACAGGAACATGGTCGCCACTCCTGTCTTTGGCGCCATAACACATCATACTTCAGAAGGTTTCATATCTTCGTAACATCTCCGTAACACATAACACATCATAGCATATACACGGTACCCGGCCCTGTAGCAAAGGGACCCGGGAAACCGGACACATCATACTCCATAACATATACACGGTACCCGGGAACCGGACACATATACACAGTACCCGGGAACCGGACACATCATACTCCGGAATTTTATATATATGGAACCCGGCCCTCAAGCAAGGGACTCGGTGAACCATACGCACGATATATACCGGCCTGGGACTCGGTGAAGGAGGCAATGACACATGAACGAGCAGAGTAGTGAGAAACTATATGCATATCAAATAAATTTTAAGACGCGATGGGTACGTACATAAATCGACGCTTGAGAGTCATAAACACGTTTCAAGTCGATCCGAGTTAGTATGAAAAAGTTATGGACGTTTTAGTACAGAACCTTCTACGAACGTTTCAAAAGCTATTTTTGGAAAATCAAAGTAATAATCATGTTAGGTACCTTTCGAATATCGTTATGGATCAAATCAACATAAAACTTTTGGAACCATATGTACGTGTCAAAATATATCAAAGACTCAACGGAATAATCAAACGTGCCATCATTTGAGAATCAAGACATTAGTCATATCAATTGTCTCTCGAATGCCATTCGGGAACATATCAAATAGAACTTCGAACATCATAGATACGCATCAAAACCATATGAAATAGCTTATGGAAATCAAGAACGCTAGCCATCCTAGTGGCTCTACGAATAGGATCTTCTTTGGAATCAGATACATATCATCTGTTCGTTTCACAAGGATCATGCCAAAAGAAAGAAAGGGTAAGCCTTACATACCTGTCCCACGTCCTATTAGCTACGCTAATTCGTCCAAGCTTGCTAGTCTACATTCAATAAGATTTACATAATCATTAGATTCATCATCATATACTTGTCTTAGTCCTTCAAATGAATTCATTTATAATCTGCCGAAATTTCGGCGGCATTTCCCCTGTAAATACACCATCCCCGAGAATCTAACTCGGCCAATTTATCAACAACAATACCAACAATCATACTAACAACTTCAACAGTCAATCCAAAATATATTCTAACATTAACAACCCTTGTCATACAATTCAACGGCATTTCATTTATTTTCAATTCAATCACATATAGTCAAGCTAACATCAATGATCCCACATTCAAGTGTTAATCCGAAATCATTCCAACATGATTCAAGAACACTTTAAACAATTCACGCAATATTCAAAACAACCCAACCAACATACCACTTCACCCGAACCCTTCCAAATTCAACAAGAACAATAACAACACATTTCCTTCTTTCAATTTCAATCACAACACCCAACTTACAATCTTCCAAACACATGTCTCACTCCCAAATTCATGAATTATATTTACAACCTACACATTAGCAATATCATTCATACAAATATAAGAAACCATACTAATGTCACATTAACTTCTTCAACAATCCCACAATGGTTCCAACTTCATTTCAATTCATTAAATCTTCATTTAACATCATAGAATCTACCACAACAACAATTAAAATACTAAATAAAATCAATTCATCACTCCTACACAACACACACCTACACGGCCACAATCCACATACACATGTACCATGAATTCCATCCATTTCTACATACTTCAACATACATAAATCATCCATAACACATGTAAAAGAGGATTGAACACATACCTTTCTCCACACACCTCTTTACTCGGCTAGGGGTTGGAATTTTCACAACGAATACTTTGCTTACTCCAACATTACTCCATGTTAAAGAGGACCTTCCAATTAGTTGAATTGCTAAAAGAAAATAATTTTTGATCAATTTTCCAAGGGGTCATTTTTTTTGGAGCTATGGCCGAATGGCCTTCTTTATTTTTGTCTCCAAGCTTCTTGAATTTTCTTGAGTGAAGAAGATGATAAATATGACTTCTAAGTCATCTATTATATACATATATTATACATCCATGTGGGCCAAGCCCACCCCACCTCACACGGCCACTTGGCCCCTTTTTTTTTTTTTTTTTTTTGTTCAAGACTTATAAGTTTCCATAATTCACTTCTAACCCCAAATTTTTCCTTAATATTTCCATGAGCCACGTTGTGAATTTCCCTTTTTACCCCTAGTCATTCTTAATATTTCCACATTAATAATGTTCATAAGCAACTTGTGTATTAAACAAGATCAAATTATGGCTTTGCCCTTAACTTCTCGCAATTATCTTGAATTATCCGAACGTACAAAATACGGGTCATAACATATAGTGTCATGGGCGGCCATTAAGGCTCGGTGTTATCATCATTAGCCCGCGTCCGGGGCAATATCATCACATGCCCACTGCAGTGGTGTGCACATCTACGTGCCATGCCCGGCCGACTATATCGCGGCGCGGTATGATAAAATACATACAAATATATAAAGCATGCATGAGAGCCAAATAAAAGCTATAAATACATCGGAGTGACGTAAGGTCGGTAACCTCCGATTATATTATGGAATAATCATCATCGCTCTTCGTCTACTTCCATGATTTCACCTTCTATTGACTTAGTCCCTCCTGATTTGTAGCCTTCTATTTCTCTGCTAGTGGACAACTTTCTTATTCGGCTGTGGCACTTTTCGTTGCTTGTTTCTCTAGTCCTACTTTAGATTATTCCTCTTAGTACTAATCGATTTTGCATACATATCATCTCATCTCCTTTTAATTCTTTGGTCGGACTCCTTAACTCCTCGTATTGTCATCATAGTTCCACCTATGATAGTACCCAGATGGTTTGCAATAGCATTTCCTTGCTAAGGGCTTATTATTCTCATTCATTACTTTACTTCAGATTACTCATCGAATGCGTCAAAGATACCATAGCCAAGGGATTTATATTCAAATGGGACTCAATTCAATCCATACAACAACCTCAGCGCCACCCTTTATATACTTGTATACAGTATTTTCTTATTATCATTGTTATCCCTCATAACAAGATTATACTTATAACATACTAATGATCATATCTCCAACTAATCTACTATTCAAAATATCTTCAAATCCATGGTTGAATCTTTCCTCCAATTTCCTCTCCTCAAATCATAACATAATTACAACATAACTCATAAGCATGAGACTGAAATAAAATCTTACTTAATTACAACTTCCTTTCAATATGAGTGTGCTTCCCTCTTTAAGTCCTTGGCTTTCCTATACCAGTGGCTAATTTAGACTTAACTAGCTTCCATTCTGCTTCAATTATTTATTGTCGTTCCCACACCATTTTACTAGCCATTTCATCAGAGCGGTTATTTATATGGTCCTATGACATATGCTCTCGCAATTTAATATAAATGGTTACTTATGATTTCACGACGCAAGAATTATTTTCTAGTCTCAGGCAATACTGCTGTCGTGCT
This sequence comes from Lycium barbarum, assembly GCF_019175385.1. Classification (NCBI taxonomy): domain Eukaryota; kingdom Viridiplantae; phylum Streptophyta; class Magnoliopsida; order Solanales; family Solanaceae; genus Lycium; species Lycium barbarum. The sequence goes on from NC_083337.1 coordinate 38,963,355, forward strand.
ATCCATAGGCATACTGTCTTTCTTTCTTTTGACGATTGTTGAAATTCATATAAATATTCCTCTTTTAAAACTCTCATTTCTTCCAGCGCTACGATTTCTCTTTAATAATCCTGTCTATCCCTGATACTTATCCTTGGTCACTTGTATGCCTTCTCACTTCTTCTGTTACCTTTTTGGGGTACGTTGTTGCATATTTAATTGTAACAAAAAAATTCTCTGGTACGAGCGATTCGAATCATAGCCCGGAACACAATTTATTGCAGTGACAAAACTTAATTCCTTGATTTTCTAAACCTTTGTTATCTTGTCTTGCCTCTGTTCCCATGTCTGTCTCATAATATACATGCATTTAGTCTATTTCCACCTTTTTTTTAGCACATCCTTGCTATATTAGTTCATCTTGAAATTTGACTCCTTCAAGCCAGTACATTTCCTTCTTCTGTACTTGGGAATATTCTAAGAATGTTCTCATATACCAGTAACATTTGAGTATTGACCACTTTGGTAGTCATTCGGCCGACCCTAGCGATCCTTCAACTCCTCTAGTCTATATAATGTCGGAGTTACTTTCATCGCATGGTTTGACTTGTTTCTCTTTTGCTAACTGGATTCTTGTATCATAATCATGCGTCATAATTCTTCTAATGTCCCGCCGATTCTTGCTCTCATCATGAAATTTTAGTAAAATATGCCCTTTTCTTTCTTCCTTTGTTCATTTCTTATTTCCCTTTACGATACCATAGCTTGCTCGTATGTATGTTTATTTCTCGTATATTCGTCCTGTTTCCTTTATAATCTTATCTCTATCCCAAGTCCACTGTCGTAAGCCATCACGGTCTACCCTTGGCCAACCTTATTAATTTATTAAGCTTCTTCTTATCGTGACCGATCACATAAATTCCTTTAATTAATTTATAACCGCACTTTCTTGTACTTTTGTCCTCAAGGTCCTCCTTGATTTCCGTTGCTCTTAAAGTGCTCTTTTCCCGTTTTCCACTTAATAGTATCTATCTGGAAGTTTACAGAACATTCCACTATGAGGACAAACCCATCTTGATCTCGTGTATATATATATACTTCTAGGGTGAAACTTTCACGTACTTGTTAACTTCCTCTTCCATAGTAATATCTCTTTGTTATCTTTTACTAACCAATCTAATCTATAAATCGTAATACTGTATTTGAGTTTCTAATGTCAACTCTCTTTATGTTTCCAATAGGTCTCAATCCTTCGAAATCTCGGATGCAACTCATTCCACTTTCTTTATTTACTAATCATCATTTTTTTTCCTTCAGGGTTTTTCCTTTAAATTAAATTAAAATCACTCTAAAACTTCTCTTTGAAAGCGTTGCATAGTTGTTCCTTCAATCATGACTTACCAAACGGTTGATGGTCACATTTTCCCTTTACTCTTTCTCTATAGACATGCAAACAATTCAATTTGTAAAAATTTCGGTAGAGTTTCCTCTATAATTCTTACTACCTCATTCCTGCACACAGCCCAGAAAACACATCCAATGCCCCCACAGAGAAATCACAAATACCATAATATCTTCTCAAGTTCTTATATCAACATCTATCCATATTAATAAAATAGGAAACATACCTTTCGAATGAACAACTTCAATTCGAAGAAATTTCCTCGTAGCGACATAATCAACTGCTTATCCATGATCAAAACATTTGGGTTAGGATCAGGGACATCATATCCTATGATTTAGCTCTATGGCACGATCTAAGATAAGAAAGAAAGGTCAATGGTTCCTAAATGCCCTGCAACCTCTTGTTTATAAGTGTGGCGCGCTTCACACCCAGAAACAAGACTCTACTGGACACGGCTCGTAGACATTCCCTAGGATGAACTGCTCTGATACCACTTTGTCACACCCCTACCAGGAGTATGACGGGCTCCGACCCGTAGGCTGGGAACCACCTAACTTATCTGTTTCTTTAAACATTATAAACCATAACTCAAAGAACACCTGCACGCAGAAAAGGCCCAACATAGGAATATCCGATCATTCAGCACAGCGGACCGGCAAGGTCTCCACAACACAGCGTATATTATAAAGCCGGCAAGGCTAACAGTAAAGTATCAAGAGCTCAAATACGACCGATAAGGCCACCAATATATTATACCATAATATGAACTGGTGGAGCTACAAAATATTTAACTGTACACACACGTCTACGAGCCTCTACATAGAATACAATGATCATAAGGACAATACCAAATAGACTACAGCTCCGAAGTAAGTGGAGTGCTCCTGAGAATCCGCTGATAGAACACTTATGGGTCTGATCTATCTCCCTGCCTACCTGCGGGCATGAGCGCAGCGTCCACAATAAGGGACGTCAGTACGAATAATGTACTGAGTATGTAAGGCCTGAATAACAATATAATGTATACATGAAAGGTAACATGGAATAAAAAAGATAACCTGTACATCTGGATGTCTCATAAGGCGGATGCCATGCATGCTTAGCCTTTAAAAAAAAATTATACATATACATAGTATCATGCCCGACCATTAAGGCTCGGTGTCATATATACAGTATCATGCCCGGCCATTAAGGCTCGGTGTCTTATATATAGTATCATGCCCGACCATTAAGGCTTGGTGTCATATATATAGTATCATGCCCGGCCATTAAGGCTCGGTGTCTTATATATAGTATCATGCCCGGCCATTAAGGCTCGGTGTCTTATATATAGTATCATGCCCGGCCATTAAGGCTCGGTGTTATCATCATTAGCCCGCATCCGGGGCAATATCATAACATGCCCACTGCAGTGGTGTGCACATCTACGTGCCATGCCCGGCCGACTATAGCGCGGCGCGGTATGAGAAAATACATACATATATATAAAGCATGCATGAGAGCCAAATAAAAGATATAAATACATCGGAGTGACGTAAGGTCGGTAACCTCCGATTATATTATGGAATAATCATCATCGCTCTATCTCACCTTGAAGGCACAATTATTATAAGGCGAGATCAACAACAATGAATAAAAATCAAGAAATTCACGAAAATAACTCAACATTCTCATATTCACATTGAAATCATAAGCTTGAGACTTTTAAACATGAAATCATCATCATCGTCGTAATCATCATAGAAACATTCTCATCTTTAGCATCATCATTAACATTGTAAAAACATGTCCGTTGTTGTTGTCATAAAAGCTCATAGAATCATAAATCTTTGACTCAGAAAATAGGGACATTTTGGAAAACATTTATGGATTATCAAGAAAGAAGTCATACCTTTGAATCATGAACTCTAACTTTTAGAAGTAAGGAGGTTATGAAACATATGTAGGAAATTATAACATAGGAGTTTCTAGAAATAGGATCATCGTCATAATAAAACATACTTATCTTTAGCCTCATAAGAAGTCTAAGAATCATGAATCTCTAGCTTTTGAGAATAAGGACATTTTAGGGAACATGTATGGGTTCACAAGAAAGGGTCTAGCCTTAACATACCTGGAAGATAATTTCTCGACTTCCAACTTACTTCTTGACTCGCAATCTACATATAAAACCATTCATACTATTGTTAGGCTTGTCATCATGCACTTGTCTCAAACCTTTAATTAAAATCCTTTTAGATTCTGTCGAAATTCGGACAGCATCTCCCCTGTTTATATGCCTAGCCCGAAATCATAATATCAACAACCAATCAACAACAACAATATCAACATCATCAACGCCATTATTCATACCAATATATTTCCTAACACATCCCCCATGATATTTTCTAAATTTCTCAACTAACCAACTTGTGATACGACTATTTAATAACTTTATTTCCGTAAAGAAGCCGAAATTAATACCAATAAGGAGAGATTCATACCTTTTCCTTGTTAGAACAATAATATCTCCAATATTCACCTTGAATCCAAGCCGAAATCCACCGCAAAACGATGCTATAACCGTAACTATGCGTTACCCGAGCCTTGATTAGCCAAAAATCACTTCAAACCCTCACTTTTTATGACATATTTGCCCCTATATGTGTGCTGGGCTTTAGGATCTGTTTTTGGAGCCGAAAAATGGGGTCTTGACCCTTTTATAGGTGGGCAAAGTCGGTGGCACTGTAGCAGCACTATAGCAGAACTGTAGCACGCGTTTCTGCTTTGTCAGCCGAACTTGTAACGTCCATAATTCTCTACTCCGACTTCATATCGACGAGCGGTTTGTTGCGTTGGAAACTAGACTCGACGAGCTCATATTAGGATTTTGAAACACCTTAAAACTCCTAATATACTAGGAGATATACCCCTCCAAGTTTGACTAAAAATCTACCCAAAATCCTGCCAACTTTTTCCAAATTTTCGTCAAACTTATTTTCTTCGATTTGCTTGGTCCCGAAATCTTCCGAAACTCTCCATACATGATATTTATCACTAATAATACTTGATAATGGCCATGTTCTTGTGTTTCAAAATAGTCTTTTCCAATTACGACTTACGAGATCGTAATTCATCCTTTATTTCATAGTTGCATACTTCCCATGGCTTGTACCTTCCAAAACATCATGGGACGTCTCCGATAATCCATTACTACGGTGATGTACATGGCATGCTCATGCTCTGAAAGTGCGGGGTGTAACAAAGGATTTAATGGCTATGGGTGCCACCATTACTAAGAACACGCGTTTTTCCGAGAGAGAAAATTTGACAGACATCGTCGGTCTACTATTCCATTTAGATAACACAGACACAATCAAAAAACTAATGAAATAATTTTTTTTAAACAAAAAATTCTTAATGAAATCGACGGAATAGACAGACGTTCATCAGTTAATTTTGTGAGAAATTATAATTCTTTTTCCTGTACTTCCTACTTTTTAATTTAACTAAGAAATGGAGGTTATTAAAAAATCCAACAGAGTACGTCGATTTTTTTTATGTGATGTTAATTTTCAGATTAATAACTATCCCCCCCATTTTGTCCCTCAAAAAAGGGTGTGTGCTAGTAGTGCATTATCTTTAATGCAAACTTACCATTATTTTATAACATTAAAGTAAGTTCTTCGTTCAGTCAACTCGATCCATTTTGAATTAAATTATGTGACTTCAAGTGCCACTCTTTATTTATATTTGATTTTTCTATAATATACCAATACATATTAGCCGAGTGTCCGGGTTCCAAGCCATCCCCGTCTTCTAGATAGATCTGCGCCTAATGGTGGTTGTAGGTGTTGAGTGGTAGTAGTCGATAGTGATGGGCGGTAGCGGCGGAAGTTGATAATGGTGAAAAATGTCGGTAACACTGAATGGATAGAATTGGTGAATTGTCATCTTTGTTACAGATCTTAATCATTCAGATTTATATTTAGACCCATTAAGTGGTTGTAACATATAAAAAACAAACTGACTAAAAGATTAAAATCTGAATGATTAAGATCCTGAATTTAAAAAGAAAAAAAAACCCAATTAATGACAAAGATATGAAAGATGAAGATTAAGACCTTTATTAAATAATAAATCCAAACAAATGAGGAATGACTTCCTATTCCAATTTAGGTGCGGCTGCCTTCATTTCACTTTGCTTTGTTTATTATAGTTTGACTTGGCACAAAATTTAATATCAATCTTTTGCAAATATACAAGTTTTACCAACCTTTTCATCTGCTTCACAATAAGACCTAGTTTACACCCAATAAATAGCCAATTAAAAATAACAATCATTTGTCACAATAAAACCTAGTTCACACGCAATAGCCAATTTAAAATAGGGAAAATTTCACAAATGACTAACATTTGGGGTTTAAAGATTCACTGTAGCAACACTTTCATTATTTACGTAACGTAGCAAATCCAACCCATTTATCAGCGTGTATCCAACATTGGTTTCACGCTGTATTCCGGATACAGTAAGTTAAAAGTTGCTGAAATCTTAGAACCAAATATTTTTAAACATGGCAAACAAAAATAAAATCTTCCTAAAATCATGCTTAACAGATAGCTTCCAAAAATTAACACGGCTCTTTATTCCTCCATACATTCGAATTTGAATTCAAATTTGTATCAGCAATAGCTGAAAACAGAGCAATTTCAGTCAAAATTTAGAATTCAATTATACCAATTCCATGCATAAAACTATATCAGAATTTAATTGCGAATCTCTAGCGTCTGTGTATGTCAAATTCGGTGTTGTATGTATCAGTTTCTACGTAAATCCTTTTTGTTGACGTATACAGACATTGTTGGATTCATCTCGTCGCCATTATATACAACAAAAGGTAATTAATAGTTCAATTTATGTTTATGACCAATTTATACAAATATAGATGATACAACAGTCTTACGGATGATTTTGTTGCTAATTTTTTGCAGTCCTGAATTTTCCGTTCTAAATTCAAGTAATGTCTAATATAACAGCTGTAATTCGACATTCTAGTTTTTGGAACGATGACAATTGTTTCGTTAATTAATCTATAGATGCAGTAGTTTTCAAAGAGTATGCCTCATATGATGAGTTAGTTGATGCAATAGCGAAGCAGGTGCGAATAGATACAAGTATAAAAAAAATCACTATCAAATATATGATCGACGGTAATTCCATGCCTATGGAAATACACAACGACATGAGTGTTCGGGTGTATGTTGAACTGAAGAAAGATACTAGGCAGCTCGGGATGTATCCGTTGTGTATCACAACAACTGATAGGACGAGTGAATACAATCTATCGGGCGAAATTGTTATTCAAGGTAGCCTAGCATTAGCGGATACAAATGGTATACAAGAAATGGATGCTAATGATTCGATAGCACTGGCGGCATCATCTTCTAGTAAGGAAATAGTTATATTCGGAGGAGAGAACGATTTCATAATTTCAAACCGTAATCAAAAAGAAGTCATGGTAAATCAGGTATACAATGATAATGAAACTTTGAAAGCTGTGATGACGAAGTATGCTATTGATAATAGATTTCAAATCCGAACAGAGAGGTCAAATTCTGTAAGGTTAGTTAGTTACTGATTTTTTTGATGTATTTGTATACCTCTATAAATTCAATACAATTATGCTAGGGTAGTGTATTAAACTGCTTACATGTATGTCTACTAAATTTGAATACATGATTATATGTGTGTTTTGATTATTTATATATTTTCTAAATTCACTGTTTTGAATAATCATGTGATGTGTATTTTTTGACTGTATATGTATATATACATATCCGGTATTGCAGCTACACCCTTGCGTTTCTTTCTAGACAATGTGAGTGGAAATTGAAAGCTTCAAGTATCAACAGATCAGCTATGTTCAAAATCAGAGAGTTCGTAGAGAAACATACATGTCCATTGAAGGATAAGGTGTATACGCAACATCAAGCTAGTAGTGATTTTATAGCTAGCATTATTAAGCCAAAATTTAGAAATTATAAGAGGAAGTATGTGCCTAGTGATATAGTAGATGATGTTAAAAATGATTTTGGGGTGGATGTGCCATACATGAAAGCATGGCGTGCTAAAGAAATTACTAGAAATTACCGGGATACGTATACATTTTGGATAAAACATACCCAGGTTCTCATATAAGAATGAAGAAAACATCTGAAAATGAGTTCTTGTATCTTTTTGTAGCATTGTATGCATTTATAAAGGGGTTTGAATGTTGTCGACCCATAGTGGTTGTAGATGGCAACCACATCAAAACAACATATAATGGGACATTTGTTTCAGCGAGTACGATGGATGGTGCAGGTATTTCAAAATCGATCATTTAGTTATATAAAAAGCTTATAGAACTCAAAAAAAAAATATGTATTCAACTGATTTTGCAGGGAACATACTACCTTTGGCGTATGGCGTGATTGATTCAGAAAATGATAAGTCTTGGACATGGTTCTTCGAATAGTTCAAGGAAGCTTATGGGCTATGGGAGAGCATGTGTGTTGTATCTGATAGGCATGAAAGCATCATCAAGGCTGTATCCAAAGTATATCCTAATGTTCCCCATTTTGCATGTATATGGCATCTTTGGAAGAATGTATACAATAAATATAGAAAGAGTCACAAGGTGCTGAGTGGGGTGTACTATGCAATGGCAAAAGCGTATACATAGGATGAGTTTGACATGCTAATGGAAAAGGTTGAGACGGTGGATATTCGTGTAAAGGATTACTTGGAGTTAGCCGGAACGGAAAAGTGGTCTAGGCTTTATGCTCCAGTCAACCGAGCATGGACAATGACGTCTAATATTGCTGAGTCTATCAATTCAGCTCTCATACAAGCAAGAGAATTGCCAATATTTGATTTTCTAGAAGAAGTTAGGATTATGGTTGGGCGCTGGAATTTCACTAACCGACAAAATGGTTCGTATAAATTCACAACACTTGGGAAGAAATTCAATGAAATGCTTTCCATTAATGAGCGTAAATCTGCACGCATGACGGTTAGTTTCTGTGTATCTGTTTGTGTATTTAATTTCTTCGGTATATTTCATGGTCTGTATGATTCTTAAATTTATATATTATTTGAAATACACCTGTAACATGCTAATATATTTTTGTATGGTTTCTTAGGTAATACCATCAACCGAATACGTGCACACGGTAATTGATGAGGGGCGTCGTTTCATAGTTTGTATTAAAAAGAAGACATGCAGTTGCAAAGAGTTTCAGATGGAGGAGATTCCCTACCCACATGCCTGGGCTGTTCTTAAGAAAAAAAATCTCACAGCCGACAACTATTGCTAAAAAATATACAAACCTGAAACTGTGATGAAGACTTATGATATCCCAGTTTATCCTCTACCCGATGAGAGTGAATGGAAAATACCTAGATACATTTTGGAAGAGGTAGTTTTTCCACCGAGATACAAGAGACCGCCTAGAAGGCCAAAGAAGAAGCGTGATAATTCTTTATCTGAATGGTTTTCAACTAAACGTACAAATTCGTGTAGTAGGTGTGGACATGTTGGACACAATAGGCGTTCTTATACAAATGAGCCTCGAAGAAAGTAGTTGGTGGTTCCATTGTAAATCTTGTTGTCTAATGTTTTTCAATAATGGACAAAATCAACTGCAAAGAACGTTTGTCGTTTATGTTCCCTGATTTTTGGTCCTGTATGTTTGTTTGGAACACTAAATAAATGAAACAATTTTATATGAAAGCATTGAAGTGTCTGTGTTTTATTTTGGTTCATGATTTCAAACTGTACCAATACTAAAGTTTAGCACTTATACTATTCTAAAGATTTGAAAGCAAAAACAGTTTCTTTGAAGGAATGATATCTATCAACTATGTTCTACAGCTATTTGAATGAATTGTATCCAAGATATCCCGGAACCAGAATACAATTTTCTGTGAATACAGTTTTGTGTGGATACATTACTGATTGCAGATATACAAAATCTTGTTTCGCTGTTTTCTGTATATGCTGATTGCATATACAGCTATGTGTGAATACAATTCTGCATACTAAAAATAGCTAGTTGTACTAACTTGTATCCAGTATATTCTGAATCCAAAATACAGCTTTGTGTGGATACATTACTGAGTGCAGATGGAAATTCTGTCTGTGGATGTATTCAACATTGCTGATACTAGATACAGCAATGTGTGAATACAATAGAGAATGCGTATACAACATTTGCTGATACTAGATACAGCAATGTGTGAATACAACTGTGAATACGTATACAACTTTTGCGTGGATACAGCTTTGAGTGAATACATTACTGAGTGCAGATGGAAATTCTGTCTGTGGATGTATTCAACATCTGTTGATGCTCAATACAGCAACGTGTGAATACAACTTATTAATCGGGTATTTGAGATTATCCGACCTGTACCTTGCGTGGCATGCCCCAGTTTTTCTGGTGGTTTTTGCAGCCATGGCGTCGCCAGACTATCTTTTGCCCGAGCTTTACACAGATCTGAGCCTCACTTTCTCTGTCAGTTTAGGGAAGCAAAAGGTAGGAAAATGAGCAAAGCAAAAACTTAGAAGAGAGAGAATGAGGCTACAGGGAGTTCAGGATTTTTTATTGAAAAGGGTGGTTGCCACTCTTTGCATCTGCCAATGATTTTCTTAATCACTATAAGAATTCCAACAACCCTTTTATCAATTTTAACAGAGGGAGCAAATGGTTTCTATACCCTTCCATGCTATGTTAATACAATCTACAACAACATAACCAATGTGGCCCCAGTGGGGTCTGCGAGGGTAGAGTGTACACAGACCTTACCCCTACCTTTGGAGGTCAAGACGTGGTTTCCGATAGACCCTCGGCTCAAGAACTATGCTAATACAATGCATTCTTTTTTTCTTTTTTTCTAATGCTTCTGTTGGATCATTGAGTGCTGCCAGTCGAGCTCGTGGAAACGGGTGCTGGTGATGATGATTTTTGTCCATTTTTAATTCCCTTCTTAGCTGATTAATAAGGTATTTGAGATAATCCGACCCGTAATTTGGCGGGGCATGCTTCCAGACTTTCTGGTGGTTTTTGCAGCCATGGTGGTGTCTAATTATGTGTATACAGCTTTGAGTGAATACATTACTGAGTGCAGATGGAAATTCTGTCTGTGGATGTATTCAACATCTGCTGATGCTCGATACAGCAACGTGTGAATACAACTCTGAATGCGTATACAACTTTTTTCACTAGCTTGTATCCAAGATATTCTGAATCCCAAATATAATTTAGTGTGAATACAGCCTTTAAGTGAATACATTACTGATTACGGATACAACTATGTGTGAAATATTACTATGAATGCAAAATAATTGCTGCTTCATTCGATGAAATGCACATCCAAAAGTTTCTTAACTACAAGGTATATGTCCTCATTTTATTCAAATAACCATCAAAATTGTGTATTGTGTATTCATACTATAAGATACAACACTGTATCCAACATATGTTGTATCACACGCAATTGATTCAACTCTGAATACAACTATGAGATATAACAAAACATGAATACATTGTAAAAAATCAAAATGTATTCATTAAAAGAGTAGCTGAACATTGAGTATTCATACTAACAATTGCCTTCTAGGCATCAAAAAGTCAACAACATAAAGGATGAAAACACCATCATAATTTGTTTTACAGTCAAGAAACTAGAATCTAATTAACTATGTTTAATTCAACTTGATCAAAATATATGGCTGCTCTAACTGGCTTTAGAGGAGCCTCATTGTCGCTTACGGCATCGACTTCATTCTTCTTCTGAGCATAAACCCACAAAAGTGCACCATATCTCATCCGAAGTAACTCAGCATCAAGATCTTTGGGTGGAATAGCTTCTTCGTGACTCAAATACTCCGCAAATGCAACAACATATATCCCGCAGTCCCTACAAATATGAAAAAAGATATGTATTTTAAAACAATAAATTATCTGCGTCTATGTTATCATAGAGAATAAAGAAACAGACGTACATGCTACCAGGACTTTGCTGCGGCAGATTGTCAACAAACACAACTTCAAACTTATCAGCCGGCGCTTTGTATTTGTATGCCGGGTGATGAGTAAAATCAATTCCTTTTTTTTTCAACATAGAAGTCAGTGAGATGTAAGTACAGAGGCAACAGTGAGGCCAGTTTGTCTATTTCTGACTTAACAGCTGCATCATGCCCCGCTGATCGGTAGGAGTCATAAACATATAAACGTCTGTCCATGAATGATAGGAGTGCCAACAGCCAATGAGTTTTATCTTTCACGTTGACTGGGATAAATACATAGTCAACAAAATGCCACGGGACAGTGCATTGCAACCGGTGGCCTTTCACGTATTCACATAAAATATCTTCCTGTTTTTCACCGATTGTTGCACCATCTAGGTCAGCATACACTGTGTTTATTACATCAATCTTTGTCATGAAAACACAGTCGACAGTGGTAAACTTGAATTTGCTACTTGTGTCATACTTTGCTTTCTTTCGGAAGTAGTAAAAGATGACATCAATGTGCTGCACAAAAAAAGTATACAAACAGTAAGCGTGGAAGACATGCTAATATATACTATATTTGAAAAATAAAGATACATCGCACCTGATCATTCCACATATGTCCATCTATTGACAAAGGTAAAACCAATTTTTGTCATTGATTTTCTGAATACCAAAGTCCATAAATTTTGGCAGTGTTGCCTTCCCTTTTTTGTAATGGTCCTCTTTGTTCTTTCTGTAAAGTAAATACGAAATACATGTAACAAAATTATTTTGAAAAATCTATTAAAACAACTAACTGCGGTAGATAAAATAACTTACTTGGTATCATGTCTAACAAGCAACCCCTCCCTCAACCATTTTGAGAAGTCAGCAAAGAGCTTTTCATCATGTCGCCCCGTGATGGAATTATTCTCAAATGGGTGTTTTTTGTCAAATATCTCAGTCAGCTTAACCGAACTACCTGCTTGAATTAAGTTAAATCAAAGTGCAATACAAGAAAAAATGGAATACAAGCATACAAAAGTGAAATATGCAATAATACAAACCCGAAGTTGAGCCAAAATTTGTCATATAGGGGGATATTTGCAATGGCCCGGGGCGTCTTCCTTTACGCAATGTCATCACAATTCTTGATATGGTATTTTGAGATGGAAGCAATTCGTCCGCCAACTCAAACTGAGCCACATGTTGTAGTCCCTGAACAATCTGTTTGTCATCACCCATGGTCTGCTTTTTCTCTTATTTTGGATCAGCCGCACCACCACAAACTGTACTAGACGATACACCAACTGACATGGGACTTCCTTCATTGCTATGCATGCCATCAAGAGCAATGTGGACAACATCAACTGTTCTTTGAGCTGTTTCAATTGGAATCTGAGATCTGAAGCCCTACGATAACATTAGATGACACTTTTTAACGGAATTAAGCAAACAGTGAAGCAGCACTTTCAGCATTTTTTTTTCCAGTTTTTTGCACACCTAAAGAGGAATTTGTTGTTCATTCTTTTTGGTTCTAGCATAATGTGTTCGAGTTGATGGCTCGAATCTGTTTTGTTCACTTTGTGTATATTTCAAAAAAGGCAGATTTTATTATGAAAATGTGTATAAAGAAGACATGCAAGAAAAAGAAGGATAATATCTTGAGCTAATATTAGGCATCAAGTATTAGCTGAATTTTGCAGCTTATTTTTCGTTTGCCTTTTTGTATTCTCAGTTGTCTTTTATATCATTACTAATACAGAGTGAAGTTACTCAAGAAACATACTTGCGGAGAAACCACAGATACAACAGTAATGCTTTCATATATAGCCACAGATACAACAGTAATGCTTTCATATACAGCCACAGATACAACAGTAATGCTTTCATATGCACCGTATACTTATATTCATATATACGGTCATGTATACACATACAGTCAGTTGTATCAAAAATCAGTACTCAGATACACAGACACCAGATTTAATCATGTATACAGTCATGAATTCTAATTCTAATTCATGTATACATTCAATTAGGTAATCAAGAAATATTCTATTCGTTTGCAGATTTAACCATATACAGTGATAAATACACAGTAAATTATATTCATATATACACTCATGTATACAAAATACACAGCCACTTGTGTTCCCAGGTTGTATTCATGTATACAGACAGTAGATGTCTACATGCAGTTGTTTTCATGCATACAGTCAGTGCAGTTGTATTCATTTATATTCATGTATACACATAATTAGACATCAATAAAATTGAAATACAACGAAATATGAGCTGATACAGACAAATTACCTCAGTTGGAATATGAGTTGTGCAAGTCTCATTTTGATTTGGTGGTGTATCAAAGATGTTGTCATCAACTGAGCGATGTATTCCAATGTCATGCCGCTGAAATAGAGATTCGCTGGCAGCCCCCTGTAAGGAAAAAAAATGTATATTTATTTGACTTGAATATAGTAGTGTTTTTAATTGTTTGGTTTTACCTTGTCCGAATCATTATTACCTTTGATAGCTTGAAGAACCTTTGTGAAGTTGTCATTGATCGTTGTGTGAAGATCGTTCATCGTTGTGCGAAGATCATTCATCGTTGTGCAAAGATCATTAAACTCGTCCTTTACCTGAATTTTAAATTAAATATCAATATAGTATGCTTATCATACAATTTCAAAAAACATGATATAAAAATAATTGAAAGATATAAATTACTCTTACCAACTTCTTAAAATCATCAAGATCTTGCCTTATAAGAGACAACTCGTCTTCTTTGTTGGTTGTCAGGATGTCATGCTGGACAAATGGGGTTTTTGGATGCACTTGCTGATCGGAGTTTGGAGAAACTGGCATTTTAGATTGTACAAAAGGCATCTTCCCACAGGTATTAATGTTGGAAGTTGGAACTGTTTCGGGGCGAGGACTTGTTTTCTTGGATGAAGAACCTCCAACAATTCTCTCCTTACGTTTCTTGTGAGGTGGGGTAGAACTAAAATCATCAAAATCATCATCTACAAGAATCGGGGCAGTGGTAGTTTGTGCCACACCAATGACAAGCGGGGGCAATTGAAGACAAGCAACCTCATTAATGGTCGGCACTATGTTGTCAAATGAATGCATCTCCTAATCAACAGGATGTTCAATATACAACAGATTTGTATAGCATGATTACACAGTCTCAAACAAAATCTTAAGTCCTAAATTAGACTCCAACCAACAGGATGTTCAATATACAGTCTCAAACAAGCCAAACAAATTCCAACCCTGATGCAAATAGCCATAACAACACCATAATATTCAAAGTGCCTAACAAGGATACATAATTTCAAATGAATTCAACAGATCTCAGAACTTGATACAAGTAATCACAACAAGACTATAATATTGAAATGGCATAACATGGACATATAACCTCAGATGGATTCAATAAATCTCAGGCTTGATACAGTAGCCACGACAAACCACTATAACATTTAATAAAGGCTAAATAGATGAATGCAAACTCAAATAGGTATCATAATATCTAGTCAAACATTCAACTAGCCATAGGGGCTCTCAGTACCATCTTTTGCAATCCTAAAGACATAATATGAAATCAGGAAAAAGACTTTGAATCAATTCACAGCCCCTTTCTAGACTAATGTCAAATCTGCACGAGACTCTTACTATTTGATTTCATGTTTTTTGTAATCAGACACTTCAAATATGTATGTATTTGAATATGTATGTATACAAAATTAAAATCGAGAAATTAAGATACAAAATTCAAAGAGTTGGAACAACAAATTACCGGGCTGTTATCTTCTTTAAACATGCCGTCCATCAGGTCTTTAAAAGTTGGTTAGCTTTCTATGGTCCTCCAATTAAGAATTCTGGGGATGTTGTCACCCGACTTAACTGCAAGAGTGTTGTCAACACATGAACAACACTCGTACAACCATACTTGCATGGCAAGGGGCATTCCATGAAGCCTATAAAACTTTTCTCAACAGTCATCTTCTGGCTGATACTTTTGATCAAATCGCGGAATGCTAACTTACCCCATGGGAAATCTTTGTATCTACCAGTCTCCACCAATTCAAAATGTAGCCTTGGTATCCTTGTAGCATTCTTCTCATTGGACAAGATATACGTATGTATGAAATATAATATAGCAATCTTAACGGCATCGCCATCATTGAGGCCCCAATTTTTGTCCATGAAGCAATCAACCAAATCTACCTTTTTTGGCAATTTTTTAGACCCACCAAAATATTGTTCCAATATCCTGTTTTTCCGTTTTCGGTTGACTGTAAAATCGTCTTCATCGCCAATACACTTCAAACCAGTAATGAGTGCGAATTCCCTAATAGAAAAGCGCAATTCCCTGCCATTTATGTCTATCAAAAAAGCATCGGTAGAACTATCCGTGAGCTCTCTCACCATGCAGCACCTCACCATCTGTGCTTGGACCTCACAGTGCTGCATCTGGAAGAATACACCAAAGCAAGTATCCCCGAATAATTTGTACTGCCCAGCGGTTAGTTTGTCCTTAAGCTGTTTAAATACCTCTGTATTTGTGTAACAACTCATGTGCACCGAATGTGTAGGAGGATCTTTCACAAATAACTGATTAAACACAATATCAATAAAAACATGATCAATGATACAGTATGTCAAATCTAAAATACAGTTATATATATAGTGTGTCTATTTTTTGCACTGTGTTCACAGCTATGCTGTATTCACCCCCACTATAAAGTAAAATACATTAACTCTAAAAAAAGATAAATGGCAAGGTGCATAATGTAGAATACTCATTACAATATATATTGTATCAAAACTAAAATACTCAATTTATACAGTGTAGCTATTTGCATTGTATTTTCACCAATAAAATCATATACAAAACACATACACAGAATATGACATTGTATTCACGACTAAAATCAAAATTAAAATACACTGTCAAATAAAAAGGGGAAAATTGTATCAAACATTGAAAAACTAAAAATACACAGATACATTGTATTCATAACTTCATGAAAAGAAATACAGTACCTCCACTGTCTTTTGAGGCACATCTACAACATTATTTTTCCCTTGCTCCCTGAAGCATCATTGATGAGTTTTCTCCGCTTATCAGTACTAGGTACGGATGCTTTGGAATTTGACGGAGTCTGAACTCCATCTTTTCGTTTGATACTACTACTCTGGGCAACCACTCTAGCAACAGAGCCTGCAATTTCTTGTTCATCTTGAGAGATACACAAATCAAAAGATGGAGCATCATCAAAATACTGCACATTAGTGGGTATACCTCTAGTTATTCTGCATGGAGTGCTTCCGTCCGCCATTAATCCCAAATTCGAAGCTTGAAAAACCCTAACAATGGCGGACACTTTTTTGCATAAAAACGCAAAAACCCTGGAAATGAAGTAAAATTTGTTCCTTAAAATTATAGAGGGCAAGATTGTAGAGAACAAAATACACAATAGAAACTTAAAAAACTACCCAATACCTTACCTATTAGTGCGCGGCTACAATTTAGGATGAGTGAATATGGTGAGGATCGTGTATAAGGGAAATGGAGAAAAATTCGGAGAAGATTGCTACATGATGAGAGAGAAAAATGGTTTGAACAGTGTGAAATGGGATACAGGTTTCTTTTACCAATGTTTTACCGTGTCTGTTATTGGATGTGATTAGCGGTTGGATGTTTGCTATGGAACGTAATTAAGACAAACAATAGCTACTAAATATAATTACTTAGTATAAGTTTGTCATGCCATGTAAAATTCCCTTTAAAATAACTCTCAGCTCCCTTCTGTTGAAAACATTCATCTTCATCCAATTCCTTACCATCTTTGACCTCCACAAAGACCAATCTTCTCCATAACTCACCGCCAACACTTGATTTGGTGAATAAAAGAAAGTTTTGAACTAACACCATCAAAGACTCATTTGAAATCTGAAAAATTTTAGTAATAATATTTTGAGTGGATGTGGTTGGCATTCGTCGGATAATTATTTTTTTGAGCGGATGTGGTTGGCACTCGTCGGATACACCTGGGCGAAGCTATACACAAAGTTTGATAGAGTAAAGGTAATTTGTACTGGTGTGGAGTAAAAAATTCTGATTTGAATCGAGCTAGGAAAATATCACCGTGACACATGTATATCACTATATATGAAATGTATATTACACCTAGATACACATGATATACAGGACATACCCGGATATACATGGGAGATATACACATATATACAGGCTCGATACACAGATATAGCTGTAATATACACATATAAACATCACGCTTTAGCACGTCTTCTTTAATGCAGCAACTCAAAAATTCGACAAATAACTCTTTAAATCAATTGCAAATGAGCTTAGGATTTAGTATAAGCTTCACACAAATTTTATCAACAAGATTTTTGAACACTCGCTTCGAATTACAACACTTTTCGGATTTCGAATTTAGATTTGAGTTCTTCAAGCTCAATAATGGTGGATCTCAAGGTCTTCTTCCAAATCCGATGTAATTTAAGTGAATTTTTTTTATTTTTCTAATAGTGTTTTAGTGATTGACCTTCCCACTTGTGGGATTATACTAGCTATGTTGTTGTCGTCGTAGTGTTTTAGTGATTGAAGAGGAAGGTAGTATTAATGGTGGTGTTGATCTAGGGGTACTACTACATGGTGGAAAAATGACCGATGAAGAAGAAGCTAATTTTTTTTTTTTTTTTTTTTTTTTTGCAATTTGTTGTTGTGTAAATATAAGTAATATGAATAAACGGGGTAACTAATTGATGGTTCGGTCAAAATTGATACTATAATTTTGTTTGGACCAACACAGGCCATAATTTTCCCAAGTTTAGTTTAATAAAGAAAAAATTAACAGAGAATAAAATAAAGAACAACTTTGAGCCGTAAAAAATACAAACGACCATTCTTTTAGATTTTCGATTTTTTTTAACACTTTCATTTCTGTTGGAATCAAAGTTGTTAGAAATAAACGGCCAGTGCTTCTAACCCCTCCCGGTTTATGTGGAGTCCGGAACCTAGTTGACCCAAAAAAAAAAAAAATACTTCAAGACTTAATTGTAACGGCTCAATTAAGTTCTTTAGCGCAAGAAATTTCTGCGTTATACAAGTCAATAAAACTAGGGCAGAATCTCCCTCTTCCAACACCTCCATTCTCCTCCATTTTTCACTCTTTTGCAATAGTTTACCCCCCATAAATCACGTCTCAAAATTCCGAATCTTCATTTCATGCTATAGAATCCCACATATGTTATTGCAGTGTATATTGCCGCCTCAAAATATCAAGGACCCAAGAAAATTCGGGACGTCATTTTTGACATTGTAAAGTGTCCGAAGTAAATTTATTTTGCTAACTTTTTATAGAGTTTTTGTCACATTGTCTACATTTTCTACTTTACAAAACTTAATTTTTATTTGTTATTTTATTAGGAAAAGGGTGGGTGCTCATATTTTCAGTGGGAAGATCGAGTTCCCGTGGATAAAACTGTGGCGCCGAAGTTTAAAAAGGCACCGGTTGAAGGAGATACTGCGACTTCACTAAGCAATGTAGATATCGTGAAGTTTGATTTCCAGTGTCAACTTAGGGAAGCTCTAGAAAAAATTGAAATTTCTGGAGATGTTGCTAAAAGAATTGGAAGAAAAAAAGAGTTTTTTCAAGATAATCTTAGAGACTCTCAATGCGAGACAAATGCTTTGAAAGAGAAAGTGACATTTTGAAGGATGATTTGTGGTCTCTTGTTGCTATTTGTAATTTTGAAATGTTACATTGTTGGCTAGGTTTATTATTTCCTATGTAGTTTGTTTTTATTTTTAGTAGTTTAACTTTTTATGTATTATGTATTTTCTATGGTTTTTCTAATGTATTATGTCATCGTCACATTTTATGTAGTAGTTTATTTGTGTTTTCCATAAAAATTTGAATCGTTGCACTTTGTATTTATCTATATAATGTTTGTCAATTCTAACACGCTTAAGTAACTAAATAATAAAATATAAGAATAAATGCAATGCTAAACATACTAATATTCTTCTAATTAATGACATCATCATAAATTAAAAATGTAATTAAAATCACAATATTCCTAATCATCAGAATTGAAGTTGTCGATATCGTCCTCAGATTAATATCTGGGGTTTCTTAAGATAAATCTTCTTTCTGTAGATGTTAGTTCCCTACCGGTTGATGATGCTTGTTCTTCAACCAACTTGAGCATGTAAAATCTACAACGTCATGCTAGCATTCGGTTGTTCTGTTTCCTAATCCTCTTTACCGCAACCTCGCAAGAATCTTGATCAGTTCAAGGCATGCTCATTGAGAATCTTGTTGGGATTGGAGCGTTGAGATTTTCTAAGTCACAAACAAGACATTGTACAGCGCACCGATATGCCCATTCGCGACGTAAACCACAATAATATTCACGTGGATCTGAATATTTTAGCTCGCAAAAATCACCATTATGCTCTATTAAAAGGTGGGGCTTGAAATCGTCTAGCACGAATTCACTGTTATCGGTTGAAGAATCACCGGAGTAGCTGCTATGATTTGAGCTATCATCACCACTGCTATTTGTTTCCTTTGAAAAAAATACGAAGCAATCTACATTTCTACTATTCGACATTGAATTTTTAGTAGTTTACGAAGTAGCGAAAGGCTACTTCTATAGGTATCAAACTCAATAGGTTGTGGGATCATGACGATGAACCCACCTACTTTATTTAAAACAAATATTAATAATATCATGGGGAATCATCGGACATCTCACAGTCTGAGACCCACTTGGATGTGACGTAACCATTTCGACTATATCCAGCCCTAACGCAATGTACTTGCATTTGGTTGTTCTCTTCGCGAAAACAATTGAGAGCAAAATTCAACTCTTGTGGAGTGCTACAAGGTATTGACGTAGCACGACATTTTGAGCATTTAAGTCCAAATGCCCTCATATTTTGTTCCAGTGTTGCAGCTTCCCTAATACACCAATTCCACTCATCCGTCGTTGTATTGTTGTAACGTGATTGTATCTCTCGTTCGGGTTATTCGAGTATTCAAAATATTCACCCAATTCTCATGTCCTACTCATTGCTTCAAGTATGTCTCCTCGACAGAGCGATGTAATATGACTAATATTATGGAATTGGTAAAAAAGTGACATAATAACTCGGTTTTGTGTGGTTGCTAGTTATTCGTCAATTATGTTATATAACACTCATTGGTACTTTATCTCTATATAACGCTGATTTTACATGCGTTATGCATGGTGGATTTATGATGTTCTGAATGACAACTCTAATTGATAACACAATGCATGTGTTTGACAACTTTATATGACACACTTATATAACATTGATTTTACATGTATTATGCATGGTGGATTTATGACGTTTCTGAATGACAACATGATGCACGCGTTTGACCACTTTGTATGACACACCTATATAGCACCAATTTTAGATGCGTTATGCATGGTGGATTTATGACGTTTTTAAATGACAACACTGATTGATAACACAATGCACACATTTGACCATTTTATATGAAACACCTATATAGCACCAATTTTAGATGTGTTATGTATGGTGGATTTATGACGTTTTTGAATAACAACACTGATTGACAACACAATGCACACATTTGACCACTTTATATGACACACCTATATAGCGATAATTTTAGATGCCATATACATGGCGGATTTATGATGTTATAAACACAACGATAATTGTATTCATTGAGGTAAAAAAAAATTGACATTTTCAGAATGCCTAAAATATTACATTCAATTGGTTTAGAAATAGACAAAAAGGGAAGGTAGCTTAAGGAATCCCCATGGTAGGACAAAAATAAACACAATTGAATCTTATTTTGGAAAAGATATATTAGGATGTTACGCAGATTTATCAGACGAAAAATGGTGTGGTGTTGTTCGACCCTTTGAAAATCAACCTCTTTGTATCCATGTTGATTTAAAAGTTGCTGGACACATCATTGAGGGCGATGCACACTCCTCAAAACCTGAGAGAGTTCGAATTTGGGTGAAAAGCTCCAATGAGTTGAATTATTTTCGAAAATGTGTGATTATGAGGTATTATGTCATTGGCATAATTTTGTCGTGCCACTAGCATTGTCGGCTACATTTCAAACCTCCAAATTCAAGGATGAACCAATAGTCATCTAACACTTGATGAAAGAAATTTTAGAAATGCAAAAAGCATTAGACATGTATCTTGCTTTGGACAATCTTAACTTTCGTGGAGCGGATGAAGAAGATTGGAAACTGTTAGAAAATAAAAACCTTCACCGAGATTCTTCTTATCTAGTTTTTACAGTCATTCAAGAATGGATAGGCCTTCCAAAATATTTACCACAAACATTAGATTGTCGAGTGCCATATTGTTGCGTAAACCAAGAAAGTGCTTCTAATGATGATAGTTGGAATCTAGACTACAATGAATATGATGAAGATGAAGTAGGGGAAGTCAATGAAGAAGAGAAAGTAAGTAAAGACGAAGATGAAAATGACGTTGATGACGAGGTCATCCCAGAAAGTGACGAAACTTAACCATAGTATTTTATGAGACTTTATCATTGTTATGTCTTTATCCTTTTTTTAAGATAAGTTATTTCTGCATCATTATAACAATCTGAAAATGCTAAAATTACATCATAAATAACAAATCGAAACTACTTAAAATACATCATCAAACAATATACTTAAAATATATTCATCTTTCATGGCCATGACTAGATATTCTGCCACCGCGAGATGTGCCGCCACCGCGAAAGTATCTTCCGCCGCCATGAAAGTATCTTCCGCCACGAAAGGTACTTCCATGGTGAGATGTACTTTCACCATGACCCTGTAAAGGACACTTGCGCTTATCATGATCAACATAATTGCAAATTGAGCATTTTCGAGTGTATCTTCCTCAATGGAACATCCATTTCATTAGGAATACAGGAGTATGATCACTTTTCCAATTTACAGATTAATGTTTTTTTAGCAACCATGTAAAATGGTTCTGGTTGCCTATCATCACTAAGTGGGTAAAACCGATCGGCATACTTTTTTGCATAATTTTCCACGGTATATTTTGAAGCCACATATAGTGAGGCATTCCTTCCAATGGTACGGTGTGAAAATACTTGAAGGCATGAGAACATGGCATGCGGTATGATTGCCACTTGCCACATGTGCATGTTCTTGGAAACTCACAAATTGTGTGAATGTTACCTCCACGATGTTGGTGCCCACTTGTTGTGAGTTTAAATATATGCTGTGTCGGGCTGTACTCAGTCATTGAGTGTTACTGACACTTAAATTTATGATACTCAAACAATTGTGTTGGTTTTGGCATCCATTTCAGATTGTCTGCCACAAATCCTTTGACTGCCTTTGATTTAATCACGAACCGCTCCACAACTAGCCTAAAAATCATTCTTACCATTGCAGTAACGGGTAGTCCCCATGCTAATTTCAACATGCCACTGAATGACTCAGAGTTGTTTGTTCTTAGCATCCCCCATCTCATAACTTCATCTATATCTAATTTATTCAACTAGTGGAAAGCTTTCTCATCCGCCAGCCTAATCAACTCCATCTGCATGTCCTGATGTTCTGTTACAGTTGCCCATATCCAATTGTTCAGTGTTGGGCTTTGATATGTCTTCTGAAAAATTATCTTCAAATGCCTTAAACAAGAACAATGGTGGGCAAAAGGTGGTTGTCACCCATGCAAGTCCCACATATTGCTCAATATGCTAGAATTTCTTTTTGATATAACAGATATACCCATTCAATCCTTAATAACGTGTTGCCCCAAGTAGGTTAAAAATACATCTCATGTCTCTGTGTTCTCATTAGCTGCAATGTAAAAGCCAGGAGGAATATAGACTCATTCACATCCATTCCAACTGCAATTAGTAGCTTCATGTCGCATACCCCATACACATGTGTGCCATCTATTGAGATTACTGGCCGACAATGAGCAAAACCATCAATGCATGATTTGAATGCTCAAACCACAAACTAAAAAATATTACCGGCCACACCAGGTTTCGCCTTGAGCTTCCATTCAACAGTACTAGCATTGAAGTGTTGTAGAGCTTCCATTTATCTTGGCAACGTCTTGAAAGAGCTCTCCCAATAATCATAGACAATCTCATGTGCACGCCTACGCCCAAGATATGTCTTTTGCCTACTTATGGTTTCGCAATATAGTTTCACAACAGTGGTAATGCATTCTTTAATTTTGAACCTGGAGAAGTTTCAATATCAGCATTTAGCAACAACGAGCCTCATATTAACATCAAAATTTAAATAAACTTGAGCGAATGGGGTACCTTGGGCTTTGTGCAATGTCGTCAACTAGCACAGCAGCAATCATATTGATATCTAGGTTGAAATGATCAAGCGGACATTCACCCATACCACAAGTGTGCTTTGGGTAGAACTTTGAAATAGTCAACATCTTATCATCAGTCTCCTTACCACGGAGCATCCATTGACAACTTTGATTTTTTCGCCTACAGACCAATCGCCAATATTTTTGAGTGGAATCATCAAATTTGAACTCCCTCATCTTCTGGATGCAAAAAATCTTAACAGCCCTTTGCAATGACTTTTTCGAGGTGAATATCATGCCTTTGTCAATATAAACATCCTCTTTTACAAGATTGTTTGGCTCTTTCCACAATCTTTGACGAATATGATCCTCATCACTAGTAAGACAGAGGCATCAGGATGACCTTTGAGATGATCAAGATAGGGAATCTACTTGCAATGCCATTGAATCGAAATTTCTTCCAGCATCGGCTCTAGCTACTGAAATTGGCTTTGCGGCATCGACTCTTACTGGTGAACTGGGTGTTACGAATTCAGTTCTTCTTGGTGTGACGGACTCTATCGCTTCTAACAGTGGTACTTGACTTTGAGGATTAATATCATCCTCACTTTCAATCACTGAAAAAGGGACTTCATCCTCTGATTCCTCCGCATTAGGTATGTCGTCACTATCACTCGATAATGATTCTATATAATTCTGATAATCAACACCATCTAGTAAAAGTTTTTTCCTACAAAAAATAAGTAAAATATATTAACTACCAAACATCAAAATATATAGATTATTTAATGTAAAAATAATGGAACAACCGATAAAAATTGCATGGGTTAGAGGAATGATCCACATTTGGTGCAACGAGCTCATTTTGTGTAAAATTTTCCCTACAAAAGAAAATAGATTATTTTAACTACTAAATATAAAATATAAGACTATTGATGTTCAAAAAGTAGACCTAGCGATAGTAATCAATTGCACCGAAACTTAAGAAAGGAGCATCGTTTTGAATAGTTGGATAGGCTGAGGATGGTCCATCCTGATTCATCCATCCTGATTGAGAGGACTGCTTCATATTATTCATATAAGGTGTATAACCCCTAAACATTACAACCAACAGCACTATTACCATACAAATAATAAACATATGCTACTACACATAATAATAATAATAATAATAATAATAATAATAATAATAATAATTATTATTATTATTATTATTATTATTATTATTATTATTATTATTATTGCGGTTCACTTTTACGCGGTGCATAAAAGCTACTAAGAGGTTGTTGGTGCTCTAAATTGAATTTTAGTATTTTTAGAGTCGCCACCTCATTTTATAAAGGAAATTAAAAAAATGGAGTTAAAAGGATTTTATCAAACAAGAGAAAAATCATTTTTAAGCCAGAGTTCGAGGTAAGGGTTCTAGTGATCCCCTAAGGAAGGTTTTAAGCACCATAGTATTAATGATTCGTAGAATACGGTTGACCGACGAGCTTCAATGTGTGATTAATGTGATTATTTGCTAAAAATGTTTACTTTATTGCTAAAACTGTCATGCTAATCATAAAACTCCACTTTTTGGAAAAATTATCTTTTAAGGAAGAAAAAGTTGGTTTTTCTTTGAGAAAATATTTATAATTGAATAACTTCACTTCATTTCCGGACCAAAACACTTAAGATTTTTCTTAAGTAGAGTTTCCACTAATTTGGCCCAATGTCATGATTCTATCCTTATAAATTTATATACATTTATATATATTTAGGAGAAAAAGATGTAGTATATCTCCCCTTTTTAGAAAATAGCATAAATATTATAGTTGGTGCTCTGAATTGAATTTTAGTATTTTTAAAGTCGCCACCTCATTTTATAAAGGAAATTAGGAAAACGGAGTTAAAAGGATTTTGTCAAATAAGAGAAAAATCCTTTTTAAGTCAGAGTTTGAGGTAAGGGTTCTGGTGATCCCCTAAAGAAGGTTTTAAGCACCATAGTATTAAGGACCCGTCGAATACGGTTGACCGACGAGCTTCAATATGTGATTAATGTGATTATTTTCTAAAAATATTTACTTTATTGCTAACACTGTCATGCTAATCATAAAACTCCACTTTTTGGAAAAATTATCTTTTAAGGAAGAAAAAGTTGATTTTTCTTTGAGAAAATGTTTATAATTGATTAAATTCACTTCATTTCCGGACCAAAACACACTTAAGATTTTTCTTAAGTAGAGTTTTCACTAATTTGGTCCAATGTCATGATTCTATCCTTATAAATTTATATACATTTATATGTATTTAGGAAAAAAAGATGGAGTATATCTCCCCTTTTTACAAAACTGTTTTTGAAAACAACTTGAATCATTTTTTCTTATGCAAGGTTTTAACTAAGTTCTAAAGGGTTTCAATTATACACAAGTATTTGCAAGTATATACATGCTCATACAAAATGAATGTAAACATATAAAATAGGCATGTTTATACAAAATAAAGGAAAGGGAAGAAATTTTAGCTTTTTCGTCATTGGGCCCAAATCCCATGCTATTTTATTTGTTCCTCGCACAATGAAGAGAAAAGTAGTTAGTCAAAATGGCACGCCACCCCATAGGGTGACGTTTATGAACATAATAATAGTATCCCTCAGACTCGTATCAAACTTTGAGAGCTTTGATTATGGAGGCTCAGACTTATGTTTCTAAATGTGGCAAAGGAATCCGAAACATGTCTTGGCTGCAGACTAGTGGCCATTCTAGTTGCCTAGCCAAATGCATGTTCGTCCCTACATTGTGATACTACTATGAGGTCACCATAGCCTAAACCGAGGGATAACCTTTTCAGACAAGGCATGACCTCAAATTAAATGTTCTCATCGGCCCATGTGTAGTATCATATTCAATCAGTGAGCCTTAACCAAGTGTAGTAATCTGTTTTGTTTTAAGAAAAAAAAAACATCAGCATATGTTTAGAGATTAGCAAAATGCCACAGAAACTAAGGTGCAACGCTTACAAAGCAGAAATAATTAGCAACACTTGTGTCAAAAAAACCAGCTTGCAACAGAACAAGGTAGCAAGGCATGACACTTTTATTTAGGTATGAGAATGCATCAACTAGTCAGAACTATTGGAAAGCACAACCAGTAGCAACTGGTGCAGTCAAGCAGCAACAATAGACATCAGCTGTTATAAGAAACAAATGGAGACCAGCCTTTTAGAAGAGCAACAACTAATTCTCATCAAAGGCAACAAATTTTCATATACCAAACAACAGCCATTCTTTAGTGGGGTATATGCTCTGTCCTTTTTAAAGTTCAGCAGCAAAAACAACAAGCCATGACAGTGAGCTCATCAAGGGTAGCAACCAAGGTAGCAACTCATGGCAATAATCATAATAGCAAGAATTTTGCCTCTAACTGTCTCAGAATGCCATATGTTTCAGCCTCAAAATGCAGCAGAATGCAGACTCAAAATACAGCAAAAACTCAGCTCAAAATGAAGCAAAACACTCCTCAAAGCAGCAACAATCAAGACAAAAGTTCAAAGAGGTTTGGGATGTAAACTCCCCAGTTCATGCAAGAAAGAAGAGGGGTGAAGAATGAGGACACAGTAGCATATTTTAAATAAACATAAATAGAATATAAAACATTCGACTTCTTGAAATATTGTCATGATTAGCATATCAAATAAAGAACAAAGTTCAGATATTAAGAGTAGATGGGCACATACACATACTTGTTCAGATAGTAGTCTTCAGATGACAGAAAACTTAGGTAACAGGTTCAGCTATTGGAAATTTCTTATCACTCAAAATTGAGTCATTCTGCTCTTCAATTAACCAATCAGCCATTTAATTATTCAAAAAAAAAAAATCATCCATACTAATGGTACTCAATATTGAATTCAAATGTTTAGAAAGATGCATTTTTTCTCTATTAAAGTTCTCAAGGCACTAATCCTAAGGCCGTCTTCCAAAACAGAGGTGTTGGATATACAAAAACACACATTTGAAGCAAGTCTTCTAAAGAATCCTCAACTCAACAATTAATACTTATTCTTATCAGGACGAGAGCTGACCACCAAATCCTTATGACTTCGATCATTCACCATGCCTCAATAAATAGTCTAAGACAAGAAACTGATAAACTGGATATTCACCCCCTTTAAGCCTTCAAACAGTAAGTTTTGCCAAAACAAACTCAATCCGTTAAAGACAGGGGAGAACAACAGACTTGAATCTAAGCCAACATTCTTTTTAAGAAATTCAGTTAACACAAAATCCAGCCACAACTTACTTTGAGAGAACAGGGGAGCACATGATATATTCTTATTCAACATTGAATCATTACTTTACTACACTTCAATTTTGAAAGTAAACAGGTTCAAGCCCCTTTGAAAATATAAATTAACACTGAAAAATCATATAATAAGCCCCTAAAAGATCATTTTGTCTGTCACTTCTTTTAGCAACCAAAACTCAGATTAATCTAAAAGTACTAGGACTAGAAGTTACTGTTAAAACAAATGGCATAATTGAACTATCTTTTAAACATCTCAGACTTTGGAGCCTAGATAGTGCAGGAGAAACATTTCAGCATCCAGATTTTTTTAGCCTATGTATTTGAAGCAAATAAGGGTCAATTCAAGATGTTTGAGATATGCTTCATGCCAAGTTATCTTAACACATCTAAATACATACTTTAGTTAACCTGCAAATCTCATAAGGGACTAACATTCTGGAAAAATCAACCACACATAGGGAAAATAACCTTCCAAAATATTTGATAAACACTATTAAGACTAAACAAAAGAAAACTCAAACTTAGAACACACAATGGAAATAACTTACCGACAGATCTGAATCAGATTAAGATTCTTAAAAAAAAAAAAAAGGGGATAAAATATATACTTCAACAACTCGTTTTTTAAACATGAACCCATCCAAACATTGGGAAACAACACACATAACCTTCAAGCCTTAATGTCATGTCCATTTAGTTTTATGCGTGTGGAGTTGACTCATCTTCCGTACAAAACTCGAACCAAACAGAAAATATGGATGATGAACACCTTATGGTCCAAATGATCATTTCCTTAAGCCACATAATCTTAACTAATTGTGATTAGCTCACTAACAGTAATAACTAACTAACAACATCATCCGAGAATCAATCATATCGAAGCTACTAGCAGAAACACGTGGAGGACATAGCTGATTATTGATAACTAACTAAAACAATATTCATGCTCACAATTATAAGCCTACCACTTGTGATTTAGACAAACGGCCAAACAAACAGAGATCGAATATTTAAAGAAACTAAAACCAAACTTAGTTAAATATATAAACATTGGTTGAACAGAAACTGAAAATTAGAAAGAAACACAAGAGTTAGGAGATTTACCTTTTCTTCAGGCAGCGATGGGGACGACGAGAGTTAAGTTGGCCACTATTTCACCTGAACCAACTATTCCGATGAATCAGAAGACTTCAAAAATTAAACAATGAGCGAGAACTTCCTCGAAACTTAAGGCTTAGCCGAGTTTCTGAGTGTTCTCATTCTTGAGGGTGTAAAAATCCTTTGTGGTTGTGAAAAAACCTATCTTGTAGGTATCTCAAAAACCCTCCCCAGAATGAAGAAATGGTTCTCTCTTTATGGAGGCCAATTCTAGGGTTTTCTTGTGTCCAAAATCAAGGTGCTACAACTATTGAAGTTGAAATTCATTTTGAATGCATTTGAAATCCGAATCTTACAGGGGAAGCCAAGTAGAATTGAAAATAAAAATTAAAAAAAAAAAGAATAGGTTACCGTTTGAAATTCAATTCACCCGAGCTAGCGGACAAATGCCATTAATTAAAGGATTGCTATTTTTGGCTCAACAAAACCTGATGTGGCCGAAAGGAAATGAGAAACTTTGCTGAGAATGGCATTTTCGTGCTTGGGATAGGGTTCGTTGGTTTTATTCGTTGAGGAAATAAAAATGAGAATGGGGGTTTGGCTGTTTAAAGATGGAATGGGCCGGGTTGAATAATTGGGCTGAAAAATGTGATCTGTTGAGGGGGCTGCTTTGTGGCCAAAATTTCTCTTTAGAACGTAGCCCTTCTTGTACTTCAAAGGTTAATAAAATAGTCAAATAATTAAGAGACTGAGATGAATTAATTATTCAATTAACTAATTAAGATTTTTGACTTAACAAAGTAAAATAACTATTTGCAGAATTGATTAATCATGGTAATTAAGTTATAAATGAGTTTAAGTTGACAATTTAAAATACGTACTAAATTAAACACTTGTTTTGGTCCTAAATTAATTTTCAACTCAATAAAATAGGAATAATTAATATTTAAGATATACGTAACATATATTAGGATATTTTGCCAATGAAATGGAGAAATATCACCAGATGTTGTTTTAGAAAGTATTTTTGATTTTCTGAATAATTCTTATACTCTGTTTGAAATTCAAGAAACTTGACTAGTTAATTTGAATTTTTGGAGGGCAAAAAATTGGGTGTTAATAATAATAATAATAATAATAATAATAATAATAATAATAATAATAATCATGAAAATTTACCATTGTCCATCAAATTGCTGGCTTAAAGCTTCTAGAGTCATTTGACTCCTCAAAATATCTTCATAAAGTACCCATGTCAGGATAGTGTTAACATGAGTAGGCTTCGCATCAGCGACTTCAGGCTGAACGTCCCGGCGAATTCGAGAATGGGCTTCCCAACATGTTCTATTTGGGGCTTCCCAAGGAGCTCTAGCAAGGACTTCAAGACGATTTATGGGGATCTTCTAGACATACATCTCAAGGACGTTCAAAGTGATACATTCCCTATAATCATCCTGCGCCTTCAAATAATTAGTCAAAGAGACATCATCTACGATATTCCACATGCCAAAACTAACTAATCCTTGCAGTAAAAAAGATATTGGATCTCTCCCTATTGCAGTTAAATCAAATTCTCGCCTACTAACTTTAAGCCTACTATACAAGGCTTCGAGTAGTCTTGAATATTTTAGGTCGAGTGGAAAACTAACATGGTATTTTGGGGGAATATCATAACGCAAACTATTAGATTCATAAATAGTTTTTCTGTTCGAAAACAAAGAAACCCTAACAGTTGGAACATCCTTCATTTTTTACTAATTTAGAAGTTAGATGAATTTTTGTGTTTTCCTTTCGTCCAAAATCAGCTTTATATAAGGTTTGAATGAGTTTAAAGGTACCATATAACGCAACAAATTATTGCGCCATGCAACTTTATGTCAAATCAAATACGGATGTGCTGTAGAATCTACTGAAAAATCAGTGGAATTATTGACTTGTAGAATGTAGGAAATTCCTGTGTTATACAAGTCAGTACAGCGCAGTAAAAGACTTAACTAAGCCATTACAGTTAAGTCCTTTAACGCAATAATTTACTGCATTAAGGGTACTTTGGTATCAGTTATTTATAAAATATACTTGAGTTGTTAAAACAAGATCTTAATTCAAAATATGTGTTCACGGCTTCACGCCCTTGAAAATCAATTGTTTTAACAAAAGTAAATATTATAGGTACTATAAACAATTTTAGAAATAAAAAAGAAGAGAACGAAACCGGTAGAATTAACTGTTAGTTTTCCTTAAATTAACTACCCCTTACTACTAAAACTATCCTCACTAATTCTCCTATAATTCATCTACGCTAAGAGACAAAAAATAAAATAAAGTGTTAGTCATACAAGGCAAATAAAAAATACACAACAAAAAATAAGGTAGAGGGGAAAGAAGATCGAATGGATCGGCCCATTTTAGGGCCACTACGATCTGCTGCTGCTGTTGGGCTTTGGCCCAGTAATCTTTTTTTTATATTGCTGCGGATGGGCTGGACACGAGAGAGAGGACATGTTGGGCTTTTAGCCTAACACCGAATGCGGAAGAAGACGAGTCTCTCGGACTCATACGCGATGGTCATGCATAAAAACAAAAGAAAAAGAGTTAGTAAAGTGAAGATATACAAGACACGTTCTTCAAATAAAAAAAATAAAAAAGAAAAGAAAGTAGCCGAAAGCAAATAAGACATCACATAAATAATAAACAAGAGTAGAACCTTGACATGCCAACATAATAGAACAATCTAAACAGCCAAGTGATTTATATATATACATTATGTATATCTAAATATACATACATATAATTCATAAACAAAATGGCAGATGGTGCGCACATATACGTTATTGGGCCCTTGCAGCCCAGCAGGGAGATAAAGTAAAGTAACAACACTCAAGCCCCTTTCTCATTTTAATTTTCTGAAGGGGTATCTTACTTCTTATCGGTCTAGGCCCCAAAGTGTTTAAAAGGATTGAGATAAACAAGCCCAACTAAAGAAATATTGGCGGCAACAACCCAGTTTGGACAGACAATGACCTATAAGGAAAAGCCCAACGCAGCAACTAAGGATTCAAAAGTTAAGCCCAACTAAGCAACGAGACTTCTATTTCAAAGACCCAAATGAAGATATACAAGAAAATAATACCTGATTTACAGGGCGGTATACACTAAAATATATAAACATTGCATATATCTGTGTACCCTATGTATAGATTTTATTCACAGTAGTTTCACAAGACAACATATCAAAGAGGGCAGAAACATGATCTGAAAACAAGATAAACAAAGAAAAGTTCTTGGCAGACATGGTCCTCCTTTTAGATTTCATGCTATCAAAGAGGCAAACAAAGAAAAATGCACAAATTTGCAAGGTATATGGGTCCCAATAAACATACAGTTAACCATTTGCTCTAGAAAGGCATCCCGAGGACTTTTGCATAATCATAACATATTCATTTAAACACCTAAACTGTCATTGAGAGTCCAAATAAACCTTTGTGTTCAGACTATGGGACCTATGAGGTACTCAAAGATCACACAAACACCATTTTGCAGTTCTAATCATCATGGATAAACTACAACCTTAAACAGATATAGCAACCTCTTAGCTACACTAGACACAAAGGTCTATAACAAGATCATGTTCATATCACAATATATAAACAGTCCTCACAGAAACAAGATAGATAGGCTTAAAACATGGCATATTTGGTAAAGGGCAGTTATACCACTCTTTGAACTTAAACATGAATTTTCAAGCAATAGAATTAAACCTTACCTAAATGAAACATGTAGGGTCATACAAAGAATTTAGATCAGCATTCTTAGACTATACCTTAGGGAAAGAGGAAAGATGTGCAAATGGGCATAAGTGGTCAAAATGGCATACAAGACATGTTTTTTTTTAACTCAAATGATCACTTGTAAGGTCTAAACAAATAAAGGACAGCTCAAACAAACACATAAATAAACTAAACAGCTATGTCCAGTACCAGTGCATCATAGACCACAACATATTTCAAATGAGTTCACTAGCACATTCTTAACCGGTTAAGATCATTTTGAGATTAAGCTTTTATCTAGGCATATCTTCAAATTAGCATAAGAAAACAAGTAAGGAATGTCTATTAAGTAATTAAGACATATTATTCAGTATAAAACAACTCAGAGCAGTTTCTACATCAGGCTAAATGAATACAAACTCAGACATTCATGCTAAAGTTTCAACACTACTTCAAGTTCATTTACATGCAAAGACACCACATATTCATATGGACTAACATTAACATCAAATAACCCAATTAATCCATACAATAATCAACAACCAACAACTTAACAACAATAATTAAACCTAAAGCCGACTTATTAAGACTAATTGTAGACAAATCTAAACAAACACAACCAAATATACAAACATACGAACATAAACACTAAATTAAAGGCATTATGCTAAAAGGAGGAAGGTTTACCTTTTTCGAGTGCAGTGAACTAGGGTGCGGGGTCTGGGATCTACACTCGAATATTAACAACCTCGAATCTTGAATGCACTCAGATCCGAAATATTGACCGAGGCAAAGGAGAATGAAAACTTAGTATTTTCAGATAAACACTGAGAAATATTGGGACTAATGAAGGTTAATTTTTTCTAGAGGACTGAGACGGCTGGATGACCTTAATTTTTAGGGAATTTCGGCGGTTCAAAAACTTGTTCAACTGACCTCCAGAAGAGATTACTTATAGGAGGACATCTAGGGTTTCCTCTAGGGTTTCAAATTTGGGCGGGATTTTAAGCCCAATTCTTTTCCAGTCAACGCGAGGAGGTCCTTTTCTGTGTCGATCAGAAACAATGAAGAAGAAAACAAAAACTATTAAACTTGTACCCGAAAAAATGAAAAGGGACTGATGAAGAAAGCAATTTGGGTTCACGAATAGACAAAACTCATTAAGGGTCTTCCAGGCGAAAATCAGAAAAGAGGGGGAAGAAAACAAACTTCCCTCTTTCAACGGTTGAATTCGGGTGGGGGGAAGGACAGAGTCATTAATTTCCTTCCCGAAATGACCATGCATGGTCTGATAGAGGTGAAAGGCGACTGTGATTTTGCCCCGTTCGTCGACGAATAGAGAGGAAGAGAAGAGAAAGAAGGGGAGGGGTGCGGCGCTGGCGTATGAGAAGAAAAGGGGAACCCTAGTGGTTTCCTGTCTTTTGAAACGAACGGGTTAGGATAAAGGGTTAATGGACCGGGTCTTTTAACGGATAGCGGGCTGGTGGCTTTTGGGCTGGGTAGTCGGGTAGTGAGTTGGTCTCATAGGATTGGGTTAAAATATGGGCTAGGCATTGATGGACTGGTCCGAAAATAATTAAAAATTGATTGGGTCGGATGGGCTAAAAATATATATTTGCTTCTTGTGCTATTTTGGCTTCTAAATTTGCATAAAAGATCTATTTTAATTAAAATATTACCTATTATAAAAGTATGTATTTATCAGTGCTCGGATAAAAAATGACGTTGTAATGGTCATGCGATAATATCAGTAAATAAATGCTATTATTTAACTGCGCAAAATAGATGCGCTGCGTGTGCATAAGGTGGTAAAAATGCTGAAATGGTTACAATGCTAATTATAATAATACTGGTAATAAGGATAATAAAATAATAATGATGATGATGATGATGATAATAATAATAATAATAATAATAATAATAATAATAATAATAATAATAATAATAATAATAATAATAATAGTGGTGGTAGTAGTAACGGTAGTAAAATGAAAATAATAACAGCAGTGACTACAATAGGATAATGAAATGCCGGTGTTAATAAAAGCTAATAATTGTAGTAAAGTATAAATAATTATTTTTTAAAGTTGCCCAAAAAATACTAGAAGCATAAAAGATATTTTGGAGGAAGGTGGGACAAAATTGGGTGTCAACAACTTGTCCCTCTTTGATCTGTAATGATGAAAGAATTTTTGGGCAAAGACGTTGACTCAGTAGCCTATTTTGTCTAAAGGATTTTGGGGGACTAAGGGTAAAAAAAATTTGAGAGGATTATGGTCGAACTCCGGTCTCCGAGTTGCCTACATATCTCGGGCTGCACGAGAATCAGGCCGTCTGTAGTTCTGGGACACCTACGACTCCTATGAATAACGAATCCCGATTGGTGCAAATCTTTGCAAAATATTGTCCCAGTGTCGAATTATGATGACACTGGGTTTTCTGATCGAACTTGAGAGTTCTGAAATATGAATATGCAGAATGCAAGCAGATTATTTGGGGTTGGAGACGAGTGTTCGAGGCAGATCCTTGACCCTTGTCGGGAAGTATGATTATCCTTCCCAACAAATTACCCCAGTTCGCTGCCGAAGAAATAGTTTAACGTTGCGCTAAAGCTCCTGCGAAAACTTAAACTAGATAAAATAGTTAGTAAAAATAAATATCGGAAGTAAAGCGATGTAAAATAAGCCCATAAAAAGCTGCAATGATTTAAATAAATGATAGCCTTAGCTGAGGCTAATGCAAATGTGGTTCTAGGCTGATGATTCATGAGAATGATGCCTTTTGGCGATGATTAATGAAAATGAGGCCTTAAACTGGATATGAATATGGGCTATTTAAGCCGAATGATTTATGAGAAATGAGGCTTTCTAAGCCGGCATAATGCTGTGCGTTTGCGGGGCATTTGAAAGTAATAGTGCAATGCATGTGCGGTGCGTTTGCGAGCATTGATGCAGTGCGTTTGCAGGGCATTTGAAGGTAATAATGCAATGCATGTGCGGTGCGTATGCGAGCATTGATGCAGTGCGTTTGCAGGACATTTGAAAGTAATAATGCAATGCATGTGCGGTGCGTTTGTGAGCATTGATGCAGTGCGTTTGCAGGACATTTGAAAGTAATAATGCAATGCATGTGCGGTGCTTTTGCGAGCATTGATGCAGTGCGTTTGCAGGTCATTTGAAAGTAATAATGCAATGCATGTGCGGTGCGCTTGAGAGCAACGATGCAGTGCGTTTGCAGAGTATTTGAAAGTAATAGTGCAATGCACGTGCGGTGCGTTAGCGAGCAATGATGCAGTGCGTTTGCAGGGCATTTGAAAGTAATAATGCAATGCACGTGTGGTGCGTTTCTGAGCAATGATGCAATGCGTTTGCAGGCATTTGAAAGTAATAATGCAATGCATGTGCGGTGCATTTGCGAGCATTGATGCAGTGCGTTTGCAGGGTATTTGAAAGTAATAGTGCAATGCAGTGCGGGGCATTTGAAAGAAATAGTGCATGCGCAGTGTATTTGAAAGCATTTATGCGAGGCATTTTAAAGCAATAGAAAATATATGTGCGTCGATACATTTGAAAAAAAATCATTTGCAAGACTTAAGCATTAATTTATTGCAAATCTCGAGAATTATTGACACTTAAGAGGCATAATTGTTATAAGAAAGTTCAAACCGCTCGACGCGCAATCCTTGCAAGGCTGTAAACATTGCATATTTCAGCTTCTGCAACTTGGAAATCTGCATTCAAAGAAAATTTGTAAGTTTTGGGAGGGAGGGGGGGGGGGGGGGGGTGATTCGCGTTGACTTTGAAGATCTGGCTCTTGACGCTTCATGCTTCCAACATTGTCTGGACTTGTAACCTTCGCCCATTTCTAAGCCTTGGCTAACTAATAAAACTATCTGATTAAAAGTCATATTATTTCAAAAAGGAGTATGCATAAAAATATGTATATAGTGATAAATGATTTCTGCTGCACTTGGGACTGTGACACATTATGAAACAAAGCGAGCGTCCTTTCTCCAAAGTCTTCCTTTTGCCTGATGAATCTGTTGACCATATACTCTTTCATGTCTCTTGATGTCGCTTGCGATGATGCCCTTAAAAAATTGTCCCAGTTTCTGGCACAGGAGGATGTTGAGCTTTTATCATGATGAGACCGAGCCTTATATAGGTTGCCTACGTATCCCATTAAGGGAATCAGGTCAAGCGTAGTTCAAATACAAGCAAAATAAAATTGAAATTTTCTAATAATGTGACCAAGGCCCATGTAGGCCGCCTACGTATCCCACCGCGGGAATCAGGTCAGGCGTAGTTCATGTTACAAGCGAATGGAAATTTTGGAAATTTTTATCTTAAGAGCCCAAACCTGATATAGGTTTCTTAGGTATCCCGCCGAGGGAACTTAGCTTCGTTACATAGAAAGGCATTACAAGATATTACATACAAGATAAATGAAAAGCTCTTAAACGTAGTATCTCTTGACAGCATTTGCGTTGATAGCTTTCGGCCAAACTTTACCATCCATTTCTGCTAGAATTAATGCTCCTCCAGTCAGTACTCGATGAACCATGTAAGGCCCTTGCCAGTTAGGTGCAAATTTTCCCTTAGCTTCATCTTGGCATGGGAATATGCGCTTCAATACCAATTGCCCCGGTTTGAACTGTCTCGGTCTTACCTTCTTATTGAAAGCTTTGGCCATTCTGTTCTGATAAAGTTGCCCATGACAAACTGCATTCATCCTCTTTTCATCAATGAGCATCAATTGTTCATATCGGTTCTGTATCCACTTAGTATCACTCAACTCAGCTTCTTGGATAATTCTCAAAGATGATATCTCTACCTCAGCAGGTAACACCGCCTCTGTCCCATAGACCAAAAGATAAGGCGTTGCCCCAGTTGAAGTCCTTATAGTGGTGCGATAACCGAGAAGGGCTAATGGCAATTTCTCGTGCCAATGCCTGTAATTATCAATCATCTTCCTCAATATTCTCTTGATGTTTTTGTTGGCTGCTTCAACTGCTCCATTCATCTGCGGTCGGTGAGGAGTGGAATTGCGGTGAGTAATCTTAAATGTTTCGCAAATCTCCCGCATTAGATCACTGTTAAGATTAGCTCCATTATCTGTTATAATCGACTCCGGGATTCCGAATCGACAAATGATGTTGTTGCGAACAAAATCTGCCACCACCTTCTTCGTTACTGACTTGTGGGAAGATGCTTCTACCCATTTTGTGAAGTAATCGATGGCTACCAAAATGAACCTGTGTCCATTTGACGCGGCAGGCTCAATAGGGCCAATGACATCCATGCCCTAAGCTGCGAATGGCCACGGAAAACTCGTCACATTTAATTTATTTGGCGGGACTCGAATCAAATCGCCATGAATCTGACATCGATGACACTTTTGCACAAAACGAATGCAATCTGATTCCATAGTCATCCAGAAATAGCCTGCTCGTAGAATTTTCTTAGCCAGAGTAAAACCATTCATGTGAGGCCCACATGTACCGCCATGCACTTCTTCAATCAATTTGACCGCTTCTTTGGCATCAACACACCTTAACAGTCGTAAATCTGGAGTCCTCCTATAAAGGAATTCTCCACTTAGGAAAGAGTGGTTTGCTAATCTTCGAAGTGTTTTCTTCTGAACACTGGTTATGCCCTCTGGGTAGTCTCCTGCCTTGAGATACCACTTAATGTCATAATACCAAGGTTCTCCATCAGGCTCTTCATCTACATAGAAACAGTAAGCTTGATGATCGTGCACGTTCATTTTGATAGGATCTATGTAATTCTTGTCCGGGTGCTGAATCATAGAGGACAAGGTTGCCAAAGTATCAGCGAACTCATTTTGAGCCCTTGGGACATGTTTGAATTCCACCTTGATAAATCTCTTACACAGATCTTTCACACAATGCAGGTATGGAAGTATTTTCACGTTCTTAGTGGTCCATTCGCCTTGTACTTGATAAACCAATAAGTCAGAATCACCTATAACCAATAATTCTTGTATGTTCATATCAACGGCCATTCTGAGTCCAAGAATACAAGCTTCATATTCTGCCATATTGTTGGTGCACGGAAACCTGAGCTTTGCTGAAATTGGATAATGCTGGCCTGACTCTAAAATTAAAACTGCTCCAACGCCCACTCCTTTGGAGTTTGCAGCCCCATTAAAGAACATTCTCCACCCTGGATATTCTTCTACGATATCTTCTCCGACAAACAACACTTCTTCATCAGGGAAATAAGTCTTAAGGGGCATGTGTTCTTCATCTACGGGATTTTCAGCAAGATGATCGGCTATTGCCTGCCCTTTGATAGCTTTTTGAGTAATATATACAATATCAAACTCACTTAGCAAGATTTGCCATTTGACTAGCTTCCCCGTATGTATAGGATTCTGAAAGATATACTTGAGTGGATCCATCCTTGATATGAGATAAGTGGTATATGCAGACAGGTAATGTCTCAACTTTTGTGCAACCTAAGTCAAGGCACAACAGGTGCATTCCAACAGAGTATATTGGGCCTCGTAAGGCGTGAACTTCTTACTCAAGTAATATATTGCTTGCTCCTTCTTTCCCGTTTCATCATGTTATCCCAACACACATCCAAATGTATTTGCTGATACAGACAAGTATAATAATAAAGGTCTTCCGGCTTTTGGCGGCACCAGAACAGGCGGATTAGACGGATACTCTTTGATTCTATCGAAAGCCTTTTGGCAATCTTTTGTCCATTTGGTAGCAGCACCTTTCCTCAACAACTTGATTATTGGCTCACATATCACTATTGATTGTGCGATGAACCGACTAATGTAGTTGAGACGACCGAGAAAACTCATCACGTCCTTTCAACTCTTTGGGGCAGGCAAGTCTTGAATGGCCTTTATCTTCGAAGGATCCAATTCTATGCCCCTCGTACTCACAATGAAACCTAATAGCTTTCCAGCAGGAACACCAAATGCACACTTTGCGGGGTTTAATTTCAAATTGTACCACCTCAACCTGTCAAAGAACTTCTTCAAATCTGTCAAGTGATCTGAACTCTTTCGTGACTTGATGATGATATCGTCCACATAGACTTCAATCTCCTTGTGGATCATGTCATGAAAAATAGTGGTCATGGCTCTCATATAGGTGGCACCTGCGTTCTTGAGCCCAAAAAGCATCACCCGATAATAGTATACTCCCCAAGGTGTGATGAATGCCGTTTTCTCAGCATCTTCTTCATCCATTAGAATTTGGTGATATCCTACGTAGCAATCAACGAATGACTACAACTCATGCTTTGCACAGTTATCAATAAGTATGTGGATATTCGGAAGGGGAAAGTCATCTTTTGAACTAGCCTGTTGAGATCTCGATAATCCACGAACACCCTGACTTTGCCATCCTTCTTTGGTACATGCACGATATTGGCTAGCCAAGTGGGGTACCTTGCAGCTCGAATGACCTTTGCATCAAATTGTTTGGAAACTTCTTCTTTGATTTTTAAACTCAAATCCGGTTTAATGTTTCTTTTCTTTTGTTTTACCGGAGGACAAGAAGGATCAATAGGCAACTTATGCGACACAATGCATGTGCTTAGACCCGGCATATCATCATATAACCATGAGAACACGTCTATATACTGTCTCAACAGGTTGATCAGTTCTTCCCTTTGTGACGGGGTTAAATGGACGCTAATTCTTGTTTCCTTTACGGTTTCTGAATCTCCCAAATTTATGGTTTCTGTTTCATCCAATTTGGTTTTGGCTTATTCTCAAAATGTTCAAAATCCTTAGTTAACTCTTCAGGTTGCATATCCTTTTCATATTCTTCAGAGTCTTGCTCGGCATTTACTATGGGCTCGCTTGTTTCATTACGTGTCACATTCACAGTATCAGCAGATTTATTAATTTGATTGCTGAAAAATAAAAGAAAAATTAATTAAATAAAGACGGAATAATAAATAAAAGCATAGCTTGAATTTGGCATTTGAGCTTTCAAAAGTTTGGAGGCAAAACAATAAAAGCATAAACACGATTCAGGCCTCAGTTTTGAATCGAGTTGTTTCATCAAATACTTAATACAAATTGTCTACCAAGACTCCAGGAGAACCGGGGGTGGGGTACAAGTCCAATTTTTTAAAATATCTCCAGGCTCAGCATCCTAGATAGTCGGGGTTTCAGAGCATTCATCCAGAACCACGTTGCATTCAGCTTCCTCCTCGACAATGAATAAATTCTTAAGACCTTCCACGAGGCTGTCTTCAGGTTCTTCTTCTGATGCTTGGGTGGCGGATGCCTTGGGAAATGACTGATTCAGGAGAGGAACAGGCTTTGGCAAGGGAATGTCACTTCTTCTTTTGAGACTAGCCAGTGAAATTTCTTCAGGAGTGGGCTCGTATCCAAGACCGAAAGTATCCTTCTGCCCGGGTAACTGAATCGGTTCCACGATGCCATCCAAGTTCAACCCGAGACCTCGAACAGGTTGGAAACCATTCTTCAACATTTCCCATGCCACCATCATAAGCACCTGTGGCAATTTTACCCTTTCCGCTTGAGCAACACACATAGTTTCCTTGATATGGAAGACAGATCCATCCAGCCTTTCTACACTTTCGATAACCGGAATTGAGCTTTCGAGATAGATTGAATTGCTGCCTTCTCCATGGATTAAAATTTCTTACCTGTTCCAAACAAATTTCAAACTTTGATGCAGGGTAGAGGGGACTGCACCAGCCATGTGGATCCATGGCCTTCCTATCAGCAGATTTTAGCTAGCGGATATATCCATTACTTGGAATTCCACTGTAAACTCCACAGGTCCGATTTCCAAGGCTAAGTCGATCTCTCCCACGACACCTCTTTGGGCTCCATCAAAACCTTTGACTCTCACCTGGCTATCCGAAGCTTCCCGATATCAATGCATAAGGCTCGAAGGGTAGTGACGGCACATATGTTCACAGCTGAACCTCCATCAATCAACACCTTGGAAATGAATTTGTCCCTGCATCTGACGGTGATGTTCAATGCCTTGTTGTGTCCCAAGCCTTCAGGTGGCAATTCATCGTTATGAAACGAAACTCTGTGGGCTTTAAGGACTTCTCCAACCATGGCTGAAAATTTCTCGCTGGAAGTCTCAGCCGGAACATAAGCTTCACTCAACACCTTTGCTAAAGCATTCCTATGAGCTTCAGAACTCATCAACAATGCCAATAAATAAATCTGGGCTGGTGTTTTCTTTAGTTGTTCTACAACAGAATATTCTTTGGTTGGCATTTTTCTCCAGAATTCTTCAACTTCAACCTCAGTCACAACCTTCTTTTGGCCATTTTCTTTGCTTGATTCTCCTCGTGCTACTTCCTCGGGGGCATTACACCGCCCAGATCTAGTCATTCCGGCCGCAACAGTTTCCACAACCAATTTTCCCTTCGCTTTGTCCCTTTCATCGGGCTGATAATTCCAAAGAACTGCTTTGGTGTTGCAAGAAGGTGCTTGAGCAACTAAGGCCGTGATTCTAGGCCCTGGAGTGAGCATTTCCATTTCAAATGGGGCCCTCATTTGGACCGTGATCACTGGAGCAACAAAGGCTGATGATTCAACCTTTTCCTCCTTCTTGACTGGCACAATAGTCCCTTCCAAATCACAGTCCTCATCAATGGTAATCATGTTCACATTTGCATCACCATGATTGGGCAATGGATTGTTGCTTATATTTGGGGGAGCTCCTTTGAGCTGGATGACCCCTTCTTTGATTAATGCTTCGATTTTGTCCTTGAGAGTAAGACAATTTTCAGTATCATGTCCGATAACTCCTGAGTGATATGCGCAACGTTTAGTCCCGTCATACCATCCAGGAAAAGGATTAGGAACTCTTCCCTGAATTGGTTGGAATATCCTTGCGGTTCTCAATCTTTCATACAATTGGGCTAAGGGTTCGGCTAACGGTGTGTAGGTTTTGGTTGGCTTTCTTTTGAAGTTTGGGCAAGGTCTGGGTGCATTTTGTGGATGGTTTGGTGATTGGTATTGGGGTTGAAGTGAGTAGGTTGGCTGGTATTGTGATGGGCTTTGATGGGAAAGTGCTCGAGGTGAGTGATATGCTGGCTGGGTATGGTAAACAGGATGGGGAGTGGGTGGAGGTTGGTAGTAAGGCTGAGGGGCTTGGGTGTATTGGCTGTAGTATGAAGGTTGGGATGCAGGGTATTGGTAGGTTAACATTTGGTTTGGTCTTCGTTCCTGGACGGTCATGACCGCGGACACTCCGTCCCTCTTCTTCTTAGCTGAATCTGATTGAATTGCCTTACTTGTTGCATGCAAGGCTGCAAGATTTGTGACTCTTCCTGTTTTAATACCTTCCTCTATGAAATCTCCCATTCTAATGACTTCAGAAAATTTTTGTCCGATGACACTTAACAGTCTTTCATAGTATGTAGCATCTTTTAAAGACTGTACAAAAAGCGTAGTCATCTCACCCTCCGCCATTGGGGGTTGGACTTTCGCGGCTTCTGCTCTCCAGCATATAGCGTACTCTCGAAAAGTTTCTGTTGACTTCCTTTCCAGTTTCATCAAGTAAAATCTATTTGGGACAGTCTCAGTGTTAAACCTAAATCTGTCCATGAATTCTTGGGCCATTTCTCCCCAACTGTGCCATTTCTGCGGGTCTTGGCATGTGTACCAGTCAAGCGCTTCTCCTGTCAAACTTCTTATAAACAGCTTCATCCTGATAGCTTGATCTTTCCCCACTCCAAAAATCTTATCACAGTATGACCTCAAGTGAGCCCGAGGATTTCCTTTCCCATCAAACATATCAAACTTCGGCACTTTATATCCAGCAGGCAACTCGATGTCAGGATGAATACACAGATCCTCGTACTCCAGTCCTTCACATCCCTTGTGGGTTTGGATGTTTCTAACTGCTTCTTTCAGACTGCGAATCTCCTTTGCTACATTCTCGTCTGCTTTCGCCCTGGCTTCCCTTTCCATCTCCTCATAAGGGTCAACCTCTGGATGCTGCACTGCCTGCAATTGGGCAGTGAAAGGTTGAGCTTTTGCTACATATACCGGTGGCACATACTGCGTGTTATGGTTAGCGGTGTGTGCCAATGGTATGTGTTGAGTTGCTTGGTAGTTTTGGGCAAGTGGGGTAGTTTGGATAACTGCAGGCTGAGGAATATACGGAGTGGTGAAAAGTGGCGGATTGGTTTGTTGGAAGTTAACTTTTTGGGGGTTGGCTTGTTGCGGGATGGTTTGTTGTATGTTGGTTTGTTGCGGGATGGTTTGTTGTGAGTTGATTGGTGGTGGAATGGCTTGTGGTGGATTTGATCGTTGTGAGATGGTTTGTTGCAGGCTAGTTTATTGTGGGACGGGGGGGGGGGGGGGGGGGTGTGAATTGGTAGTGCATGGATTGACTGTGTGTAGTGGAGGGTTTGAGGGAAAAGGCTGAGGGGCGGGCGAGTCAACAGGCGAAAAAGATGGTGGGATTGTCGCACTTGTTCTTTGTTCATGGTGAGGCGTGTTGAGGGTAATGGAGAGGTTGGTAAGATTGCGCAGTCGCTCAATTTCACTTTGCATGTTAGCTATTTGCTGCACCAATTGGGCGATAAGTTCATCATTTCCTCCTCCCGAAGCCTCAGGTTCGTCTCTTGGAACGGTGACAAGTCCCAAGCCAGTCTGTTCGGATGCCCCTGAATCATTCATATCGTTGGATGCTCGTGCTTTTGATCTTGTGAAGTACGGGTGGTCTGCCAGTTCGCAGTCGACACGAATCAACCTTTGGGGGGAATAATCAAAATAAAATAAAACCTTCAAAACTGAAGAACACTGCGTTAGTATAGTGCGAATGATTGCTGCTTAAAATAATGCAAACATTGAACAAACAACATTGAAAGAAACACATATAGCAAAAAAAATCACATAGTAAAAGGGAAATATAGCAAACACAGCGC
Source organism: Lycium barbarum (assembly GCF_019175385.1). Classification (NCBI taxonomy): domain Eukaryota; kingdom Viridiplantae; phylum Streptophyta; class Magnoliopsida; order Solanales; family Solanaceae; genus Lycium; species Lycium barbarum. The sequence goes on from NC_083337.1 coordinate 39,008,221, forward strand.
GACCTATTATGCAAGGGACCTCTTTTGTGCCAGAGGTAGGCCTAGCGTGGATCTGAAGGATAAAATATGCAATTATATGTCATCCCAATGTGCTATTAATTGAAGACCCCATACAACGTTTGCAAATTTAAATCCTGGTACAAAAGAAATTATTACAAATACTACTGGACTTTCATAAGCTAATTAACATGAGGAAGGTCCTTCGTCGCTCTTGAGCCTCTTGGTTGCTTGGATTGATTGACCGATCTTTTGGCGATTCTAGACAAGGTATGACATAGCTAGAACTTCTCCCGTTTTGATGCCTTCTTTGATGCAAGTGTCTCCTTGCTCAACTAGAAGTGTATTCAATTCTTGCATGCTTTGCTCGTAACTAAGTACCTGCTGCCTTCATTTCTCTGCCTCCCTTTCCTTTTCCTCAAGTTGTGCATGGTGCTCGGCTTTGGAGACAAGACTTTTTTTACGAAGTTGCCGGAGTAAGATGTGTGCTTCGGCTTCTCCATCCTTAATTCGTCCCCTCAGGCTAACGCCAGGTTTGACTGATCCTTCCAAGTTAGCGGTCAGCCACTCCCAATAGTTATCCTCACATCCAGCTTGGTATCTGTTTGGCTCAATTGAATCTTCTTTCATGGTTTCCCTCGATTTCCACATGCTTATAACTTCTTTTGCAAAAGGAATTTTTCCCTATTTGTAGTCGGCTCGATAATGATCCATGTTTGCTACTAAAGGTATATTTTGCTTCCTTCCGGATTGTCTTAAAACTCTCAGTGGGGCATAAGGTTGCAAGCCCCGAAGTCCTATCAAAATTAAAAATGGCACGATCTTCGTACGAAACACCAAACCCTCGGATGGAAACCAACTGAACATCCACTGAATTGAATCATCGTTCAAACGGCTAAGAAGTCTTACCCATTTTTCTACACAATTTGGCTTTTCAAATGACCTACTAGTCAATACAGTGCCAGGAACATGTCCCAGAATGTGATTTTCACCCGTCGGCTTTCGAAATGCTAGACCTCTGTCAACCTTTTGAAGATGTTCCATTAGCCAAATCTGTAAAAGCAAGTTGCATCACTCAAAATGCTTGTACCCGTGCTTGCAACGTCCTAATGCTCGATAGATATCTGTCGCGACCATAGGGACTACAGTGTAGTATTTCCCGTTAATGCCACCAAATAGAGGTTCAGTTACAGTAATGAGACGAGTGTGAATATCTCTAGTTGTTCCTTTAGGGAATACCATAGTTCCCAAAAAATACACCGCGAAAGCAAAGCGCCGTTTTTGCTTCCAAGAGTCATTTGAGAAAAATTCATCTTGATGATTGGTGAAGCTTTGTTGATAGCCAAATCTATGATACAAGTAATCAAACGGTATCGTAGACCCTTGTAAACATTCTACGCCTTTACCCTTCCTGAACCCGACGCTGTCAACAAATTCTTTTAGCAAAGGTTCCTTTGGAATAATCATGCCACAGTTTTGCCATTTTTTCTTCTTATGTAACAAAGCAGCATTTTCTACATAGCCACCTATTTCCTCTAATAATAGGGTCATTTCAATGATGCCGAATCTAAACACAACCCTCTTCTCATCCCAAAATACAGTCGCCGCCTCGATGATGTCTCCACACGGTTGGATATCCATTAAAGACGGTAAGTGCCCCAACGCACCACTCGCTGTCCGTAATCCCCCAAATCAATCCACTATGCTTTTAGTTGAGGAGGAACACTCAAAACCATGCTAAACCTCGGGTAAATATTTTGTCGACTCATGGCTACCTGCATTCACAAATGGTTAGTTCTACCTAAATAGCGCATGGTCCACATAACACACATGTTTGTCCTTCAAATCAATGCACATAACGTGATAATCGTCGCTTGGGGTCATAGACCCACTCGGACATTTGGACGAGGTGGACTAATGGACTTAATACACCTTGGGTATTAAGCCTCCTAGGTTTGCGTGATGCATGTCCTTAAAGAGGGTTTCGGCTTAGCTCTATCTTAGGCTGACTAGGAGTTGGTTTCCTATGACACAAGGCTCCCCCAAGTGGACAACTTGGGAGTGGAAAGTCCGTGGCTGTCGACTGCACCGCCGATCGACTAAATCCACAAGATCGATCCAACTAAAAGGGTAATTTAGTAGTGCACGGCCGCGAGCCGCGAAACCGCTTTAAGTGTGTGAATCTGTGTGAATTTTCTAGGAGTAGAGGAAATATGAGCGGAATGCCAATTTAATAAAAGCAAAAATATACATATTACATAGAAAAGGCAAATAAGGAATAAAATAAAAACATTTACAAGCATATAAAGCAACAATAAAGGCAAAATAAACAAACAAAACATCCAACAATTTTTTTATTAACCTAAGTCTGTTATGGTTAGAACCTAAAGTCCCCAGCGGAGTCACCAAGCTGTTATACCCCATTTAAACGGGTCAAAGTAGAGTACAACATATTGGTGATTCCTATTTTGTTTATTTTAAGGAGTCGCCACCTAATTAATTTTAAAGGTTAATTAGGACACCTAATTTATTAACTAAGGTAAAGCCAACCTAAACCTCCGTTAATGGTCTGCTTAATTAGTGATTCTAGGTAAGGGTTCTTGATTATCCTAAATGGAAGGGGTTAGGCATCCTTTAGAATCCGTTAACTACGGTTAACCGGTCAAACTTAGGTTAATTAATTAAGGCTAAAGATGCAAATATAGCATTTAAATTTTTTAGAAAATGACTTGTAAATGTTGCCAAGGTTTTAAAGGAAATGTAATAGTGCTATTTAAAATAAGACTTGTAGAAAAATATAATAATTTGCATAAAAGAAGACTTGAAATGCTATTTAAAATAATACTTATAAATGTTGTTAAGGCTTTAAATGAAAATATAATAATGCCATTTAAAATAAGACTTGTAGAAAAATATAATAATATTCATATAAGTAAAAGAAAATGCGGGTTTGTGCAGCGTTTTTATAAATATTTGAAATAACTCAAATGGCGAGATGTTAATTGATTTTTGCAGTTTAGGAATATAAACAAGATGTGAGTTTTCTTTCTCCTTTTTATTATCTTTTATTAACTATGCTTAATTAAAAAAAATGTGTGATTGATTCAAACTTGAAGATTTATTTATAAAATATACTTGAGTTGTTAAAACACGATCTTAATTCAAAATATGTGTTCACGGCTTCACTGTCACGACCCAGCTAGGGGCCGCGACGGGTACCCGGGGCTAACCACCGAGCACCGCTCGCTCTATGACTTATTCTACTAATTTAATGCTCTTTTAATCAATTTATATTCAAATCATAAAGAAATCATCTTTCGCTTGAAACATAAATGCTTTCATAAACATAAGCTATCAAAATAATATGCACGTATATGTATATAACTTTGGGAGACCCCATAGCCCACACTACGTATCTACGAGCCTCTACTGGAGAACTAGACATATACAAATATATACAAAAGCATAGCCCGACGGGCACCTCCGAAATAGTGGAGTGCCCCTGTAAATCTGTTGATAGCTCCTATAAGTCTGCGCCGCCTCTCTGTCTACCTGTGGGCATGAACACAGCGTCCAAAGAAAACGGACGTCAATACGAATATTGTACTGAGTATGTAAGGCATAACAATGGAAATATATCAATGAGATAAAGGAAACATCAATAAGGATCAACTGTATGTGACTGTCTCGTATAGAAGAAATAGCACATGCTGACTTACTTCATATCCATCATCATATCATATATTGTTGCGGAACGTGCATCCCGATCCATGTATCATCATGTATATATATATATCTGTTAGTGCCGAGGAACGTACGACCCGATCCATCACCCATATACCCCGCGTCCGGGCACCCCGCGTCCGGGATGGAATCATGATATGCCAGCTGTACAGGTGGCTATGCGTCTATAGCGCCTCACTTTTCCCCACTTCCCCTGAAAACATTTTCATATCATATACATATATATACATAATATACGTAGCATGCATGAGGGCTCAAGGAAAGTTATGTTCCTGCCGGAGTGACGTAAGGTCGAACACCTCCGCTTATATTATGGATTAATCATGATCGTCATGTCTCGCCTTGAAGGGACAATCATCATAAGGCGAGAATATCAACGAAAGCTAATATAAAGAGAACAGAGAGTAGGGTCGTAATCTTGTAAGAAGTCATTCTGTATACTTTTGGAAATCTTAAAGGAAATATAGTAGTCATCCATGAATAAAATTGAGAAGTCAAGAAATAGCTCAATATTCTTACATCGTCATTGAATTCACAACTTGGAACCTTTAAACCCGGAATCATCATCATCATAATCAAATAGGAAAATATTCTCGTCTTGACATCGTATTCGTCATTGCAAAAGCGTGTCCATCATTATGATCATAAAATCTTACGAAATCATAAACCTTCGTTTTGGAAAGACACAAACATTTTGGAAAACATTCACGGGTTATCAAGAGAGGAATCATAAACGTTTAGCTTTGGAAAAAGAGGAAGCTATGGAAGCATTCATGAAGTCGTAACATTGGAGTCATGCCTTTGAAGGAAAGGGACAAGCCTTAACATACCTTGTTTGCTTAGCTAAATATCGTTCACTTGCTCTTCTTCAATATTGTGTTGTTACCTTCATAAGGGAATTCGAATTATCATTAGTTGATGGACTATAAGAACGTGTCGCTATTTCTAAAGAAAATTGGGCGACACTTCCTTTGTTTATGCTACTTTTCCCATGTTCTATATCAACATCCAACATTCACCACAATATCACAATCAACAAACATCATTTACATGCCCTCATCACATTCCACCAATTTCCTCCAATTTTCCCCATATTTATCCATATAGCTTATTATCGTGTTTCCGCACCTTCAATACTTATTTCATGATAAAAGCAGCATTTCTAGCATATTCATAACTATAACACCTCAACTTCCATGATTTAATTCCATCATTATTCACTAGTGGCACTATTCACCCTTTTAAGACCCATTTTCCATGTCTTTCTACAATTCAAGCTTTCCTTGGTCTTCTAACACTTAAATAACTTGATAAAGTCATGAAACATACCTTGGATGGTGATTGAACAAACCTTGAGTTGAAATACTTCACTTTCACAAAACCCTAGTTCCACCATCTAGGGAATTTCTTGGCTTAAATGAACAATGAGGAGTTCCACACTCTTAATTCCTCTAATTTGGTTGTTATTGATCTTGATTCTTACTTGAATTATTGGTTTAGAAGTGTGTGGGAGGTTCTAGAGAGAGAGAGGATCGTGTAGGAGAAAATGGGAAATCAAAAATGAAACTTTGGATCATATTTTTATAAAACACACTTCAGTCCCGATGTCATTATACGGTTCGTTATACGGTCCGTATAAATTTATATGGTCCGTATAACTGACCGTAAAATGGACTCAGTGATCGCCCCTCTCTGTGACCATTTGACGATCCATTTGACGGGCCGTATAATCGTTATACGGTCCGTATAATTCACCGTAAAACTGACCTTCTCTCAACCTCATTCTGTGACACTTTGACGATTCATTTTACGGACCGTCAAACCGTTATACGGTTCGTATAGTACACCGAAAAACTCACCCTTCAGTCAGTCTCTTCTGTGACGCTTCTGCGGTCCGTATAATGGACCGTAAAACACTTTTACGGTCCGTATAATGGACCGTATACTCCCAGTTCACTGAATCTTATTTTCTTTACTTTGTTTCATTTCCGATCCTTATGGAACCTTCTTAAAAGTTGTTCAACTCCTCGATACCAATCTACGGGACCTTATTACTTGCCTTCGAAATGCCACACACACATTTTATCCTTATTAGCCTATTTTGCACATGCTAACGGAAATATTTCCGAGGTGTAGCATTCACGCCCTTGAAAATCAATTGTTTTAACAAAAGTAAATATTATAGGTACTATAAAAAATTTTAGAAATAAAAAATAAGAGAACGAAACCGGTAGAATTAACTGTTAGTTTTCCTTAAATTAACTACCCCTTAATACTAAAACTATCCTCACTAATTCTCCTATAATTCATCTAAGCTAAGAGACAAAAAATAAAATAAAGTGTTAGTCATACAAGGAAAATCAAAAATACACAACAAAAAATAAGGTAGAGGGGAAAGAAGATTGAATGGATCGGCCCATTTTAGGGCCACTGCGATCCGCTGCTGCTGTTGGGCTTTGGCCCAGTAATCTTTTTTTTTTTATATTGCTGCGGATGGGTTGGACACGAGAGAGAGGTCATGTTGGGCTTTCAGCCCAACACCGAATGTGGAAGAAGACGAGTCCCTCGGACTCGTACGCGATGGTCATGCATAAAAACGAAAGAAAAGGAGTTAGTAAAGTGAAGATATACAAGACACGTTCTTCAAATAAAAAGAAAAGAAAAGCATGTAGCCGAAACAAAATAAGACATCACATAAATAATAAACAAGAGTAGAACCTTGACATGCCAACATAATAGAACAATCTCAACAGCCAAGTGATTTATATATATACATTATGTATATCTAAATATACATACATATAATTCATAAACAAAATGGCAGATGGTGCGCACATATACGTTATTGGGCCCTTGCAGCCCAGCAGGGAGATAAAGTAAAGTAACAGCACTCAAGCCCCTTTCTCATTTTAATTTTCTGAAGGGGTATCTTACTTCTTATCGGGCTAGACCCCAAAGTATTTAAAAGGATTGAGATAAACAAGCCCAACTAAAGAAATATTGGCGGCAACAGCCCAGTTTGGACATACAATAACCTATACGGAAAAGCCCAATGCAGCAGCTAAGGATTCAAAAGTTAAGCCCAACTAAGCAACGACACTTCTATTTCAAAGACCCAAATGAAGATATACAAGAAAATAATACCTGATATACAGGGCGATATACACTAAAATATATAAACATTGCATATATCTGTGTACCCTATGTATAGATTTTATTAATAGTAGTTTCACAAGACAACATATCAAAGAGGGCAGAAACATGATCTGTAAACAAGATAAATAAAGAAAAATTCTTGGCAGACATGGTCCTCCTTTTAGATTTCATGCTATCAAAGAGGCAAACAAAGAAAAATGCACAAATTTGCAAGGTATATGGGTCCCAATAAACATACAGTTAACCATTTGCTCTAGACAGGCATCCCGAGGACTTTTGCATAATCATAACATATTCATTTAAACACCTAAATTGTCATTGAGAGTCCAAATAACCTTTGTGTTCAGACTATGGGACCTATGAGGTACTCAAAGATCACACAAACACCATTTTGCAGTTTTAATCATCATGGATAAACTACAACCTTAAACAGATATAGCAACCTCATAGCTACACTAGACACAAAAGTCTATAATAAGATCATGTTCATATCACAATATATAAACAGTCCTCACAGAAACAAGATAGATAGGCTTAAAACATGGCATATTTGGTAAAGGGCAGTTATACCACTCTTTGAACTTAAACATGAATTTTCAAACAATAGAATTAAACCTTACCTAAATGAAACATGTAGGGTCATACAAAGAATTTAGATCAGCATTCCTAGACTATACCTTAGGGAAAGAGGGAAGATGTGCAAATGGGCATAAGTGGTCAAAATGGCATACAAGACATGCTTTTTAACTCAAATGATCACTTGTAAGGTCTAAACAAATAAAGGATAGCTCAAACAAACACATATATAAACTAAACAGCTATGTCCAGTACCAGTGCATCATAGACCACAACATATTTCAAATGAGTTCACTAGCACATTCTTAACCGGTTAAGATCATTTTGAGATTAAGCTTTTATCTAGGCATATCTTCAAATTAGCATAAGAAAACAAGTAAGGAATGTCTATTAAGGAATTAAGACATATTATTCAGTATAAAACAACTCGGAGCAGTTTCTACATCAGGCTAAATGAATACAAACTCAGACAGTCATGCTAAAGTTTCAACACTACTTCAAGTTCATTTACATGCAAAGACACCACATATTCATATGGACTAACATTAACATCAAATAACCCAATTAATCCATACAATAATCAACAACCAACAACTTAACAACAATAATTAAACTTAAAGCCGACTTATTAAGACTAATTGTAGACTAATCTAAACAAACACAACCAAATATACAAACATACGAACATAAACACTAAATTAAAGGCATTATGCTAAAAGGAGGAAGGTTTACCTTTTTCGAGTGCAGTGAACTAGGGTGCGGGGTCTGGGATCTACACTCGAATATTAACAACCTCGAATCTTGAATGCACTCAGATTCGAAATATTGACCGAGGCAAAGGAGAATGAAAACTTAGTATTTTCAGATAAACACTGAGAAATATTGGGACTAATGAAGGTTAATTTTTTCTAGAGGATTGAGGCGGCTGGAAGAACTTAATTTTTAGGGAATTTCGGCGGTTCAAAAACTTGTTCAACTGACCTCCAGAAGAGATTACTTATAGGAGGACATCTAGGGTTTCCTCTACGGTTTCAAATTTGGGCGGGATTTTAAGCCCAATTCTTTTCCAGTCAACGCGAGAAGGTCCTTTTCTGTGTCGATCAGAAACACCGAAGAAGAAAACAAAAACTATTAAACTTGTACCCGAAAAAATGAAAAGGGACTGATGAAGAAAGCTATTTGGGTTCACGAATAGACAAAACTCATTAAGGGTCTTCTTGGCGAAAATCAGAAAAGAGGGGGGAGAAAACAAACTTCCCTCTTTCAACGGTTGAATTCGGGTGGGGGGAAGGACGGAGTCATTAATTTCCTTCCCCAAATGACCATGCATGGTCTGATAGAGGTGAAAGGCGACTGTGATTTTGCCCCGTTCGTCGACGAAGAGAGAGAGGAAGAGAAGAGAAAGAAGGAGAAGGTGCGGCGCTGGCGTGTGAGAGGAAAAGGGGAACCCTAGTGGTTTCCTGTCTTTTGAAACGAACGGGTCAGGCTAAAGGGTTAATGGATCGGGTCTTTTAACGGATAGCGGGCTGGGAGATTTGGGCTGGTGGCTTTTGGGCTGGGTAGTCGGGTAGCGAGTTGGTCTCATAGGATTGGGTTAAAATATGGGCTGGGAATTGATGGACTGGTCCGAAAATAATTATAAATTGATTGGGGCGGATGGGCTAAAAATATATATTTGCTTCTTATGCTATTTTGGCTTCTAAATTTGCATAAAAGATCTATTTTAATTAAAACATTACCTATTATAATAGTATGTATTTATCAGTGCTCGGATAAAAAATGACATCGTAATGGTCATGCGATAATATCTGTAAATAAACGCTATTATTTAACTACGCAAAATAGATGTGCTGCATGTGCATAAGGTGGTAAAAATGCTGAAATGGTTACAATGCAAATTATAATAATACTGGTAAAATGATAATAAAATAATAATGATAATAATAATAATAATAATAATAATAATAATAATAATAATAATAATAATAATAATAATAATAATAGTGGTGGTAGTAGTAACGGTAGTAAAATAAAAATAATAACAGTGACTACAATAGGATAATGAAACGCCGGTGTTAATAAAAGCTAATAATTGTAGTAGAGTATAAATAATTATTTTTTAAAGTTGCCCAAAAAATACTAGAAGCGTAAAAGATATTTTGGAGGAAGGTGGGACAAAATTGGGTGTCAACACAAATTAAATCATGAGTCCGAAACTTAAGGCCCAAAAACTAAGATAGTGAACCAAAATAAACCCTAATTATCATCAGAATAGAAGTCCTCAATATCGTTCTCAGTACTATATTTTGGTTTTCTTAAGACATATCTTCTTTCTGTAGATGTTAGTTCTCTACTTGTTGATGGTACTTGTTCTTCGGCCAACTTTAGCATGCAAAATCTACAACGCCTTGCTAGCATTCTGTTGTTTTATTTTCTAATCCTTCGTACGGTAGCCTCGCAAGAATGTGTATTAGTTTGAGGCATGGTCATTGAGAACCTTGTGGGATTTGAGTGTTGAGATTTTTCAAGTCACGAATAAGACGTTTTGCTTCGGCATGCCGATATTCCCATTCTCGGCGTAACCCGTAATAATATTCTCGTGGATCTGAATATTTCACATAATAAGAAGGTGGGGTTTCAAATCGTCTATCTTCAATTCATTGTCATCAAGAAAACTCGATTCATCGAAATAGCTGCTATGATTTGACCTATCATCACCACTGTTATTCGAATCATTTGGAGGGAGTACCGACCAATCTACATTTCTACTACTCGACATTGAATATGTTGTAGTTTAATAACAAATGAAAGGCTGCTTATATATTTACAAAACCCCAAGTACCCTTGGGGTCCTCCTTATGACCCTACCTACTTAATTTATTACAAAAAATATTAATAGGATCATAGGGATTCATCTTCATCGGACATCTCACAGTCTGAATCCTACTTAGATCTGAATTTGACGTAACCTTTTTGACCATATTCTACCCTGAGGCAATGTATTTTCATCCGATTGTTCTCTTCACGAAAACGGTTAAGAGCAAAATTGAACTCTTATGGTGTACTACGAGGCATTGATGTATCATGACTTTTTGGACGTTTGAGTCCGAGTGCCCTCAAGTTTTGTTCTAGCATTTCAACCTCCCTAACACGCCAATTTCACTCATCTCTCATTTTATTATTGTATTCGTGATTAAATACATTGTTCGGGTTATTTGAGTAATAAAAATCATACGCATCTAGTTCCCGTGTCCTACCCATTGCTTTGAATATGTTTGTTGGGGTAAAATATGTAATAGAAACAATATCAGAAAATTGGTTCCAAAATGACATAATAACTCGTTTTAATGTGAAAGCTAGTTGTTCATCATTCATGTTATATACTACTCCTTGATTTGACAACACCATGCTCAATTTCATATGCTTAATATGACACACTTATATTGCGCAAAATTTATATGTGCAAAATATGAGTTTTGACATACTTGATTTGACTACACCATGCTCAATTCAGACGCTTTATATGATACACTTATAATGCGCAACATTTATATGCAAAAAATATGAGTTTTGACATACTTGATTTAACAACACCATGCTCAATTTCAAACGCTTTATATGATACACTTATATTGCGCAACATTTATATGCACAAAATATGATTTTTCACATACTTAATTTGACAACATCATGCTCAATTTCAGAAGTTTTATATGACACACTTATATTGCGCAACATTTACATCTGCAAAATATGAGTTTTGACATACTTGATTTGACAACACCATGCTCGATTTTAGACGCTTTATATGACACACTTATATTGCATAATGAAGTGCCGGGAATTTATGGCACATTCAAGGCCTTTTTACGAGAAGTTTTACTTGTTTTTAAGCAAGTTAGTGTCTATTTAATGTGTTTTTTAGTGTTTTTCAGGTAACGGAACAGATTTGGAATGAAAACAGTTTAAAGTACAGAGGTGGTCGTAAACTCAGTTAACGAACTGTATTCTCAAATACGGGTTGTATTCCATGGGCGTATTTAAGAATAAGAAGAAACAGAAAGGCAGGCTAAGGAAATAGTGATTTACGAACAACTTTTACGGACCGTACTCTACTTTACGGTCCGTATTTCAAAGCGTATTTAACCATTCAAGCATCTGGCAGAAAGTCGAAGTTTTGGAAGTTGAAAGACGACTATGCAGAAGACGGACCGTAAATCAAAATATGGTCCGTATTTCAAGAGATTGCAGTTTCTCAAGTCTTGAAGGAAGACCTGGTCGTAAACTGGTTTACGGTCCGTATTTCAATTTACGGATCGTATTTTGTATCGACGGGGACCAAAGTGCAAATCTGTAACTTTTACGTTTTCAGAATCTATAAATAGTCATTTTAGGGTTTTAATTGTATTAAGTTATTATATGTTGACTTTTGGCTTAGAACATTAAATACTCTCTAGTTTTTGAAGGTTCAAACATCAATTCAAGTATTATCAATTCCTCTTTTCTTCCAAAGTAAGCAATTATGAATTCTTCAGTTTCTTATTTCTTGTTCTTTGTCATGAGTAACTAAATTCCATTACTAGGGTTGTGAACCCAATGATGGGTTTTTTGTGATTGGGTTTTGTGATTGATATACACATAATGGATTATTTGGGTTTATTTATTCTTCATTCTTCATTCATAATTAATGGTTGCAAACATTGATTAAAGCCATAAACTTTGATTTATTTGGGAAAATAATTAGGGTTGGTAAGAATAAATAACAAGGACTCAGAGCTAGAAACTTTGTTTAAGAAATTCACTTAGGAATAAGAAGAATTTACTTCGCATAATTAACCGTTCTTCATAGTTACTTTCTTATATTTGGGAAAATCATAGAAAGAGATAATCTTTATTTATTGGGAAATAGTAGAGATTCATATAGAGGTTAAGTGCATTCATATAATGATCCATTAGAAGTATATCAAGATCAATACCCATGATCATACACCCTATCTGACGGGGACACAACCTTGGTCTCTTTTACCATAAATTACAACCCAAAGCAATTAGTCATAAAAACCCAACTTTTACAGAAATCATCGGATTAAGACATTAGACATAAATTAAGCATTCTACGAGTTTAATAACCTTTTCACACCATATTCCCTGTGAGATTAGACCCCAATCTAGTTGGGTTACTATATTTGACATCGTCCACGTTATACCATTAATAGGTGTAATTTGAGCGTATCAAATTTTGGCGCCATTGCCGGGGAATATGGTTTTGAAATTACTAAATAGTATTTGCTTTGAGTCTTTTGCTTTTTCCATCACACCTTGTTTGCTATTTCTTGTAAACCAAGTGAACATGAATCAGAATCAGCAAAACCAACGTGTTGGTAACCAGGGGAATCGATTTAATCATCAGGCGACTGAATCAGATGAAGAAAATGTCTTCGCTGATCTTATTCCGGAGGAGGACTATGCATATGCTTTTGTTTCATCCTCGATGTGGAGCTACAAACGTAAAAATTGACTCCTCTCTATACCAGTTGTTGAAGCTTTGAGGGCTACTTTCGGAACCCTACCGAGAATGACCCTCAACGTCATTTGCACAATTTTATGGATGTGTGTGCTAATCACATCCAAAAAAACTTTCCAAAAGATGCTATTCGGCTGAGGTTATTCAAATATTCCTTAGCTGGAGATGCAAGAGCATGGTTCGAGAAGTTGCCCCGGAATTCTATTACTACATGGGAAGAGATGGTAGTAGTCTTTCTCAAGAAACGGTACCCTCCTAGCAAGAAGGCTGAGATTCGTGACAAGATCTATGAATTTAAGCAGCGACCGGGGGAATAGTTATATGAAGCTTGGGAGAGATTCAAAGAGTATTTGCAAAAGATTCCGAATCATGGTTTTTCGGAGAACATATTAATGGAGAAGTTCTACCGAGGGCTGGATCCAGTGACAAAATCAGTTGCTAACAATGCAACTGATGGTTGTTTCATGAATAAATCTTTCCAACGAGTGACCAACATGCTGGACAGCCTGACTACTCACAATTAGGCTTGGCACTCAAACAATGCTGATGTTGTGCCCTACGGTAGTGCTATGAACCAGAATATGGTAAAAGAGAATCTAGATACCCAGCAAACATTGGCTGAGCTTGCAACAAATATTTCCTTGCTAATAAAGAAATTTGATGAGACCCAGATTAAGAAGCTGAATGTTTGTGAGGATTATGCAGGTATGCCAAAAGGAATGTACCAGACTCAAGAGGGTCCGTTTCATGATGGACCTCCTATGCAGATTGAAGATGCTGACTATGTGAATAACTCTCAAGGGGGTTATCAAAGACAGAACTACCAAGGTGGTTACCAGAATCAGAATCAATAGAGACCTCAGCAAGGTCAAGGTGCTTATAACAACTCAGGGAACTACAACGATAATTATGGTGGTGCGAACCAAGGGAGCTACAACAACAGTAACAATTTTGGGAACAAGAGTTCTAATCCTTATATACCACCGAAAGGGCAGTCAACAGAGCAAGGTAGTTCGAAGGTTGAAATAATGCTTGAGAAGATTCTAGCAAATCAGTCTAAGTTTGAGAGGACTTTATCTGGGATGATAGAGACAGTGGGTTCCCATACAGCGGCTATTCAGAAGCTTGAGTCACAGATGATGGATATTTCTAAAGAGCAGCACTCTCCTAAAAAGGGAGGACTTTCGAGTGACACTATTCCAAATCCGAAGAATGGGGAAGGCGATGTAGACCGTGTGTTTGCCCTCACTACTAGGAGTGGTAAAACACTCCAAGGGGCTGATAAGAAGGTTGTTGATCTTGAGCCGATAGATGAAGAGGAAGACGTGCATTCTGAAGCACCAATTATTGTTGATGAGAATCCTACTAACAAGAAGGTTGCTGATATTCCAAAGATTGTGAAGGAGGCTGATGACACGAGCAAGCAGACTGTGAAAGGGGCTCTCTGCCCTTTGACTCAGCTTTTTCAGGTCTAAACCTCCCTTTCCTCATAGGTTGGTAAAGAAGAAGGAATATGCTAAGTTTGAGAAGTTTTATGACCAGTTGAAGCAGTTACCTCTGAATTTTCCCTTCTTGGAAGCTGTCAAGGAGATGCCCGGTTTTGCTAAATATTTGAAGGACCTATTGACCAAGAAGAAAACGGTGCAACATGAAACCGTGAGTTTGAATTACATTGTGAGTTCCATCATCTCAACTACTACTGTTCAGAAAAAGGGCGATCCTGGGGCGTTTACCATTCCTTGTTCTGTTGGGCACCATGATTTTTCTCATGCTTTGTATGATAATGGGGCGAGTATTAATTTGTTGCCTCTTGCAATATACAAACAATCAGGTTTGGGGATGCCAAGGCCAACTACTATGAGGTTGCAGATGGCTGATAGGTCTATCAAAAGGCCTGTTGGTGTGGTTGATGATGTGCTTGTGTGGGTTGGTAAATTTATGTTGCCCGCTGATTTTGTGATTCTTGACTGTGTTGTTGATCAGGACATTCCTATTATTCTGGGGAGACCCTTCCTTGCTACAGGGAGAGCTCTGATGGATTCGGAGAAGAATGAAATCAAGTTCCGAGTCAACGATGAAGAAGTTACTTTTTAGGATAGCAAGGGAATGAAGTTACCAAGTGCTTACGAGCGCATTTCGGTAATTGATTCATTTGATGTTGTTGATGAAGCGGTGGAGTTCAAGATGGAAGAAGAAAGTTTGGGTGAAGCTCTAGCCGGTATTCTTGTGAACTTTGATGCTGAAGACATGGAAGGTTATGTGGAGACAATTAATTCACTTGTTGGGTTGGGTTCATATTCTTACCACCCAAAGAAGCTAAATCTTGATCTGGAAAATAGAACAACTCCTCCAGCAAAGCCTTCGATCATTGAGCCGCCTAAGTTGGAGCTTAAGCAGCTCCCATCACATCTTAGGTATGAGTTCCTTGGTCTGAACAATACATTGCCTGTGATTGTTTCAGCCCTACTAACTGAGGAGCAGATTCTACAGCTTTTGGAGGTATTGCATGAATATAGGCGTGCTATTGGTTGGACCATAGTAGACATTCGGGGAATTCCATATGGGATCTGTGAACATAAAATCCAGTTGGAGGAGGATAGAAAACCGAGTGTAGAGCATCAAAAGAGATTGAACGAGAATATGCAAGAGGTAGTCAAGAAAGAGATCATGAAATGGTTAGATGCTGGAGTGGTTTACCCGATTGCTGACAGTAAATAGGTGAGCCCAGTCCAATGTGTTCCTAAGAAGGGCGGCATCACAGTTGTGCCCAATGTAAAGAATGAGCTGATTCCGACGAGAACTGTAACCGGATGGACAGTTTGCATGGACTATCGCAAGCTCAACACTGCCACATTCAAGGATCATTTCCCTATGCCTTTTATTGATCAAATGCTTGATCGGCTAGCAGGGCGTTCTTATTATTGTTTCCTTGATTGTTATTCCGGCTACAATCAAATCAATATTGCGTTGGAGGATCAAGAAAAGACGACGTTTACTTGTCCTTATGGGACGTTTGCATTCAGTCGGATGCCTTTTGAGTTGTGTAATGCTCCAACCACTTTTCAGAGGTGCATGATGTCGATATTTTCTGACATGGTAGAGGACTACTTGGAAGTGTTCACGGATGACTTCTCGGTTGTGGGTGATTCTTTTGAGGATTGTCTTAGCCATCTAGGTCAAGTGCTAAAAAGATGTGAGGAGACAAATCTCGTGCTAAATAAGGAGAAGTGCCACATTATGGTGAACGAAGGGATCGTCCTCAGTCATAAAATCTCTGAAAAGGGAATTGAGGTCGATCAAGCGAAGATAGATGTGATTGCAAAACTTCCTCCACCTATCTCAGTCAAAGGTGTTCGAAGTTTCTTGGGACATGCTGGGTTCTACGGGCACTTCATCAAAGATTTCTCAAAGATTGCTAACCTAATGTGCAAGCCTCTTGAAAAAGAGGCTAAGTTTGTGTTTGATGTAAGTGCTGGAAGGCGTTTGATGAGTTAAAGGAGCGCCTTACTGCTGATCCTATTATTGTTGCTCCTGATTGGTCCTTACCCTTTGAATTGATGCGTGATGCTAGTGGTTTCGTGATAGGTGTTGTGCTTGGCCAAAGGAACAATAAAATTATGCACCTGATCTATTATGCAAACAGGACACTGAATGCTGCCCAGATGAATTACACAGTGACGGAGCAAGAGCTGCTTGCCATAGTTTTTGCTTTTGAGAAGTTTCGGCCTATTTGTTGGGCTCCAAAGTCGTGGTATACACTGATCATGCAGGATTGAGATACCTTATGGCGAAGAAGGAAGCAAAGCCACGACTGATCTGATGGGTGTTATTGCTGGAAGAGTTTGATTTTGAGGCGAAGGACCGCAAGGGCACTGAAAATCAAGTTGCTGACCATCTCTCTCGGCTTGAAGAAGCTGGGAGACCTTCCGATGAGCTAGATAGAGATGATACATTTCCAGATAAGAGGATGTTGGCTGTGCCAATGGAGGTAGCACCGTGGTATGCTGACATTGCCAATTATTTGGTAACAAGCATAGTTCCAGAAGGGATCAAAGCTTACCAAAAGAAAAAGTTCTTGCGGGATTCTCTCCAATACTATTGGGATGAGCCTTATTTGTTCAGAACTTGAGCTGACAACATTATTCGGCGTTGTGTTCCCGAAAGTGAAGTGATGACGATTCTAAAGGCATGCCATGAATCTCCTGTTGGGGGTCATCACAGTGGTAACCAGACTGCTGTGAAGGTTCTTGAATACGGTTATTACTGGCCGACTATCTTTCATGATGCAAATCTATTGGTGAGGTCTTGTGATCAATGTCAGAGGCAAGAGAATATAGGCAGAAGGCAAGAGATGCCCATGAATTTTGTGATGGAGGTAGAAGTGTTGGATGTCTTGGGGATTGACTTTATGGGACCGTTTATGAGTTCTTGTGGCATGAAATATATCTTGGTTGCTGTGGATTATGTGTCGAAATGGGTAGAAGCGGTGGCTTTACCTAACAATGAGGCCAAGAGTTTCATGGGGTTCCTCAAGAAGAATATATTTACTCGATTTGGTACTCTGAGGGCTATAATCAGCGATGGTGGCTCTCACTTTTGCAATAGAGCTTTCGTGAGATTTATGGAGAAATATGGTGTAAAACATAGGGTGGCAGCACCTTATCATCCTCAGACAAGTAGGCAAGTTGAAGTATCCAATCGGGAGATCAAGAGTATTCTAGCTAAAACGGTGAATGCAAATAGGACTGATTGGGCCCGCAAGCTCGATGATGCTCTATGGGCATATCGGACTGCTTTCAAGACTCCGATTAGGACTTCACCCTTGAAGCTCGTATTCAAAAAAGCTTGTAACTTGCCGGTTGAAATTGAACATAAGGCTATGTGGGCTTTGAAGAAATTGAATATGGATTGGGACGAGGCGACCAAGCTAAGGTTGTTTCAACTCAATGAGATGGATGAGGTTCGGTACCAGGCATATGAGAGTGCAGCACTTTATAAAAAGAGGATGAAGCAGTATCATGACAAGAAAATCCTAAAGTGAGAATTCTACAAGGGTGATCTCGTCTTGTTGTTTAACTCTCGCTTGAAGCTGCTACCGGGCAAGCTAAAATCAAGGTGGTCGGGTCCGTTTGAGGTGGTAGTTGTTTCACCCCATGGGGTGATTGAACTGAATTCCGGAGATGGAACTCGGACATTTAAGGTGAATGGGCAGAGGGTGAAGCACTATCATGGGATGGTTGATGGGGATAGAATTGTTGACTGATACCAGTTGAAGCACCTCGGAATGAACGCTGACCCGGTGTTCGCTGATAAGGAGTGAATGGGTACCATCGTTGTGCCGCACCGTTAACTCAAGCGCTTCTTGGGAGGCAACCCAAGTGTAATGTTTATTTTCTTTTTGCTTGTTTTTTATTACATATAGGGTAATGGTTGTTTTGATGCAGGAATATATTGAAGAAAATATTGCTGAATAGCAGGTAAGTTAAGTAGTAATAGAGACTGTTTCGCAACATTGCAAAATACGCCTGCAGTTTACGGACTGTATTTCACAATACGGCTCGTAAAATAGGGCGTATTTAACAATGTCACAAAACAGTAGCACTGTATTGTAACATGAAGATTTACGACCACGGAATACGGACCGTATTGGTAAATCTGATCGTAATCTTTCATGAGACAATACAGTGTACTGCCTACAAAAATATCTTTAAATACGGGCCGTAAATCACTTTACAGACCATATTTAGAAAAAATAAAATAAAAATATAAGGGCAGGAAACATTTAAATTACGGGCAGAGAGAAAGCAGTTATACCGCTTAAATTCTATATCCCACGATCCAAAACCATAACTCCCCTCCTTCCATCACAACCCCACGACTTCCCACTAAAAACCCATCATCTTCCACCTCCTAAACTCCATAAATACACCAATCCACACTCTGAAATCCATCCACTCTCACAAAATTCGAAATCTCTCTGCCCTAGGTTTAAATTGATTGATATTGAGTTGTTCTCTTATAGTCCTTCAAGTTGTCATCTGTTGGTTCATCACTAAAGGTATGATTGACACTCTCCACACTTATTTTACACAATTGAGTATGAACTTGTTGGTAGGTGTTAATTAGACTAGGGTTTGGTGCAATTAAGTATGAACATGTCTTGGTTAATGATCTTGTGTGGGGATAATGATGTTTAAGTTTTTAAATTCTTTTGGGAATTTTGTTAATAAGACCCAAATGGGTTGGAGGGCATTCCACACTTTGGATTTCAAAATTTGAGGTTTTGGTATGCCCACTAATAGCATGACTTATGAGAAATTAATGAGAATTTGGTAAAACAAATTGAGTGAAGTCTGAGTAACCCAATCCCCAAAACAATGTGAAACCAGGATTTGCAATGAACTTCAACAACCAAAACATGTTCTATGTCTGTGACTGTGAGATGCGAAAAACTATCTCAGTTTACGGACCGTATTTCAGTTTATGGTCCGTCTTTAAAAATTTAACTATGCAACAGAAAGGTCATCTAAAGAACAAGCAGTTTACGATCTCAGTTTACGGACCGTATTTCAGTTTACAATCCATGTTTTACATTTACAGTCACAGACAGAACACAGTTTTTGTGTATAGCTATTTTGTTTTCATTTTTGATTGGTTGTTCCATTGTAGCTAATATGATATGTCTTTTGCAGGAATGGGTCAGAAAAAGAATGCAAGGAAATTGGGGGCCAAACGCAAAGGCACGGGAAAGAAAGTGCACTCGGACTTTAATTTGACAGATGAACTCTCCAATTCGGAAGGGGAAAAATTAGGATCCGAGTGCACAGAAGTTATACCGCCACCGAAGGTCAGAGGGGCCCCCACGCAAGGCACATCGGTAAGGCCTTCTACGCCCCCAACCATGACACTGTCCAAGTCCGCATCGGAAGCCTCCCAGTCTGAAGAGGGGGATCCTGACGCGGAAGTATCAAGCAGAGGGCATCCCAACAAACGAAACAGGAGAGTGGCTCAGAGGAGATAAATGCTGGTAATGATCCGGATGATGGTACACCATCAGAGGGTTGTAAATTAGTCGTTCGGACCAAACGACTAGAGGAAGAAAAACTCTGATTCTCGATCAAAGGAATTGTATGATCGGATGGCCGGGACAAAAACTAGGGGACAGCCGCAGAGGAAAATATTCGAGGAGCGGCGACTAATTTTTGATGGTGTTACAGCACACCCACAGCTAGACGAGACCGTCAAGATGTACAAGATGGATGTTTTCACCCACGAACCAGGAAAGTATGCTCCGCACATTGTGAGGGAATTCTATGTATCATATGGGGCTGTGTTGCTGTCTATGAAGAAGCCGAGTTGCGCTTGGCATCAAATACCTATATTGGAGAATGTGACAGTCCGGAACTCTCTTGTCGATATTTCCTCCAAGGCCATCAACAGAGTGCTATTTGGTAATGATTTTGTGGCACTTACTAATCTGAGCCTATACCTAGACAAGAGGGACAGGAAATTTGTGAGGGAATGGTCCACCGCTACTATCACGTCTGAGCCACATAAGAAACAATGGACAACCGATGGAAAAGTAAAAATTGCTAATAGTTGCTTGTCGGCAGAAGCTAAGTTTTGGTAGACGTTGCTTAGGTACCGGATCACTCCAACCCAGTCAAACAACACCCTCTCCACCAGTCAGGCAGTCACTATTGCCTCGTTGATGTCAAAGCACTCGAAGAATATTGGAGAGCTTATTGCGGAGGAGCTGCATGTAAGGGCACACAAGCCCAAACAAACCATGGTATTTTCGTGTCTTATCACGAAATTGTGTAGACGGGCTAAGATATTTCATCTCCCGAAATGGGACGGCACTATCATAGCTGCCCATGTGGTAGATTGGAGGAAGAATAAGGTCCCGGGCAAGAATGACCAAAAGGCAGATCAGTCCGGTGATGACGACGACACTCAGTTAGAGTTGAGTCCGAGCCATGCTTATGGGACTGATCCAGTAGATCCCGATATTGGTGCTGCTGCTACTGAGGTTGTTGGTTCCACTACAAGTGTCCTAGATAGTGTAGATACACCGATTTCTGCAACCGAGATAGGTTCTTCTGAAGCGAGGCCTCCACCACCACCTCCTGCCACACAGGGCCCTCCTTCGGGGTCTGCCACTGCTGCTGAGTCAGCCGAGTATGCCGATCCAGAGTTGGAGTTGCTTCACTTCAGCCATACTAACTACACTAGATTGCATTCAAGGCAGTGAAGGCTGAAAGGCAGGTAGGGAAAATCTTGCAACAGTTCAAGGCGAAAGTGGTGAAAATAGTGCAGCAGTTGGTTACAGAGGCTGCCACAGAGATCCGTGCAGAGTTCGAGAAAAAGCACGAATTGTACCGGGCTGGACTGTATAGTTTTTAGTCGAAAATGGTGACTCGAGAGCAGACCACACCCGGTGGGGAGTCTGTCTCATTGAGGAGTGAGTTGGATAAGTTGAAGAAAGAGCTTGAGGCGCTCAAAGCGCAAAGTACGACAGCCGCCCCAGCTCCAGCACCACGTGCCACTTGGCCTAGTACGTTTAAGGTGCTGGATCTGCTGGATTATGAGGAGGAGGCAGAAGATGCCGAGCCCCGTGTGCGAGATACAGGCAAGAGGGTTCGTGAGACATCTGAGGACCCCGAGGAGTTGGCAAAGATATTGAAGAAGATGGAGGACAAGAGATGCAGCAGGCCATCCTTGAGTCTTTAGTTGAGCTGCAGCGCCGACCAGGAGAGTCCACTAGTCAGCCGCCTGATGTAGCGGGCCAGTCTTGAGACACGCACAGCGCCTAGGGTGCCAAGGTATAACCTCTTTCCCTTGTTCTTATAATTGAGGCATGGGGACAGTGCTTGATTTTTCTGTTGGGGGTGGGAGTGTTGGTATAGTTGTATTGTAAATATATGCTTAGGAACCTCTTCGGCTTTTCTTTGCCAGAGTTCTTTTCCTGAGGGGATTTGTTTTTGTTGAAACTGGCATGTTTAGGATGTTGCGTAGGTTGAATAGAGTAGTTTTGACTTATTTGGTGTTACTTTGTAACTGATGGCATGTTGTTATGGTATGTTGGAAATTTTGGACCCTCGTTAATTAAAAAAAAGCATACTTAGAACAGTTATTGGTTGACATGATTGATTCTCTATACGATATTATGATTATTGGGGTATTGTGTGATGAATGACTACTTATGATGTCACAAGTGTAAAAACACTTGTCCTTATGCCAATGTGTGTGTGAGTTGTTAGTTTGGTTCTGTTTATGCATGTGTAATCTAGAACTTGCCCGGTTGGTCTTGTTTGAAATCCGAAAGTTAGTTTGGTTGTGAGATGATCTTAGGCTTTCTTTGTGTAAATAGTCACTTTGTCTAAATAAGTCTTACCAAAAATTTGAAATATCCCTAGTTTCCCTTTTTGAGCCTTTTGACCTTTTTCTTGGCTAGCTAATTTTGAAACCTTACCCTTTGTGCAATTAATCCATCTTCGCACTCGTTCCCTCCTTGATGCTACTAGATAAATGGGGCAAAATGTCTAAGTTGGGGGTGAATTAAATGTGGAGTAGATGTTAAAAATATAAGTTGGGGGTGGTGGAGTTTGCTAGTGGAGATTCGATGTGGTAGTTGCATATATAAAAAGAAAACAAAATCAGAAATTTATGACACAAAAATATTTGTAAGTTTGTTAAAACCACATCGAGGTCGAAAAACTTGAAAGAAAATAAAAGGGTTGGAAAGAAAAGAGGTGAATTAAAGTGAAGAGATGTTGTAGTATTCAAGGAGGATGAGTCACTAACATCTGAAAAGTATCTTACCCGTCCCTAAGCCTACATTACAAACCGAAACAAGTCCTAATGTAATCACAACCGAATGAGCCTCGGATGAAAACATAGAAAATAAGGGCAAGCCTATGGTATTTGCATGTGTAGATATGAATTTCTTTGTGAGTGTGAGTGTTTTTCTCTTCTCTTTCGTCTTCGTCCCATTCTTGTTGTATATATGTGTTTTGGGACATTCTTTGGTCTATGTGAGGGCATAAGGATGAGAATTGAGCGAAATAAAGTGACCGCCTAAAGTAGCGTTTGTGTGCATCATAATATATTCAATGACGTAATGCCATGCATTGAAGCTTCATTGTTAGTCATAACGTTCTTGAGTTGTGTATATTGATTTTAAATAGAAAATTTGGGGGGGGGGGGGGGGGGTCCTTGGAAGAAAGACATGTAGGCTGGTAGTTCAGAGTCAAAACCAATGTAGACACTATTACTCTGTGATATCTAGGTGTTAGATTGAATCGTTGTATTGCATAGCTTGCTTGAGGACAAGAAAAGAGTTTAAGTTGGGGGTGTTGATGTGCCGAGAATTTATGGAACATTCAAAGCCTTTTTACGAGAAGTTTTACTTATTTTTAAGCAAGTTAGTGTCTATTTAATGTGTTTTTTAGTGTTTTTCAGATAACGGAATAGATTTGGAAAGAAAACAGTTAAAAGTAAAGAGGTGGTCGTAAACTCAGTTTACGGACCGTATTCTCAAATACGGGTCGTATTCCATGGGCGTATTTAAGAATAAGAAGAAACAGAAAGGCAGGCTAAGAAAATGGTGATTTACGAACAGCTTTTACGGACCGTATTCCACTTTACGGTCCGTATTTCAAAGCGTATTTAACCATTCAAGCATCTGGCAGAAAGTCGAAGTTTTGGAAGTTGAAAGACGACTATGCAGAAGACGGATCGTAAATCAAAATATGGTCCGTATTTCAAGAGATTGCAGTTTCTCAAGTCTTGAAGGAAGACCTGGTCATAAACTGGTTTACGGTCCGTATTTCATTTTACGGACCGTATTTTGTATCGACGGGGACCAAAGTGCAAATCTGTAACTTTTACGTTTTCAGAATCTATAAATAGTCATTTTAGGGTTTTAATTGTATTAAGTTATTATATGTTGACTTTTGGCTTAGAACATTAAATAATCTCTAGTTTTTGAAGGTTCAAACATCAATTCAAGTATTATCAATTCCTCTTTTCTTCCAAAGTAAGCAATTATGAATTCTTCAGTTTCTTATTTCTTGTTCTTTGTCATGAGTAGCTAAATTCCATTACTGGGGTTGTGAACCCAATGATGGGTTTTTTGTGATTGGGTTTTGTGATTGATATACACATAATGGATTATTTGGGTTTATTTATTCTTCATTCTTCATTCATAATTAATGGTTGCAAACATTGATTAAAGCCATAAACTTTGATTTATTTGGGAAAATAATTAGGGTTGGTAAGAATAAATAACAAGGACTCAGAGCTAGAAACTTTGTTTAATAAATTCACTTAGGAATAAGAAGAATTTACTTCGCATAATTAACCGTTCTTCATAGTTACTTTCTTATATTTGGGAAAATCATAGAAAGAGATAATCTTTATTTATTGGGAAATAGTAGAGATTCATATAGAGGTTAAGTGCATTCATATAATGATCCATTAGAAGTATATCAAGATCAATACCCATGATCATACACCCTATCTGACGGGGACACAACCTTGGTCTCTTTTACCATAAATTACAACCCCGAGCAATTAGTTAGAAATTAGTCATAAAAACCCAACTTTTACAGAAATCATCGGATTAAGACATTAGACCTAAATTAAGCATTCTACGAGTTTAGTAACCTTTTCACACCATATTCCCTGTGGGATTCGACCCCAACCTAGTTGGGTTACTATATTTGACATCGTCCGCGTTATACTATTAATAGGTGTAATTTGAGCATATCACGTAACATTTATATGCGCAAAATATGAGTTTGGACATACTTGATATGACAACACCATGCTCAATTTCAGACGCTTTATATGACACACTTATATTGTGCAACATTTATATGCGCAAAGTATGAGTTTCGACATACTTGATTTGAAAACACCATGCTCAATTTCAGACGCTTTATATGACACACTTATATTGCGCAACATTTATATGCACAAAATATGAGTTTTGACATACTTGATTTGACAACACCATGCTCAATTTCAGACGTTTTATATGGCACACTTAAATTACGCAATATTTATATGCGCAAAATGTTCAATTTCAAATGCTCAAGTTTTTTTTTATTTAATATGAATTTTGGATGAGGTAAAGTGTAATGACCATCCCGGTCGTTATAGGAAATCTAGGATCACCCTACCAAATAGAACCTTCCCAAGGGTAGAACGAGCTAATAGAAACTAAAATGTAGAAATTTAAGAACTGAAAACTTGATTTGTGTAAGATTATTGTTTCGTTGTGTTGAGTCCATTGGGGGGTAACGTAGGAAATTAGACCTCCGTTAGGGATTCCGAGGCCACGGGTGAGTCTGCATGATGTTTTTACATTAATGTACATGTTTGGTTTTTGTTTGTGAGGCCTCGGATGAAGTGTTGCATGCTAGAGTGAAAAACTGTGAAAATTAGCGAGCCTACTGAATCAGGGGTACCGCTGTAGCGGAAGAAGTACCGCTGTGGTGGGCTTCTCGCTACCGCGGTCAGCTGGGAAATGAGGTGTCTGCTATGGCGGGCACTGGACGCTGTAGCGGGACCAGGCTCACCACAACGGAGGGATGATTTGGGTGTGGTCCGCTACGGCGGGCACTTGCCCGCTATAGCGGGACTGCCGCAGCGACAGGTGGAGCGCGCAGCGATCGACGGGAACAGAATCCCTGTTTTTAAACACTTAGTTTCGAATTCTTTATTCATAAAACTCCAAAACAGTTTCTAAGGAGCACCTAGGGCGAAATTCTAAGCTAGGGCAAGAATATTCTTGAGAGGTAAGTCTCAACCATTCCTTCCTTCATTGCGCGTTCATCTTTAAGATTATCATCTTCTTCATGGGTCTACAATGGTGAATTATGAATAGTAACCCTAGAACTTAATAGACTTTCAATAGTTGGTGGGTTATGATTGTTGTTGTGGGGTTATCATCTAAAAGGCTTGGGTTATCACTTTCTAATCAAGAACTGAACCATTAGAGACATGAACTAAGTGAATTGAGACTTAAGGGTTTTATAAAAACGGTAGCTTGACCATAGAAACTGTTTGTAAGAGATAACTTGACTGAATAACCTTATAAATTGATAGTTTTGGTTGCTAAGGCCTATGTTAGGATGATTTATGCCTAGTAATCATTCACCCATTAGAATGGGGAAAAAAGGAAGGGCGTTCATTGAATTGATTTTGTGACTAGAATGTTCTGACTTATTTAGTATCTTAATTGCTAGACTTTGAGCGTTTCGAGGCTTTATGGAAGGGAAAGGCTATAGCAGAGTTATTCACATTGTTCCAGCTCTGCAATTGAGGTAGGTTACAGTCTATTTGAGTTAGACTTTGATTAGTTTATTGTATGCGTTGTGAAATTGATAGGAGAAAGCATGTCTAGTCTTCAGGCATAATGTGTGTGGTTGAAATTCCTATATGCTATTGATTGAGTGATTATGTGGCCTTAGTGCAACTACTCGACATTTTGCGACCTACAGGTTGATGATATTTGTGGTGAGAAGTTAATATGATCTTCTTGGTGAAATTGAGGTACGAAATGAAAAATCGATTATTGAAAGCGATATGACAACAAATATGTATATATATGAAAAGGCTCATTTGACCGGGAGTGAGGATGAGACCTAGATATGAACAGGCACATTTGACTGGGGGTGAGGATGTGGCCTATTTGTGAGCCCGTGGTCCGAGGTTTGTTCCGGAACGAGTGGTACATGGACACTATGGGTCCCCTGCAGGTCATGACTATTAGGCAATGGCACCAATTAGCACGTGTGTACACGAGTGGTCAGTGACTAAGTGTTGATAATGTTGTTGGTAAACTTATTTCCGTTGTTTGCTTCGGTTGACTTGATTTTTGATATCATTGCGTGACTTGATTATTAATATCATTGGTTGACTTGTTATTGGGATATTTGATTATGTGTTGTTGACTGGTCTGTCTATTTTATTGATTTTATGATTCATGCATGATAATAATCTTAGTCAACCTATAATATCTATCAGTACATAGTGTTTGTACTGATACTACCTTGCCGCATTCTTTTGAGTGCAGATTGCGATCCAGAGACTGCTACCCGACCTTATATTTAGCGTTAAGGCCATTTGTTGATAGATTGACGGTGAGCTTTTATCCATACCAAGCCACCCGAAGATCTTCTTTTTCTAATGTCTATTTCCATTCCAGACATTGATGGTTATTTATTTAAGACAGTATACATTCATTAGACATGTTTTGGATTAGAGTCCTTGTACGGTGACTTTCAGATTTTGGAGTTGTAATAGTTAGGACTTCTGCATTTACGTTATTATTTTATGGCATGACTATTTATTGATTTATCTTGTGTTTAACTGTTATGAATTGGTTAACTAAAAATGGACTTGAATGAGTAGATGGTCAGGCGTATTGGTTCGTCCATTAGGAGTTAGTATGGGTGCCAGTCATGGCGGGTTGGGTCGTGACATAAAGACTCATCCATGTCATAAGTTTAAGTCATCTTTTTTCAAGTTCTTGAAAAAAAAAACTCAACTCTAAAGTTTTTAAATAAATGTCATCTCATCCTTCAACTGATAAGGTTTTTTTATTTTGGGATGGAGCGATTCTTTATGATAATAATACTATTCATTATAGTATTAAACCACAATGCCATGTTAAGCTTCCATCTACGTTCGATTACGAAACATTACTGAATGCCTTACAAAGAAAAATGAAAAGTAATCGTGAGTATGAATTATCTGTAATAGGCAGATATCCAACATCCATTGAACCACAAGGTTTAGTGCTTTATGGTGAGTGGACTATCAATGATGATGACTCTTTGAGGGACTATTTGAAGGCGCCGGAAGAATATAGGGGGTTAATCACCATCAATGTTTTTGAAATGTATGTTGAAAGGATACCTCACAGTCTGTAACGACCCTTCTGGTCGTTATGGAAAATGTAGGGTCACCCCACCAAATAGAACCTTCCCAAGGGTAGATCGAGCCAGTAGAACTCGATTTTGTAAGCTTAAGAGCTGAAACTTGACTTGCTTGTGATTGTTGTTTAATTTTGATTGAGTCCATCGGGGGGTAACGTAGGAAATTAGAACTCCGTTGGGAATTCTGAGGTCATGGGTGGATTCGTATGATGTTTTTATGTCTGTGTGCATGTTTTGTTTGTGTTTGTGAGGCCTCGGATGAAATGTGGAATGGAAGGGGGAAAACTGGACAAAGAGTCGAGCTCACTACCCAAATGGCACCGCTGCGGCGGTACCGCTGTAGAGGTGAGTTGACCGCTTCCAGTGGCCAGTCATTTTTCCTGTGGCGGGTGATAGGTCGCTACAGCGATACCGCTATAGCGGGGGATGGACCGCTATAGCGGAGAGCGGATTTCTTTAGGTCCGCTATAGCGGTTACTTGGCCGCTATAGCGGGACCGCTGCGGCGGTGAAACAACGGCCGCAGCGGTCGACAGGGGACAAAATCCGTGTTTTAAAGACTTAGTCTCCCATTCTTTATTCATAATACCCAACACAGTTCTCCACAAGCACCTAGGGTGAAATTTCAAGCTAGGGCAAGAATACTCTTGAGAGTTAAGTTCCATTTATTCCTTCCAACCATTCTGTATCATCTTCGTGATTATCATCACTTTATGGGTCTTCAATGGTGGAATTGTAATAGAAGCCCTAGAAATTAATGAACCTTCTAAACTTGATGGGTTATGGTTATTATCACTTATTTATCATCTAAAGGCTTGGGTTAATTTCTCTTAATCATGAATTGAATCCTTAGAGCCATAAACTAAGTGAATTGAGGCCTAGGGTTCTATAAAAATGGTATCTTGACCATGAAAACTGCTTGTAGTGGGAATGTTAATATCATATTGTTATAATTTGATGATTAATGATTGCTAAGGCCCTTGATAGGTTGCTTTACACCTAGAAAATCATACACTCATTGGGATGGGGTAAAGGGAAGGGTATTCTTGAATTGGTACTTGTGATTTGAGTAATTGTGACTCATTTCTATTTCTAGACTTTGAGCGTTCTGAGGCTTTAAGGAAAGGAAAAGTTGTAGCATAGTGACTTGCGTTGTTCCAGCTCTACGTTTGAGATAGGTTACGGTCTACTTGAGTTAGACTTTGGTTAGTTGATTGTATGTTTTGTGAATTCTTTGGGAGAAAGCATGTCTAGTTTTCATGCATGATAATGTGTGGTTGAATTCCTATGTGAATGCAATTGAGTGATTGTGTAGGCTTTGTGCCACTATTCCTGTGTGTTAAATCTGCAGTGGATGTGTTTGTGATGAGAAGCTAATATAATCTTCTCGGCGATATTGTGATATGAAATAATGACTTCAGCATTGATAATGAAAAGGGAAGAAACACTGTCCTGTAAAGAGGTATGGAAAGGCACAAATGTGACCTATATTATGGGCTTGTGGTCCGAGGCTAGTTTAAAAAATGAGAGGTACATTGATATGGTTCGCGTCCGAGGTTTGTTCCGGAGCGGAGGTTTATGCTCGGGTCCGAGGAGTGGATTCGGAACGAGTGGTACATGGACACCATAGGTCCCCTGCAGGTCATGACTATTGACCAATGACATCAGTTAGCATGAATGTACAGTGAGTATGGTTATTGTGGTAAACTTATTTCCGTTGTGGCTTCCGTTGATTGTGATTCTTGATACCTTGGTTACTTGATTGTGATTATCCTTGGTTGACTTGTTGTGGTTTATTGATATTCGTGTTTGTTGGATGGCTTGTTTATTCTATTGATTTATGAGATATGCATGATACTAATCTTAGTCGGTCTATGATATCTACCGGTACATAGTGTTTGTACTGATACTACCTTGCTGCATTCTTTTGAGTGCAGAATGTGATACAGAGACTACTACCCGCCAATCAAATGGATATTTCGGATAGGGCATACTCTCGAAGGTTCTCGACGTGTAAGGAGTTTAGCCATAATAAGCGTTTGTGTAACCAACGGGTCCGTGGTGGTGCAAGTACCTCTCGTAGTGGAAGAACCTCTCATAGTGAGAGAGCCTCTCGTGGTTGAAGATTGTCTTGAATTACGAATGTATTTTAATCCCTCTTGATGTATTGGAATTGCCTTGAATTATCAATGTATTTTAATTCTTCTTGATGTATTCGAATTGTCTTGAATTATGAACGGCAAAAAAAAAAAAAAAACTCGAAAAAAAATACCGACATGTCCTTAATAATGTAATGCCTTGACTAAATAATAAAAGACTTAAGTCAAATCCTTATAAAATAAATCACTTAAACGTAACGATAACAAGTTTCCAAACAAAACTTACTTCGGGGCACTTTACAACCCCTAAAACGACGATCCAAACATTTAGGTATACTTGATGTATTGAGCCTACATTATTGTTCGCAAAAAAAAGATATCAGGTTCAATATAATACATGATATTCCGGAGTTTTTTGAGACATGACTAATCTTTAGTCAAAATATAGAAAAAACGTGAATTTTAAAACTTTGAAATTATACAAAGTGTGGGAAAATAAAACCAGTACCTTTTGCGCACAAAATTAGTACGCATTAGGACTTAACGGTGACCGTCACAATTGAGTCCTTTTGGGCACTAATTTTGTGCGCAAAAGATACTTTTATCACTTTTTTTTTTGTGGGTTATTTTGGATGAAAATCTCACTTTTGAAATTATTTAAGTTGCTGACTCCACCTACTAAAGTAGTAAACTCTTGGGGTTTGAATCTGATTTTGGTATAGTAAAAAGAGTTTGGATTAGTTTCTGAAAAAAATAAGTTATCTCAAATGACATATATTACGCAAAACTAATCCAAACAGCGTCCCATATACGTGAATTGCATGTGATCAAATGATAATTTAATAATGCGGAAACTAAAACACGAGAATAATATGTTGAGTTGGATAAAATGGGCAATGAGATTCTTTTTGAGACAGAAGACATTAAGTCATGAAAAAGTGAGGGAATGTGGTCCACAAAACTCCCATATTGAAACTAAAATCTTGAAAAAGCAAAAAAGAAAAACGAATGGTCCCTAAACCTGTTAACCGATTTGAACCGGACTGGACCGGACCGGTAACCGGTTAACAAACTAATCGATTTCCGATTCAAAAATCGGAACTGATCACCGGTTCCGGTTTACCGGTTAAATAACCGAAACCGGACCGGTCTGGTTCAAAAGTGTCAAAACCTCTTCTTTTTTTTTTTTTTTGTATATTATATATATTATAGTATTTATTAGTATATTGTAGGTATATTTACATATGTTATATTTATTTATAAGTAAGGTTTATATATTTACTGACTAACAACAATACATCATATATATATATATATATATATATATATATGTTTAAGTTATATGTATACTATATATACTTATATATTATAACTTAAGTTATTTATAGCTTAATTTTTTTCTAAGTTTATAAATTCGTATTTTATAAATTAAGTATATTTATATTATAAGTATATTCTTAGTATATTTTAGTTATTTTTCAAGTATATAACTTTCTAGTTTTTAATTTAAGTAGATGTATATTATAGGTATATTCTTAGTATATTTTATGTATATTCCTAACTTAATATAAGTAAACATATGAACACAAGTAAATAGAAGAAAGCTCAATGAGTCATATATTTTATTCATTCTTGGATAACATTTATTTGCAAGTTATAATTTTTTTTAACTTGCAAATAATACATAAGTTATTTAAAGTGGTTAATTGTTGCAAAGTAACTATAATTGAGAGATTGAGATTTGAGAGAAAGAGAAGAGTGAATTGGTGTGGATTAAAATGGAATGGAGAGGGGTTTATATAGGGGTAGGGATGGGTTAAAGTGTTAAAAAAAAAAGTTTGGAGGGTTGGGGGGGGCCAAAATATGGGTTTGGGACCGTTTGGCAACGGCCATTTTTGCAAATGGACCGTTGACCAACGGTCCAAATTAGCAGCCCAATGGCTATATTTTTTTTTTAATTCGACCGGTTTAACCGGTTCCAAAAAAATAGAAACCGGACCGGTAGTTAATATATGGTTAACTGGTTCAACCGGTTCCGGTTTTACTGGTCCGGTTACCGGTTTGAACCGGTTAACCCAAACCGGTTGACGGGTTTAATGGTCCCCTAGGAGTTCTTGCTGACTTCTTGTTCTTTTACACTCATTTTATCTTTTAACTTTGGAACAATGCTTTAGTATGTTTCATTAAAAGAAACAATCTGGTATACCTTCTTTGTGCTCCCATGTCTCCAAGTTGAGTACGGGATAGGAGAGATTTATCAGAGTTGAAAAAAAAAAAGATTTATCAGAAAATGTCTATGCCCACGTGTCACCAGCCTGTAAGCCAACCCTTTCATCTCTCTCATTTTTATTTGAAACTTTATTTTATCGGAACAGGAGAGGACCATGAATAATTGAATAGTGCGTTAGAGGAAAAAAAAATAGGGGCATAGGGGGGGAGGGGGGGGGGGGTTGATAAATCATAATTCATAGATTTTAAAAGTTGATATAAGACATTGCTTGATGATTTTAAAGGGCCACTAGTGCAACATATCTTCATACAAGCTAACACTATTGCTGATATTTTATCTAAACATGATTGTGCTAATAATGCTACTATTATCCTGTTACATTTTACTTCACAGTCTTTATTTGTATATGACTCTTATGTTCATGACCCTTCAAATCAAGTAGTTGAGGAGATCAAAGGGCCACATCCTTGTCATAACTAGTTAGTAATCATGGGCGGATCCACCATTTAGGGTGGGGTGGCATGGCACCCCCTCGATTAATAAATTTTTTTATATACTTATGTTATAATTTGCTTAAATTAGGTTAAATATTTGATCCTGTCACCCCCAGTCGTAAATTAGACAAATGTGTCACGGCTGGTAGACACAAGTTTGAATCTATCTTGAACATTTTCCAACTCTTGTTTTTCTTTGCGCTTTTTACTTCCTTTGTACCAATAATTCTCTTTTCGGCCCTTCTAATTTTCTATTTATCTTTTTATTATTTATATTGTCTTTCCTCTTTTCTATTATTTTATCTGTGGTCTCTAGCGAGAGCACACAAATAGAAACTTCAAAATCCCTTAAATTAAGCATTTCTCTTAATCTCAAATCTGTGAGTATTTAAATTAAAAAACTTGTGTCTCAATGAGAATTTTGGATTGAGATCAAAATTCAATTTTTTTTTTATAATTTCTTTTGTTTATTACTCCCTCCGTCCATGTTTACTTGTCTATATTTGACTTGGGACACTCTTAATAAGCAATAAATAAAATGAGAAATGAATTGAAGTACTTAATAATAAGGGTAAAATATGTATAAAATGGTAAATTATGTCTTGGTTTTTAAACTATATAACTTACAAGTAAAAGTGGACATATATTTTTAGCATAATGAACAAATAAAAATGGACGGAGAGAGTGTATTATAAAAATTTATGTTATTATATAATTGATAAATTCAATTTAAATCACTTTACTACTTAAATTGTGATGGAAATTTCGTAAGCACTGCTTAGAAAAAACATGAAATTTATGATTTATTTTTTAGAACTTGTAGTTTATCTAATTCTACATTTACGTATGGGGAGTATTTACCTATTAAAGAGTTTTTTCTAATATTTTTCTTATTTTGATTGGTGTAATTCCCTTATTGAAGATGTCATTTTACTTGTGCAAATTTATTTTTTAATATACATAAGATATGCAAGTCCCTTGGAGAAAATGTTGATTTTACTTCTGTTGTTAATAGGTGTTAATGAGTGTGATTCCTTGTTTAAGATGATAATTATGTTCGTTTCTTGATTTTTGAGATGTAATTCTCATATTTGCAAATAAAAAAAAAGCCTATTAAGTTATAAACTAAAAAGAGATGAACCCAACCCAAATACACGTTCTAGATGTACATTGAAGAAAATTGTGGCACCCGCCACCTTCAAACCCTAGATCCGCCTCTGTTAGTAATAATATATAACAAAATACTCTTCTTAAGCAAACACGCACACAAAATGATGCAAAATTTTGCCCGAACTCCAAATTTAACTGTTTTGGGAAATTTTCTTATTATATAAAAGGTACATTTGTCTGATAATATACATAAGTATTTTTAATACTAAACGATTTAGCATTTAAGTTTGGTTTTTGATTAATTTTTCAAGCTTTTTAAGAAATCTTTTAATTTGGTACCACTAATAACACATCATTTTGTTGTTAGAGGTATATATCACCTATCTCAAGTGCAATAGGACCCTCAACACACACATTACATATGCATTCGTCAAAAAGCTATGTGAATGTAATGTGGTTGTTAAAGACTTTATGCAAAGTGTGGCGTGGAATCGGCATTTATTTTGGGGAATATTAAAGTTGTTCGAACACATAGAATCTTGCAGAACATTTTGGACGGCTACTAGCTCAAGCGATTTCAATATCGGAAAAGCTTGGAGCACTACGTGGATTATCTCTTTCTAAAAGAAAATTAAAGCTTGTGATTTAAAACCTGCAGTAGAAATTCATGTCACTATGAAATTATGTCCTGAGAAAAAAATAAAAATCTTAAAGTTAAATTATTTATAAACATAAAAGTATGTCATTTTTTTTTGGAAAGATAGTTAAGAAAAGTGTTGTCAATGTAAAATGAGATAGAAGAAGTAGCAGGCACAATATTTTAAATGCATAATACATAACACTGGCCCTCAAACTTGGCCTCCGATGACAAGTATGTCCTCGAATTTGAGTGTGCACAAGTAGGCACCTCAACTTGTCTCCATTTTGTCAGTTGAACACTTTAACTTACAAATTGATCATCTAGACACCTCCAAAATTTATGTATCACATCAGCATTTGTGTTTATGTGTTCAACTTGTATCACTTTTCTTTGTTTAATTCTAAAAAGAATGAAATATTTTTATGTTTAAAAATAATTTAACTTTAAGCTTTTATTTTTTTCCTTATGACGTAATTTCATAGTCACATGAATGTCTACGACATGTTTTAAATCACAAGCTTTAATTTTCTTTAGAATAATTCATACTCTCAAACATTAACATATTGGGATAAAAGTGTAATTTTATTGGTTTTTATTGAGCATTAAGAAGGAATACAAAAGGAAGTATGAAGGCGATGAAAGCCTTTTTCTTTAAAATGCATGAAGGAATACACAACTGGCCAGAATAGATAGCCCCTTAAATTTGAGATATTTTTTTTTTATGATAGCCTTATAAACTTACTGAGTCACCGGTTAGAAACTTATACCAGACAAAGATGGATCACACAAGCACCCCATGCTGACATGGAAAATTATATGTTTCATACTCGTAAATGGCACGTGAGGAAACCAACGGTAAGCCGTTGTTTTTTTTTTTTAACGAAAATCGACGGACGTCTGTTGGTTTTAAAATGCAAAACTGCAGTTAAAGAGTATAAATTAAAACAATGGAAGTATTTTATCAAGAGTGGTCTAATCGTAGAATTGTTAAATGTCACGATAAATACTTGGGTTGCATTCCAAGTTGTTACTTTTTTGTATATATTTTTTGAAAATTCGAGGGACTTCGTTAGTTTTAGAAAAATCGACGGAATCCCTCGATTTTTCTTATTTATTTTTATGTCGGTTTTTCAATGAATCCCGATATTTATGAATTTAATGAAACCGATTATAAATTTAATGAAACCGACAGATGTCCCTTGGTTAACACCG
Source organism: Lycium barbarum (assembly GCF_019175385.1). Taxonomy (NCBI): domain Eukaryota; kingdom Viridiplantae; phylum Streptophyta; class Magnoliopsida; order Solanales; family Solanaceae; genus Lycium; species Lycium barbarum. Next base: position 39,043,953 of record NC_083337.1, read on the forward strand.
ACGCAGTCCGTCGGCTCACTAAATCAGACCCACATTATACCGATGCTGTCGAGTCAGTCGGTTTTGTAATGATTTTAGGGCACTGATTTGAGAGAATTCATATTCAGATATTTTGGAGAAATTCTGATTTCATTCAATGAATAAGAAATGAGCACTGTACAAGTATATATAGCTATATAGCCATTAACCGACCCTATGTGTACAGTTGTTGACAACTGGCCTCTAAATAACTATTCTCATTCAATAATTACCACTAATCAACTTTCAGATAAAAACTTTATAATTAAGCAACTAACTACTAACTAGTAAATGAATAGAAACTAACTATGTGATTGCACTATTCTCTTTACTCCCCCTCAAACTAGGTGTGTTAAACACATTCAAAACTCCTGGGTTGGAAAAAAGTTTCTCATGTTGCTTCCTCCCCAGAGTTTTAGTTAGAATATCAGCCTCCTGATCCTTTGTATGCACATAAGTGGTTCTGATCAATCCCTGTTGCACCTTCTCCCAGATGAAGTGACAATCCAACTCTATATGTTTGGTTCTTTCATGGAAAACTAGGTTTGCAGCTATTTGAATGGCTGCCTTGCTATCACAAAATATGGACACTGGTTCCTCCAACTAAAATCCCGGCTCTTTGAATAAGTTTGTCACCCAAACAACTTTTGCAGTCAAGGAAGCTAAGCTTTTATACTCAGCTTCAGCTGAGCTCCTAGAGACTGTTGCTTGCTTCTTAGATTTCTAGAAAATCAAGGAATCACCTAGCTTCAACAAGTACCCTATAATTGACCTTCTTGTGGTTAGGCATGCTGCCCAATCAGCCTCACAAAAACCAGTCAACTTCCTGCTCTTCTGAGATGTCATTAACAAACCCAAACTAGGCTGATTTTTGGTATACCTGATGACTCTTAATGCAGCATTCCAATGCACCATCTTTGGCTTCTGAAAGAACTGGCTTAAGGACTGAACAATATAGACTATGTCAGGCCTAGTAATGGTAAGATACAACAACTTATCAATGATACTTTGGTACTGGTGTACATCAGCAAATAGGGTGGTCTCTGCATAATTGTCAAACTCAGCAGTAGTGAGCTTCATGTTGCATTCTAATAGAGTCAAAGCTGTTTTTCCTGTTGTAAGTCCAACCTCTGCAATTAATTCCAAGGCATATTTCCTTTGGTTCATCAGTATACCCTCCTTTGATCTGCTGAACTCAATCCCCAAGAAGAACCTTAGTTCCCCTAGATCTTTAATTTTGAAATTGTTATGCAATACTGCCTTTGTTTCCTGAATCAAATGGGCATCATTACCAGTGATGAGAAAGTCATCAACATAAACTAGGATCATTACCATGCTGAAACCTCTCCTCTTAGTGAATAAAGAATAGTCCAAGTGACTTTGAGAGTAACTAGATTCAAGCAATGTTTCTGTCAATTTACAATTCCATTATCTTGAGGCCTGTTTGAGGCCATATAAAGACTTTATGAGCCTGCAAACAACTTGTTTCTCCCCTTGAATTTTTAATCCCTTAGGCGGCTCCATAAACACCTCTTCAAGGAGATCACCTTACAAGAAGGCATTATAAACATCCATTTGACAAATCTTCCAATTTTCAGCAGCAGCTAGAGCAATAATGGTCCTAACTGTCACCATCTTCACCACTGAGGAGAATGTTTCCTGGTAATCAATCCCAGTAGTTTGATTGTACCATTTGGCAACTAACCTTGTCCTGTGCCTTTCAATGGTTCCATCAGCTTTATACTTAATTTTGAATATCCAATTTGAACCTATAACATGCTTTCCCTCTGGTAATTGCACCAACTACAAAGTGCCATTGTCTTCTAGTGCTTGCAACTCTTGTTGCATTGCTTCTTCCCATTTTGTGTTCCTCACAGCTTATTTATAGGATCTAGGCTCAGTATCTTCAGAAGTTTTCCCTAGATATGCCCTGTACTATGGTGAAACATGTTGATAGGATATATAGTTTGCCAAGGAATGTGGGTGCTTGTTCTTACCTACAGTAGTGATGTAATCCTGGTGCCAAATAGGAGGAACAACAGTTCTAGTTGATCTCCTCTGATTACCTAAAGTGATTGTTGGCCAAAGGATCTCAGCATGACCACCAGTTAAATTAGGATATGCATCTGCATTGTCTATATTGTCTCTGAACTCATCATGCACATTGGGGATGATTGTTGCATTATGTGGTGGAGTCACAGCTTGCTGCATTATGCAACTAGGAGGTGAATCATTTTGAGGTGTTGTATGATCATCTCATGGTTCCCCCAAATGATGAGTATTAGGCTCATCAAGAGGTGGTATGTGATCCACTACAGCTGGTGATTCTTCAAAAGGAGAAGCATTAGTATCAGTGAACAAGGGTGCTTGCTTGTCTTGTAAAGCTTTAAAGGGAAAAATCCCTTCCTTGAATACCACATCTCTGCTAACCAGCAACTTCTTGTTAGTGACATCATACAGGAGGCATCCTTTCTGACTAGCTGAGTAGCCCATCATCACACATGCAATTGCCCTTGGTGAGAATTTGTCATGTTTGACTAAATTGGTTGCATAGCATAAGCATCCAATGACTCTTAAATGATCAAGTTTAGGTTTACATTTGTGGAACACTTCATAAGGTTTTGTGGAACACTTCATAAGGTGATTTTCCCTTTAACACCAAAGTAGGTAACCTGTTAATCAAATACAAACCTGACAATACACATTCACCCCAAAATCTTATAGGAATACTAACCTGAAACCTGATAGCTCTTGCTACTTCTAAAATATGCCTATGCTTCCTCTCCACCACTCTATTTTGTTGTGGAATATGTAGACAACTGCTTTGGTGAACTATACCCATAGAATCAAACAAGCAGTTGCATTCTCTATTAAAGAATTCACTACCATTATCAGATTTGAACACTTTCACACAACAAGAGAATTGATTTTTAACCATCAGCAAAAAAATTCTTAGTAAAGTAACAACATCAGTCTTAAGTCTGAGCAAATACAACCAATTCATCCTAGAACAGTCATCTACTAATGTCAAAAAGTATTTATGACCATTATGAGTGACTGTTCTGTATGGTCCCCAAACATCCAAGTGTGCCAAATCAAAAGTTTTTTTTTTTACTTCTAGTTGTACTTAAGGGGAAGGACAATCTAGTTTGTTTTTCCAATGGACAAATATTACAAATATTATTGCTGCTATGAGTTAATCTTCCCTTGAATATTGACAATCTACTTAACACCTTGGGTGATAGATGCCCCAATCTTCTATGCCACAAATCATCATCTCTATCAACTTGTACTGCAAACAGTTTTATTATTTGATCATTTGCCTTTCTAGGAAGTTTCTCCAACAGAAAGTAAAGTCCACCAGTTTGCTTATCAATCCCCTTCATTGCCCCAGTGGATAGGTCCTGAAATATGCAGAACTCAGGAAAATTCACTGAATAATGCAATTGTCTAGTGATTTGTGAGACTGATAATAAATCATATTTAAAATCAGGAACCACCAAAACATCTGTCAAATTTTCACCATTATTCTACCTATAACATCATGTGTGTGTGATTGATGTAGATTGTCCATTAGGCAAGCGAACTGATTTTCTATGTTTCTCTTGTACTTCAGCAATGTCAAACAACAGTTTTAGATTTGAGGTTATGTGTTTAGAAGCAACAGAATCAACTATCCAACTACTTCTTTTACTAGCATGACTTGCTACTGTAAAAGTATCAGCAATACCTGCCATGCTTGTTGCTTCAGTACCTTCCTTATTGACTGCATCACTATTTGCTCCATCATTGTTCAACAACTTGAGGATCTGCTAGTATTATTCTGGTGTGAATACTGGTTGTGGTGTGAGTGCAAAGTCATGCTAATGCTGATTGTTCTGGGTGACAGCATTGAAGGCCATGCCCTGTTGATTGTTTTGTGCAACAACATTGAAAGGATCATATGGATCATTATCATTAACATCCACAACATTTGCCATTCTTTGTCCAGTGACAAACTTCTTCCCATGTTTATAGTTAGCTGGATATCCAATTACTTTCCAATATTCTGCCCTAATGTGTCCTCTAAGTTTGCATACTTCACAATACAAGTTGTAATTCTTCTTTGGCCTTTGGTATGGACCTGGTCCTTGGTGCTGAAAGTTACCAGGTCCTCCAGGACTACCAGGACCACTAGGTCCTTTCCCACCAGCATACAAAACAGTCGATTCACCTAATTCATTTTCTACACGAGCTCCTGCTGTTAGTTTTTTATTTTCATCAGATATAAGCATTGCATATGCCTTATTAACATTTGGCAATGGACTCATCATCAAAATTGGCTTCTAGCCTGATTATACCACTCATTCAATCCCATGAGAAATGCATACAACTTTATATATTTCATATAGTCTACATATATCTTAGACTTGTCACAACAAGTCGGTGGAGGCACAAGGGCATCAAATTCATCCTAGAGCAATCACAATTTAGTGAAACAGGCTGAAATAGAAGAATTACCTTGAGTGATTGTACAAATTTCTCTATGCAATTGAAAAACTCGAGAACCGTCAATTTTACCAAATCGCTCTTGTAGATCTGCCTATACAGTTACTGCATTTGCCTCATAAACAATTCCACTCATTAATTCCTTTGATACTGCGTGCATTATCCAAGCCAACACGTACACATTTCATTTCTCCCATTGTTCTCCTAATTCTGGCTTTTATTCATCTTTCTTACAAGTTCCATTAACAAAACCCAGTTTGCTCTTACCTCGAAGAGTCAATAACATCGATCTGCTCCAAATTGCATAATTTTCTGCACCTGTGAGCTGAATCAAAATTAGGTTTTATCCTACAATATCTGATTGGTGAAGATAAAGTTGATGATTGCGATTTTTCTCAACATTGTCCATCGTATCATTGCTCACCATGATTAAAATGACTAAGCTTTGAAACAGAGAAATGTGAAGAAGAAAATGCGAAGAAGAAGGGTTTGTTTTGGATCGTAATCAGTTGAATCAATTCTGTGATTCAATGCTCTGATACCATAATGATTTTAGGGCACTGATTTGAGAGAATTCATATTCAGATATTTTGGAGAAATTCTGATTTCATTCAATGAATAAGAAATGAGCATTGTACAAGTATATATAGCTATATAGCCACTAACCTACCCTATGTGTATAGCTGCTGATAGATGGCCTCTAACTAACTATTCTTATCCAATAATTACCACTAACCAACTTTCAGATAACAACTTTACAATTAAGCAACTAACTACTAACTAGTAAATGAATAAAAACTAACTATGTGACTGCACTTTTCTCTTTATTTTGGCCCTCTGTTTTCTACCTATTTTTAGTAGTGAGGTAATTTAGATACAATATTTGTCATCCATTATTTAGGTTCATTTGACCTTTTTTCCCGTCGTTTAGGTTCCAGACTAAGGATAAATCTCTTTTGTATTTTGTATCTCATTGAGTGAGAACTGCCGTAGGTTAAAAAGGGTAAACCATTGTTCTCAAACTTATAATGCACAGAACATTTATGAGAAAGGAGTACTTCCTATGAGCAAACTTGGACTCAACGACTTTTCTTCACAGCTCTGGCAGTGACGTCCGTGTAAATATCAACCACTCCATCAATATTCATCTTGAAGCTAACTTCAACACTTGGAATCAATTTTTCATTATTTGTACATGCTATAACATTTAGTTTTTGTATATATTAGTTTTCTATCTGTATTTTTAAGAGCATACAAGACATTAATATATGAAATGTTAATAAAATATTGAAATACGAGGTTGATGAGAACTTCAACTGAAAATTCTCAATTCAACTTTTACAAAATGTCTTTTTTTCCATAGAAGCTTCTGTCCCTCTAGGATACACTTTTTAACTTTCTTTCTTTTTTTTTGGTAAACAAAATGTATTATTGATAACAAAGTGAATAATTACAGGACTAAATAGGAGCTGACCACCTATTTCTCAAATAACAAAAATAACCAGACTACCCTAAGTAGTACCTAGACAGAACAATCACAAGACCACTTCATAACATTCTTGCAGAGAAAAATGCAGCAAATTAAAACAAAGGCCAATAGACTCTGAAAAAACCAGAAACAAAACAAGTACAACAACTATGTAGCAGCATCAAGGCAGTGTGTTCAGTTTGTCTAGTGCTCTCTTCCAGTTCTTCAAGTCCCTTCCTCTGATTTGAACATGAAGTGCAATTTCTTTGCAGATTTTCTCCCTCTGAAACTGACCAGCATTAAACCTCATATTGTTCCTTTCCCTCCAGATAGTAGAAATCTGCATAGCAAACACACAGCTTATGATTGCACTAGTGCCTGTCTTCTTGTTTGCCTATCTGCAAGCCCAATGGAGCTCCTCATGCCAAGTACCTATAGTTTTGTGTAGTCCCAGCCAGGCCAACATTATACTCCATAAGCTTCTAGTAACGGTGCATTCAAAGTATAAGTGCTCCAATATTTCTACAGCAATACCACAAAAAATACATTCCATGGGAACCTGAATCCCTATGTTTTGTAATCTATCAACAGTGGCTAACCTTCTCCAAGTAACCAACCATAACGTTAACCTATGCCTTGGGTGGATATGTGGCTGAAGAGTGATACTCTTCCAAGACATTTTTTGGTATTGGGGCATAAGGTGAGTATACAACTTTTTAATAGAGAATCTGCCCTAATGAACCATTGAGTCCAGTCTTATTGTGAGTGTATGCTGGTTAGAATTTGCCGGCATGAGATACTTCCTAGATTCTAATATTTTCCTCACCACCCAGGTAGCATTGACTGGGATGGTACAAGATTCTACAGTTTCTCCTTTCATATAGTATTCCTGCACCCACTTAATCTACAAGTAGTCTTTTTTGCTATTGACTGCCCAGAGTTGTTTCAGAATTGCATCATGGTTCCACACCTGCAGGTTCAGGATGTTCATCCCACCAGCAACATAAGGTGTACATACTTTAGTTCATGCAACCAGAGCCTTCTTTGATGTTGATACTGAGCCTATCCAAAGAAAGGTTCTGCAGATGCTATCTATCATCTTGAGGACTTTTTTGGGTAACACAAAGATTTGTGCCCAATATGATTGAACCCCAACGATCACTGATTTTATCAACTGTACTCTGCTAGCATAAGAAAGAAGCTTTGCAAACCAACACCTCACTTTCTCAGTAATTCTGTCAACTAGAGGTAAGCACTGGGCAATTGCAAGCTTTTTGGAAGAAAGGGGAACTCCTAAGTATTTGAAAGGGATTTCCCATTCCTGGTAGCCCAAAATATTAATTATTTCCTGCTTTAACTCAGGCTTGACACCAGACATATAAATTGAACTTTTGTCAATGTTTTTCTCTAGCCCAGAAGCGGCTGAAAATCTCTTAAAAGCATCTTGTAACATCAGCAGGGACTTTACATCAGCCTTGCAGAACATCAACAAGTCATCTGCAAAACAAATATGTACCACATCCATTTGTTTGCATCTTGGATGGAATTTGAAGTCCTTGTGTTTCTTGAGTAAGGCTAGTTCTCTTTGAAGATATTCATGGAAATCACAAAGAGATAGCGGGACATTGGATCCCCCTGTCTTATCCCTCTTATCCCAGTGAAGGGAGTGGAAAGGCCACCATTTAGTAACAGAGAGTAAGACACAGAGGAAATGCACTCCATAATCCAGCCAATAAAATTAAAGGGAAATCCCAGTGCCTCAATCAAGCTTTTCAAAAAACTCCATTCTATGGAATCATATGCTTTCCTGAGAGCCACCTTCAATACACATCTAGGGGACAAGCCCTTTCTAGAATACCACTTCAATATCTCATGGCTGAACAGTATATTGTTAATTATGCTTCTCCCCTCAATGAAAGATATTTGGGAGGGGTGAACTTTATGGCCAATAACCTCTTAGATCCAATTTGTCAGGACCTTAGTAATTAGCTTATATACAGTAGTACAACATGCAATTGGCCTATAGTCTTTAACAAGTGTAGGAGTTGCAGTTTTAGGTGTCAGTGTGATTGCAGTACAACTTATAGCTCTCAACAATTTACCTGTCTTGAAGAATTCTTTAACAACACCAAGTACATTATCTTCGAGTAAGTCCTATTTTTGAGTGAAGAACTCTGCTTGGAAGCCATCCACTCCCGGGGCCTTCTCATGAGGCATAGCTTTTAGTGCATCGATGATCTCCTTATCTGCTATCGGCCTGATCAAAGAACATTTCTATGAATAAGAGAGGCAAGGTCCCTGTCTAATAATTTCCAAATTAGGAGAAGGTAACTCTGCCCCTACAAGTTTGGGGTCCTGCAGCTTGCTCTCTGCTGAATCATAGATTGAAGTAATGGTGTTCCTGCTGATCCTCATCTTTAGTTGAGCATGGAAATACCTGGTGTTTGCATATCCATATGCAATCCAATTTGCTTTTGATCTTTGCCTGAGGACTTGTTCCTCTATATCACTCCACTTCTTTAGATCAGCCAACAAATTCTATCCTACTCTATCAAGTGCTGGCACATAGGATGAGAGTCCATCTGTTCTTGAGCAACCTCTAAGCCCTGTCTAGCCTGCATCAATTTTTTATTATAAGAGGCCATATAAGCATTTAAGCCTTTCAACCTTTCCTTGACTGTTTGTAATTTCCTCCACAACTAGTACATCTTTGTACCCCCATGTCTAGTACTCCAGGCCTCCTTCATAATACTTTTGAACTTGTTATGGTGCATGATTGTTTTATACAATCTAAAAGGTTTAGGGTAGGAAGGTGGTGTTGAATAGACATGGATCACTATAGGAGTGTGGTCTGAGGCTCAGGGTTTAGAAATTCTGCCTCTATATGCCTATGATTAGAGATCCAAGGTAGGTTGCCAAAATCCCAGTAAATTTTTTAATAAACCCTACTATCTGGAAAGTGCTTGTCGTAAAAAATATGTAGTGCCACCTTTGGATCTCAAAGCTATAAGTTGCAAATGATCAATGCAAGCTTGAAACCCTGAGTTTCTGCTGGTAGTACTGGAGAACTAATCCTATCCTCACTAGATAGCATATTATTGAAGTCCCCACAGAGAAACCATGGCCCTGAGATTGCCCTGCCCAAGCTTACAAGTTCCTGCCACAATATGTCTCTATTATGAGTTTCATTCTTAGCATATATCACTGTGAAGTGTGCAGAGAACAGGCTAGTTGAGTCTTGTATCTTACAATGGATGAATTGTTCATGTATCACCTCAGTCACCACTTGAAGATAAGACTTCCAAACCAGCCAAATTCTCCAATTATAAGCTAAAGGGTAGTTGCAACAATAAGACCAGCCTAGTGCAGCCTTCCCAAGTATGGCACTTGCCTTATTCTTTTTTTACTCTAGTTTTTATTAATCCCATGATATCTACCTTATTCTTCTGCAGAAAGTTTATTACCTCTTTCTGCTTCCAAGGTTGGTTAAGCCCCCTTACATTCTATGTTGAGACAATCATGGGGGTTATGAGCAACCCTAGGATCTCCTAGTTGAGCCTCAGCCTCAACTTGGAGAACATCATAAATGTTGGCAAGCTGAATACCATCAGCAGTTGTTGTAGCCTGCACCCTTGGCTACATACTTCCTTGATCATCTTTTTGTGAGGGACTTAGATGCAGAGTGGGCACAACAGTTCTTATGGCTCATCAATAGCTGTGTTCCCTCCACTCTCTTTGTCCTCCTCATGAGCAGGGGCATTTTCTAATTGATTCTCCTCTTTTGCTTTCAAATCCCGCCTCTCTTGATTCCTTCTATGTCTATTGCTTCTCCTTCTCTTCTTCTTAACCCCTTGAACTTGTACCTCTTCCTGAATTCTCTCCCCAGCTTTCCAACAATCAGCAACATTATGTCCAAACTTCATGCACTCTGTGCAGAATTTAGGAGTCCAATCATATTTAATCTGTTGTTGAAATGAACCAGCAGGAGAGAGTAGTTCTAGCATAGATGGAAGAGGGTGTGACATATCTGCCTCTACCAATACTCTAGCATAAGAAATTTTGTCCATAGTAACGGTGAATCTGTCAGTGTAAATTGGTCTTCATATGGCACTAGCAAGCTTGCTAAGAGCCTCACTACACCAGTATCCAACAGGTAATCCAGAAAAAGTAATCCATAAGGGTATTGATGTTAGGCAATCTGGGTCAAATTCAAAGTTTATCTCCCAATTTTGTAAAACAAATGGTTTATTGTGAAAAGTGTAAGGTCCAGCATCCAAAATCTTCTCACAATCTTCAACATTTTCAAATCAAAAGATGAAGTATCCGTCAGTATGTGGAAGCACCTGGGGTTTTTGAACAAATTTCCAATGTGTTGCTATGTATCCTTCCATAGTTTGAGCATATGGAGTATCACCAATTACATATCCAATTAAGGTTGACTTCCAATATTCCATTTGTTCCTTTAGATCATCCTCAACAATGCTCACATAGATGTTACCATCCTTAGTGCACAAAGGAATATAGGACAGTGGCTTACCTTTTTGAGCTAATCTGTTCTCTTGTACCTCAGTCTTCACGACCGGCATTGGGTGCGCTGATGTGCCAGCATCAGAAAATTGGAGACGTCGAGCTGCCAACTGTGTCCTGGTGGTAGTCCCCCCATAGGGTTCCAAGTGTATCGAGTTTTGCGAGTCCGAATCATTGAGATGGTCTTCATTTACTTCTTCAATAGCCTGAAACGTGGGTGGGAGAAGGCTCCCAAATGAGAGCGAGTGCAGTCTACAACTCACCCCATATTCAGGAGTAAAAATCCTCTTTGCAGCAGATGTCATCTCGCCGGAGATGAGCTCAATTTTCTGATAGTTTGCCCCATTGGTGCATGTTAGCAAGCCTTAGCTAAAGTGCGCCTAGAGAGCATTTTCTGACCAATAGTCAATTCCTTTTTAACTTTCAATTTAAAATATTATTTTGTTTTGCAAAGCCTTGTTAATTTTTAACGATTCCTTAAATCTTGAATTAACACTTGTTTGATGAAACTACATGGTAAAATTGATTATAAAGTGTTAAAAGTGTGCAATGGAAAAAAGGGTCCAAAAGTGGAAAAGAAGTGTTGGTGGCACGCTGTCACCTGTAGTTATAAATATTCAGATTCGGGGAAGGCTTTTATTTGAGGTTTTGAGCTTCTTCCATAAAGAAAATATGACCTTGGCAAATATCATGCACAATTAGGTAAGTACTATGGATGTTTTAAAGTGAATTTCACTCCATGAATCCTAGTTTTAAAATAACTTTTACATTGAAATCTTTAGATTTCATCATTGAAGCTTCAAGGTTTGGGACAAAAGCCCAATTGAGCAATCTCAAGATTCACAGTTATTGAGATAATTTCATCTATCATATGTCGACAATGGTTATGAGTATGAATGGTACTCCCTCCATCCTAATTTATTTAAAGGTTGACCAGTTTGGAGAGTCAAACTACTTTTTCTTTGATTTAATTTTAAATATAGATTCTTCGAGTACTTTATAATAAAATTTACATGTTTGAAAACTACATAGAAAATATTATAAGTGTGCATAATTAATAATTCGTAATATATGAAAAGAGGTGAAGAAAATCGTAGTCATAGAAAGAGCTGTTTGACTCCCCAAACCGGTCAACCTTCAAAACAAAATCGGGGCGGAGGGGACATATATTTTTGGATTAGTGGATGGAGAATAATAGATAAAAGTCATAAAACCCTATTCCTCTGTTAATGGGACTTGTTAAGGAATTGGGCAAGTTGATAGAATCCTTCAATAAGTGTCAAATTTTATATCTCAGATATTCTTTATTAATGATTATTCTTACTCGTTTGAAAGAATTGGAACGCGTAAACTTAGTTCTCACGTATTAGTTGATATTAGCAAGTTGAATGGCTTAGGCCAAAATGTTTCCAAGTCGAAGAGAATAAAGTTGAAACCTTTGAGCATTTATTGATGCACAATGAACCCGATTATTAGGTGAATTGTGAATTCTAATCTAGATACTTGAAGGACACGAGAAGTTGAAATTAAGCTTGTAGCTCGAGGTAAGTTAAAATTCACTTGCTAGTAAAAATCTGCATGCTATATGTGTTTGATGAAATGCCTAAGAAAGGTTTTCTGGTGATTTAGTACTCAGCCTACCTCATTCTTAACCGGAACAACCTTACATGAGAATGTGAAAGTATTACATGCATTGATTGTCGTCCAGTATGACTTGTATGTTACTTTGCCCAGACTTTAGCAATTATAATCTTACATGAATCACTACCTTCTGCCACGATTCAAATCTGGTACTTAGGACACGACAGAGCACCTAACTATCTACTACCCATCAGGTGAACTCTGTAAGATAAACATAAGATAATTACATAGAGAAAGAAGTAAATAGTCTCAAACAGTGTCATAAATAGATATAAGTGCGGAAGTTGAAGAAAGTAAATATTTGCCAACAAAACTCCAAAGTACATAAGTTATGGAGCTATTAATATCATATTATAAAATACGATACACAACTCAATAAAACAGAATCACTAAGTTCGCTATTAGTGAAGGACCCGGCATGGTCAAATGGTGGCTTATCTTAACTGAAACGTCTAAAAGAAGCTGGAATCAATGGTCGGCTATCTGATTAGCACCAGTAACCTAACACACCAAAACAATAATCGTGAGTCTAAAGACCCAGCAAGATCACCAACTCGCCCTCTCAGCTTACCCCGGGCAAGTCTTGGAAATCGCTGGTGATGCATAAAGGCATAAAACAAGACAATACAACTATGGTAATCATATACAAGTAAAGCAGTTGAACTAAAACTATAGATACAAATAACAAGTGTAAACACAACATGATAACTGCAAATAATCGCAACGGGGCATATGTGCCCGTTTGTCCCGCCTCGTGCGATGCATCAACCTCGTGTCCTACCCATCTTCCGATTGTACCACTGTCCTACCAGTCACAGCAGTGCAACAGTCATCCCGACTTGCCTGGTCTCACTAGCACTATATGACTAGCCTCATGTAGGGACTCATCCCTGTTATACCCCATTTTAACCGGGTTAAATTAGAAGTACCACATATTGGTGATTCCTATTTATGTTTGTTTTTAAGGAGTCGCCACCTAATTATTTATGGTGAATTAGGACACCTAAAGTTTATTAAAGTTATTTTAAAGTCAAAAAGTCTGCGAAACTTAAGGTTCTAGGTAAGGGTTCAATTAGTCTAAAGGGAAGGTATTAGGCATCCTTTAAGACCCATTAACAATGGTTAACCGACCGGACTAAAATTTAATTAGGCTAAGTGTAAATATAAAATTCTAATGTTTGGAAAATAGTTTGAAAATGTTGCTAAAGTTATATATTTAAATAGGACTTGTAGGAGATAATAATTCATATAAAAGAGTTTAGTTATAAACTGAGGGAGTGCGAAATATGTAATATTTTATATACTTGAAGAAAATAAGTTATAGTGACTAACAAATTAAAAGAATCATTGTAAGATTGATATCGGTAAAGTCTTAAAGTTTTACATTATTAAAATATGACGAAATCGTCAAAAATCGGAGAGAGGATTTTAATATATAAAAGGGAATGATTCAAGTCTTCATTATTTAAAATGTTTTGAAATCAACATGATTTGTTTGGAAAGTATAGTTATTATTTTCTCTTGGCGTCCTTTTAGGAAATTATTCATATAGCCTAAAATGTTATAGATATCATTATTTAAACTCATTCTAAGTCTTAAACAAACCTACTTAATCTCTCCAACTAGAAATCCTACAAACCCTGCTAGGATTCATCTAAGCTAAGAAAGAAATAATAAGATAGAGTGTTAGTCAATCCATACAAGTCAAATATACAAAAGGAATGGAGTAGAGAAAGTAGATGGGCCTAGCCCATTTAAAGGCTGTGGTATTCGGCTCTTTTGCTGTATGGGTTTGGCCCAAAAATTTTCTTTTATATATTGCGGGTTGAGGATGACTCGAGAAGAAAATTTCATTGGGCTTTGGCCCAACATCGAATGCAACAAATGATGAGTCCCGAATTAGGACTCCATTTTTCCTCCGATGTGTACATGCAAAAAAAAAAAATAATAAATAAAGATTAGTGACAAGGAAAATGTATGCTAACAAATGAACTGTAAAAAAATAGACAAAGAAGGACGTGCACTGTTACGTTTGTAAATTTTTATAACAGATCCTTGATATAACTTCAGAAAAGACAAAAGGGAGAAAAAACATAGGGCAAGGGAACTGCTTATGCACAGCAGCTCTGTAATTGAGATTCAGTAAAAACTGAGAGGAACTATGCAACAAGTCTTGATAAATCCCAATCCTAATGTAGGTGCAACCACAAACAATGAAGCGTTTATTGCAGCTCGGGGAATAGTTGTCTCCTATCATTTTAATCCCATAACGATCAGAACTAATGAAAGTTTCTACTGAGCTTAGCTAAGGACCTATCGCTATTGAAATAATTTCGACTTTCGCTTATGTTTAAACATGTTCGGAGATTGACTTTTAACAAACTATAAGACTTGGAACAAATTCTTTTTCGAAGCGGCTGTAGTTACAGCAGTTCATGACCATGTGTGAAGCAGAAAAATGGCTAAAATGAAACAACGGTTTCATTCCCAAAGTACAACAACAAAATAGCTAAAATACACCAGCAATTCCAGAACTCATCGAACACCTAAAGGGGCATTATGTTTCTGTAATGGGATGAACAGTTTTAGCACAAGAGATAAATTAAACCAGCTAAAAAAAAAACAAAAAAAAAAAAGACGAAACTAAAATATACTCTGCATAAAAAATTCTCGCTTCCATCAAATACCCATCACCATATAAGGGACTATGCTTTGATTCATGCTTTTGTCAAACAGGTAGATAGTCAACAGCAGCAACACAACAAAGATGGTCCAGAATGTATAATCAAAATAGAGCTATCATGATTTAATTTTTAGAACCTTCATAAGATATATTCCAGATATCAACAAACGGCAAAAAGCTAAGACGCGAACCTTAATGTCTATTTATCATTCGTCAACTACAGCTACTACGTGAAATAAGCAATGCAAACAAGTTTTCGAATCACGAATGGCAACAGCGAGATATCAAACATGCTTTTCATATGCTAACATATTTCAATGAAAACAATAAGTCAAAACTGCATCGGATTTTACCTGTTGGTGGTGCAGTGAACGGAGAGACTTACTTATCTAACTCTAACAGTGTTCCGGAACTAAACTAATCTATAACGAAATTGACATACGTACAGAACTTAATGAAAAAGAAATAAACCGAGATGAGGAAGAAATCACAACTCGACAAGACGATTCAAAACACTGATACAAATCTACATAACCAACAGGTTGCCGACCCCAAAGCTGACTTATAACTTAATCAAAATATACAAACGAATTTTAAAATCCACATGACTAATCTTCCAAACGCACATAAAGCGGAACGACTACAGAATCAAAACAAGACAAGATTAAGTTTAAACCAAACTAATATATGAACCTATAGATTGTTATTAACCACTTAACCGAGATCAAACTGATCAAACAGGAACATACATAATGCTATTCAACTATTGGACAGAAATTAAACCGAACTAAGACACGAACATATAAACACTATTAATTACTAAATCGAAATTAGACTAACTAGAACATGAACATGCATAATACTATTAAGCTGCTCAACTGAAATTTAGCTAAACCGAAGCGACAACATACACGAACACATCATAGACTTTAGATTCGAAATAAAAAAAAGAACACACTGACCTTTTGTGGGTGCAGTGAAGTGGGTGTCGACGTCTCGGATTTATACTCGAACTCGAAGAACCCGATTAAAGTAACAAAAGTTTCCAACCAAAAAATAGAGTGATTGTTGGCTGTTCTTTTTCAAGTAAGGCTATCTTTGATGATTAAAACTTGTGTTTTGTAGGGAATTTTTGGTTCCCGATCTTGTGATTATCCGGTCTGTTTTTTGTTTAAAGTCGATTTCATTTTTTTTGGCTCTCCCAATCCGTTCCCCCCTCTTTTTTTTTTCAAATGTCTAAAGAAGGACCTATTTGTAGGGTTCCGATTCGGGTTTAAGAAAAAGAGGAGTGTATGAGAGAAGACGAAGGCGTGGGGGACAGGTGTGTGTGGAGGCGGCAGAGAACGTGGGCAGCAGGGAGCTGGCGTGGGGGACAGCAGTGAGTGGGAGAGAGCGTGGGAGGAGAGTGAAGGAGGAGAGAAGGGGAAGGCGTGGAGAAGAAGAGGAGAGGACGAAAGAGATGAAGGGAAAGGGAAAAAAATAAGGGGCAGGGGCGGCTGCTGAAGGTTTTTTTAGGTTTAGGAAAATTGGACCGGGTCGGGTAGATGGAATTGAGCTGGACCGGGTAGGGGGTTATTTGGGCCCAGTTGGTCCGAAAATTTAGGGGTAATGGGATAATCGTTTGGATGAATTTTGGTTGTAGGCTGGTTGAATTAATTAAAGTATGGGCTAATAATTTAGCTGAAAATTATTGATCCTTCTTCCTCTATTTGAATCATTCTTGGGCTTCTAATTAATAACTAGTACAACATATACTATGTAAAGACAATTAATAATTAATATGTAGAAAAATAAAGATTTTACAAAATGTTGTCTTGTAATTAATTTAACGATTCCAAACCCGGAAAAAAAAAATGAAACGATATTTAAAATTTGTGATAAAGTAATGCTCGTAATGTTGAAAATAAAAGTAGCGATATTAATAGTAGTAGCAATAAATAGTGAAAAATAAAGTATTTAGCTCGTCAATAATTTACAAGCCTGAGTAAATAAAATTCAAATAAATGAGGGACAAAATTGGGTGTCAACAATCCCAGTGTGCTCAACTATGCGATAATGAATGTTAAACAGTTAATTACATCATGCTCATATCAATAAGAAGAGAATAACTATTATGTGGCATGGGTGCTTCTCTGAACCACCTCGTGTGATGTATCAACCTCATGTCTTACCCATTTTCGGAGCGTATGTGGCTGTCTTACTTACCTCAACAATTCATCGACCATTTTGACTTACCCGATCTCAGTAGACTTGCATGACTAGCCTCATGCCAGGAAACATCGTAGCGTGCTCAACTATATTATAATGAATGCTACATAAGTATCATATCATGCTCATATCAATAATAAGCATCAAACAGTGTAAAAACATATTAAGCGACTCTTTTGGCCTAACTAGATACTTCAAAATATCCGACCTATACCTCTTGATTGTCAATTCACACAAACTTGCTGGTTTGAATGCAAGTGTCACAAATCACATGTTTTTTTGGAGAAAAGCAAGCAAAATAAGAGTTGAAGCTTCACTTGCCTTAAAAAAGACAATCTTTATTTTACTTGAAATACTCAAAACTGTTTCAAATTATCTCTAATGGCCTCCTTATATTCAAAATCATGCTTAAAACGATCAAAAACCTTAGAATAGCTACTTTAGATTTTTAAGATCACTAATTCAAACTTTGACTCCTCATGTCAACTTTCGATTGACTCGCCCCCAATCTGCCCAAACACACTCCAATGAAGTTGTCACCTAGAAGAGTCAGAATATATACTCAAAATCGAATCTTGAATAGAAATGACACATATTGTAATGACCCGCCTGGTCGCCATTTAATACTTCGTGAACCCATGCCCAATCTAGGTCTACGATCTTAAATTGTAAGCCCCATGGGGTGTTTAAATGATTAATAGTGGAAACAATCAGTTTCGGAAAGAGTCAAAAATCGTGAGCCCGAGGAAGAAGCCGGTCCACTATAGCGGCCAAGGTACTGCCACAGCTGTCCCACTATAGCGAAGCGACGTCCGCTGCGGATCAGTAGACACGTTTTCTGTACTCAGTTTATATCTCATCCCTTCTTTTTGATAAAAGACCCTCCAAGACGGCTATTAGGTTTTCACAAGAATAAAAACACTTGACACTAAGAAAAGAGGCTTCTCCAGCATTCTACACATCCTTCCCTATAACTATTATCTCTCACGAATTCGGACAAGGGCTAAGAGGGCGAGTATTTCATGGAAATTCAAATAGCTGTTCGTCATCAAAGTAGGTTACTGTTGACTTGAGTTAGACTTGGATTAGTGAATCATATACACATTTAGAGTTAACGGGAGATTGCATGATTAGGTCTTCGAACACGGAGTTTGGATGGATATATTCATAATTTAACGAAAGTTATGTGCAAATAGTACATAGGGTAACAACGAGTAATTATTTTAGTACTGGGTGCTACTATTGCTGATGTTTATGTGTTACAGGACAAGAAGTGATTATTTGTGGTGGGTAAAAAGGGGTATTTCGTTGCTTAGAGAAATTATCCCTAGGTATTATTTAATTTTCGCATTTATTTTCATGTAAATTGAAATATTCATATGATTGCCGTTCTTTTTAATAAAGAGGACTGCATTGGGTGGATTGAAGGAAGGCATAATAGTGCTATGCCCCTCAAGGGCATAATTCATGACATTATTTTCATTCATTGGCATCATTGCATATAATGCTTGTGGTTATGAGGTAATACATAGAGCAGAAAGTGATGAGTAAGTGCCAGTTATGTATCCGGGTGTATGGCCGAGTTGGGTTGGCTACGAGGTACTATTCGATATCCAATCACTGGCAGCATTGTAAGGTAAATGTATTTACATGTATGAAAAGGCACATTTGACTGTGGGTGAGGACATAGCCTTGATTGTGACTCGGGTCCGAGGAGTGAATCCGGAACGAGTGGTAGATAGATGCCATGAGTCCCCTGCAGGTTATGACTACTCAGCAATGACATCAGTTAGCATGTATGTACAGCGTGATTTATGGCCTTTGCATCACATTTGCATTGCATTACACTTCATACTTCTATGTCCTTACGATTTTGTGCTAACAGTCTATTATATTGCATGGTGCATCTTCTATAATTGTGTTGTATTGTGTGAGGTGTGGATCAATATGAAGGTAAGTGTAAGAACGAATTACGAAGTGGTAGACTTCTGCATTAAGTCTAGTGGGCTTAGGGAATCCCATGATTTGTAGATGTGTGGTAAGTATGTTCCGTGGATGCATCATATCTTGGTAAGTGAACTGGGTAGAAAGCTCTAAGGCTAAAAGTCAGAAATTAGACGTTAGTGTAAATAAGGAGATAAGACTTAATTAATTGGCTTAAGGGAATATGGAATAGGACTTTATTGACTAATCGGATAACCGGTATTACTATGGGAATAAGAGAAGCGGATAACTGGGAGTAGAGGGGTAAATTTGTATCAATGTAATAATCTATATTAGGAGCCTTGAGGACACCCGCTGACTTATCTACTTATCTTATTGACTTTATATTGTGTTGCGTGAACTAATCTTAGTCGACCTATGATGCTTACCAGTACGTGTGGTGTACTGATACTACTCTTGCTACATCCTTTTTGGGTATAGGTATGTTGCAGGTTTAAGTTGAAGCTTCTTCGTGTGGATTACCAGACATCTTCCTACAGTCTCGCTCATCTCATTCCAGGCAGAGGCTGTGTCATTTATTTTGTTTATCCTTGTGTAATAGGAGCTCTTGTACCTGTCTAGACTAGATCCGAGGGAGTTTTCAGTTTTCTTGTATCAATAACAGAGTCTGTAAGAGCATTTACTTTTAAATTTGTGATCATTAAGAATTTGTTATTAATAAAACTGGCTGAATATTGGGTTGATTGGTAAGGGTTCGCCTACTAGTTAGTAATATGGTAGGTGCCCGCACGGCCCGTAAGTTGGGGTCTTGACACATATATGAAGATTTGATTCATCTTCCAATACCGCGTAAAATCACCATCTGGTCAACGAGTTTGGAATATAATAAATTTTATATTTTCACGAAGCCCACGACTCAAAGATACTAAATCCATAATAAGAATCTAATTTTGATTAGTAATCGATAGTCAATTAAACATTTTTCTCAAATTTAGCCCAAGGCAAGAAACCACCAAGATCCCATGATTTTGACTCTAGATTCATGATCCAAGCATGTTATAATGATGATAGAAGGTGTGAAAATATTACCTCAATATTTTTCGTCTTTCTTCCATAAGCTATGCTCTTAAAATTTCCAAAAACAATGAAGAGCTTGCACAAGATTTTTTTTTGTAACACCACTAGGACGAATCTGGTATTTTTGTAATTGTTGCACTATAAAAATCTGCTCATTTCACCTTTAATTGTTCGAAGCATATCAAACAGACTCAGAATTGCACAAAACTAGTTTCTACAGGTCGGAAATAATGATACAGACCTAACCATTTAAAGCACATATGTTAAATTACCACTTAAACCACATATGCACAAAATGATGGGTCGACTTTTTTATTCTTTTTCTTAAAAATGTTATTTATGCCAAATACGTCCAAAACCCGCCCGTACTAACCTCAAAAATCTTACCAAATTTTTTCGACACGTCCTAAATATATCCCAAGCTATTAGAAGTTTGAGACTATGATTCAGACTTCTAAAACTAAACAGTCAGGCCATTACAATATTATCCACCACTAATTAGATTAGCATTCCTCCTCATACATGCCTAAAATCTTCAAGATGAGTTCCTACGGATCACAATTGCTGAGACAACTAATAAAGTAATCAAAACCCAAATCCAACCACATTTAAGCAAAATATATAAGACGTTGATCAGCAAATTGAAATTGCAAAATGAGTTCCAATGGTGTCGAATCACTTCCGAGCCCCTGGGGTCCCAATCCGAACATACACACAAGTTCAAAATCATCATACGAAACTATTGAAACCATCAAATCATGAATCTAAGCTTGTTTACTCAAAATGTTGACTTTGGTCAACTTTCTTAACTTTAGGCTTCTAGTTTTTATTAAAGTTCAATAAATTCAAAACACTCCAGCATCTCTGAGACCCGTGCCATCCATATCGCAATACATGAATCACCACATGGACCTATTGGAAGTCTCAAATAGGGAAATGGGGTACTAGAACTCAAAGTGACCTGTTAGACCTACTTGGATGCCGATATTGTTGACCACGTTTCAAGAACGACCAGTTAAAACCCAACTTGCAATCCAGCTTACCTCGTCTCTATTTCCGATGGAAAATCTATATGTTTAGTTTGATTCAGTTTTTATTGATATTTCGAGATGTCCCGAAGACAGTTTTGTATCCAGAAATTTTTAAAGGCTCATGACTTAGCCTGGTGGGTATAATACCTTTTTTAATTCTTAATGTAGTATTTTGTTGAGATTTACGACATAGCTCTAATTACTTCTGAATTTAATGTTTCTATTACTCCCTCTGTGCAAATATATATATATATATATATATGACATACTTTCCTTTTTAGTCCGTCCCCCAAAAAAATCATCTTTTTATATTTAGAAATAATTTGACTATATATATATATGAGGTGATTTACTTTCACACAAATATCTAAAGCTTATTATGGATCACAAATGTTAGAAGTTGTCCTTTCTTTCTTAAACTTATGCCAAGTCAAATGGTGTCACATAAATTGTGACAGACGGAGTAATAGATATACACATTGGTTTGCAGTTAATTCAGTTATTTTTGCATAAAACATTATTCCCTCTGTCTAATTTATGTGATACACTTTCCTTTTTAGTCTGTCTAAAAAAGAATGATACTTTTTTATATATAGAAATAATTTAACTTAAAACTTTTTATTTTACCCTTAATAAAATGATTTATAACTATAAAAATATTTATGTGTTGTTTTAGTCCATAAATTTAAAATGTCATCCATTATTTTTTAGATTTCACGATTAATCAAGTTATATCACATAAATTGGAATGTATGGAGCATAAGTCGGTAAAATGAATATGTCAACCAAATAATGAATATTGAAGCGTTTGTATTGGTCCAACAAGCATTATCCGACCCTAAATCACGTGGCGCAACTAATATTCCCTCTACCTGATCACACTCAGCCTTAATCGATCATCACTCGCTCCTTTCTTATTATCTTCTACAGAACTTCTAGCCTTTTCCTTTAAAGCTTCTAACCCTAGTCGCACAAGTGGCAATTCTTTCTAGTCTAGTAGAGTACAGATCATCATCCACAACAGCCCACCAGTCTCTACCCTATGCCCAGTCCCCACCCTCACTCCCACTCCACCCCACCCCACCCCACCCCGAACTTCATGAAAAGAAAAAAAAAAAATCGATGGACAAAGCATACCGCATTCAAGCAGATTTTGAGGAATGATCTCACTCTAAGGGGTGTGAAAGAATTATTTTCCGTAGTTTCCTTTCATTCCTTGAA
This sequence comes from Lycium barbarum, assembly GCF_019175385.1. NCBI lineage: Eukaryota > Viridiplantae > Streptophyta > Magnoliopsida > Solanales > Solanaceae > Lycium > Lycium barbarum. Next base: position 39,066,259 of record NC_083337.1, read on the forward strand.
TTGGTTAATATACAAAAATATCCTACCTAAAATAGGAGAGTATAAAATATTACAAAATATTCTAACCTAAATAAGAGATTACAAAATATTACAAAATATTTACATAATCTATCACACTCCCGCAGTTGAAACGGGAGGTTTACGAACGCTGAGACTGTCTCGAAAATCTTCAAAAAGGACCTGAGGAAGACCTTTATTGAAAATATTTGCAATCTGATATCGGGATGGGACATGAAGGACTCGAACTTGTCCCCGTGCAACCTTCTCACACACAAAATGAATGTCCATCTCAATATGTTTGGTGTGTTGATGTTGCACCGGATTACCAGACAGATATATGGCACTCACATTGTCACAATATACCAACGTATCTTTGCGAACCGGACAATGTAGTTCCAATAAAAGATTGCGAATCCAGCAAGATTCAGAGACAACATTAGCCACACCTCGATACTCTGCTTCAGCGCTAGACCGAGAAAGAGTTGGTTGTCGCTTTGACGACTAAGAAATCAAGTTGTCACCTAAAAATACACAATACCCCGACGTAGAACGACGAGTGTCCGGACAACCACCCCAATCTGCATCGGTGTAGGAGACAAGGTCGGTGATCGATGAGGGGTAGAGATGCAATCCGTGATCAAGAGTGCCCTGAACATACCGCACAATCCGCTTAAGAGCATGCATATGATCGTCCTGCGGATCATGTATATGTAAGCACACCTGTTGGACAGCATATGAAATATCTGGTCTCATGAAAGTGAGATACTGAAGAGCACCTGCGAGACTACGATAATGAGTGGGATCTTTATAAGGAGCACCCGAAGTAGCACTGACCTTCGGTTTTGTGTCAACCGGAGTGAGAGAGGGCTTGCAAGATGACATACCTGCGCGATCAATGATTTCCTCGGCATACTTACGTTGAGAGAGGAACATCCCCCCCCTTGTGACGGGTCACAACAATGCCAAGAAAATAATTCAAAGGACCTAAATCCTTCATAGCAAATTCAGAATGAAGCCTATCCATGATGGAACGACGGAGAGCGTCTGAGGATGCAGTGAGTATAATATCATCAACATATAGTAAAATATATGCTATTTCAGTCCCCGCATGGTAGATGAACAAAGAATTATCAAACCTGCTATTAGAGAAGCCAAGGGAAAACACAAAATCTGCAAAACGTCTATACCAAGCACGTGGAGCCTGTTTAAGCCCATATAGAGACTTATGCAATAGACAAACATAATCAGGATGTGTGCGATCCCGAAAACCCATAGGTTGATACATATACACAGTTTCCTTGAGCTCACCGTGAAGAAATGCATTCTTCACATCCAGTTGATGTATAGGCCAATGCTTTGACAATGAAAGACTAAGAATAGTGCGGATAGTTGCCGATTTCACCACCGGACTGAACGTCTCACCACAGTTAATGCCAACCTGCTGAGTTTTTCCATCACCTACAAGTCGGGCTTTATGCCTCTCAAAATCCCCATAGAACGAATAACATTAACATTAGGTGGACGGGGGACCAATTCCCATGTCCTATTCCTAACAAGAGCATCAAATTCATCATTCATAGCCATTTTCCAATTCGGGTCACGAAGAGCAGCCAATGGGTTACGAGGTAGAGGAGATTTCGTAACCGTGGTATGTAAGTTAAACTGGCGTTTAGGCTTGACAATACCTCGTTGGCTACGGGTGACCATGGTGGGACGGGGAGTGGGGATAGGCGGCTGGACAGTAGCAAGGGGACGGGAGCTGGCAGTCGAGCTAGCTGGGGCTGGCAGTCGGTCCAGCTGGGGCTGCCTCATCGTGGGACCAGCAGCGGTGACGGGAGGCAGTGGAGGAGCAGTGGGCTGCTGGGCAGCGGGCGGGGGGCAGTGGAGGGGGCAGGTCCCGATTTTTGTAGGTGATGAAAAATATAAGGGGGGGAGATCCCTTCATCCAAAAAATCGTATGTATGGGGTTAAGAAAGTTAGCAAAAGGAAACCGAGTCTCATCGAAAACAACATGACAACTAAGGATGATCTTATGTGATGATAAGTCATAGCATTTGTAGCCTCTATGGTTTGATGGGTACCCCAAAAATACACAAGGTGTAGACCGGGCCTGCAACTTATGAATCATAGTTGACGGGAAAAGAAGGTAGCACAAACACCCAAAGACCCGAAGGTACGAGTACATAGGTTCCTTATGATATAGAGCATGGAGGGGAGACTTATGGTTCAATAACTTGCTTGGTAAAATATTGAGTAGGTAAGTTTCCATTTGCAATGCATGATGCCAAAAGGAAGGCGGAAGAGAAGCGTGGGCAGAAGAGTGCGCACGACATTATTGATAGATCGAATCTTCCTTTCGGCCTTCCCATTTTGTGAGGACGTATGAGGACAAGAAAGACGGAAAGACATCCCATTCGACTCACAAAGACGCCAAAAATCATTATTTTCATATTCTTTCCCATTATCACATTGGACATTTTTTATTTCTCGTTCAAAATGCGTTCGGACATGGGCCCGAAATTCTAAAAACTTAGCAAAGACATCAGATTTCCTAGCTAAGGGAAAAGTTCACAAATATTTCAAGAAATCATCCAAGAAAAGAACATAATATCGATGACCCATGGAACTTAAGACATGAGAAGTCCATAAATCACTATGAATAATATCAAAAGGCATACAAGTGTTCGAATTAGACGGAACAAAAGGCAACTTAATGTGTTTTCCAAGCACGCAAGAACGACAAATACTAGAGCAACTAGAATTATTACATTCAATGCTTTTATTGATCCTAAGAGAATTCAAAACTGACGCTCCCGGGTGACCCAAACGATCATGCCAAAGAGAAGAAGACAAAGTAGCAAAGGTGGATGGAGAATTGGCTGTGTTTGTGATGGTGGTGGTGATGGGATATAGATCGCCCCAGCTCTCACATCTCATTAGTGGCATCCCCGTCTGAAAATCCTTCACAGAAAACCCATATGGATCAGAATTAACAGACACAGAGTTATCAGTAGTGAACTTTCTAACAGAGATTAAGTTTTCAATGAGTTTTGGGCGTGGAGGACATTTTTCAACGATAAAGGAGGGTTTGGGGGAGGAAAATGAGTATGACCACAACCGTGAATTGGAATTGAATGAACATTACCAACAACAATACCATAATGATGATTGCTCAAATTAGAATAAGACAAGAGATTACCATTCGTGGATGTCATGTGAGATGTGGCACCGGTGTCCATGTACCACTTCTGGTCCGGAGGATTCATAGTCATCGTATGCATTACCGATTCGATGTTCGTGGGAGCATAAGACGGGGCATACATCTGCTGAAACGGGGCAGCAGCATACGCCTGTTGTGGAGGCTGGGGAGCAGGGCCGAGAATGCCCGACTGTTTGGCCGAGGGCCCTTGTGAAGACGTCGGCCAAGTTGACGGATACGGGCAAGGTGGCACGGCCCATTGTGGCATCCATCCCCAAGCATAATTTGGAAGCTTCCACGGCTGAGGAGATGGGTGACGCGGCCAGCTGCCTGGCGGTGGCTGGTGATTTCTGCCGTTGGGACCTCGGCTGCCGCCACGGCTGCCTTTGCCGCCAGCGTTGCCACGACCAGCGCCGTTCCGACGGCCAGAATTGCGGCCTTCGTTGTTGTTATTTTTTCCCCTGTTATTCACAGCATGACCAGACGAATGAGTATTATCAAAAAAAGAAGTCGAACCCTCACCACCTGTGGCAGCCACCATCGCCGAAGGAGTAGAGTGGGCCGCCTGCATCGCCTGTTCTCGTTCCTCCAGAACGAGTGAGGAGCGCACCTCGGTGAAAGGAGGCAATGGTTTGCTGTGACGAATCTGCGTTCCCACACCCTTGAATGCGTCGGTGAGACCCGAAACAAGCTGAAGAACAAGGCGGGAATTAGAAACCGGAGCCCCCACATTTTTTAACTAATCGGAGATGCTCTTGAGCCCTTGACAATACGTAGACGCGTTCGGGAAGTCGTCCATCCTAGTTGTGGAAAACTCTTGTTCGAGCATAACGGCACGGGAGTTTTGATGGTCCTGGAAGATGTCACGCAAGCGATCCCAGGCTTCCATGGCCGTTGCTCTAGGTTGAAGAATAGTAGTAAGGAGGTCATTCGAAATCGTGGAATAAATCCACTGGAGCACAGTCGCATCAAGGGTCGACCAAAGTTCTTTGTCGTCATCGGAGGGAGGGGCTGCCTGCTTCCCTTTCTCTGGTGCGATGATATGGTGTATGACCATATGGGATATGGCGTGGATTCTAAACAATTTCGCCCATGTGCCGTATTGTGCATTCTCCATTTCAAGAACCACAGGAATGTGATTACGGATGTTGGAGACGGCGAAAGCGGGGTGGAAGGATGATTTAGAGACGGACATGGTGGCGGAAAAAGGTGGCAGCCGACGGAGCTAGGGCAGCGGAGAGGAGAGAGGAGAGGAAAAAAAGAAAACCCTAGACTGCTGATACCATGAAAGAATTATTTTTCGTAGTTTCCTTTCATTCCTTGAATTGGTTAATATACAAAAATATCCTACCTAAAATAGGAGAGTATAAAATATTGCAAAATATTCTAACCTAAATAAGAGATTACAAAATATTTACATAATCTATCATGGTGTGATGTAAAAAGCTTACCCTACAATAGCTGCTTTCACAGCTTGAACATAATCACACAAAAACAATCTTACCATTACTCCAAGGCACCCTTTCACCTCGCCGCCACTTCAAAAAACATCCTACAATCTTTGTTCGACTCCATTGCCATATCTTTACTTTCTTCTTTTGAAGAAGACAAAGGCCTGATGTGTCCCTTGCTTTAGCAGAGATGGATGAGATTATAAGTTCAAACTTGTGTGATACTTTTTTTTGTTTTTTTGCCTATTTCAACAAAAATGACATTTTTTTATAATTAGAAATAATTCAACTTTAGACTAGCTAGTAATTTAATTATCCTTAACAAGATGATGTATTGACACACAAATATTTGCAGCTTATAGATATATGTTTCAAATGTACTTAATTTTTTATTACACTGCGCACTCAGTCAAAATACATTATATAATTCTGGACAGATGAAATATTATATCTTTAACCGGCCGATTCCGGTTCCAAAACCGGAACCGCCTAACCGGTTCCGGTTTACCGGTTTTAAAGTCCAAACCGGAACCGGTCCGGTTTGGATTGCTTAAAATATTTTTTATTTTTATTTTTTGTATTATATATATATATATATATATATATTATAGTATTTATTTGTATATTGTAGCTATATTTTCATATGTTATACAACTTTATAATTAAAGTTTAAATATTTACTGACTAACAGCCTAACAGCAAGTCAGCAATACAGAATAGTGCTTTTCGTATACATATATATGTATAACTTACATATACTTATATATATATATGTATAACTTAATATATATATACTAAATATATGTATAACCTAATATATATACTATACATACTTATATATATGTACTATATACTATATATACTTATATATATGTATAACTTAATATATATACTATATATATGTATAACTCAATATATACATATCTACTATATATACTTAATATATATACTATATATACTTACTTATATACTATATATACTTATATACTATATATACTATTTTTTCTTTATATACTATATATACTTATATATGTTTAAGTATACTATATAACTTAATATACTTATAAGTATATTCTTAGTATATTTTAGGTATATTCATAACTTAATAAAAGTAAAAATATGAACACAAGTAAATAGAAGAAAGCTCAATGAGCCATATATTTTATTCATTCTTGAATAACATTTATTTGCAAGTTGTATTTTTTTTTAACTTGCAAATAATACATGAGTTAACCAATCCTCACTATCAGTATTATATTTGTTGTGAACTTGTTGTATGAGAATCCTATACTCATATGCTTGTTGTAGCATAATGTAAGTGTAGTTCCACCTAGTCTCAATTTCTACTTGAATTTTCCTAGGTCTAAGGTTATTTTCCACACAAGCATTCTTAAAATCTCTAATTCTTCCCCTATTAGCATTACAAAAAAGAAACGCAACAGCATTTCTAACTTTTTGAACAGAATCATCAAAATGCACAAGACCATCTTTAACAATTAAATTTAAAATGTGACAACTACATCTTACATGAAAAATATTTCTTAGAGGAGGGTTTATTTCTCTTTTTAAAAGACCAATTATCTTTGTATTATTAGAAGCATTATCTAAAGCAATACAAAGTGTTTTTCTATAAATGTTAAAAAATCTCATTATAGTAGACATTGAATCGGCTAAAATTTTTCCATCGTGACGACCTTTTCCTTCGTCATATAAAAAAGCTATAATTCTTTTTTGCATAACCCAGTTGTCATCAACCCAATGACATGTAATAGCAAAAAAATCTAAATGGTTAATACTAAGACCCAAATCAGCGGTAAGACAAACATTACAATTTAAAGAATTAAATACATGGCGCAAATAAAATCTATATTTTTTAAACAAATCTATAACATCGGCTCTACAAGTACTTCTAGGAATACCCTCAAATAACGGGTTATAACAACGTTGAATGTAAGTAACAAATCCCAAACCCGAGGGAAAGGAAAATGGTAAACAATCATAAGCTACCATTTTAGCTATTTCTACGCGTTCTTTTTTCTTGTCATACTTAAAATTTCTACCGGTTCGTGGGTCTATCGTCATTTGAATCCCCCCCCCCCCCCCCCCCACACACACATTTGAACCCGTTTGTTCTCCCCAAATATCCATATGTTTGGTTCTCATATGACCATTTAGTGTACCCGTTCCACCATCCTTACCAGTTCCTTGCTTAAAACTAAATACTTGTCCACATAGGGTACACGTAGCTGTTTGGTTTTCCCTATTCTTAGTCATAAATTTCCAAACTTTAGCTGTTGGCTTACGAGTTCTAGGCGGTTTGTCTTGTGTATGTGATTGTGCAGGACATATATCTCTTATGGGATTTTCGGGGGGTTGTGTTTCATCATCATCATCATCTAAGTCTTCATTAAAAGTGTCGGTAAAATGTTGTTGCATTGCCTCATGACCTAAAAGTGGATTATTTCCACCAACATCAATACCTAAATTAGGTGTTTCTTCCACAAATGTTTCCTCATTAAGCGCACCCCTAACAGTACGACTACTACTACCGGCACCACGTCTTAATCTCTTTGACATTATTAAATAGAATGAATTTAAATCACAATCAAATAAATCACAAGAAAATAAATTACAACAAATTAAATTGCTAGAATTAAATTGCGAAAAATAAATTGCTATAATTAAATTGCGAAAAATAAAGATAGAGTTGGAACGAAGGTACCAAATTGCCGGATTAATTTCCAACAAAGTGAAGGCAGCTAGAATTGCAAATCCACTAAAGCTACTTCGGATTATTGCAAAATCACCAACTCCACCAACAATATTATAATTGCAAAATTAATAATTGAAAGTTGAAACTATAATAAGACTTTGTGGCTAATTATTGCAAAGTAACTATAATTGAGAGATTGAGATTTGAGAGAAAGATGAAGAAGAGTGAATTGATGTGCATCAAAATGAAAATGAAGAAGGGTTTATATAGGGGTGGGGATGGGTTAAAGTGTTAAAAAAAAAATTGGGGGCCAAAAATTAAAAAACTGACCGTTTGGCAACGACCATTTTTGCAAATGGACCGTTGCCAACGGTCCATTAAGGCCAACAACTCTTTCGTTTTTTTTTTTTAATTTTTACCGGTTAAACCGGTTTAACCGGTTCCGGTTTCCAAAATTATGGAACCGGACCGGTAAACCATTACACGGTTAACCGGAACCGGTTAACCGGTTACCGGTTAAAACCGGTAAGGCCAAACCGGTTGCCACGTTTAAGATATATCTCTTTATCATGCTGCCCCATCTAAAGTAGATCCTATAGTAACTTTTTCTGCTACTGACGATGATTGTTTTTGGAATTATTATATGAAGGTTTCATTCAGTGTGTGAGTTTGATGAGTCAAAGAGGAGTTGCAGGAGGAGATTAGCAGGACATAACAAGAGAAGAAGAAAGAGCTCTAAAGGTCATTATGCTAACACCAGAAACCCCTCTCAAGGTAAAACTTTGTTTGGAATAATAAGTACTTTTTCCGTCTCAATTTATTCTCAATTTATGCGGCACATTTCAGATTTCGAGAGTCAAATAATTTTTTCTTTGATCGCGATTTTTTCACAGGCCTTTTAAGTATTTTAAATTGTTAATTATTATAACTTACACTATATACTCTTCGTGTAACTTTTAAATATGTAAATTTAATTTTTAAAAAATTTAAAAATTTTATATTTGAATTTACAGTCAAAATTAAAAAGTCTGTCTCTTAAAATTTAAATTATGCCACATAGATTGCGACAAAGGGAGTATAACACAATATCAAATTTGATGCCTTAAAGGCAACAAATAGCAAATTAGGCGGGAATTTTGATGCAACGAACAGTCAAAATTCCTACATTATAATATATCTTTTGTCATTTGTGTCAGAATTACCCATCTCGCGATACTTAATTTCTCATTTAATAGCTCTCCTTCATTCATATATTACAAACTTACTTTGTTTTAAATTGCTTAGACTCTTGTATAAAGAGTCCTCTTGTAAAAACTGCATGCGAGTGTTTGTCTTGGTATCGGATGCAATCATGCATGTTGTTCGTCTCTAATTGTACCTTTGTCTAATGAATTCATCATATAATAATTTCTTTGTCCTAATTTATGTGACACTTTTTCACTTCCCGATATCTATTTGAATAATCTTTGAAGCTAAATTGCATTAAAACAGCTTAATATTTTAAAATTAAAATCTAGATATTCAAAAGCCATATGAAAAGTATTATAATTAATATGCGATTCTTCTCATGTCAATATGATGAAAAATACATTTTAAATTATTCATCAAAGTTTACATAATTTAAATCTTAAAAAATGATCATTAACTTTTACTCGCTAAATGGATTTCACTTCTAAAGCAAGACATAACTCTAGTTTACTTTGTCCTAACAAAAACATATAGCAGGAAATTATCGGCACTTAGCAGTAAATGACGGACGTGCTCTCTCTCTTCTGTCATCCAAGAATAATGAATCATCGATATCAAAGGGAAATCTCCCTGCAAGATGTAGTGGCACCATCAGTGAGCTGATTGGTGAAAGTAGAGGAGCTACTCTAGCTCAACAGCTTATCCTTGACAACCATTGGCACCAAAACCAGCATCACCTGATGGAGAATTTGAGCATCCAACCAAAAAATCTGAATCGCGATCATATGTTCCTCGAGACACACGGTTGGGGACCTATGAATGATGCTGCGGGAAATTTGACATTGAACCTCATGCATATTGGAAATTCTGAATTCAGGTTGTTGTCGCAGCCTAAGGAAGAAAGACAAGAAGAAGAGGGGTGTCAAGAACGTTGGAACTCATTTGCAGGAGCTCATATTTCTTGAATATGTATCGCTGGCTTTTAGGGGTCGTTTGGTTGCTGGTGAGAGTTATGCAGGTATTAATAATGAAGAGATTAGTTATGCATGTATTTGTAGTACAAGGATTAGTATGCAGAATTAGGTTATGCAAGGTTTAGTTATTCATATACTTATTAGTCCATATTCTACAATGCATTAAATAATACTTATATAGATTTTCTCCTAACCAGTACATGTATTAGTACATCTTTAATTTGTTACAAGATAACAGAGATTTTATACGGTTATTACTTTCTCTCTCTAAAAAACTATTCTCTCCATACAAGTCGATTAACAGCTATATTTCTGTCACGACCCAAATCGATGAGCCGTGACGAGTGTCTGACCTCTAGCGACCAAACACCCCTATACTCATATCTGAATCTTACTGAACATCAAGGGCCCACAAGTGACTTAAATTGATCTCATTATTAGGTGACATCATGAACTCTGTACAACCTGTATATACATATACATACTGAAAGAAAAGTGTAAGCCGGCTAGGCTGCTACATATATTGTACACAAAAGAATAGAAGCCGACAAGGGTACATCGTCTGACTAATACATAAAATTGTCTACAGACCTCTACTGGAATAAAAGCTGTAGAAAGGACGGGACAGGGCCTCGTCATACCCATATGCATGCACACCCCAAAAGGCTAGCATACCAAAATAGACTGCAACTACGGATCAAATGGAGCGCACTGACCACTGCTGGATAGAAGTCCTACTAAGCGGGACCACCTGTCGGTCTACCTGAACCTGCGGGCATGAACGCAGTCCCCCGAGCAACGGGGAGTCAGTATGGATAATGTACTGAGCATGAAAGGCATAAGAACAACATGTATATATATATATATATATATATATAAGAATCATAGATAAGATCTGAACTCATAAGCTGAAATGACTATCGACGTGTACTTGTATGAACTAGTATCTGCATGTATCTGCATAAATCTGTACAACTGACAATGCCTCTGTGGGCGCATAATCTGCATGCTCATGCTTATCAATGTAGGTCATTCAATGTAGGTCATACATATGTATATGCGTATATAACGCCTGTTAAGCCTCTATGGCATCCCATCATCTCATATCGGCCTCTCTGCGGCCATCATCATAAATATTGCTGCGGTACGTGCAACCCGATCCTTATATCATCATCATGGTGCACTAACTGATCAGGTGGTAATGCGTATATAACACCTATTCATTTCCCCATATACATATAATACTTGCGTATATAACGCCTTCTGGTCACGGGTCAATATACATATATATGAATGAATGTAATGCATGAATAAACTGTATACATAAAACTGGACCCATGAACAGAAGGAACAATCATAAACAGGGTACATGAACATCAAAAAATGAAGTACTCCTAATGCTTCTAAGAGTAGAGTAATATGGAAGCTCGCTTACTCGTTTGTTGGTTCATATCATAAAGTCATGCCAAAAGAAAGAAAGGATAGCCTTAACATACCTTGAAGTATATCCAATCGTCCAACTTTTACCTCTCGAATTTGTAAGTCTACAATTAAGATAACATAGGCCTTAATTAGACAATTTACCTCGATTACTAACCATCTTTATATATATATAGGGCTTAACGAATTGTAGACAATATTTTCCTTGTAAGCTCAACAACCCTTCGACTTCCTATTCGATCCAACATCAACCACACTATCCACAACAACAATGACAACATATATATATATATATATATCAAAATATACTTAAATCTATTCCCAATCATCTCTTAAAAATAACCCCAAATCACTATCTTACCCTTCATCAACTTACCACTCCCATAAGTATCCTCTCTTTACTTCAAACCACTAAAACTCTTGATAATCAACTCAAATATAAGGGTAGAAATCATTTACATACCTTGAGGGGTCTAAGATTCCAAAGATCAACTTCAAATCCAACTCCCTATGCTTCATAACTTTGAAGAAACCCTAGAAACAACCTTCTTCTTCACAAGCTCGGGTTTACGGGGCTCGGATCTCGCCAAATCACTACTATAATGATAGAAAATGTTGGGATTAAATAAACTAGGGTTTTTCTCTGACTTGGAAGAGAGAAAATGAGAATTAAAGTCGTGGATCACATATTTATACTTGGAATAAAAAAGTCCCAGCGGTACGGCTCGATGAGCGGGTCGACGACCCGTCGACTTGCCCGTCGATGACCCGTCGACATGTCGACGGTCCGTCGACTTGCCCGTCGACCTACGCCTGCAGATTCTAGGGCTGCGGAACCCTGTCGACGCCGCACAACGACGGTCCATCGACTATGTCGACGACTTGTCGACGATGACTGGTGTCTGCAGATTTCTCAGATTCAGCTCAGATCGTGTCGATTCGATTCGTTCAACTTAAGACACTATCTATCTCCAAAATTCGGACACGGGTCTCAATTCCAAAGCATGCCCGACTATGAAACCATAGGTTCTACTATGACGAGAACGAGAGGCGTAACATTCCCCCCCTCTTCCTAGGAACATTCGTCCTCGAATGTTCAAATAATCATGGGATATAAAAATTTCGGTAGAGTTTCCCTTGCACATATACCCATCCAACCTGCACACAACAACCTAACGATGCCTCACAAGGCCACATATTACAACATACAATACCATGGCCTCACACGACCAATCACGATAACTGAAAATGGAATAATACCTGGGACGATGATGCCTTAGACTGTTCCTCCTGTACTGTTGCAAACAAATGCGGGTACTTAACCTTCATTGCTTCTTCCGTTTCCCAAGTCACCTCCTCAACATTCTTATTCCTCCACATGACTTTAACTGAAGCTACATTCTTGGTTCGTAATCGACGAACCTGCCAGTCCAATATAGTGACTGGAACCTCTTCGTATGATAACTACTTGGCCACCTGGATATCATCTATTGGCACAACTCTTGAAGGATCTCCGATGCATTTATGAAGCATAGACACATGAAATACCGGATGTACAGACTCTAACTCAGAAGGCAATTCTAGCTCATATGCAACCTTACCTGTAGCACAAATGATCTTATATAGCCCAATATATCGAGGGCTCAACTTACTCTTCTTGCCAAACCTCATCACTCCCTTCATAGGAGAAACTTTCAGGAAAACCCAATCGCCTATCTCAAACTCTAGCTTGCGTCGCCGATTATCCGCATAGGATTTCTGTCTACTCTGAGTTGTTAGCAATCTTTCTCGAATCATTTTCACCTTATCAACTGCTTTCTGAATTAAGTCTGGGCCTACTAACTGATTCTCCCTGACATCAAACCATCCTATAGGCGATCTACATCTCCGCCCATAAAAGGCCTCATAAGGAGCCATCTGTGTCATGACCCAACTAGGGGCCGTGACGGGTACCCGGGGCTAACCACCAAGCACCCTTTGTTCTACTACTTATCATGCTCATTAAACGTTCTTCTATCCAAATCATACTCAAATTATAAGAAAATCATCTTTCATCCGGAAACATAAATACTTTTATATGCACAAGCCTTTTGGTCATTGAAATAATATATATATATATATATATATATATATATATATATATATATATATATATATATATATATATATATATATATATATACATACATGGTAGCAACCTCGTGAGACCATACTACCCACACTTGTGTATCTACGAGCCTCTACTAGAGTACTAGACGTATGGACGGGACAGGTTCCCGTCGTGCCCAAAGCATACATGTGCATAAAAGAATAACCATAAGCACATCCGGAATAATGGAGTGCTATCAAGTTGGCAAATAACTCCTATGAGTCTGGATCAAGATCACCTCCCTGTTTACCTGTGGGCATGACCACAGCGTCCAAAGAAAACGGACGTCAGTACGAACATTGTACTGAGTATGAGAGGCATAAACAATAATATTACGTCGATGAAAGGAAGCATCAATAAGGAACATATGTATCTGACTGTCAAATAGAAAGTAAATGATGCATGCTGTCTTACTCATAATCATTATCATATCATATATGCATAAATATATAAGCTGCCCGTCCATATCGGATCGGTGTAATAATCATTATCCTGCGTCCAGGCCTCCCGCGTCCGGGGTACCATCTCATGCCGCCCACTGGTGGTGTCTGCCCATGCCATCTGGCCATGGTGTATAGCTGCCCGCCTTAGCGGTGACTGCCCAGCCATATAGGCGCGATGTTATATCATCATCATAATATGCTCCTCATAGTGCATGCATAAAGAATCAAGGACAACTATACTGTATCGGGGTGACGTAAGGTCGTGATTCCCCGATTTCATTATGGAGCACTCATTAACATTCTGCCTCACCTTGAAGGGAATAGTATATGAGGTGAGTGTAGGCAATAATGACATCCTTGACGTTTTAGGAACATCATATCATGAACATCTAGAACATCTATACTTTAACTCATTACCTTGTGTAGCTATTTAGGAACATAGGCTCATATTTTCCGGAACTTACGAGATTCATGGAGAGGAAGGAAAGTCATACTACGGGATTCATGCCATAGAAAGAAAGGACTAGCCTCACATACCTTTTGCGCTTAACTGATCTATCATTCGCTTGGTTTCCTTTGGTGCCCACGTTTCTACCTTCAAGAGGAATCGCATTAACATTAGTTACTCGGCTATAAGAACATTTTATCATTTCTAGGGAAAATTGGGCAGCACTTCCTTTGTTTATACTACTTTTCCCACATTCTATATCAACTCCCAAACGTTAATAACAGCATTCATAATATAGCAACAACAATCATCATTTATCTAAACTTACCCCAATTCACCATTTCTCTTTGATTTCTCCACAATTATGATTATAACTCGTTATCGCGTTTTCTCATATATAATACTTATTCCATGGTATAAATGTCACTTATAACATATTCACAATCACAGCATACCAACATTCATGATGCATCCCAATCACTATTCAACATGACACTATTCACACACTCATGACCCAATTTCTATGTCTTTCCACAATCCAAGTGTTTCAACTTTTAACCACTCAAACCATATAAAATGGTCATAAAACTCACCTTAGATGATGAATGAACAACACTCAAGTGGAGCTCCTCTTCTTGCACCAAAACCCTAACTCACTTCTCTTGAGTTTTCTTGGCTTAGATGAACTTTTAATGAGTTTCATACACTTGATTTCATGGACTTGGTGTAGTTGACCATGGTTTTCCCTTGAATTCTTGTGGATGAATAATGAAGAAAGTTCTAGAGGTTTCTTTGGTGTGTGGAGAATGAAAATGAAATGAAATAAAAATGAGGGAGGGTCCTTATATTAAATCATGAAATCAGTCCCGTCCGAGATGTACGGTGCGATCGACGGAGCGTCGATCTGGCCGTCGAAGTTGTTAAATTTCCAGTGAGCAATCTGTCGTTTCCCTTCATTCTATGGTGAGAAGAACAGTCCGTCGAACTGATCGACGGAGCGTCAACCCGTTCATCGAATGGTCTTCGCTCTAGCTCAATTCTACGGCACAATCGACGAAGCGTCGACTCGTCCGACGTACAAAGAACGGTCGTCGAACCCTCTTTTTGCAGAACTGCGTTGGAGTTTCATTTGTTGAACTTTTCTCTCTTGCCTATAACTTCTTTGGAATCTTAATTAGAATTATTAAGTATCTCTTTTTACTTTTAGGGACATCATGTTCACCGTAACTTACGTTAGTCCCTTCACCGCTCAGCAACCCAAAGTTCCGAGGTGTAACATTCTCCCCCTATTTTGGAACATTCGTCCTCGAATGTTAAGTACTCGGGAATTCTACAAAAATTTCGCCAGAGTTTCCCCTGTAATATGGCGCTACCATCCTGTCACAGCAACCCATAGTAATCTGCCTCACAGGGCCACAACACAGTAAAACTCTAAGAAAGACTTACGAAAGCTCCCGAAGATAGGGGATATAATATCTGAGTAATGATGGAAATAGGGGTGTTCAAATACTCTAATTATTACATTTCATTTACTGCATACATACCTTATATTGCCGACATTTCATCTTGAACCTCTCCTGGGGGTTGGAATAAGTGTGGATACTTAGATATCATTCCCTCTTCCGCTTCCCAAGTCATCTCTTCTCTATTGTTATTCCGCCATAAGACCTTAACTGAGGCCACTTCCTTGTTTCGAAGTCTTCGTACTTACCTATCTAAGATGGAAATGGGTACTTCTTCATATGCTAAACTTTCTGTCACCTGGACATCATCAATCGGAAAAATCCTCGTAGGATCTCCAACGCACTTATGGAGCATCGAGACGTGAAAGACTGGATGAACTGATTCAAGCTTTGAAGACAAGTCCAATTCATAGGCTACTTGGCCTACCTTACGGATAATTTTATAGGGTCCAATGTAGCAGGGACTCAATTTCCCTTTCTTGCCAAATCTCATCACTCCCTTCATTGGCGATACCTTCAAAAACACTCAATCATCAACCTGAACCAAGTCTCGCCGGAGATTATCCGCATAAGAATTTTGGTGGCTTTGGGCTGTCAACAATCGATCCCGGATCACTTTGACTTTTTCTACCGCTTGCTGAATCAATTCAGGGCCTATTAGTTGTACTTCTCCTATTTCAAACCATCCAATGGGGGACCTACATTTCCTTCCATATAGAGCTTCATACGGAGCCATTTGGATACTGGAATGGTAGCTATTGTTGTAAGAAAACTCAATAAGGGGTAAGTGATCATCCTAGCTACCACCAAAATCTAATACACATGCCCGTAGCATATCTTCCAAAGTCTGAATAGTACGCTCGGCTTGCCCATCAATTTGCGGATGAAATGCCGTGCTGAGCCTTACTTGAGTACCCAAACCTTCCTGGAAAGATTTTCAGAACTTGGCTGTAAATTGTGCTCCTCTATCCGTGATAATGGATAATGGAACACCATGAAGTCGCACAATTTCCTTGAGATACAACCTTGCATAATCTTCTACGGAGTATGTGGTCCTGACTGGAAGAAAATGGGTTGTCTTCGTGAGTCTGTCCATGATCACCCATATAGAATCATGCTTGCCTCGGGAACGAGGTAAGCCCACAATAAAATCCATATTGATCACTTCTCACTTCCAAGTAGGGATTTCCATTGCTTGCAATAATCCTCCTGGCTTCTGATGTTCGATCTTTACTTGTTGGCAATTTGGACATTGAGCTACCAATTCTGCTATGTCTCTTTTCATGCCATCCCCCCAATATATCAATTTGAGATCGTGATACATCTTTGTTACACCCGGGTGGATAGAATACCGAGAGTAATGGGCTTCTTCCAGAATTCGCCGGCGCAATTCTGTAACATTCGAAACACATAGCCTGCCTTGGTATCTAAGAATCTCATACATCGATGTTTTAAACGGAGATCTCCCTTTTTCATGAAGTGTATCTCTATACTGGCTCAACTGAGGATCTTCATACTGACGCTCTTTCACTTCCACATTCAGAGACGAAACCGTGGGATCATTAATACCAATCCCTGCACTACCTGAATCAATTACATGTACTCCAAGATTAGCTAGCTGGTAAAGCTCATGAATCATTTCTTTCCTTTTCGTAGGAACTTCGCATAGACTACCCATTGATCGGCGGCTAAGCGCATCGGCTACTACATTTGCTTTTCCGGGGTGGTATAAAATACTCACATCATAATCTTTCAATAACTCTAACCACCGCCTCTGCCGCAGATTCAACTCCTTCTGTTTGAAAATGTATTGGAGACTCTTGTGATCTGTATAAATATCAACGTGCACTCCATACAAGTAATGTCTCCACATTTTTAATGCATGAACGACTGCAGCTAATTCAAGGTCATGAGTTAGATAGTTCTTTTCATGTTTCCGCAGCTGCCTCGAAGCATAAACAATGACTCTACCGTGCTGCATTAACACGCATCCTAATCCAACACCGGAAGCATCACAGTATACTACATAACCACCGGACCCTTCTGGAAATGTTAAGACTGGAGCTCAGGTTAATCTTTCCTTCAACTCTTGGAAGCTGCGTTCACAAGCATCATTCCATTGAAATTTAGCTGACTTCTGGGTTAGCTTCATCAAAGGGGCGGAAATAGATGAGAAACCCTCTACAAATCTTCTATAATAACCTGCTAATCCCAGAAAACTACGAACTTCTGTAGGTGTCGTAGGCCTTGGCCAAGTCTTCACAGCTTTAATTTTCTGAGTATCAACTCGAATACCGTCATCTGAAATAACATGGCCCAGAAATGTTACGGAATTCAGCCAAAACTCGCACTTTGAAAATTTCGCATACAATTCTCGGGCTCGAAGAATTCCAAGAACAATACGTAAATGATCGACATGTTCTGATTCTGTGAGAGAATACACCAGAATATCATCAATGAATACTATCACAAACAAGTCCAAGAGTGGCCTGAATACATTGTTCATCAAATTCATGAACACTGCCGGAGCATTAGTCAACCCAAACGACATCACCCGAAACTCATAATGGCCATATCTCGTTCTGAAGGCTGTTTTAGGAATATCTTCTTCTTTAACCCTCACTTGATGATAGCCCGACCTCAAGTCTACTTTAGAAAACCACTTGGCATCCTGCAGCTGATCAAATAAATTGTCAATTCTTGGGAGAAGATATTTGTTCTTTGTCGTCACCTTGTTCAACTGCCTATAATCGATGCACATTCGTAGGGAACCATCTTTCTTTCTCACTAACAAGACTGGTGCTCCCCACGGCGATGAACTGGGTCTAATAAACCCCCTTTCAAGCAAATCTTTTAATTGCGCCTTTAGCTCTCTCAATTCTGCCGGAGCCATTCGATAAGGAGGAATAGAGATAGGCTTGGTGTCCGGCAATACATCAATGGCGAAGTCAATTTCTCTTTCTGGAGGAAGGCCTGGAAGTTCATATGGAAATACATCCGGAAATTCATTTACTACCGGAACAGATTGGAAAGTTGGCGACTTTGCTTCGGCATCATGAACTCGGACTAGATGATAAATGTAGCCCTTGGCTATCATCTTTCTTGCATTGAGGTAGGAAATAAACCTACCTCTTGGAGACGCTGTATTACCCTTCCATTCAAGCACGGGCTCTCCCGGAAATTAAAATCGAACTATGTTCATCCGGCAATCAACATTCGCATAGCATGAGGCCAACCAATCCATACCCATGATCACATCGAATTCTAACATTTCAAGCTCAACTAAATCAGCTTTAGTTTGGCGATCACATATCACTATCACACAATATTTATACACTTGCCTAGCTATCACGGGATCACCAACCGGAGTAGATACCTCAAAAGGTTTGATTGGCTCAGGTTTCACCCCAATACGACCAGCAATATATGGGGTAATATAGGAAAAAGTAGAACCCGGATCTATCAAGGAATATACATCATAGGAAAATATGCATAATGTACCTGTAAAGCATATATACGGGGCTGCGTGGCACCTGAAGTAGATGATCCCCCTCGGCCTCTGCCTCGGCCCACTGGAATCTGAGGAGTCTGCCCTACCGGGCGCACTGAAGAGAATCCAGCTGCTGATCCTGTGGGCTGAATGCCAACTCTACCGCTCGTCGACGGGCAATCTCGCATCATGTACCCAACCTGCCCACAGGCATAGCAAGCATCCGAACCTTGGCGACATTGTCCGGAATGTAGTATACCGCATTGGCTTGGTACTGGGGATCTCTTCTAACTATATCTTCCCTGAACTGGGAATCCGAGGCCCTCGAACTCTGACCCGGTCCTGAACGAAAGGAGCGATCAAATCTCCTACCCGTGAATTGAGGAGGTGCACTAGTCACCGACTGGCCTGAATTTTGGGAATAAGTCTTCCTCGATACCCCTCTATAATCACTGCCTGCCCCCATAGATCTGGCCCTCTTGCTTTGCCTTCTATCAACGTCACGATTACCTTTTGGTTGTTGCTGTCGTCCCTCTAAGTTCTGGGCATGGGCTTGTATTCGGGAAATATCCATCCCTTCTTGCAACGGGACCGTTAAGAAATCCTTGAACAAATGTGGCCCTAAGCCACTCACAAACCTGTGCACCCTATCTCCCATATCGGCCACTATAGTCGGGGCATATCTAGCCAAGGAATTAAATTGCAGGCTATACTCCCGGGCACTCATATTTTCTTGCTTCAAATTTAGAAATCTATCCGCTCTAGCTTGGCGGACCTCGGGTGGCAAATAATGGCGAATGAAGGCATCGATGAATTCTTACCAAACGGGAGGAGGCGCATTCTCTTTTCTCGATGCTATCCAATTATTATACCACAATACCGCCACATCTCAGAGTTAATAAGATGCCAACTCCACGGATTCAGTCTCGGAGGCATGAATAATTCTCAATGTTCTCAACATCTCATCAATAAAACCTTGCGGGTCTTCGTTCGGCTTTGACCCGAAAAACTCCGGAGGATTCAAGCTCATAAAATCACGGGCTCAGGTACTAGCTACCGATCACTTGGGCCCACATTCTGCCGCTGTGCCTGGGCGGCAATCAACTATGTCAATAGATGAATGGCCTCGGTCACTTGTTGACCCGAAGCAACCGGTGGAGGAACTGGAGCTGAAGCCCCTCCTGGTTCTTCTACATTGGGCGGGGTGGAGGAAGTATTAGATAAGGCTTCATTATGTGACTCGCCCTCTTCTACATCCGTTGGCGGCTCTCTTACTACTCGCCTGTTTGTCGTAGTCTTGCCCTTTTGGGCGGCTGTAGCTTTTCCCTTTGGCGGCATTTCTGAAATCACAACACACTATTAGGGAGGATAGAATCTTATACACGGCTCTATCGCCCGATCTCATAAGAAGAAAGATGGTCATTTTTCCTAAATGCCCTGTAGCCTCCTATTTATTGATGTGGCGCGCAACACACCATAAACAAGACTCTACTAGACACGGCTCGTAGACACTCCCTAGGACTGAACTGCTCTGATACCACTTTTGTCACGACCCAACGAGGGGCCGTGACGGGTACCCGGGGCTAACCACCGAGCACCATTTGTTCTACTACTTATCATGCTCATTAAACGTTCTTTTATCCAAATCATACTCAAATTATAATAAAATCATCTTTCATTCGGAAACATAAATACTTTTATATGCACAAGCCTTTTGGTCATTGAAATAATATATATATATATATGTATATATATATATATATATATATATACATACATACATGGTAGCAACCTCGTGAGACCATACTACCCACACTTGTGTATCTACGAGCCTCTACTAGAGTACTAGACGTATGGACGGGACAGGACCCCGTCGTTCCCAAAGCATACATGTACATAAAAGAATAACCATAAGCACCTCCGGAACAATGGAGTGCTCTCAAGTTGGCAAATAGCTCCTATGAGTCTGGATCAAGATCACCTCCCTGTCTACTTGTGGGCATGACCACAGCGTCCAAAGAAAACGGACGTCAGTACGAATATTGTACTGAGTATGAGAGGCATAAACAATAATATTACGTCGATGAAACAAAGGAAGCATCAATAAGGAACAAATGTATCTGACTGTCAAATAAAAAGTAAATGATGCATGTTGTCTTACTCATAATCATCATCATATCATATATGCATAAATATATAAGCTGCCCGTCCATATCAGATCGGTGTAATAATCATTAGCCTGCGTCCAGGCCTCCCGCGTCCGGGGTACCATCTCATGCCGCCCACTGGTGGTGTCTGCCCATGCCATCCGGCCATGGTGTATAGCTGCCCGCCTTAGCGGTGACTGCCCGGCCATATAGGCGCGGTGTTATATCATCATCATAATATGCTCCTCATAGTGCATACATAAAGACTCAAGGACAACTATACTGTATCGGGGTGACGTAAGGTCGTGATTCCCCGATTTCATTATGGAGCACTCATTAACATTCTGCCTCACCTTGAAGGGAATAGTATATGAGGTGAGTGTAAGCAATAATGACATCCTTGACGTTTTAGGAACATCATATCATGAACATCTAGAACTTCTATACTTTAACTCATTACCTTGTGTAGCTATTTAGGAACATAGGCTCATATTTTCCGGAACTTAAGAGATTCATGGAGAGGAAGGAAAGTCATACTACGGGATTCATGCCATAGAAAGAAAGGACTAGCCTCACATACCTTTTGCGCTTAACTGATCTATCGTTCTCTTGGTTTCCTTTGGTGCCCACGTTTCTACCTTCAAGAGGAATCACATTAACATTAGTTACTCGACTATAAGAAAATTTTATCATTTCTAGGGGAAATTTGGCAGCACTTCCGTTGTTTATACTACTTTTCCCACATTCTATATCAATTCCCAAACGTTAATAACAACATTCATAATATAGCAACAACAATCATCATTTATCTACACTTACCCCAATTCACCATTTCTCTTTGATTTCTCCGCAATTATGATTATAACTCGTTATCACGTTTTCTCATATATAATACTTATTCCATGGTATAAATGTCACTTATAAGATATTCACAATCACAGCATACCAACATTCATGATTCATCCCAATCACTATTCAACAATGACACTATTCACACATTAATGACCCAATTTCTCTGTCTTTCCACAATCCAAGTGTTTCAAATTTTAACCACTCAAACCATATAAAATGGTCATAAAACTCACCTTAGATGATGGATGAACAACACTCAAGTGGAGCTCCTCTTCTTGTACCGAAACCCTAACTCACTTCTCTTGAGTTTTCTTGGCTTAGATGAACTTTTAATGAGTTTCATACACTTGATTTCATGGACTTGGTGTAGTTGACCATGGTTTTCCCTTGAATTCTTGTGGATGAATAATGGAGAAAGTTCTAGAGGTTTCTTTGGTGTGTGGAGAATGAAAATGAAATGAAATAAAAATGAGGGAGGGTCCTTATATTAAATCATGAAATCAGTCCCGTCCGAGATGTACGGTGCGATCGACGTAGCGTCAATTGGATCGATGGAGCGTCGATCTGGCCGTCGAAGTCGTTTAATTTCTAGTGAGCAATCTGTCGTTTCCCTTCATTCTACGGTGAGAAGAACGGTCCATCGAACTGATCGATGGAGTGTCGACCCGTTTGTGGAATGGTCTTCGCTCTAGCTCAATTGTACGGCACAATCGACAAAGCGTCGACTCGTCCGACGGTACAAAGAACGGCCGTCGAACCTCCTTTTTGCAAAACTGCGTTGGAGTTTCATTTGACGAACTTTTCTCTCTTACCTCTAACTTCTTTGGAATCTTAATTAGAATTATTAAGTATCCCTTCTTACTGGTAGGGACATCATGTTCACCGATGAAAGGTGTAATGAGATTTGGGAAAAAGGGGAAGCTTAGTCCCCGGTACATTGGACCTTATGAGATTGTGCGCAAAGTGGGCAAAGTGGCCTACGAATTAGACTACCTCCGGATTTTGAGTTATTTCACCCAGTTTTCCATGTATCGATGCTTTGAAAATGTGTTGGAGATCCTACTAGGATCGTGCCAATAAGCGATGTGCAAGTGACAGAAAAGTTGACTTATGAAGAAGTGCCCATTGCCATACTAGATAGGCAAGTACGGAGGCTTAGAAATAAAGTAGTGGCCTCAGTTAAGGTTTTTTGGAGAAGCAGTAAACGAGAAGAAATGACATGGGAAGCGGAAGAAAGTATGCGATCCAGATACCCTAGTTTATTTCAGCCCTTGGGAGAGATTCAAGATGAAACATCAGCGGTATGAGGTATGTATGATTTCCTTTTCATGCTTTTGGTCGTGTGTGGCCATAGATATGTTGATATTTTGACGTAGCCCTGTGAGGCGATGATATTTTGGGTTTTTGTGATAGGTTGGTAGTGCCATATTATAGGGGAAACTCTTGCAAAATTTCTATAGAATCCCCGAAGACTTTAACATTCGAGGATGAATGTTCTTAAGGGGGGGGGGGGGAGAATGTTACACCTCGGGTTTTCCCTCGTGAACGTACAGTGAATATACTAACGAAGAATATGAGTATATGATGTTTTAATAAGAAGGGAACGACGTGTGACGACCCTAAGTAAGATTTCAAAGGTAATTGCAGTGAAAGGTAGGTTATGCTCCACAATGACTAATTATAGGTTTTGGAAATGTGAAAAGTTGCAGGTTTGCATTCTGGCCAGTTGGTCGTAAAATGAAATACGAACCGTAAAGTGGTATATGGTCCGTAAACTGCCATGTCGTATTTCAGCTTCCAAAAACTTCAACTTTCTGTCAAATGCTGGAATGGTTAAAGACGACTTGGAATACGGACCGTAAACTGAAATACGGCCCGTAAACTGAGTCGTAAACCACCATGTTCTCAGCCTGACTTTCTGTTTCTGTC
Source organism: Lycium barbarum (assembly GCF_019175385.1). Classification (NCBI taxonomy): domain Eukaryota; kingdom Viridiplantae; phylum Streptophyta; class Magnoliopsida; order Solanales; family Solanaceae; genus Lycium; species Lycium barbarum. Next base: position 39,090,145 of record NC_083337.1, read on the forward strand.
ATCCTTAAATACGACCACGAAATACGGTCTGTAAACTTGAATACGGACCGTAAACTGTGTTTACGACCACTGTGCACTTTCGATGATTGTTCATTTAAGATCAGATTGTGGGTTATTAATAAGAGACCAAGTTCATTATTTCATTTCCACATGACACCCCCTTCTCTCTAAAAGCTCTCTCTACATTTATTCCACAAGGATTAAAGGATTATTAGTGAACAACAACATAAACTAAGTGAATCAAGTATAAGAAAACCCATTAAGGATCATACAAGTCAAGAAATCTCATTGGAGATAAACTAGGGTTTTGCTCAAGTGGAGTATTATCAACCAAGGCTTGTTCCTACGACATCTAAGGTAAGATTTATGATGTTTCTATGTTGTTTAAGGTATTTAAGAGTTGAAATACTTGGATTGTAGAGAGGTATGGCAAAATGGGTCATGAATGTGGAATAGTGCCATTTTGAGAAATAGTTTGAATATAGTTATGAGTCTTGATAAATTGTAATGTAAATGTGTTATAAATGATTTTGAGAACATGAGATGAGCAATGTACGTGAATGGACATAGTCGTGCGTTATGGCCATGGATATGGATGATTGAAAAGTGAGTCTAGAATATGGATAATGTGGATGAATAATGACTATTGTTGTAGTATTGTGAATGTATTGTTGACGTTTGAGAGTTGAAATACACTATAGAGGAATGTCGTATAAATAGAGGAGACGTTGCCCGATTTTCTCTAGTTTAGTCATGTATGCTAGCTATCGATTTTAATGATAGTATGACTTTGATGAAGGTAGAAACGTGAGCTTCGGAGGAGAACGTGAAAGTGGTAAATAGTTGAACGGAAAGGTATGTAAGGCTAACCCTTATTTAATAAGGCATGGTTCTTTGGCCAAACATCTAAATCTTCCATTAGTCTATGATGTCTCATAAATGATTCGATCTTCCGAGCTATTAAGCTCACGATTCTTGATATGCTACGATTGTACTAAGTTCCTCGTATGACGAGTAAGCCTATAAAGATAAGTGTGATGAATGATGATAATAGTGATAATGATATTGATGACGACTATAATGGTAATGGCGATGACGATAACGATGACGATGATGATAGTGATGAAAGTAGTAAAGATACTTATGATCTGTATGTATGTGTGCCCATGTATAGCTACTATGAACCCCGAGCCTATATGGCTGGGTAGTATGTGTATAGATGTATATGTATGTATGCTTACGTAACGCGCGCACACCACTACAGTTGGGTACGGATAACACTGAGCCTTAGTAGGGCCAGGTATGTGTAACACTGAGCCTTGGTAGGGCCAGGTATGTGTAACACTTAGCCTTGGTAGAGCCAGGTATGTGTAACACTGAGCCTTGGTTGGCCAGGTATGTATGACCACCGAGCCAAGCTTTGGTTGGGTACGTGAAACACTGAACCTTCGGGGTCGGGTATGTTATGTAAATGCTATGTATATGATATGATTATGTATGTGATATGATTATGTATACAATATGAATGTGAATAAGGGTATGTATACGAATACGAGTACTAATATGGAACGGATACGAATATGGATACGGATATGGAGGTATGAGCACAAATACACATTAGAATGGAAAGTTTCTATGAAAGGCAAGTAAGTGCCCATGGCGATAATATTACCATCTCCCATCTTTTGCTATTTCTTATGATGTTCATTATGCTTCTACATTGATATTGATCATGCTTTACATACTCAGTACATTCTTCGTACTGACGTCCTTTTGTTTGTGGACGCTGCGTCATGCCCGCAGGTGCACAGGGAGACAGGCTCGATCCATAGCGGTATTCTCAGAGACCACCTAACAGAGCTCCATTTTATTCGGAGCCATAACTTTTGGGTACTTATTCTTTTGTGTACATAATTATGGGCATAGCGGGGTCCTGTCCCGCTTATGTGATGTGTTATACTCTCCTTAGAGGCTCGTAGTCACGTGTATATGGTTAGATATGTCTGGCCTTGTTGGCCTATATTTTGTATATCATTTTGTTAGCCTTGTCGGCTCATGTACATTGATGTGGCATAGATGTCAATTATGATATAAAGGCATTGTTGTCCAATGGGACTAGCATGATGAATGAATAGAAGTATGTTAAATTATGTGGCTCACCTACATGTAAGTATAAGTGTAAGCCAAGGGGCGCCCGGGTGGGCTAGCACCGGGCGCTCGTCGCGGCCCTCTAGACGGGTCGTGACAGGCACATATGACAAGCTACCCATAGATTTACAACTGAGGGCATCGGCTACTATATTAGCTTTCCCGGGATGGTACAGAATATCCACATCATAGTCTTTCAGCAACTCTATCCATCGCCTCTAGCGTAAATTCAAGTCCTTCTACTTAAAGATGTACTGAAGGCTCTTATGATCAGTATAGATATCAACATGGACACCGTATAAGTAGTGCCTCCATACTTTCAAAGCATGGATCACTGCCGCTAGCTCAAGATGATGGGTAGGGTAATTCTTCTTGTGCTTCTTCAGCTGTCTAGAAGCATAAGCGACAACCTTACCGTGTTGCATTAACACACAGCCCAATCCAATACCTGAAGCATCACAATACACCACATAGCCATCTGCTCCTTCCGGAAGTGTCAAAATAGGTGCTAAAGTCAACTTATCCTTCAACGTCTAAAAACTCTCCTCACAAGCATCTGTCAATTAGTATTTAGCTGATTTCTGAGTCAACTTAGTTAATGGGCTGAAAGAGAGGAAAATCCTTCTTCGCACCTTCTATAATATCCTGCCAGGCCCAAGAAACTACGTATCTCTGTTGGTGCCGTGGGCCTTGGCCAATTCTTCACAGCCTCAATCTTCTGGGCATCCACTCTAATGCCTTCTTCTGAAATAATGTGACCCAGGAAAGCCACAGAGTTCAACCAAAACTCACACTTGGAAAACTTGGCATACCACTCTCTACCTCGAAGAATTCCAAGCACTGCTCATAGATATTCTGCATGATCAGCCTCTGACGGCAAATAAACCAGAATATCATCTATAAACACGATCACGAACAAATCTAGGAAGGGTCTGGATACACGATTCATCAAATCCGTGAATACGGCTGGGGCATTAGTTAGCCCGAACAACAGAACATAGAACTCATAGTGGCTATATCTAGTCTGGAATGCTGTCTTCGGAATGTCCTCATCCTTCACCCTAACCTGATGTTATCCCGACCTCAAGTCTATCTTCGAGAAGTATTTGACGCCTTGCAACTGATCAAATAAATCATCAATCCTTGGGAGCGGATACTTATTCTTTATAACCACTTTATTCAATTGCCTATAATAAATACACATTCGCAAAGAGCCATCATTCTTTCTTACAAATAATACCGGTGCTCCCCACGGTGATGTGCTGGGCCTGATAAAGCCCTTCTCAAACAAATCTTTCAACTGCTCCTTCAATTCTTTCAACTCCGCAGGTGCCATCCTATAAGGGGGAATAGATATTGGCTGAGTATCTGGCAATAGATCAATAGTAAAATCAATCTCTCTCTGGGGGAATGCGTGGAAGCTCATCTTGAAATACTTCTGGAAACTCATTAACCACAGGAACAGACTGAAGGGTCGGTGACTCTGTTTACACATCCTGAACCCGAACCAGGTGATAGATGTACCCTTTTCTGATCATCTTCCTTGTTTTAAGGTAGGAAATAAACCTAACCTTCGGCGAAGCAGCATTTCCCTTCCACTCTAGGATTGGCTTGCCTGGGAACTGAAATTGAACTATCTTTGCTCTGCAATCAATACTGGCATAACAGGAAGACAACCAATCCATACCCATAATAACATCGAAATCAATCATATCTAACTCAATCAGATCTGCTACGGTATGGCGGTTACAAACTATAACAACACAGCCCCGGTATATCCGCCTAGCTATAACTGGATCACCAACTGGCGTATATACCTTAAACGGTTTAATCAACTCGGGCTCCATCCCAAACTTGCCGGCAACAAAGGGCGTAACATATGATAAAGTGCATCCTGGGTCAATCAGTGCATACACATCATAGGAGGAGACTGATAATATACCTGTAACAACATCAGGAGACGTCTCACGATCCTGCCTACCGGCTAGTGCATATACGCGGTGTTAAGGACCGCTCGAGCTGGATGCTCCACTCCTCCCTCTACCTCGTCCTACTGGGGTCTGAGAAAATTTCCCTGAAGGGCGCACTGCAAAAGATGAACCAGCTACGGACTCGGTGGGCTGAACCATACTCCCACTCTCTCTCATCGGACACTGTCACACCCTGTGACCTAGTTGGCCACAAGCATAACAACCATCTGATCCCAGCCGACACTGACCTACGTGTAACTTGCCACACTGGGCACACCGCGGCAAAGGGGGTTTCATCTGGCCTGACTCTGGTCTGTGCTGAGAGCCTGATGCTCTAGAACTCTGACTCTTTCCGGAATAAGAAAACAGATCAAATCTCGGACCTGAGAACCGCGAAGATGAACTCCCTGCTGAGTGGAAAGAATATCTGGAATATTGTTGCCTCTGTCCTCCCCTGGGCTCACCTCCAATATCTAAAGATCTGGGCCTCTTACCAGGGCCCCGGTCACGGTCATGATCCGTCCTCCTCTGATGCTTGCCATATTCCAGATTCTGTGAATATGGCTGTATACTGGAAATGTCTATGCCTGGCTGTAATGCGGCAGTCACACAAGCATCTATCAAATGTGGCCCTAGGCCAGCCACAAAATGATGAACTCGGTCCTCTATCTTAGCTACCATGGCTGGGGCATATCTAGCCATAGAATCAAAATACACACAATACTCTTGGACACTCATACTGCCCTGCTCAATATGCAAGAACCTGTCTGCTCGGGCTCGTCGGACCTCTGGTGGTAAATAATGGCAAATAAAAGCATCAGAAAACTCTCGCCAAACAGCTGGAGAGGCATTCTCTCCCCTAGATAGCTCCCAAGCCAGATACCACTGTACTGCAATATCACGAAGCCTATACGAAGCCAACTCCACAGACTCAACCTCATTCGCATGCATAACCCTCAAGGTCCTCTACATACCATCAATGAAATCCTGGGGGTCCATATTTTGCTTTATCACCGAAAACTCTGGAGGGTCTAACACAAGGAAGGTCTTAACCCTCGAACTACCAGCCCGGTCTGCCTAGTCAATACCAACTCCCTGCCGCTGAGCCTGGGCGGCTACTAATCTGGTCAATAACTGTACAACATCCCGCACATCCTGGCCCAGTGCATCCGGCTGAGGAACTGGGCCAGTTCCTAGAGGCAGGGTATGCGATGTCTCAGACGGACCTTTACTCTGAATCTCATCCTGAGCCCTCGTAGCCTGCCGAGTACGGCTAGCGGCATCACCGGACACTCTCTTGTCCTTCTGGGTAGCTGTAGCTTTCTTACGAGGCATCGCTGAAATCAGAACAAATCATCAGAAAGAGAATGCTTAACACATGGCTCTATCGCATGATTTAAGAGAGAAGGAATGACATCATCCTAAATGTCATGTAGCCTCCTATTTATAAGTGTGGTGCACAACACACCCATAAGAAAAACTCTACTAGACACGGTCTGTAGAAAATCCTAGGGCAGGACTGCTCTGATACCACTTCTGTCACGACCCAAACCGCTGAGTCGTGACGAGTGTCTGACCTCTAGCGACCAAATACCCCTATACTCATATCTGAATCTTACTAAACATCAAGGGCCCACAAGTGACTTAAACTGATCTCATAATTAGGTGACATCATGAACTCTGTACAACCAGTATATACATAAACATACTGAAAGAACAGTGCAAGCTGGCTAGGCTGCTACATATACTGTACACAAAAGAATAGAAGCCGACAAGGCTACATCGTCTGACTAATACATAAAACTATCTACAGTCCTCTACTGGAATAAAAGCTGTAGAAAGGACGGGACAGGGCCCCGTCATACCCATACGCATGCACACCCCAAAAGGCTAGCATACCAAAATAGACTGCAACTCCGGATCAAATGGAGCGCACTGACCACTGCTGGATAGAAGTCCTACTAAGCGGGACCACCTGTCGGTCTATCTGAACCTGCGGGCATGAACACAGCCCCCCGAGCAACGGGGAGTCAGTATGGATAATGTACTGAGCATGAAAGGCATAAGAACAACATGTATATATATATAAATCAAAAATAAGATCTTAACTCATAAGCTGAAATGACTATCGGCGTGTACCTGTATGAACTAGTATCTGCATGTATTTGTATATATCTGTATAACTGACAATGCCTCTGTGGGCGCATAATCTGCATGCTCATGCCTATAATGTAGGTCATACATATGTATATGCGTATATAACGCCTGTTAAGCCTCTATGGCATCCCATCATCTCATATCGGCCTCTCTGCGGCCATCATCATATATATTGCTGCGGTACGTGCAGCCCGATCCTTATATCATCATCATGGTGCACCAACTAATCAGGTGGTAATGTGTACATAACGCCTATTCATTTCCCCATACCCCATATACATATAATACTTGCGTATATAACGCCTTCTGGTCACGGGTCAATATACATAGATATGAATGAATGTAATGCATGAATAAACTGCATACATAAAACTGGACCCATGAACAGAAGGAACAATCATATCAGGGTACATGAACATCAAAGACTGAAGTACTCCTAATGCTTCTAAGAGTAGAGTAATATGGAAGCTCGCTTACTCGTTTTTTTGGTTCATATCATAAGGTCATGCCAAAAGAAAGAAAGGATAGCCTTAACATACCTTGAAGTATATCCAATCGTCCAACTTCTACCTCTCGAATTTGTAAGTCTACAATTAAGATAACATAGGCCTTAATTAGACTATTTACCTCACTTACTAACCATCTTTAGATATATATAGAGCTTAACGAATTGTAGACAATAGTTTCCTTGTAAGCTCAACAACCCTTCGAATTCCCATTCGATCCAACATCAACCACACTACCCACAACAACAATGAAAACATCTATATATATATATATATATCAAAATATACTTAAATCCATTCCCAATCATCTCTTAAAAATAACCCCAAATCACTATCTTACCCTTCATCAACTTACCACTCCCATAAGTATCCTCTCTTCACTTAAAACCACTAAAACTCTTGATAATCAACTCAAATATATGGGTAGAAATCACTTACATACCTTGAGGGGTCTAAGATTCCAAAGATCAACTTCAACTCCAACTCCCTAGGCTTCACAACTTTGGAGAAACCCTAGAAACAACCTTCTTCTTCACAAGCTCGGGTTTACGGGGCTCGGATCTCGCCAAATCACCACTATAATGATAGAAAATGTTGGGATTAAATATACTAGGGTTTTATCTGACTTGGAAGAGAGAAAATGATAATTAAAGTCGTGGATCACATATTTATACTTGGAAAGAAAAAGTCCCAGCGGTACGGTTCGACGAGCGGGTTGACGACCCGTCGACGTGTCGGCGGTCCGTCGACTTGCCCATCGACCTACGCCTGTAGATTCCAGGGCTGTGGAATTTTGTCGACGCCGTATAGCGACGGTCCGTCGACCCTGTCGACAGACCCGTTGACGATGACTTGTGTCTGCAGATTTCTCAGATTCAGCTCAGATCGCGTCGATTCGATTCGTTCAACTTCTAATCCTGTAAATTACCAGGGATACCTGCTGGTACTTTGTACATGGGGTAAGACATTGTCTATCTCCAAAATTTGGACACAGGTCTCAATTTTGAAGCATGCCCCACTATGAAACCATAGGTTCTACTATGACGAGAACGAGAGGCGTAACAATTTCAATGGCTATTTTTTCATCAAACAGCGTCTGAACCCACGCTCTGTCCCCATGGGGACGATGGAGCCACCGGAAATAGCATGTGCTGGTGAAATTGACAAAGCTAACACTTCCAATGTACCAATTACCCAAGAAAATCAGACAACAACCAACTATGCAAAGGCAATTCAAACACCCGCAACCCAGAACCCTAAAAAGAGCAAATTTGGGAACCCTGCAATTAAGCGAACTATACCAAACATAATGGAGTACATGCTGTTCTATTCAAAACAAATGAATTCTATGGTGCTATGGCTGAAGAATGCAAGTTTATGCTGGTTGGAGAATTCGTCCTCAAATTGACAAGTTAAGAGCAAGCTTCTATGAAAAAATTACAATTAGAGGTATGGTTCAAATTGGTGTTTGTGATCGTCGTATTGTTTTCTTAGAATTGTCGAATGAAGACGACTTTAAAACGGTGTGGTATAAACGATCAATTGAATTTGATGGCTAAGTTATGTGGCTAGAAAAATGGACACCGAATTTCAAACCAGAGGAAGACTCTCTGATAGTACTAGTCTGGGTGTTACTACCGGATTTGCCTTGCCATTGCTACACATGAAATTACTTGAAACAAATAGTTGCCCTAATTGGTAATCCCCTAATGATGGACGCGGCTACTGAAAAAGGAACCAGGCCAAGCATGGCCAAAATCAAAGTAGAGGTGATCTTACTAAAAATAAGCTTACCTCTATTTTAGTGGGATCTGAGGATGTGTCATGACCACGAAAAGGGTTCTATCAGAGAATTGAGTATGAAAGTGGTCCAAAATACTACAAACATTGCAGAATATTGGGGCATTCAATTTTGCAATGTAGAAAGGTGGAAAACAAGGAGATGGAGGAGAAGGAAAACAATGAGGTGAATAAACAGAATCAGAACAAAGAAGAAGACAACAACAAAGAAAAGGTTGGAGAATTGTTAAATATGGAAGAGGTTGTCATCACTAGTGATAAGGAAGAAGAGCAAGAAGAGGAGGGGCGGAGAGAAGAGGAAACATAAATAGTGGAGAAGCAACATGAAAGTGCTAAAGGGATGGTGGATGAGGAGGGTGCAAAAAAAGCCAAAGGCAAGAGGAGAAATCAGAAAAGTTGAAAAGAAACTAATAAGAGAATTGATAATGAGTCACAATAAAAGATGGGAATACAAAAGAAAGACCATAATAGAAATAAGGAAGTGGGAGGTCATGAACAGTCTACTCTGAAGGAAAGACTAGACAAGATAAGAAAAAAGAGAAAGAATAAGATACCAAAAAAGAGGACCAAGGTTAGAGTCAAGATGAGTAAGGAAAAAAGCAAGGAAACAAATGACAATGGATCTAAGGAAAGAACTATATACAATGGGGAGAAAGAAAATGATACAGAGGAGCAGACCTTACAATCTAAAAGGCAATGTGTTATGGAGAACAATCAACATATGAACTGTATTCAAGAAGAATCTACTAATCTTCAGCATATTGATCCTGGAAGAAAAAGAGATGAAATAGGTGAGGAAAATCAGGAAACTAAGACGAGTAAAGAGCAAGGGACAGGTGACAACATGTCTAACAATCATGATGAGTCTTCAAGCTTGTCAACTGATATCAACAACCATGCTGGGATAAATTTGATAGTTGACCTTAATGACAATCTGATGGAAACCTACAACAGTAATGAAAAGGATGTGGATGATGGAAGACCTGATGATAACAATGAGAATTTGGATGAACAAGAGAAGGAAGAAAAAAATCAAGAGATAAGTCAAGAACAACAAAAGCACCTCAAGGATGTTAGTGAGAGAAATGGTTTGTCTCCAGGTAGAAGGGGAAGAAACAAACAGAGGAAAGACAATAGAAAGGAAAGATGCAGCATCAACATAAGAACTTTGTCCTGTAAAGGAGAGAGGAAAAAAAGTTAGCAAACTCAAAATGTTTCTTATGATTAGTGCAATCATATGGAATATTAGGGGGGGGGGGGGGGGTTAGATCCAAAAAAGCTATCCAAAGACTCAAAAGAATGGTTAATAAATACAAAGTTGACATGGTTGCTATCTCTGAACCAATGGTTAACAAAAACAAGGTGGAAGGTTACAAAAGATACTTGGGATTCAATCAGTGTCTTGTTAACAGCAATGGGCAAATATGGTGTTTTTGGAGGAATAATTGCACCGTTGATAACATTCAAATTCATGATCAGTTGGTTACTTTTAAATTCCAACAGAATGGTTCAAATCATGATTATTATGTGACTATTGTGTATGCTAAATGCACAGCAGCTAAAAGAATGGATCTTTGGCACAACCTTGAAGACTTAGACAATTCTATAACTAGCCCATGGTTTATAGGGGGAGATTTCGATATTATTCTCCATCCAGAGGAAAAGCAAGGGGGCAGACCACACATAATTCTAAGAATTTTGCATTTGCTGAGTGTATGGATTCTTGTGGGATGGCAGAATGTTACACTCCATATCTTCGAGGAAGCACTTATCAAATTTGAAACATAAGTACGTTGAGTTATGGTTAAGTAAAACCACTTTGGAATATAAGGAGCAAGAATTATTAAGTATATTTAATGAGGAAGGATGTATATAAGGTATACCAGAAGGTTTTATAAGGAAATGAGTGGAAGAAATCGAGTAGTACGACTTTGGAAAAAGGATGGTAATGTTTTGTATGAAAATTTTGGTCCAACTTGGTGAAAGATTATCTATTAGCATATGAAGTGTTTTAAGGTGAAACAAAAGCCTAAAATTAATTTTATCGAGTCTAGTTTCCAACGCAATAAACCGCTCGTCGATTGGACTTCGGAGTAGAGAATTATGGACGTTACAGGTTCAGCTGACAGAGCAGGAACGCGTTCTACAGTGAACCTGACCCAAATTTGACCCTTATAAAAATGGTAAGAACCCCTTTTTTTCACCAGATTTTGCTGGAAATTTCCAGAAATTAAAGAGAGAGAGTGAGGAAAACAAAAAGTGAGCAATTTTCAAGTATCGGAGTAGTGGTTTAGGTCCGGGTAACGCATGGTTGTGATTCTAGTATTGTTTTGTGGTGGATTTTAGCGTGGATATTGAGGATATTTTTGTCTTAACAAGAAAAAAAGGTATGAATCTTTCTCTTTTGGTATTATTTAAGGCTTATTTACGGAGATAAAGTCGCTAAACAATCGTGTAGTAAGTTTGTTAATTATGGAAGTTGGAAAATAGCGTGTGGGTTGTTTTATGGTACATATTGGTGTTGGAAATGATGTTATGGATTTTGGTATTGTTATTGTTGTTGTTGGTTGTTGAATTGAGAATTCGGGCTAGGTATATAAACAGGGGAGGTGCTGCCCGATTTTCGGCAGAATATAGAATAGTATAATTTGAAACTTGGTACAAGTGTGCGATGAAGACGCTAACGTTAGTATAAATCCTTTTAAATGTAGACTTGCGAGCTCGGACACATAAGCGTAGCTACTAGGAGGTTGAACAGGTATGTTAAGGCTCGTCCTTTTCTTTCAAAGGCATGATTCCTATGGTATGATTCCATAAGTGTTTTCATAACCTCCTTGATTTCAAAGCTAGAAGTTTATGACTCTTAAAGCTTCTTATGATGTTAAGAACGAGAATGCTTTTAGGAGGATTATGTTGAGGATGATTTTATGCTTAATGGTCTCAAATATGATTTTAACGATGGTATGAAAATGTTAAGCTATTTTTTTGATTTTCTCGATTTATTTCATTGTTGTTGATCTCACCTTATAAATTGTTCCTCCAAGGTGGGATAGAGCGATAGTTTTCATTTGAACTCTTATGCATGTCATGAGTATAATATATGCATATGGCTATTTTGTGACATTACAGAGAGCTCTATTATTTAATTTTGATTATGCACTGCACTCATTTTCATTCTTCATGTATATGTAAGGCACAGTTGATAGGGGGTGTGCTGTGGCCTTTGTTGTGTATATGTATGACACAGTTGACAGGGGGTGTGCTGTTGCCTTTGTTGTGTATATATATGGCACAGTTGACAGGGGGTGTGTTGTAGCCTTTGTTGTGTATATATATGGCACAGTTGACAGGGGGTGTGCTGTGGCCTTTGTTGTGATGTGTATATGTATGGCACAGTTGACAGGGGGTGTGCTGTGGCCTTTGTTGTGATGTGTATATATATGGCACAGTTGACAGGGGGTGTGCTGTGGCCTTTGTTGTGATGTGTATATATATGGCACAGTTGACAGGAGGTGTGCTGTGGCCTTTGTTGTGATGTGTATATATATGGCACAGTTGACAGGGTGTGACGCTGTGGCCTTTGTTGTGATATTTCTGTTGATATATGTGTTTCTTTGATATAGCTATACTGATGCATTTATTTTGCCCATTCATTGACACGCCTCAAATGTTTTCCATGATTTTATGTATATATTGATTTCATGGCTTACATGCTCAGTACACTATTCGTACTGACCCCTTTCTTTGGGGGCTGCATTTCATGCTCGCAGGTACAAACCCTCAGCTTGGTTACCCTCCGGCTTAGGATTTCTGCCTAGTTGTTTGGAGAGCTCCATTGTCCCGGAGCTTGAGCTGTTTTGGTACAGATCTTCTTATATAGACTTTGTCATACTCCTAGAGGTCTGTAGACATGTGTGGGTTATGTATATGGTTTGTTCAGCTAGACAGATGTAGTTCGTTTTGGATATTCCCGTGTATATTGGCAGCCTTGTCGGCTTGTGTATTTTGTTATGTTTGGTTAACTGTGACTCTTCAGGAGACAGGTTCATTCTGATAAATAACATTATGAGTTTACAACATGTTTTACATATTTCCACATTGTCCTTAGTATCAGTCTCATTATATCTAGCAGGTTCGTATACGAGTGTCCAACTCGGGCACTAATCATGGCCCATCGGTTTGGGTCGTGACAAAAGTGGTATCAGAGCAGTTCATCCTCGGAGTGTCTACAGACCGTGTCTAGTAGAGTCTTGTTTATCGGTGTGTTGTGCACCACATCTTTAAACAGGAAGCTACAGGACATTTAGGATGTCATCTTTCTTTCTGATCATAGATTGTGCAGTAGAGCCAATGATAGGAAAGCTCGTTCTTGGTACGATTTTTGTTAAATTGCAGGATTGTATTGGAGATGAGGAAAAGTTCAGTTAATGGGAGCATAAGTGAGGCTCTAAAGGGGGACATGAGGCCCGTATCGCCCGTCGTCTCAGGATCGAGGATGTCAAGACGTATAAGAAAGAGCATCAGTTATTCCATTGAGGCGGACCCATCGGAGGATGTGGCTCCAGTAGGAGGAGACCCGACTGAGAAATCATATGACAAAGACCCGTTTAAGGGTTACGAGACTCCTGTGGATGAAGACGTAATTGAGGAAGTACAAAGTTGGCACATCTGGATTTTCCTTACATTTCAGCATTATGTTAGGCCAGACTAGTAGACGGTGGGAAGACAAGGATGAAGAGCACACTTCACTCTATAGCCTACCAGATCAGGCTAAGGACCGATCCGCTACAGGTATACGTGTTCTTATTGGAACTTCCTATGTGCGTATGTATTTACTTCAGGGTAATACTGAATAGTGATGAGCGACAATCCTAAAGGGGATCAGTGACTTAAGTATTTGGAAGTAACTGCGATTAAGATGCCTTCGCCGCCATTGGGAATCTTGAAAGCTAGGATGAAAAGTAGTCATACATGCAGATTGAAGGTGAGGATTGAGGATTTCAAAGGCCAAAATAGCATTTGCTTAGTCAGACGAGTAAGAGATCTTTTCTAATTCGGAGGGAGATTCATTACAAGAATGTTTTGGAATCTATAAAAACTTTAACTTGCTTTAGGTTATGTGAGGAAGGTCACGCAGTAAGGTGTATGCAATTATACCAGCACTAACACACCGGATCCCAATAGCACTGCAAGGTTAAGCGTGCTGGGGTGAGAGAAATACTAGGATGGGTGACCCCCTAGGAAGTATATTAAGAGTCCTACAAATTCAGACATAAGAGACAGATGAGAAGCTAGAGTAGCCTAAGGGAAATTGGAGTATGCAGAGTGGTTAGAAACCAGAAAAAGTCGCGAAGGATGAGGCGAACTAGACCAGCAAAGAAAAACAAAGTGCATCACAGCTCTAGAATTAGGATGAGTTCGAATAGTATTGGGAAGTACTTTGTAAGCCAGGTGTTAGTAAACATATATATATATATATATATATATATATATATATATATATATATATATATATATATGTATGTATGTGTATGACATCCCATATGTGGCTGCGCTAACCGGTATACGTGTCCTAGCAACCGACGTTGCGGTATACTGAAGGCATCAATCGAACAGGGTAGTGAAGTTCAAGTAATAGATATTACAAGGTGAGCTGAATTACATCCACCCTCGAGGTAGAGTTCGTTTTGTAATAGGAGCCCTGTTGGGCCTAAAAAAACAGAGAAATGTTGAAGTGACGTCCAAGCCCGTGGTCGCAATGCCGCCTCCACGCAAGCCCTTGGTCACCGAACTGACCTCGTCCGCTCGGAACATGTTGGTAACAGAACCTTCTTCAAAAAGGTCAATGCTTTGGTGACCAACACCACCGACGTGGACGAGCAGCTTGCTGCGATGGCGCAAACCATTGATTCCTTGAAAAAGTCCGTGGAATAAGATCTTAGATTGACATCTTGATACACTGATTAGTTGATGATATTGTCACCACAGGCTAGAGTTGGAAAGTCCTAATGCAACAACATCAGGGAAAGGAAGAAAGTAAATATATAGAAAGTAAAGAGATTAGAATGCCTTGAGAAAAAAAAAGTGTAAGAAATGAGGGTAAGTGAAGCTTCCAAGAGGGACGATGGGTAAGGCAAGGGACTATTTGGATAAAATTCGAAGGTAGGCATGCGAAAGGGATAAAGTATGGTAGTGTGAAACAAAAGATGAATGTGTGGGGTCAGAAAATAGACTTCGATAAGTGGGACTAAAGGATAGTAATCACAAATAGGGATGTGAAGTAAGAGAGAGAATGATCAGGCCTTGCAACGATACTAAGAGATTTCCAGCTCTCGAGAGGTGTCTAATGGGATTAATGTGTAGTCATACTGACACAGTTTCCTCGGAAACGGAGAAGCTTTCCTAAAAGATGATTTAAGAAAAGAACGGATTTGCACATTTAAAGGAATATTTTACGAACGTTAGGGTCGATACTATAAAATAACAAGTGGAGAAGGACGCTCAGGGAGGAAGGAACTCAAGGAAGGTTTGAGGATGAAAGCAGGAAATGGGCTGGTCAAAAGAAGAAGAAAGGAAGAAAAGAAAAATTGAGCAATCACCAAGGACAAGCGAGAGGTTAATGAACTAACAAAGCTAACCGAGAGGTAGTACATCAATGACATGGGATGAGGATAAAGAATACCGAGGTTTAATTATAAGGGAAATAGAAGGATGTATGGGAAATATTCATGAGAATGGACTAGCCTTGGCTGCAGGAAGGAGAAGAAAGAAGAGGGTATATTTGCAAGGAATTCATGACACGAACAAGAAGTGGCAGAACGCTGGAAGAACTACAACGCATAGGTGGGACACAAATAAGTAGTCAAGGAAAGTTTCGGATAAGTGAGCCAAGAGAATAAAAGGATTGATAGTGGAAGGGGAAAAGTGTAGCATATTAACCCTCAATGATATATTGTAGACGTAGAGTCAAATCGGAAACTCAGAGTAAGAAGAATTTCAGTGATAATAGTTATGGAGGAAGACGACGGATAAAAAGAGCAAAATGTGACCAAACGTTCCGTAAAATGTTTTGATGGATTCCAATGTTTCCATTAACCCGTTGATTCTGGAAATGTTCAGTCATAAAAGGTAGAAGTAGAAAGGCCTTAAAAAAAGGCAGCGAGAATGGATCTGTAATGCATAAGCGCTTCATTCAAATGCAAAACCCTCGATTAGCAGAAAGGAAAATAAGTCAAGATATACGATGAGAGAATTCCGGTATTATAAGAGACTAAAAGAGTCGAAGGGTCATTAGGGTAGGCCGATGACTACTGATACTCGGGAGTTACTAGTGGATAAGAACACCCTTAAAAAGGGGGGAAGGGCAGATCTAGTCCTGAAACGAGGTATGGCATTGTCAAAAGTCCAAGGAAAGAAAGAGGTTAGCTTAAGGAGGCCAAAATTCAGGACGTAGTAGCATACCAAGAATGCATTAAGAGGGAGCAGGAACGAATTAAAGATAAGCATACCACAAAGCAGATATGAAAAGGAATTAAAATGGATCAAGAGAATACTTCATGCGGACGTGAGATATGATATTTCTAGATCAGGGAAATTTGTACTACACCTAAATAGGCAGCGGTGTATCCTAAAGAGTAATAAAGAGACTAAGAAAGCTCTGTAAGCTAACTACAAAGAGAATGATGAAATAGATGATGAGCACAAAGGACACTTTGGGTTACAACAGAAGAAAATATTGATATTAAAGGAAAAATATAAGAATCTTAACAAAGGGAGTAACGATAAGCGGTGTGGCGATCTCTAAAGAGAGGAAGAACGATGTGGGTGCAGATAGAAAGGAAACAGCATCAATAGAAATTAGAAAGTATATCACGGGTCACTAACCATACTGAGCATAAGGGTATGTATTATAGAATTATATGAACCATCATCGTAAGGTTATGCCCCACAGATGGGAATGGACACACCCGAAAGCCAACAAGGAATGAAAGCTAACTAAGTGATCACTAGAATAAGGAAGTCAACGGTAAGTATACCACACCGATATTGGAAAGAAGCTGTGGTAAAGTGAGAATTGCCCTAACCTTATAATTATAAGTTATATTGCAAGATTTGAGTCAAAGGAATTAAAGGGAGAGTTTGACAAAAACTCGAAGATATTGTGAGCTATAGACCAGTTCGAACTATGATTATTGGTTCATCGCAATAAATAATTCTGCTACAAGGAATAATAGAGATGGTGATGGAACATTAGGAATGTACGTATTTAAGAAATTGTATTGAGGATATGGTTATAAACTATCATGGAAAGGAATTAAGACGGAGGGTTGAATAAACGTAACCGTTAAGAGTAAGGATTTGTTAGTAGCAGAGTAACGTTGAACAAGCAATGGGACATTAGTATAAGAAAATCTATGATGAATCGGAAAGCTTGGCTGATGAATTACGAGGGGATAATCTAGCACGTATCTAAGCTCAACAAGTACAAGTAGGGATAGCCAAGATAGCATCGGAGGAGTCAACAAGAGAAAGAATAAAGTGTTATATTCGGGCAAGGGAGTTATCAGTTAATAAAGAAATAAGGAACGAAGATGAAGGACGCTCGCAGGACGGCGAGTAACCGTGGCGTGGCTAGTTAAACCACAGGGAGGAATACAGAATGAAAATGGAATACTAGCTAACTTGTATACATGAGGATTGAAGACTATACGACTTACAAATGAATTTGATAAGGAGCCAAGAAAGAGCAGGACGAAACTGACCAAATTATAGTATAAGTATATGGTAATCGAACAAAAGATTCAACGAGGATATTGAGGATCGGCTCACTACAACATTCGAGGGTGAATGTTTTTAAGGGGGGAAGGATGTGACACCCCATATCTTCGAGGAAGCACTTATCAAATTTGAAACATAACTACGTTGAGTTATGGTTAAGTAAAACCACTTTGGAATATAAGGAGCAAGCATTATTAAGTATATTTAATGAGGAAGGATGTATATAAGGTATACCAGAAGGTTTTATAAGGAAATGAGTGGAAGCAATCGAGTAGTACGACTTTGGAAAAAGGATGGGTAATGTTTTGTATGAAAGTTTTGTCCAATTTGGTGAACGATTATCCTTAGCATATGAAGTGTTTTAAGGTGAAACAAAATCCTAAAATGAAGTTCGTCGACTCTAGTTTCCAACGCAATAAACCGCTCGTCGTTTGGACTTCAGAGTAGAGAATTATGAACGTTACAAGTTTAGCAGACAGAGCAGGAACGCGTGCTACAGTACTGCTACAGTACCGACTTGCTATAGTGAACCCGACCCGAATTTGACCCTTATAAAAAGGGTAAGAACCCCTTTTTTTCACCAGATTTTGCTGGAAATTTCCAGAAATTGTAGAGAGAGAGTGAGGAAAACGAAAAGTGAGCAATTTTAAAGTATTGGAGTAATGGTTTAGGTCCGGGTAACGCATGGTTGTAATTCTAGTATTGTTTTGCGGTGGATTTTAGCATGGATATTGAGGATATTGCTGTCTTAACAAGAACAAAGGTATGGATCTTTCTCTTTTGGTATTATGTAAGGCTTATTTACGGAGATAAAGTCGCTAAACAATCGTATAGTAAGTTTGTTAATTATGGAAGTTGGAAAACAGTGTGTGGGATGTTTTATGGCACATATTGGTGTTGGAAATTATGTTATGGATGTTGGTATTGTTATTGTTGTTGTTGGTTATTGAATTGAGAATTCGGGCTAGGCATATAAACAGGGGAGGTGCTGCCCGATTTTCGGCAGAATATAGAATAGTATAATTTGAAACTTGGTACAAGTGTGAGATGAAGACGCTAACGTTAGTATAAATCCTCTTAAATGTAGACTTGCGAGCTCGGACACATAAGTGTAGCTACTAGGAGGTTGAACAGGTATGTTAAGGCTCGTCCTTTTCTTTCAAAGGCATGATTCCTATGCTATGATTCCATAAGTGTTTTCATAACCTCCTTGATTTCAAAGCTAGAAGTTTATGACTCTTAAAGCTTCTTATGATGTTAAGAACGAGAATGTTTTTAGGAGGATTACGTTGAGGATGATTTTATGCTTAAAGGTCTTAAATATGATTTTAACGATGGTATGAAAATGTTAAGCTATTTCATGATTTTCTCGATTTATTTCATTGTTGTTGATCTCACCTTATAAATTGTTCCTCCAAGGTGGGATAGAGCGATAGTTTTCATTTGAACTCCTATGCATGCCATGAGTATAATATATGCATATGGCTATTTTGTGACATTACAGAGAGCTCTATTATTTAATTTTGATTATGCACTGCACTCATTTTCATTCTTCATGTATATGTAAGGCACAGTTGACAGGGGTGTGTTGTGGCCTTTGTTGTGTATATATATGGCACAGTTGACAGGGGGTGTGCTGTGACCTTTGTTGTGTATATATATGGCATAGTTGACAGGAGGTGTGCTGTGGCCTTTGTTGTGATGTGTATATGTATGGCACAGTTGACAGGGGGTGTGCTGTGACCTTTGTTGTGGTGTATATATATGTGGAACAGTTGATAAGGGGTGTGCTGTGGCCTTTGTTGTGATGTGTATATATATGGCACAGTTGACAGGGGTTGTGCTGTAGCCTTTGTTGTGATGTGTATATATATGGCACAACTGACAGGGGGTGACGCTGTGGCCTTTGTTGTGATATTTCTATGGATATATGTGTTTCTTTGATATAGCTATACTGATGCATTTATTTTGCCCATTCATTGACACGCCTCAAATGTTTTCCATGATTTTATGTATATATTGATTTCATGCCTTAGATGCTCAGTACACTATTCGTACTAACCCTCTTTTTTCGGGGGCTGCGTTTCATGCCCGCAGGTACAGACCCTCAGCTTGGTTACCCTCCGGCTTAGGATTTCTGCCTAGTTGTTTGGAGAGCTCCATTGTCCCGGAGCTTGAGCTGTTTTGGTACAGAGCTTCTTATATAGACTTTGTCATACTCCTAGAGGTCTGTAGACATGTGTGGGTTATGTATATGGTTTGGTCAGCTATACAGATGTAGTTCGTTTTGGATATTCCCGTGTATATTGGCAGCCTTGTCGGCTTGTGTATTTTGTTATGTTTGGTTAACTGTGACTCTTTAGGAGACAGGTTCATTCTGATATATAGCATTATGAGTCTACAACATGTTTTACATATTTCCACAATTTCCTTAGTATCAGTCTGATTATATCTAGCAGGTTCGTATACGAGTGTCCAACTCGGGCACTAATCATGGCCCATCGATTTGGGTTGTGACACAGTCCTAGGCTACATAGGGGCTAGATTTACTTGGTGTAACAATTGGAGACCCAGCAAAAGGATTTGGAAAAGGCTAGACATATTTTTTGTCAATGATCTTTGGGCCCAGAAGTTTAGTTCCAACATTGTGAGACATCTATCTAGGTTAGGGTCTGACCACAGACCAATGCTGCTTAAATGTTTCAATGATAACTCAGTTGGAATTAAATATTTCAAGTTCTTAGATTTTTGGATAGATCAAGACGATTTCAAAACTCTTGTAGCTAAAGAATGGCAAGTTGAGGTAGATGGAAACCCTATGTGGAGACTGCAACAAAAGTTAAAGAATCTTGGGAGAAGATTGTCAAAATGGTCTATAGAAGAGATTGGGGATGTTAATGAGAATGCTGATGAATGGGAAGCTAAAATGGAGTTTTTGGAGGAAATGGACTTAATTGATAACTCTAAGACTAGTAGAGAAGAATTGAATAAAGGTCATGCTGAATATGTGTACTGGCTAAATAAGCAGGAGAGTATTTTAAAACAAAAGTCTCATATCAGATGGTTTGAGGAAGGGGAAAGGAATACTAAGTATTTTCATGCTGTAATCATAGAAAGAAGAAGGAAACTCGAAATCAGTAGAATTATGAACAACAAAGGTAACTGGATCTCTGGGGAAGACAAGATTGCAAACAAGCCTGTTAGATATTTTGAGAAGCTCTTTAATCTCAGAGAATCTAATGTAGATCCACAGATATTGGACTGTATACCAGAGTGCATCACAGATGATAATAATAACTATATGATGAGCTGTTCTGAGGAAGAAGAAATCAAGGATGTTGTTTTCAATATGAGCACAGATAGTGCAGCTGGGCCGGATAGATATTCTAGAATATTCTATTATTGTTGCTGGGACATTATTACAAGGGAGGTGGTAGAATTTGTTCAGTTTTTCTTCATTAAAGGAAAACTTACTAAATTCTTCTCAACACTCTTCTGGTTCTTATCCCTAAAGTAGAATCACCTAGCAACTTCACTGAGTTCAGACCTATTAGCCTCAACAATTTCTCTAGTAAGATTATTACCAAGCTTATCTCCAGAAGACTTAATCCAATGCTATCTCTTATGATCTCTGAAAACCAAAGTGGTTTCTAGAAGGGAAGGCTCATTACAGAAAATATTCAATTGTCTCAAGAAATTGTTCAGAATATCAAGTGCAAGAACAAAGGGGGTAATGTGGTGATCAAGTTAAATATGGCAAAGGCTTATGATAGAATGTCATGGCCTTTCATCAAAGCTGTTCTAAGGAATTTTGGGTTTTCTGAAGAAGCCACAAGCATGATTATGGGAATTGTGGATAATGTTTGGTATTCTATCATTCTCAATGGAAAAAATGCATGGATTATTCACATCATCTCAAGGATTGAAAAGGGAGATCCTCTATCCTTCTCTTTATTTATCATTGGTGCAGAAGTTCTTGCTAGATTACTTAACAGTTTGATTCATAATGAGCATTTTTTTGCCTTTTTCTATGTTAGATACTGGTCCAGTTATTAACCATTTGTCTTATGCAGATGATATTGTAATATTCACAAGTGGAAACACCAAGTCCATCAAGATGATTATGAAACAAATTTAGTGGTACATGAGAAGCTCAGGGCAGAAAATGAATATAAACAAATGCTTCTCTTTATTTAGCTCATGGCACTAGAGCTAGTAGAATCAATAAGATTAGGGAAGCAATTGGATTCTATGACAAACAGTTTCCTTTTGAATATTTGGGATGTCCCAATTATGTTGGAAGTAAAAAGGGGGAATACTTTGAAAAAATGCTTTCGAAAGTCATTAAAAGACTCAATGGTTGGTAGAGTAGTATGCTATCTAATGGGGGTAAGATGGTGTTGATCAAGAGTGTACTTCAATCATTGCCTATCTACACATTGACTGCTCTCAACCCCCCTAAAGGCATTATAAAGCGGACGGAGAAGCATTTTGCAAGATTCTTTTGGGGATCTAGTAATGATAAAAAAAAGATATCATTGGAGCTCTTGGTAAAATTTGTGTTTCCCCAAAGAAGAAGGAGGTATGGGAATAAGGAGTATGTCAGACATTTGTGAAACTCTGAATATGAAGAAATAGTGGAGATTTTGGTGCCAAGACTCTCTATGGGCTAAATTCATCACGACTAAGTATTGTATTAGAGCACAACCTGTGGCCAAAGTTTGGGTATCTGGGAATTCTCAAAAATGGAAAACTCTCACTAAGATTAGAAGCAAAGCTGAAACTCATATGATTTGAAAGATTCAAAATGGCCAGAGTAGTTTTTAGTGGGACAACTGGACTGGATATGGAGCTATTGCTACTTACTGTCCAGAATATGTTCACTCTATCAAGACTAGAGTTAGCCAGTTTATTTTGGACAGAGAATGGGATATCCCAAGTCTGAGAGAAATCTTACCTGATTGGCTACTTCAACATGTTACTACCATCAAGATTGGGTCAAATACAAGACATGACTATCTAGTATGGAATATTCTCTAACAAAGAAGCATGAAATGGAATAAGATTGCATAGATAGAAGGACTTGTTGATTAGCAAGGCTTGGCATAAGAACATCCCATTTAAATTATCTTTTCTTCTTGGAGATTAATTAAAAGTAAGTTACCTTTCACTAATAACACTATTTGCAGGTTTGTCGATATGCATGTGGATTGCTTATGCTGCACAAATGTTCAACCAGAGACTATTCAACATTTTTTCATGGAAAGTGAACCTGCTCAGTTTTATAGAGGCAGTTTGGGCAACCTTTTGGCATCAAGTATCAAGCAAAAGCAGTGAAAGTGTTTCTAAAAGAGTGGTGGCTTACCAGGAGAAAGAATGGAGTACACCAGCTGATAATTCATATTACTCCAATTATCAAATGTTGGGTAATGTGGACAACAACATGTTCATGTAGATATGGAGACCAAAAGAAGTTCTACAAGAGGAGAATGGAGCAGTAGGTTAACTGGTACCTGAGAGCAGTATTGTAACAGGCCTTTCCTAAATTCAAATTGGAGATGCCTTGGCATCAGCTGTGTGCAACAGTGCAAAAGATGACACCCAAAGTAAATGTTACACAAGTAATTTGAAACATGCATGCCTCCTGTTGGAAATCTTAAAATAAACACTCATGGAAGCTACAGAGATCAAGGCAGAGAAGCAGGAATTGGTGGCATAGTTAGGGATGAAAATGGAAGTTTGGTTTTTGCCTTTGCCATCCCAAGTCAAGATACAAGTCATAATATAGTTGAAGCCGTGGCTATTGAATATGCTGCAAATTGGATTAAACAAAATGGTCACAGGAAGTGCTGCATAGAACAGACTCATTGGTGATAGTGGAAATGCTCAAGAGCAGGACCACTAAAAATGTCACCATCAGGGATATGATAGAGGAAATTGTGGAGAATGGAGATCACATGGAGATCACCTTTAAGAACTGTTATAAAGAGGGAAACCAAGTTGCTGACTTCTTAGCTAAATATGCAGCAACTCAGGAAAATTCCTCACTAATCTACCATAGTTAGCAACTGCCAAGAGGGGCTTATGGAGCTTACATTTTCGACAAAAATCAACTTCCTTCTATAAGAATTAGATATGACAAAGCTAATTTTTTTGTGAGCTGAAATGTATAGATCAAAGTGTATAGTGGAGGATGTATAGCTAACAAGTTTAACATTCTCTTTTTTGCTAGATTGCACTGCAATCTATGTCTGTATATCGGGGGTATGGTCTAGCCCTCCCCTTTATTTTCAATAAATGATATGCAGCACCCCAAGACACTTATCCTGGAATTATATATATACATATATACATATATATATATATATATATATATATATATATATATATATATATATATATATATATATATATATATATATATATACATGTATTAGTTATGTGGGATCATAAATTATATATATATATATATATATACATGTATTAGTTATGTGGGATCATAAATTGGTAACCAAACATGATACTTACTAGTTATGATGATTTTATACATAGCAATTAAAATGCTACTACCAACTAAATTCTGAATTCGGGTTGTTGTCCGAGCAGGAGCAGCCTAAGGAAGAAAGAAAAGAAGAAGAGGGGTGTCAACAACGTTGGAACTCCCTTGTAGGATGAGCTCATATTGCTTGAATATGTATTCCTGGCTTTTAAAGTGTCTGCTCTTGTTAAAAATATAATTTAAGTAAATAAAATTATGTGTGCTTTGTTTAGTAGTTTAAGATTTTAAACGAGGTTATCGCACAATTCAACAACTGTTAGTAGTGTTTGGTCTCAAACTGTATTCAATCTTTTATAGGGAAACCTAATCATGAGTAATAACTACAATTCTCTTGTATGTAGTTAATTTGCTTCCAAGAGCTTTTGTTTTCCCGCTTCATGTTTTCCCAAATCCCAAATTTCTTTTTCCACGATCTGAATGAATTGCAAGATTAGCATTAGTAGTAATTTGACAGCATAGAAGCACCTTTCCTTTCTAATTTCGGGATTTTTGCTTTAGCCCTTCTTGGTATCTTCAGCTCCTAGTTGTTCTCTTCTGAAAGAAAAGAATTACGACGTGATTGGATTAGTTTTTAGGTTGGTTTTTGCTTAATTTAGTGTTTGATAAAGTCAAAAAAGCTTTTTTATTTATTTATTATTTATTTATCCCCGTATGGTGGTGTGACCTTTATTTTTATTTATATCAATAAATCGGGAATTATAAAGCGAAGGGGAGCATAAGCTCAACCCTATGTTCCAGTTTACAGCTAATGACTGGTGACAGAAAATAAAGCAATAGATCTCGAAATGTAGCAGCAAAGGAACCCAAGAATGACTAAAAATACAGCAGCACATGACCCAAAATACAGTAGCAGATGGCCAAAACTGCAGCAGCAGATGGCAAAAAATGTAGCAGTAGAAATTACATATGCCGTTAGTAAAAATACTTTTTTTTTTTATTATCAGATCATTCAAAGAATATCTACATTGTAATTTTAAAAATAAGATAGAAATTACATACTACAACAGGTAAATATAACCTAAATGGTATAAAATTTTTCTTACTGTAGCAACCATATAACTTAAACTCGTATCTCATTTCAATTATGTCAGAATTCATGCCCTCAAAAAGTTGTAATATACAAATTTTATATTTTACTACCAACACTTCTCCGGGGTTAACTTCAATAATGAAAACTTTGTAAGGAATTACTCCAAATACTCTCTTTCGGCCTACAAACAATGCAAGTATTTTTATGGATTCATATATTGTCAATATGATGATTTTTGTGTAATGTTGATGTAGTTTAACATGTAATAATTTAGTAATCTAATTATCATTTTTATCAGGTTAATACCCAATGCTAGTTATAGAAATTTATATATTTTAGTTATATCATAATTAAGCTTATTGTGTAACATCTTTAGCGCATAAAATTCAAATTCTATTTTTATTAGTATAGTTACTCAAACTATTATTGTTGGACGTTTGATAGTATGTTTCACATTGTGCTTTAAAATTAAAACAACCATTGTGCAATATTCTCCAAAGGGATTTTCTTTGGGGTACTACGTTGGACCATCGTAGGCTTCATTGAATTTAGTTGGAATACTATTACAACTTCAAAACAACAAGGTGGTTTAGGGATTAGAAAAGCTTCTCATAAGAATCTGGCCCTTCTTACTAGCCTTTCTTGGAGATTAGTAACCCCTCATCTATGTGGGCCAGCTGCCTTATTAGTAAATATAGTCATAGAGTTACATCTGCTGATTGGTCCTTCATTTGGAAGAATATTCTTTAAGGTTGGGAATATTGTTTGAACTTCGAAGGGTATGTTGGGAATGGGCAGACCATCGACTTTTGACATCATAATTAGATTGGTAATAATATTAGTCTTCGATCTTTAATCCATGGGCCTCTCCATTCCTCTGATCATTTCCATACTAATCTTGCACACTGTCGAACTCTGCAGGGTTGGAAGTGGGATCAAATCTCTTTTTCCCTTCCAAATGATACTAAGGATCGGTTACTTAGTATTAATATACCTGTTACAAATTCCACTAGGGATATTCCTAGTTGGGGTCTTAATTCTAATGGGATTTTCTCAACCTCTTCAGTCTATCAAATCATTTGTCCCCCTAACGATTGTGATCTGGAAACGTCCCACCTTAAACAAAATAATTTTTTTCATATGACAATGTCTCCATGATCGTGTTCCCACAAAGGTTTTTCTTCGACGACTCAATATAGTAGATGATGATATATGTCCTTGCTGTAATATGGATATTGTGGTCGTCATATTTTTATAGACTGTTTCATTGCTAAAAAGTGTTGGATGGACTTTGGCTTTAACCTGGATCTTATTTTGCCCACCAATCGCATGCATTGGCTATTAATTATTAGAGTTTGCTACCCAAGTACCAAACAACTTACTTAGTTGGAATATCCTATATCATTTTGTTCTTTGGCATTTATGGAAGAATAGGAATCACAACATTTTCAATCACACAAACAACCAAATTCGCAGCCAAGAAATTACTAATACAACAACAACAACAACAACCCAGTGAAATCCCACATCGTAGGGTCTGGGGAGGGTAGAGTGTACGCAGACCTGACTCCTACCAAGGTAGGACGGCTGTTTCCGAAAGAAATTACTAATAGGGCTCTTGAATTTGCCTATACCTCTAACACCATCCTTACTGAAAGAATTATGCAAAATGTTTATGTCAAATGGTTTCCTCCGGACATGGGCGTCACTAAATCAAACGTTGATGGTGCCTTCTGTGGCGCTACTCAAAGTAATGGGATAGGAGGAGTTCTACGTGACTCGAATGGGAAATGGATATTGGGTTTTATGGCAAAAACTAGTGGTATGAACCGCACTGAGATTGAAATCAAAGAAATGCTTCTTGGCTTCAAACAACAGATGCCCATCACTTTACCCCATTAGAAGTGGAAACCGACTCCACCGAGGTCCTTCAACTGCTTCAAACTCCTTCCTCCCCTTTTAACAATTTAATTTTGCAATGCAGGTTTTGGTTGAAGAAATTGGGAAATTCAGTGGTCTGCCACAGCTTTAGAGAAGGAAATCAAGTGCCAGATATGTTGGCAGACCATGGAATACAAGCAGCAGTTGCCGAGGATACTCCTATGTTTTTGCAAAGTCTGTCGTCCCCAGTAATGCCAGTGTTAATGTTATAGCCCGTATTTCGTACGTTCGGATAATCCGGGACAATTGCGGGAAGTTAAAGGCAGGATCATTTCCAAAATTATTTTAGTAAACAAGTTGTTGGAGAATATTATTTATGAATATTACTAATGTGGAAATGTTGAGAAAGGCCAAGGGTAAAAAGGGAAAATTCACAAAGTGGCTCATGGTAATTTTGTGGAAAGCCGAGGGCAAATTTGGAATTGGGAAAGAAAAATAAATGAATAAGTTTCATGAAACAAAATTCTCTAGAAAATTCAAGAGAGAGGCCATGTGACATGCATGTGGTGTGTGGGCCATATCCCACTTGGGTGAAATATGCATATATATATATATATATATATATATATATATATATATATAGGATATATTAGTCATAAATTCCATAAAAACTCTAGAAAAATTTAGAGAAAGAAAGACAAGAAGAAGGAGAAAACTTGAAGGGTCATTCGGCCAAGACCTTGTCAAATTAGGTCTTTGAAATCTTGTTCCAAAAATTATTTTCTTCACGTATTCCTACTAATTCAAGGGTCCTCTACAACGTGGTATAGTTGTTTGGGGCGGTAAGTCATCCGTTTCATCGTTTCCGCACCTTGGTCAAGTGAAGAAGTTGAAGGAAAAATGTAAGGTTTAATACTTTCTCATATGTTATGGATGGTCTATGCATGTTGTTGAGTGTTGTAGTATGTGGAAATGGGCGAAATTCATGAAAATAGGTAGTGTGTGTGTGTGGCCGAATGAGATGGTTGGTGTAGAAAAGATGAATTGTTTTTATTTAGTAACGTGATTGTTGTTGTTGTGAATTCCATAATAAAAGTGAGGATTTGATGGCTTGAAATGAAGTTGTAATTGTTGTGATATTGTTATGGAAGCTAATGTGACACTAGCATGAATTCTCATGTTTTTATGGATAAAGTGGTTAACGTAGATTGTTGATGGAGTTCATGAATTTGGAAGAAAAACAAATGTGTGTTGTTGTCTTGGGTGGTGTTGTGAGATTTCGGGTGGTGTTGTGTAACTATGATGAACTAATTTTACTTAGTATTCTAATTGTTGTTGTAATAGATTTTATGATGTTAAATGAAGATTTAGTGGTTTAAAGCGAAATGGAAATCGTTTGTGATTATTGGAGGAGTTGGTGTAATAATAGTATGGTTCTTATATTTGTATGGATGAAATTGTAGTGTGTGGATTGTGAATGTAACTCATGGATTTAGAGGTAAAGGATGTGGTTGGAAGATTGTAAGGTTGGGGTTGTTGAATTGAATTGAATATAAACGAAATGCCGTTGGATTGCATGACAAAGGTTGTTCATGTTAGAATGCACATTGTATTGATTGTTGAAGTCGGGAATATGATTGTTGGTATTGTTGTTGATAGTTTGGGCCGAGTTAGAATCTCGGGGATGGTGTATTTACAGGGGAGATGCTGCCGAAATTTCGGTAGACTATAAGTGGATTCATTTGAAAAATTAAGACAAGTATATGTCGATGAATCTAATGATTATGTCAATTTTCTTGAATGTAGATCAACAAGTTGAACAAATAAGCGTAGCTAGTTGGTCGTGGAACAGGCATGTAAGGCTTACCCTTTCTTTCTTTTGGCATGTCCTAGAGCCAAATAAGGTATGATATGGTATACATCTTGAGGCTACTCTATTCTGTGATTTCGAGTTGGTTCATGATTCGTGCTCACCCTTTTTGATATGTCTCTATGATTTCTGGAGTTCTAATTAATATGTTCCTGAGTCTGCCTGTGATTCTGATTCACTACTAATATAAGTCTGTCTGATATAATCGAGATGTTATACGATTGAGTAATGACATAAGTATTCTGATACAAGTATTCGGATACAAGAATTCTGATATAAGTATTCTGATATACGTATTCTGATACAAGTATTCTGATACAAGTATTTTGATATAAGTATTCTGATATACGTATTCTGATATAAGTATTCTGACATAAGTATTCTGATATAAGTATTTTGGTATAAGTATTCTGTTATGAGTAATCTGCCACGAATATTCTGATGGCACATTCAATTATTCCATCGAGTCTTGATTTATGTGCATTTAGTTTCTCACTACTCTGCTCGTGCATATGTTATGATTTCCTTCGCCGAGTCCCGGGCCGGTATGTATTGTGCGGATGGTTCGCCGGGTTCTCCGTTGAGGGCCGGGTGCCATATATGTATTCTGAAGTTAGATGTGTTTTGGTGTTATGATGTGTTATGGTTCGCCGAACCACATATGATATGTTATTACGATTTGTGACGGAGATTACGGAGTAAAACTTCTGAAGTTGGATGTGAGTGGCGCCGAAGGCAGGGCGGCGTCACGTTTTTCCCTGGGTCCCGCAAGGGACTGGATATCGTTCTTGGCATGCATGGTCTGTGTTTCCAGTAAGTTGTTTTTATTAATTTGGATATTGCACTTACTACTGTACTAATCTTTTGTACTATTTGTTTCGCTTGTGAATCTGTTTATTTTATCCCATGCTTTACATACTCAGAACATATTCCGTACTGACCACCTCTTCTTCGGGGGCTGCATTTCATGCCACACAGGTACACTCAGATGAGCAGAAGACTTTGCTAGGAGGTGTGTCAGCGGGATTGGCGAGCTCCACTTTCTTCCGGAGTGTCGCCGAGTCAGAGCGTATATAAGTTGTGATTTCTGATTTGTGGTAGAGACTTTGCAGGCAGAGTCGTGGGTACAGAACATCAGTTTGTAAGCGGCTTCATCAGCCGATGTGATATTTTGTGATATGTTACAGATTCCGTATGTCTACAGATTTTGTTTGATGTGTGAACAATAGAAAGAAAGTTTCTGAAAGTCTTACTATATGTTTCATTTGTTTTGATTTGAAAATCTGAAACGAGTATGTATGTAATCAGAGTCTGAGGGTTCGCTCAGCTCCGAATATGGGGTCGGGTGCCCATCACACCCTAATAAGGTTAGGGTGTGACAGTTAAGTAGTGACATGTCAGGTCAAGGTGTCGTTAGGAAAGTGTCGACTAGTACGTGTCATAAGCTAGCCATGTTAGGTAATCTTTTGTAATCTAATCGGATGTAAGTTTGAACTCATATATAAATAAAGTCCAGTTAATAAAAAAAATATAGATTGAAACTTAACTACAGGGGGTGGTCTATATTTGTAACCAATTTGAATTAGTCGAGTCAATAAGTTTCGAATACTAAATGATTAACCGAAAGAAAAGACCGAAAATTGTCTAGATCAAAAGATGCAAAACAACATTCGTAAATCGAATTTGACTGTACAAATTTGGAAGGAAAAAATAGTAAGATAATAAGGGGTCGTTTGATAGTAAAGAGACACCTTATTCATGCATTAATTTCTGCATGACTTATACCATGTTTGGTAGCTACTAAAGAGACACCTTATCCATGGATTAATTTTTGAATAACTTATACCATGTTTGGTAGCTCGTTAGTAAGTAAGTTATTCATGTATAAAATTAATACGACGTTTGGTTTGTAATTTAGAAACCTACATAACTAATACATGTATAAGTTATGAAGGAATCTATGTGTGTATTATTTTATGTGGAGTAGAAGATGGAATAACTAATACATGAATAAGAAGTTGAAATGAACATATATTACCTTTATTACTCCTCAATTAGATATCATATTATATTTATTAATTTTTGATATAACAAATCAACATCCAAAGAAATAATTAATGCATAACTAATGCATGCATAACTAATGCCTATATAACTAATACCTACATAACTATTACTCACATTACTAATACTTGCATAGGGGAAATTTCGATTACAATCTAGCATAAGAAATTACATACACTTAGTCATGTTTTTAATTTTCATTCGCATAGCTAATTTTTCAAGGTATACAACATTATACATCAATGTATAACTTCATACACCTACTGTAGACAATGTATCAGCCTTGCATAAAAGTGTATAATAGTGTATAGGAGATGTTTATACACACTTTTACACTGTTATACAAAATTGTCCAAAGTTATACAAAAAATTGATTTTGATCCTCTACGAACTACAACTAATGTTCCCCTCCTCCACCACCATACTGACCACCACAATGGGCATCACCTGCTGCCCCGCAGCCAACTCCCCACTGCCGGAACATCCTACTCCCCCATCGCCAACTCCCCACCACCGAAGCATGTCGTCACCGCCCTTTAATCTGGGTGTTTTCCTACTCTAACATCTCCCTCCTCCTCATCGTACCCAATTACGGTCAGTTCCTTCGCCTCCATCGCTCATCTACTACCGATCCAACTTTGTGGCTAACTTGGGTAATAAATTAAAATTGGGTTAAAATGAGTAATTATTTTGACTTAATTTTCATTGAGTGTAAAAATCCCTAACTAATACATACATTACTAATACCTGCATAAACCCACAATATTAATACCTGCATAACTAATACATACATTACTTATATGTAACGACCCTCCCGGTCGTTATGGAAAATCTAAGATCGCCCTACTAAATAGAACCTTTCCAAGGGTAGAATGAGCTAATAGAAACTCAAAGGTAGAAGTCTAAGAACTGGAAAACTGGTTTGTTTATGGTTATTGTTTGGTAGTGTTGAGTCCGTTTGGGGGGTAACGTAGGAAATTAGACCTCCTTGGGGATTCCGAGGCCACGGGTGAGTCCGTATGGTGTTTTTACATTAATGTGCATGTTGTGTTTGTGTTTGTGAGGCCTCAGATGAAGTGTTGGGTGGTAGAGTGAAAACCTGTGAAAATTAGCGAGCTTACTAGCTCTGTGGTACTGCTGCGGCGGGGGATGTACCACTGTGGTAGGGCCGCCGTAGCAGCGGGTCTCTCGTCGCCGCGGTCAATCGGGTTTTGGGTGTGTCTGCTATGGCGGGCACTAGACTGCTGTAGCGATGTCGCTATAGTGGAACCATGCCGACGACAGCGGAGGAGAGTTTTGAGCCCCAGTGACGATTTGACCGCCGCAGTGGTCGACAGGGACAAAATCCCCATTTTTAAACACTTAGTTCCGAATTCTTTATTCATAAAACTCCAAAATAGTTTCCAAGGAGCACCTAGGGAGAAATTCTACACTAGGGCAAGAATATTCTTGAGAGTTAAGTCTCAACCATTCCTTCCTTCATTACGCGCTTATCTCTAAGACTATCATCTTTCTAATGGGTCTACAATGGTGAATTGAGAATAGTAACCCTAGAACTTAATAGACTTTCAATAGTTGGTGGGTTATGATTGTTGTTGTGGGATTATCATCTAAAGGCTTTGGCTACCACTTTCTAATCACGAATTGAACCATTAGAGACGTGAACTAAGTGAATTGAGACTTAAGGTTTCATCAAAATGGTAGCTTGACCATAGAAACTGCTTGTAAGAGATAACTTGGTTGAATAATCTTATAAATTGATATTTGTGGTTGTTAAGGACAATGTTAGAATGATTTACACCTAGTAATCATTCACCCATTAGAAAGGGGTAAGGTGGAAAGGTTTGCATTGTATTGATATTGTTGACAAGAGTTACTTATTTAGCATCTTAATTGCTAGACTATGAGCGTTCTGAGGCTTTACGGAAGGGAAAGGCTATAGCGGAGTGCTTCACATTGTTCCAGCTCTGCAGTTGAGGTAGGTTACGGTCTACTTGGGTTAGACTTTAATTAGTTGATTGTATGCATTATGAAATTGATAGGAGAAAGCATGTCTAGTCTTCAGGCATAATATGTGTGGTTGAATTCCTATATGTTATTGATTGGGTGATTATGTGGTCTTAGTGCCATTATTCGCCGTGTTGTAACCTACCGTTTGATGATAATTATGGGGAGAAGTTAATATGATCTTCTTAATGAAATTGAGATATAGATTGTTAATCGATTATTAAAAGTGATGTGACAAGAAATACATTTATGGAAAGGCTCATTTGACCGGGGGTGAGGAAGAGACATAGACATGAAAAGGCACATTTGATTGGGGGTGAGAATGTGACCTAGATTATAAGATCGTGGTTCGAGGTTCGTTCCAGAACGAGTGGTACATGGACACCATGGGTCCCCTGCCGGTCATGACTATTGGGAAATGCCACCAATTAGCATATGTGTACACGCGTGATCGGTGACTTGATATGTTGTCGGGAGACTTATTTCCGTTGTTTGCTTCCGTTGACTTGATTTTTGATATCATTGGGTGACTTGATTGTTATTATCATTGGTTGACTTGTTGTTGGGATATTTGATTATGTGTTGTTAACTGGTCTGTCTATTTTATTGATTTTGTGATTCATGCATGATACTAATCTTAGTCGGCCTATGATATCTACCGGTACATAGTGTTTGTACCGATACTATCTTGCTGCATTCTTTTGAGTGCAGATTATGACCCAGAGACTGCTACCCGACCTCATATTTAGCATTGAGGCCATTTGCTGACAGATTGAGGGTGAGCTTTTATCCATGCCAGGCCGCCCGAAGATCTTCTTTTATAATATCTATTTTCATTCCAGACATTAATGATTATTTATTTCAGAAAGTATACATTCCTTAAACATGTTTTGGATTGGAGTCCTTGTACGGTGACTTTTGGATTTTGGGGTTGTAATAGCTAGGACTTCCGCATTTACGTTAATATTTTATGGCATGACTATTTATTGATTTATCTTTTGTTTAAATTTTATGAATTGGTTAAATAAAAATGGACTTGAATAAGTATATGGTTAAGTGTACAAGGACATGTCCAGTAGAGTCTTGCGGATCGGTACGGAGACGTCTGTACTTATCTTCGAGAGGCTACCGGACACTAGGAAAATTCCATTTTCTTTCTTTCTTCATGGTACTTGATTCCAATTGGTATCTGGATGATTCCATTTGGTATCTGAATATCCTTCATTCTCGCACAGATGGCGAGAACACGTGCGGCAGCAGCCAGAGGTAGAGGTTGAGATAGAGGAGCAGGTAGAGGGGCAGCACCGGTTGAAGGCGGAGTCCCAGTAGTTGATCTCGTGCCTCCAGTGGCTCCTAATGAGGCTGCAGGAGATGCTGCCGCACCAGCTCAGCCAGCGGCAGTGCCAGCTCCACCAAGGGCTACAGCTGCTCCCGGTATACCAGATGCGATCACTCAGGTGTTGAACCGGTTACATGGGTTGGCACAGACCGGAGCGATACCGGTCATTCCAGCAGGTAGGGGTGCAGGGATAGCATCCCCAGGTCCGGACAGAGTTCAGGCTTCGGGAGTTCAGCATGCCGCAATCGTGGTTACTCGTTTGCATGAAGTTTCGAGTTTCGAGGCATTTTCGAGGCCAGTTGCAGGGCTGGTGATGACCGGTGAGGAGCATGATTTATTTTAGAGGTTCACTAAAATGAAGCCTCCGGTTTTCTGTGGCACTGAGTCAGAGGATGCGTACGAGTTCATTATAGATTATCATGAGAGACTCCATAAAATGGGGGCGGTGGACAAGTATGGTGTGAGTTGGTGACCTTTCAATTCTTGGGTGATGCCAAGTTGTGGTGGAGGGCATACGTGGAGTGCAGGCCAGCTGGGTCACCTTCGTTGACTTGGGTTCAGTTCTATTTGTTGTTTCTAGATAAATATGTTCTGCGTACTCTGAGGGACAGGAAGAAGGATGAGTTTGCTAATATTGATCAAGGGAACTCGTCTGTTGCTGTTTATAAGTCTTGTTTCCATTTCTTATCCCGCGATATGCTCTTCAATTGCTGCCTACTGAGGAGGAGAGGATCAGGCGTTTCGTGAAGGAATTTAACACTAGACTTCAGCTATCAGCTCTTCATCTTGTATCTACTAGGGATTCATACTAGGAGGTAGTGGAGCATGTCCGTGTTATAGAGGGGATTAGATAGGAGAGTCATACAAAGCAGGTAGAGAAGAAAGCCCGAAGGTGTGGGAATTTCAGCAACTCCTTCTCTAGGGGTCAGAGTTCTCAGGTGTATTCAGGGCGTTCGGTTCAGTCCGCCATGCAGGTGTTTGCTGAGGGCCCATCAGGGGCCAATTATCAGTCTCCGGGTTAGTATGGGGGTTATAGCATTTCATCAGCCTCTGTTAAGCAACCTATGCTGGACCGTTCTTGTTACGAGTGTGGTGAGCCAAGGCATATCAGGAGGTTTTTCCCCAAACTCAGATAGGGTGGTTAGGGGACTCAGTACCAGGTTCCCGAGCTCCATTCGCATCAGATAAGGGAGGCAATGGCCGTGCACTGACAGGGCGGGGTGGCCACACCTCGGGTAGGGGTGGTGCTCAGCCTAACTGAGGCGGTCCTCAGGCAAGCAGAGGTGGATAGTAGCCCGGTAGGGGCGGGGCTCAGACTTGATTGGGTAATCACAATGGTTCATAGGCTACTGGAGGGCGCAGTCACTTGTACGCCTTCCCAAGCAGACCCGAGGCTGACGGCTCTAATGCCGTCATCACAGGTACTATCTCAGTTTATGATCAGATGGGTTCTGTTTTATTTGATCTAGGTTCTACCTTTTTATATGTGTCTTCATATTTTGCTGTGGGTTTGGATATGATTTGTGATACTCTTGATGCCTCTATCCATGTATCTACTCCAGTCAGGGATTCTGTGGTGGTTGATAGAGTCTACCCTTCTTGTGCGATTACATTGATGGGATATAGTACTTGGGCGGATTTAATGATCCAAGACATGGTAGATTTTGATGACATCTTGGGCATGAGTTGGTTGTCCCCGCATTATGCAATTCTAGACTGTCACTCTAAAACAATTACCTTAGCTATGCCCGGGGCACCTCGACTTGAGTGGAAAGGTAGCCTTAGTCCCCTCCCTAAGAAAGTCATATCTTTCACTCGTGCTAAGAAGTTAGTGGAGAAGGGTTGTTTAGCTTATTTGGCACATATCCGCGATACTAACACATATACTTTATCTATTGATTCAGTTCTAGTGGTACGCGAGTTTAAGGACGTGTTCCCCTCGGACTTGCAAGGTATGCCACCTGACCGTGACATTGACTTCCGGATATATTTAGACCTAGGGACTTGTCCTATCTCTATTCCACCTTATAGAATGGCGCCAGTAAAACTAAGGGAATTGAAAGAGCAGTTACAAGATCTCTTGAGTAAGGGGTTTATTCGCCTGAGTGCCTCTCCTTGGGGTGCTCCCGTGTTATTTGTTAAAAAGAAGGACGAGTCTATGCGCATCTGTATTGATTATCGTCAGCTAAATAAGGTCACTATCTGAAACAAGTATCACATCCCTTGTATTGATGATTTGTTTGATCAGCTGCATGGAGATTCCGTGTTCTCTAAAATTGACTTAAGGTCGGGGTATCACCAGTTAAAGAATCGAGTAGAAGATGTTCCTAAGACAGCCTTTAGGACCAGGTATGGGCACTATGATTTCTTGGTTATGTCTTTTGGGCTTACAAATGTCCCAGCTGCATTCATGTATTTGGTTAACAGTGTGTTTAAGCCCTATTTCGATTCATTCGTGATAGTGTTCATTAATGATATCCTGGTGTATTCTAGAAGTAAAGAGGAGCATGAGAAATACTTGAGGATTTCTCTTAGGGTATTGCGGGAGAAGAAGTTGTATGCTAAGTTATCCAAGTGTGAATTTGGGCTGTCTTCTGTGTCCTTCTTGGGGCATGTAATTTCAAAGGAGGGTATTATGGTGGATCCGCAAAAAATTCAGGCAGTCAGGGAATGGGCTAGGCCCACATCAGTGATCGAAATCTTTAGTTTCGTGAGTCTGGCTAGCTACATTTCCGCACTCATTTCAGATCATAGAGGTCGACTAAAGGAGTAGGTCAAATTCGTTCAGCTTGAGGGAGGAACCCTATACAAGGGGTATTATTGCCGATTTGTGAAAAGGTTTGCCTCTATTTCTTCTCATTTGGCCCGTTTGACTCAGAAAGAGGCACCGTTTTAGTTGTCCGATGAGTGTGAAGAGAGCTTTAAAAGCTCAAGACATTATTGACGATAGCTCCTATTCTAGCATTGCCTGTGAAGGGTAAGCATTTTATTATTTATTGTAATGCTTCACGCTCTGGTTTGGGTGCTGTTTTGATACAGGAAAAGAAGGTGATTGCCTACACTTCTAGATAGTTGAAAGTGCATGAGAAGAACTATCCTACTCATGACTTAGAATTGGCAACGGTGGTGTTCGCGCAGAAAATCTGGAGGCACTACTTGTATGGTGTCCATTGTGAGGTGTACACTGATCATCGTAGCTTGCAGCATGTGTTCACTCAGAGGGATCTAAACTCTAGGCAGGGGAGATGTGTCACCCCCCGAACCTAGGCCTGGATGTAACAAGGCACCCGGTGCTTGACTGCATGTTACCGAGCGAATCATCTGGCTGGCTGAATAAACATGTGATACCAAAACATGACTGAATTATAAAATAAAACTAACACATGCTGATTAACTGGAAGTCTGACTAAAATATCATAATGCAGAAATATTTAGACAATCTGAAAATGTCGGAAAGTAGCCAACCTGGCTAAACCAAAACAACTGAACAACTGAGTATACTGCCAACAAGGCTAACATAACAAATATCTGACTGTCTGGACTATGTCTATGAAGCCTCTAAGAATACTGAATAATATAACCGTCTAAAAACTGAAATAACTAGATAGCTGACAACGCCCTGAAAGAATCTGGGGCTCACCAATAGCTGATACGTGCACTCCTAAACAGCTGAGTCGTCAACCTGTATATCATTACCTACATCGCGAGATGCAGGCCCCCAAGCAATAAAAAGGGACATCAGCATATTTGAATTATACTGGTATGTAAAGCAACTGAAGCAATAAAGTACTGAAACTGAGATTGATAACTGATAACTGTAACCTGTGATAGCAAAGGATGTAGAGATATGAATACTCCCTGCTTTGTATCTGAATTATCTGTGTTTGTATATATGGGGCCTTGGCCCAATAATAAATGCACGCATAGCCTCGGTCTAGTAGTGTGTCAGTCAATGTCCTCGGCAAAGCATACATATACATACGACTGTGCCCTTGGGAAAAATCACATATGCTCCATTATGGTTGGTTAATAAAGACTGAGACCATAACAACAATGAACAATACTGAACTGAAATAGACATGCTGGACTGAACTGAAAACATTGACTATTCCTGACCATACTGAATTTTTAGACTAAGACTCATGTGGTAACAATACATAAGCCTATAAAGATTACGTGCTGTGTTCATGATGTTCAAGTTGACAACCATGAATGAATTCTGTAACTGCAACCCTAGGAGATAACAGTTCTACAACATATCATGAAACTAGGGCTAAACTGTATTCTGAGTCAAAATACTGACAAGTATGAAGAATGAGGCGTAGAGAGAATCATGAACATTTCCTAATGTAGATAGTTAGCCTCACATACCTTAATTCCAGCCTTTGAGCGTAATACAACGTTTTTCAACCCTTTCAACTTTAATCTATATCAATACAAGTCAAAGGGATTCTATATTAGCAATAATATCCATGCTTTGGTCATCTAAGCATTTTATCAAACACTTGGTGGACATAAAGCTCCACAATCTCCGTCAATGGTGTTTCTTCACCCAATTCCCATTCTATTACTTTTAGGTGATTCTACAATCTCTATTTGATGAAATTAAAGTCATTCTTCATCACCCATATGGCTACAACAATCCTAAGTTAATAATGCAAAACCCTAGCATAGTTCATATGATACTCTCTATCAAACCCGTTTACGATTCTCCCAAGAACTCATCAATTCTCAACTATAAGTGATTGGAGAGTAGAAGTATCACCTTTTTGAAGTTCAATCCTCTTGAGTTCAGATTCTAGGGTTCTTTTGTCCAAGAAGAAGTATCAATCGATAATCTATGGAATAGATTGAGATTCTAGCGTTAATCTTTGTTAGATTGATGTAATAATAAATGGGGTTTGAGTAGAAACTCACCTTGGATGATTTGTGGAATCCCTAGAGTTTTTTCTCTCCAAAAAGACGGTTTATAATGAAGTGGGAAAAGTTTTCTGGAGTTAGGTACATATAAAATTCGAAAAAGACGTTTCATGCATAATTTGGCCTGGTGCGTCGCCCCGAGCATCGCCCAGGGCGGCGCACTAGGCATATATTATAGGACCTACTGAAAATTACATGTTTATGCGATTTTGACTTGGCGCGGCTCCTGGGGCGTCGCCCAGGGTGGCGCCCTAGGCCATTCTGACATCATTCTATAAAATGGCCATAATTCCTAGCATAAAACTCTGTTTTGGCTCCACAATATACCGTTGGAAAGATATTTCAAAGGGCTACAACTTTTATGTTTTAAGTTTTCTCAATTTCCTAACGTATTTTCAGAAAATTGGGATGGAAGGAAGACATATCGAAAACTTAGCCGATTCTATTGAATCTGAGCACCCCTCTATGAGCCATTTTGAGACAATCAGATCTCCTAGATCCGGACTCCGATTGGCCTGATCCTTATATGCCTAGAAAGGTATTTCTATGTACTACAACTTTCATTAGGAACATTTTCCAAATTCCCAATGAATCAAGGTGTTATGGTTACCCAAAGTAGGCCCCTTAGCCACTTTCGCAAAATGTTCAAACCTTCAAATTTCCTCTGAAACTCTAACGATACGAGTCTAACCTTTATTTTAAGATACGGGGTGTTAAAATATCTCCCCTTGGGATCACTCATCCTCAAATGATGGGTTCTAGTTAACTAGGCCGACGGAAACACATGTTCACTACTGTAATGAACACCTGAATGCTAATAAACTGAAAGGGATTGCTAAACTGAATAGCTTACTAAACTAAATAGCTATTGAACTGGCTGAATGAGACTGACTGAGTGACTACTAAGCTAACTGAATACTGGAAACATGGAACTATAAAGTGAAATCTAAATGGGAAGATAAATTACCTTCGACATTTTCTGCTCACTCTTCAAAGAGATAGGGATATCCGGACTTCATGTCTTTTTCGGCTTCCCATGTAGCCTCTTCAACTTTTTGACTTCTCCAGAAAACTTTTACTAAGGCTACCTCTTTAGTTCTCAACTTGCGAACCTGGCGATCAAGGATTTTCACTGGGACTTCTTCATAAGTCAAACTAACATTGACTGTTAAGCTATCAGTCGGGACAACCAATGACGGGTCTCCCACACACTTTCTCAGCATGGACACATGAAACACTAGATGCACAGTAATCAAGTCTTGTGGCAACTCAAGCTCATATACTAATTGACCAACCTTTCGCTGGATTCTGTATGGTCCAATATAGCGGGACTATGCTCCCCCTTCTTACCAAACCCCGTAACTCCCTTCATAGGCAAAACTTTAAGAAACACCCAATCATCAACTTGAAACTTTAGGTCCCTCCGCCTCACATCTGTGTAAGACTTCTGGCGACTCTGAGCCGTTCTCAATCTTTCTTGAATTAACTTGCCTTTCTCTTCTCCATATCCTGATAGACCAAGTCTGGTCCTAACAACTCTGCTCCACCAACTTCGAACCAACCAATCGGTGATCTACATCTGCGCCATACAAAGCTTCGTACGGTGCCATCCCAATACTAGCTTGGTAACTATTATTGTAAGTAGACTCAATAAGAGGCAGATGGTCATCCCAATTACCATTGAAATCAAGGACACATGGTTACTGAACTGAATGAATACATGATTACTGAACTTCTGAGATACTTAACTGAATGTCTACTGAACTAACTGAATACTAAGCTGACTGAATACTGGATTAACTGAATACTGGACTGGCATGACTATTATAACATGAGATCTGAATAGCGTATCTGTCTGATCATCGGTCTGCGGATGAAAAGTTGTGCTGAGGTTAACCCTAGTACCCAATCCTTTCTGAAATGATCTCTATAAGTTTGCTGTAAACTGGGCACCACGATCTGAAATGATGGACGCTAGGTCCCATGAAGTCGAACGATTTCTCAAATAACAAGTTAGCATAGTCTGGTGCTGAATCTGTCGTCTTAACAGGTAAGAAGTGTGCCAACTTCGTAAGTCTGTCCATAATCACCCAAATCGGGCTGTTCCTCCTAACTGAATAAGGTAGACCTGTTATAAAGTCCATAGTTATCATCTCCCATTTCAAAACAGGAATATCTATATTCTGAGCCAAGCCGCCAAGCCTATGGTGTCTGGCTTTCACTTGCAGACAATTTGGGACACTTAGCCACAAACCTTGCCATATTCTTTTTCATATTGTTCCACCAATAAATATCCTTAAGATCATGATACATCTTCGTGGAATCTGGGTGAATGAAATACCTGAAATTGTGAGCTTCTGACATAATCCGCTCTCTGAGCCCATCTACATCTGGAACGCATAATCTACCTCGGTACCATCTCCCCCTTGTTCAAATCTAACACT
This sequence comes from Lycium barbarum, assembly GCF_019175385.1. Lineage (NCBI taxonomy): Eukaryota > Viridiplantae > Streptophyta > Magnoliopsida > Solanales > Solanaceae > Lycium > Lycium barbarum. Next base: position 39,131,618 of record NC_083337.1, read on the forward strand.
TTATGTTTGTGAATCCGCTCTTTTATCTGCAACAAGTAGGAATCACCAAACTGCTTCTCTCTAACTTCAATGACTAAGGAGGAATAAGCCATGTTCTGGGCAATAACTCCACCCACTTCGGAGTCCGAAAGTCGAATTACTAGCTTGGATAAGCGGTGAACTTCTTTCACCATAGTTCTCTTGTCTTCTTTAATTATGAGCTGTAATTTCCCTGCTTGATTTCTTTCTGAGATACTTCCTAAAATACTCATAGTACTGTTGTGCTCTAAGTCTTTGACTAGCACCCTAAAGATTAGAGTCTCATGCAATGACACTACCTTTGTGACACATAACTGGGCATGATCTTATAGCTTTTCCGTGATCGCCTAATCGATAATAATTTAACTTGACATAATTCGATCGATGATCATTCTACTCACTTCGAGTTTCTTCTAAATTGAGGCATATTCCTTATGGAGACTATCTCATTATGCCAACCTAACTGAACCGAGGTTCTTCATATCTCATGCTAACCCTTCGGGTCTTCAATTATCTCACTGGACTTACTGGCGATTTATGCGTCTCCCTTTTAGACCAAGGCTAACGTCTTATACTTACAAATTCTTCTCTTTTGTTGGGATCCAATTAACTTTCCTTATCTTCTGTAATTCCTTTTTTTTCTGACTCATTTCTGAGCAATTTCTTACTGGGAAAAACCAAATTACTTACATGAACGGGTTGCTACTGTATTCATAACTGGCATACTCTATCTTAATGACTTAACTCTGCTCACACTGTAAATCTTAGGGAAACCCCTTTTTGACAACTCTTCTGTAGTTTGCTCTCTTACGACTTAGTTGATTTCTTCTTCCACTAATCACTCTACTCCGAATTTAACTTAAGCCCTTGGTTTCTAACACACATTCGGATGTGTCCGAACTGTCACCCACTTAAGGCGTTCATCTGACTAAGGAATTCAAATCATACTTCTACTAGTTCTGTTGAAATTACTAATGCATTGTATCTACTCAAAACTAACTATTTTTCTGTTAATCACCCACTAGCTTAATATTTTCTTATTCTGCTTTGAATAACCTAAGTTATGTCTAACTCTCCCTCATCATCTGACGCTATTCTATAGTCGTATACTATCTTTTATGAACTGTGGATCACACTTACGAAACTTTCATCTATCTTATATGAAAGATTGGAACATCTAAACCCAAACTTTCTATACACTTCAAAATCATATCAGACTATACACATCTGGGATAAACACTTACTCACATAGCTTAAGAGAGAACTGTAACATCTTCTTATCTCATAATAATAATTACTTCTTATAGTAACTTACAACCGTCATACTCTCTAACTCTGATCTGACTAAACTTAAACAAACTAAAATCATTCCTAAAAATTTAATATCGTCTACTTATGGTTCTTATTTCATACATATCTCTTTTATTAACAGGCATAGGTCGTACGAAAATTTCATCTGTGGTTATAACTGGGAATGCCTCTTTGTCCTGACGACCTGCTGAAGCATCCAAGCAGTCTTCACTGAGAACTGAAATACCAGGCTTAGCTGTATTACAACCCGAATGGGCTTGAGAATTAAGAGGAGCCACCGAAACACACATCAAGGCCCAAACGATACACTTCTTGGTGTCTCCTATAACACTTGTTGTACATAAGATTCTAAAAACATCTGTGGCTCACACTGGTATGTCACTGAGAGGCTGGTGCTCTTAAACTCTGTTTCTAGCTGAACTAACCTTTTTGATCATTTATTGACCTCGAGACTAGTGCATAGCTGCAGATGGAGTGGGTCCTGATGACCTCCAGTTCAAAACTGTCTTCCCTCACCTCCTTGAGATCCTCCATGATTTACGTTTCCTGCAGACTTAGCTCCTTTTCTAATTTCTCTGATATCCTCTCCCTGTTGTATCCCATTCTCATTTCTCAAGAACATTATTATCATTCAACTTCCCATTCATTATACAATACCCTTTCTCGGGAAACGTACACTTTATTCACCTTTTAATAGCACCTCAAGTCTCATTCGTTATCAACTACTTCATAATTGTACCTGTTACACCCTGTAGTTTTGTACGTTAAGATTTATAAGTGTTGATTGTTTTAAGTATGGATACTGGAGTTACCTTCAAGAATATATGAGATTATATGTTACAATATTATGGTTATGAGGCTTTAAGTTCATATAATAAGCTATGGAAGGATTGAAGGGCAAGTAAATCAAGAAAATTAAATTTCTTGGAACTTTGAAGAAAATATGAGGGGCAATTTTGGCCAAATTTGGAAGAAGAATATCATTTAGTATACGAGGAGTTTTAAAGAAAAGAAAAAGCCTAAATTGAAGTTCATGATGTCTAGTTTCCAACGCAACAAACCGTGCGTTGATAGGACATCAGAGTAGAGAGTTATGGACGTTACAAGTTAGGCCGCCAGGTCAGAAAATTCACCCTGTGCGAACACGACCAAAGGGATGCGACCGCAAAGAGTAGTAGGGATTAACCCTTCGCAAATGCGACCCAAGGCCGCGAACACGAAGGGAAATTTTAAGTCGGTGCTAAACCGACTTCAACACCTATATAAGGGGAAAACCCCCTCATTTTCACCCATAATATTTCCCAAAAAGTTCAGCCAACATACATGGGTGTGTGCGTAGCATAAAAGTGAGGGATTGGAGTGGTTTCAAGTGATGGGATTATATACGAGGCTCGGGAAACGTGGAGCTGTGAGTGTAGTCTCAGTTTGCGGTGGATTTTGGCTTGGATTCAAAGTAAATATTGAAGATATTGACGCTCTAATAAGAATAAGGTATGGATCTCTCCTTATTGATGTTGATTTCAGTTTACATACAAAGATAAAGTTATTAAATAGCCGTATAATGAATTGGTTGGTTGAGAAATTGGGAAAAACATCATGTGGGATGTTTTATTGAGTATATTGATATTTATAATGATGTTGTTGATGTTGGAATTGGTATTGTTGTTTTTTGTTGTTGGTATTATGATTTCGGGCTAAGCATGATGAACATGATGATAATTCTAATTCTTGAAATTCCAAAGCTTATGATTTTAATGCTATTATGAGATTGTTGAGTTTATTTCATGATTTCCTTGATTCTACTCATTGTTGTTAATCTCACCTTATGTTACTTGTTCCTTCAAGGTGAGATATAGCGGTAATGATTGTTTCATAATATAAATCGGAGGTTACCGACCTTACATCACTCCGATAAAGTTGTAGCTTTCATATGAGCTTTCATGCATACTATTTACATTATTTATATGTATATGATATTTATGGATCGGGCCGTACGTTCCTCGGCACTAAAATATGATATTTATGGATTGGGCCGTACGTTCCTCGGCACTAACATATGATATTTATGGATCGGGCCGTACGTTCCTCGACACTAACTTATGATATTTATGGATCGGGTCGTACGTTCCTCGGCACTAACATATATGGATCAGGGTTTACATTCCACAGCACTAACATTTATGGATCGGGTTGCACGTTTCGCAAGACTAACCCTTATATTAGATGTACAGGTTATCTTTCTTAATCCATATTACCTTTCATATCTATATTGTGTTGTTTTCATGCCTTACATACTCAGTACATTATTTGTACTGACGTCCCTTCTTGTGGACCCTGCGCTCATGCCCGCAGGTAGGCAGGGAGACGGATCAGACTCGTAGGTGCTTTATCAGCGGATTCTCAAGAGCACTCCACTTACTATGGAGCTGTAGTCTATTTGGTATTAGTCCATATAATCATTTGTATTCTATGTAGAGGCTCGTAGACGTGTGTGTACAGTTAGACGTTTTATATCTCCACTGATTCATATTATTGTATAATATATTGGTAGCCTTGTCGGCTGGTGATGATGGGCATAATTGTTGATGATTATATGGAGATGCACCGTTATGTTGTGGTATATGTCCTTACAGGTTATGACAACCAGGATTTACCTTTGAGGTCCACCCAGAAATGATTACGAGATGTATGCTTAGAGGCACTCAGTAGGTTAGCTCCGGGTGCCTCTCACGACCCAATGTACTGAGTATGTAAGCAATGAAAATAACATAAGAAGAAACGTGGAATGATAACATGAGACCAAGATAACTTGTCATCTGGGAACGTACAATATGTAATGCTTGAATCTTAGAAATCATATGTAAGTAAGCATATACATATATATGTAATATTAGTGTTGCGTAACGTGCAACCCGATCCATAAATATTAGTGTTGTGGAACGTACATCCCGATCCATAAGTATAGTGTTGCGGAACGTGCACCCCGATCCATATATGTTAGTGCCGAGGAACGTACGGTCCGATCCATAAATATAATATGTTAGTGCTGAGGAATGTACGACCCGATCCATAAATATAATATGTTAGTGCCGAGGAACGTACGACCTGATCCATAAATATCATATGTTAGTGTCGAGGAACGTACAACCCGATCCATAAATATCATATGTTAGTGATGAGGAACGTACGACCCAATCCATAAATATCATATGTTAGTGCGGAGGAACATACAACCTCATCCATAAATATCATATACATACACATAATGTAAATAGTATGCATGAAAGCTCATATGAAAGCTATAACGGAGTGACATAAGGTCGGTAACCTCCGATTTATATTATGGAACAAACATTATCACTATATCTCACCTTGAAGGAACAAGTAACATAAGTTGAGATCAACAACAATGAGTAGAATCAAGGAAATCATGAAATAAACTCAACAATCTCATAATAGCATTAAAATCATAAGCTTTGGAATTTCAAGAATTAGAATCATCATCATGTTCATCAGAGTAAACATCTCATCTTTAGTATCATAAGAAGCTTTTAAGAATCATGAACTTCTAACTTTTGGATGTAAAAATGTTATGGCAAAATATCCAGAATCATAACATAGGAATCATGCCTTCGAAAGAAAGGGACTAGCATTAACATACCTGGAAGATAATTTCTCGACTTCCAACTTACTTCCTGTCTTGTAATTCACTTAAGGTCATTCGTAGTCTCGTAATATACATATACAACCATTCATACTATTGTTAGGATCATCATCACATGCTCGTCTTAAGCCTTTAATTTAAATTCATTTAGAATCTGCCGAAATTCGGGCAGCATCTCCCCTGTTTATATGCTTAGGCAGAAAACACAATACCAACAAGAAACAACAACAATACCAATACCAACATCAACAACATCATTATCAATATGAATATACTCAATAAAATATCCCACACGATGTTTTTCCCAATTTCTCAACCAATCAATTCATTATACGGCTATTTAATAACTCTATCTTTGTACATAAACCGAAATCAACATTAATAAGGATAGATCCATACCTTATTCTTGTTAGAGTGGAAATATCTTCAATATTTACTTTGAATCTAAGCCAAAATCCACCACAAACCGAGACTACACTCACAGCTACACATTTCCCGAGTCTTGTATATAATCCCGTCACTTGAAACCACTCCAATCCCTAACCTTTATGTTACACACACACCCATGTATGTTGGCTGAACTTTTTGGGAAATATTATGGGTGCAAATGAGGGGGTTTGCCCTTTATATAGGTGTTGAAGTCAGTTTAGCACTGACTTAAAATTTGCCCTTCGCGTTCACGGCCTTGGGTCGCGTTCGCGAAGGGTTAATCCCTACTACTCTTCGCGTTTGCGGCCCTTTGGTCGCGTTCGCGCAGGGTAAATTTTCTGCTCTAGCGGGTTTACTTGTAACGTCCATAACTCTCTACTTTGATGTCCTATAGATGAACGGTTTGGTGGGTTGGAAACTAGAATTCATGAACTTCAATTTAGCCTTTTGATTTGCTTCAAAACTCCTCATCTACTAAAAGAAATTGTTTCTCCAAATTGGGCCAAAATTGCCCCTCATATTTTCTTCAAAGTTCCAACAAATTTAATTCCCTTGATTCGCTTGCTCTCTAATCCTTCCATAGCATATCATATGAACTTAAACCCTCATAACCATAAGATTGGCGTATATAATCTCATATATTTTTGAAGGTAACTCAAGTGTCCTTACTTAAAACAATCAACACTTATAATCTTAACGTACAAAACTATGAGGTGTAGCATTCTCCCCCCCTTAAAAAACATTCGTCCTCGAATGTTGGATTAGAGTTCGCTCTGAGGTGTATGTCAATATTCTTACCTGCATTTGTCGGTATTTACTCTACTTACTTGCAGTCCTACTTGTTTATTTAAAACTGAACTTATCCGAATTACACACTTTATCCTTCTTCTTTTATGGCCAAAATTTATGCCCGTACTCAAGGTCGTCCCATTTTTTATTATCTGTTTGTCTACTAACTCTTCATGCTTTATCGTGCTCGTTGTCTCTTCAACCTCCATCGTTTACATTATTATATGCTCTTTTATCCAGCACTTACCACATACTTTTATCTAATTTTGATCCCATCTTCATTTTATTCAAAAATTCTTGTTCTCTTCGGTCCCCACGTATCTTTCTTATGTTCTACAGATATCCCAGGCCTTTATATTCTTGGAGTTTACTTATTCTTATTCTTCCTCCCTTAAAGATAACCTCAAGACTAGTCATATTGTAGCATCCTTTGCTTTCTATAGCAGTCAAACTAATCTTTACGGTACTTTATCTTTTAACTAGTTTAACACCGAAATGTCTCGCTTAATTTCTTTTTCCTTTAATTGGACTTCTTGCACTTGGGCTAGCTAACAATAATTCTTGTACTTATATCAAAAACATCTCAAATCTCTTCCTTAATGATTCATTTCCTTCATTCTACTCTTAAAGTTTCTGATGCTTAGTTCAGCTAATAAATTAGGGGTGAATTCAGAAGTTTGTCGAAAAATAACCAAGATTCCTTGTCATGAAGCGAATTCGGATATTTTCATTCTTTTCTTTGTCTGTAACCTTCATTCATCCCTTTTCCAATAAGATCCATCATGTTGCTTGTTCCACGAGGTTTCATTGTCATCCGCTTGTTCCAATCAAACGAGGTATCCTTTGATTATTTCCTTTAGGGTTCTCCTTCTTTTTTTAACCTTTGCCCGACTCTCACTTAATAAGTCTTTCCTATAATCTGACGCACTTATCTGTCATTTCAGTTTATCAACCAAGAGGATCTCTTAATTCCTTAAAGGTCCACCTCCTTTATTTATATCCTTGAATCTTTTTCTTGCGATCTTATCTTCGTCTACTTCCTTGACTTCACCTTCCGTTGACTTAGTCCCTCCTGTTTCGTAGGCCTCTATTTCTCTGCTAGTGGACAACTTTCTTATTCGGCTGTGGCACTTTTCCTTGCCTGCTTCTCTAGTGCTACTTTAGATTATCCCTCTTAGTACTAATCAATTTTACATACATACTATCTCATCTCGTTTTTAATTCTTTGGTCGGACTCCTTAATTCCTTACAATGTCATCATAGTTCCACCTATGGTAGCGCCCAGATGGTTTGCAATAGCATTTCCTTGCTAATGGCTTATTATTCTCATTAATTACTTTACTTCAGATTACTCATCGAACGCATCAAAAATACCATAGCCAAGGGATTTATATTCAAATGGCACTCATTTCAACCCATACAATAACCTCAGCAGCATCCCTTATACATTTGTATACAACATTTTCTTATCATATTTGTTATCCCTCATAACAAGATTATACTTACAACATACTAATAATCATATCTCAAGCCAATCTATTATTCAAAATATCTTCAAATCCATGTTTGAATCTCTCCTCCAATTTCCTCTCCTTAAATCTTAACTTAATTGCAAAATAACTCATAAGCATGAGACTAAAATAAAATCTTACTTAATCACAACTTCCTTTCCATTCGAGTATGCTTCCCTCTTTAAGTCCTTGGCTCTCCTATACCAGCGGTTAATTGAGACTTAACTAGCTTCCATTCTTCTTCAAATATTTATTGTCGTCCCCACACCATTTTACTAGACATTTCACCAAGACGATTATTTATATGGTCCTATGACATATACTCTCACAATTTAATGTAAACGGTGACTTAAGATTTCACGATGCAGGAGGTATTTTTTAGTCTCAGGCAGTACCGTTGTCATGCTATCCATAGGCATGCTGTCTTCCTTTCTTTTGGACGATAATTGAAATTCCCATAAATATTCCTCTTTTAAAACTCTCATCTCTTTCAGTGCTATGATTTCTCTTTAGTAATCCCGACTGTCCCTGATACTTATCCTTGGTCACTTGTAGGCCTTCTCACTTCTTCTATTACCTTTTGGGGCATGTTTGATGCATATTTAATTGTAACCAAAATTTCTCTGGTACGAGCGATTCGAATCATAGCCCGTAACACAACTTATCGCATTGACAAAACTTATTCCCTTTGATTTGCTAGACCTTCATCATCTTGTCATGCCTCCTTTTTTATGTCTGTCTCATAATATCCTTGTATTTAGTCCATTTTCACTTTTCTTTAGCACATCCTTGCTATATTAGTTCATCTCGAATTTTTGACTCCTTCAAGCCAGTACATTTCCTTCTTCTATACTTGGGAATATTATAATTCATCTAAGAATGTTCTCATATACCAGTAACATTCGAGTATTAACCGTCTTTGGTAGTTATCTAGCCGACCCTAGCGATCCTTCAACTCCCCTATTCCATATAATGCCGGAGTTAGTTTCATCACATGGTTTGACTTATTTCTCTTTAGCTAACTGAATTCTTGTATCAAGTCAAATGCTCACACATATTGGACACAATTCAAACCACTTCTTTCCTTCATGCATAATAGTCCCCTAGGTTAATGAATCAATAGTGACATCAAAATTCGTTAGTGTCACGACCCAGCCCCGTGGGCCGCGACTAGCACCCTACCTGGGTACCCAGACCGAATCACATATTCATTATCAAATCCAAACTTATTTACGAATTTTACAAAATCATATCAAATGTAATTTATATCAAAATATGTCTTAAGCGGTCGCACCAAATCAAAATGCCATATCAAATACAAACTGAGCGGCGGAATAGACATCGCCGATCAAAAGTGCAAACGTAAGCATAAGGGCCATTTGGGTCCATCATAATGAACAGACCGCTTTAAGACCAGAAAACGAAATCAAACCAACACATACAGGACCCTCATCCCACATATATGACTACAGGCCTCTACGAATTCAAAACAAAGACATATGGCGAGACAGGGCCCCGCCGTACCCCAATAGTCAAATGTACAGAATATATACAAAGCAAAAGGAGTATGTACCAAAAGTGGACTCCGGATCAAAGAGGAGTACTCCGGAATAGCAAAGAGGGAAGCCTACTGTGGAGGATCACCAATATCTGCACCTGCGGGCATAAAACGCAGCCCCCGAAGAAAGGGGGTCAGTACGAAATATGTACTGAGTATGTAAAGCACGGAGTACAGAAATATGGATCAAAACTGAAAACAAATCAAATAACAAAGTGGAGTACAAATCGGGATGTCAAAATCCATATCAAAATCATATACGTATACATAATGCAAACGAAATCATGCAAACGCTTAAGAACATGGTCGCCACTCCGACACTGGCGCCACACACAGCATAACACCAGAAGGTTTCAAATCTCCGTATCTCCGTACACAAACACAAACATAGGTGAGCGTATCGCATCACGAACCATATCACAGCATAACTCCAAACGGAACCCGGCCCTATGGCGAAGCCTCGGGAACCGTAACACAGCATACAGCCGAATTATCGTAAGGCGCACGAATCATAACCGGCCCGGGAACCGGCGAACGAAGTCATAACAAGGCACGAGCGGAGTCGTGAGCAGACAAATGCAAATCGTATTTCAAAATAGTCTTTCAAAACATAATAATCTCATAATCATTTCATAATACAAAATAATCGCATACTTAGTCGATATAAGGTTTCATTTCACAAGACGTTTCCAACATAGTACGTATAGCTCAAAACGTAACCTAGCGCATCGTAATATTCAAAACATATCCCGTAGGAGGAAGTTCCAAAATCGAAAGTAGCATGTCAAACTTTATTCACAAAGATAGCCCAATAAGACAAATAGGGCGTTTCGGGGTAGCGGGCCCACCTCGAGTCAAATTGAGGTGGCGAACATCATTTACGAACATTTAGGGGCCAAAAGGTCATACATAATCATTTCTAAGTTACCCGACCACATTTCGATAGGTTTCGGACGATTGGTGGCATCCTAGCCAAAATAGAGCCCTTAGGCTTCAATTGAATTGAATGAATAGTAACTTTTCTGTGGATCGGGTTTCGAGGAGCAGAAATGCTCCGGAAGTTCCAATATTCGCCTATCACACTAAGACATGCCGAATGAAGAAGTGGGAAGCTTTACATACCTTACAGACGTCGTATGCTCTCCCAAAAGTCAAGTCCCGTTTCGTCTGAAATCTGCAAATGGTCAAAGTTACCAATTGAGATTCTTAGGCTTAAAAATGCCATTAACTTCATTTTTGTCTACCGAAATTTCGGCAGCATTTCCCCTATAAATCTCACACCCCCGAGACTTAGCTCGGCTCAAAATACATCAACAACAACAACCCAAACATCATCAAACAATATACACCATATTCAAACTTCAAAAGCCTACTTTACTACACAAGTTGGAAATCTTTCATTCAAACTTCAAAATTCCAAATCTATATCCATATTATTGTATTCATTCACTCATTCAAGATTATGCCATCACATTCCAAATGCATTCCAAGCCATACACGAAATTGCCCAAAATCCCTTACTTTCCATAATTCTCCCAAAACACCAAAACTTACAACGAACGTTCTAACTTGCGTCGTTTCATTCCGAATTCATTAACATCAACCCTAAATCATATTTAAAGTCCTTAGCATCAAAGATATACAATGATATACGTAAATATACAAAAGGCATACACTTTCCGATAATGTCCGAAATCATTTTCCAACGCCAATTTAATTCATTAATCAATCATTTACGTCCTAAATGTTATAACGACGCCACAAACCAACTAAACGAGATAAAATTCCTATGCCTTTGCACTTCATGAAACTCACGGCTACAACACCAACACACACACCCACGGCTTTCTATAAGCATCAAAGTTACGGGATTCTCGTCTATTCTCAATCCTTAACATATTCATATCAATTCTATAACATTAAAGGGGCAAAATTCTTACCTTTTCTTGAAAACCCGACTTGTCGTAAACGTAGTTCTTGTGCCAAACTAATTATACCCCGTTGAAGAGGGTCTTGAGCACTTCACAACTATGTAGAAAGTAAGATTTTTGGATCAACAACAAAGCTTGGGAAATTTTTTCTCTTCTTTTCTTGCCTTCGGCCGAACCCTTGTTTTGTGGTTTTCTTTGATTTTTGCTTTGTTTCTTGATAATTACTAAGTGTGAATCATATATATCCATATAATTGATCATGTGCATAGCACATGATCATTAAGGAAGAGGCTTGGGCCATGGATATGGCCGGCCACTTCACAAGTTTTGGGCCTCAACTTTGTGTCATATTTTCCTTGGCCCAATTCTTGAAAAGTCCCGTTTTGTAATTCCCGAAACTAATTTCCGAAATTCCAAATTTATCCTCGGTCTTCCTCGATGTCTTAACATTTATGATTCCATAGCCAACATAGTCACATTCACTAAAATCAAAATATTTCCTTATAACACACAAGTCGTAATTATTTTCCGATTTCCAACTATACGAAAACACGGGACATAACATTCTCCCCCCCTTAAGAACATTCGTCCCCGAATGTTAAATTACTCTTATAAGGTCTTATGATCAAGGCAGGAGTGTCCCTTTTTAATAATGACATACATAATTCATTTTATCAATCAACACAACAAACTGAAAAATTTAGATTACCTGTGGACGTCGGAAACAAGTGAGGGTATTTCTTCTTCATCTCGTCCTCCGCCTCCCAAGTCATCTCCTCCCGATTATTGTTGCGCCACAGGACTTTGACGGAGGGCACTTCTTTAGTGCGTAGTCTCTGCACCTGTCGATCCAGAATAGATACAGGCTGTTCGTCATAAGATAACTACTCCGTCACCTGAATGTCATCAACTGGGAATATCCTGGAAGGATCACCAATACATTTCCGCAACATAGACACATGAAACACTGGGTGTACGGCCTCCAAATCGGATGGTAAGTCTAGCTCATAGGCGACCTCGCCTATCTTTCGAACGATCTGATACGGCCCAATGTACCGGGGGCTCAACTTACCCTTTCTACCGAATCTCATGACACCCTTCATGGGCGACACCTTCAGGAATATCCAGTCGCCAATCTGGAACTCTAACGGTCGACGTCGTCTATCTGCATAAGCTTTCTGTCGACTCTGAGCAGCCAATAATCGTTCTCGAATAAGCTTTACCTTATCTACAGCTTCCTGGATCACATCTGGCCCAATCAGCTTAGTCTCGCCCACGTCAAACCAACCAATAGGAGATCTGCATTTCCTGCCATACAGGGCTTCATACGGTGCCATCTGAATGCTGGAGTGATAACTATTATTATAGGCAAACTCAATAAGCGGCAAATGATCATCCCAGCTGCCCCTGAAATCAATAACGCAGGCCCGCAACATATCTTCGAGCGTCTGAATAGTGCGCTCGGCCTGCCCGTCGGACTGAGGGTGAAAAACTGTACTAAGGCTCACCTGAGTCCCTAATCCCTCCTGAAATGACCTCCAGAAATTAGCTGTAAACTGGGCACCTCGGTCAGTAATAATAGATATAGGGACTCCGTGAAGTCTGACTATCTCTCTGACATACAATCTGGCATAGTCCTCAGCCGAATAAATAGTCCGAACCGGAAGGAAATGGGCTGATTTCGTCAGCCTGTCAACGATAACCCAGATAGGGTCGTACCTGCGTGGAGTGCGCGGTAACCCAACAACGAAATCCATATTAATCATCTCCCATTTCCAGGCTGGAATTTCCATCTCCTGTAATAATCCACCGGGCTTCTGATGCTCGATCTCAACTTGCTGGCAGTTCGGGCACTGACTAACAAACTCAGCAATATCTTTCTTCATGCCGTCCCACCAATACAAACACCTGAGATCCCGATACATTTTAGTGGAACCAGGATGAACAGAATACCGTGCATTATGGGCCTCGCCCATAATTTGCCGCCGTAAGTCCACAACGTCCGGTACACAGAATCTGCCGTCATATAATAATACTCCTTCAGGCGAGATCTCAAACTGAGTCCTTGCTTTATTAAGGGCCACATCTCTGTACTGAATCAAAAGAGGATCCTCAAACTGGCGCTGCTTTACCTCCTGAATAATAGATGACTCAGCAACTGAACGAACAGAAATCCCAGAATCTCCAGAATCTATCAAACGAACTCCGAGGCTAGCCAGCTGATGAATATCACGAACCAAATCTCTCTTATCAAAGGGAACATCAGCCAGACTGCCCACGGACTTGCGGCTAAGCGCATCAGCTACCACATTGGCTTTCCCCGGATGGTACAGAATATCAACGTCGTAATCCTTTAGTAGCTCAAGCCATCTCTGCTGCCGCAGATTTAGTTCCTTCTGCCTAAAAATATACTGGAGACTCTTATGGTCCGTATAGATATCAACATGGACCCCATATAAATAATGCCGCCAAATCTTCAAAGCATGAATGACCGCGGCCAACTCAAGATCATGAGTGGGATAGTTCTTCTCGTGCGGTCTGAGCTGTCGGGAAGCATAGGCTATGACTCGACCGTGCTGCATCAATACACATCCTATCCCAGTACCAGAGGCGTCACAATAGACAATATATCCATCAGATCCCTCTGGAAGAGCCAAAACTGGTGCTGTAATCAATCTCTCCTTCAGCATCTTTAAGCTGCGCTCGCAGGCATCTGTCCACTGGAATTTTGCTGCTTTCTGGGTAAGCCTCGTCAGTGGTGCTGCAATAGAAGAGAAATCCTCCACGAACCTGCGATAATACCCAGCCAATCCCAGAAAACTGCGTACCTCTGTCGGTGTAGTAGGCCTGGGCCAATTCTGCACAGCCTCAATCTTCTGCGTGTCGACCCGAATGCCGTCTGCGCTGACAATATGGCCCAAGAATGCCACGGAAGTCAACCAGAACTCACATTTAGAGAATTTAGCGTATAACTTCTGCTGACGGAGAACGCCAAGTACCGCCCTCAAATGATCTGAATGCTCCTCGGCTGATCACGAGTAAATCAAGATATCATCAATAAACACAATAATAAACATATCCAGGAAAGGCCGAAATACCCGGTTCATCAGATCCATAAATATCGCTGGACCATTAGTCAGCCCGAAAGACATAACTCTGAACTCATAATGCCCGTACCGGGTCCTGAAAGCAGTCTTCGGGATATCTGACTCCCGTACTCGCACCTGATGATAACCTGAGCGCAGATCTATCTTTGAAAAATGTCTAGCACCCTGCAGCTGATCAAACAAATCATCAATCCGGGGAAGGGGATACTTATTCTTAATAGTCACCTTATTTAGCTGCCGGTAGTCGATACACATCCGCAATGACCCATCTTTCTTTCTGACAAACAATACCGGCACTCCCCAGGGTGATGTGCTGGGTCTGATAAAGCCTTTATCCAACAAATCTTTCAGCTGCTCCTTCAACTCTTTCAACTCAGCCGGTGCCATCATGTAGGGGGGAATAGATATAGGCTGCGTATCTGGCATCAACTCTATAGTAAAATCAATCTCCCGCTCAGGCGGAAGGCTAGGAAGCTCGTCAGAAAATACATCTGGAAACTCACTGACGACCGGAACAGACTGAAGGGTAGGTATCTCCGCTGCAGTATCGTGCACACGAACCAAATGATAGATATAACCCTTCTGGATCATCTTCTTAGCCTTGAGGTATGAAATAAACTTACCCCTCGGCGATGCTGTGGATCCGAACCACTCTATAACTGGTTCCCCTGGAAACTAGAAACGGACTACCTTTTTCTGGCAGTCAACATTAGCATAACAAGAAGACAACCAGTCCATACCCATAATGACGTCAAACTCAAGCATGTCTAACTCTATCAGATCAGCCCTAGTGCAACGATCATAAATAGTCACAGAACAATCCCTATAGATCTGTCTCGCTATAACAAAATCCCCAACTGGCGTAGCTACCTCAAATGGCTCTATAGGCTCAGACACTATCCCAATTTTACTAGCAACGAGCGGGGAAATATATGATAAAGTAGAGCCAGGGTCAATCAATGCATATACAGATCTGGAGAAAACCAGTAATGTACCTGTGACGACGTTTGGCGAAGCCTCCTGATCCTGATGGCTGGCCAAAACATATATGCGGTTCGAGGGACCGCTAGAACCTGAAGCGCCACCGCGGCCTCGACCGCGTCCTGCCGGTGCTGGCATACTTCGCCCTCCAGGGCGTGCAACAGATGGAACAGAAGAAGAACCGGCGGCTGACCCTGTCGGCTGAGCCACACTACCAGAACCGCTGGCCAACGGACAATCTCTCATAAAATGGCCCTGACCACCGCACGAAAAACAAGCTCCAGTAGCTCGATAACACTCCCCAGGATGAGACTTCCCGCAATGAGCGCAACGGGGCCTGGGTGGTCTGGCCTGGCTGGGGCCTCTGGATACCTGTGAACCTGCCGCTCTGGAGCTCTGACCGGCCCCGGACGGTCCCGCACTATCAAATCTCCGGCTGCCTGACTGAGTACTCCGGCCGGACGGAGGTAGTTGTCTGCCTGACTGCTGTTGCTGAGGCTGTCCGCCTCGAGAATCCCCGGAATAACCTGCGGACCTAGCCCTCTTGGGCGGCCTCCTGTCCCGATCTCTACCAGAATGATCAGACCTGTGACGATCCTCCATACCCATCGCATAGGCCTGAAGTCGGGCAATGTCCATATCTGTCTGCAATGACACTGCCATGCAGCCGTCGATCAAATACAGATCCAATCCCATGACATATCTGTGCATCCGATCGGACATGTACGCTACCACATCCGGTGCATATCGGGCCAGAGAATCAAACTCAAGATTATACTCGCGCACACTCCGACCCCTCTGCTGCAAATGTAAGAATCGGTCAGCCCGTGCCCGCCGCAACTCTGGGGGTAGAAAGTGGCGGGTGAAAGCAGTCACAAACTGGTCCCACGTAGCTGGGGGAGCACCCTCACCCCTGGATAACTCCCAAGTCTCATACCAGTGAGCGGCAACATCTCGAAGCCTGTGCGAAGCCAGCTCGACCGACTCGGTCTCTGAAGCCCTGACCAATTCCAGTGAGCGCCGCATCCCCCGAATAAAGTCGTAGGGGTCCTCGTCGGGCTTAGACCCGAAAAACTCTGGAGGGCCACACAATAGAAACTCCCGAACTCTCAGGCTGTCCCGCCTGTCCTCATCATCATCATCCCTCCGCCCGCGTTTGCGAACCTGTCCGGCCACCAGGGTAGTCAACAGCTGTACAGCCTCCCTCAGGGTCCTATCCTCCGCCCCTGGCTGAGGAGCTGGAGTCTCAAGAGCGGGTACACGGACCTCTGGAGCTGCTGAAGGTCCTGCTCCAGGCTGTACTAGTGGGGGTGTAGCAGACCCCTCAGAATGAGGCACAACCTCGGGCAAATCATAGACACGAGCCTGTGTAGCGCGCTGTGCCTGACTAGTCTCTCCCATCATCGCTTTGCCCTTCTGGGCCGCTGTTGCCTTCTTCGGAGGCATCACTGCAAACACAATAGCGAGTCAGATCAAAATCACCCTAGTAGCACAGCTCTATCGCACGATCTAAGATTCCAAAGAAAGTAACATCCTAAATGCCCTGTAGCTTCCTGTTTATAGATGTGGTGCACAACACATCGATAAACAAGACTCTACGAGACACGGCCTGTAGACATTCCGAGGACAAACTGCTCTGATACCACTTTTGTCACGACCCAGCCCCGTGGGCCGCGACTAGCACCCTACCTGGGTACCCAGACCGAATCACATATTCATTATCAAATCCAAACTTATTTCCGAATTTTACGAAATCATATCAAATGTAATTTATATCAAAATATGTCTTAAGCGGTCGCACCAAATCAAAATGCCATATCAAATACGAACTGAGCGGCGGAATAGACATCGTCGGTCAAAAGTGCAAACGTAAGCATAAGGGCCATTTGGGGCCATCATAATGAACAGACCGCTTTAAGACCAGAAAACGAAATCAAACCAACACATACAGGACCCTCATCCCACATATATGACTACAGGCCTCTACGAATTCAAAACAAAGACATATGGCGAGACAGGGCCTCGCCGTACCCCAATAGTCAAATGTACAGAATATATACAAAGCAAAAGGAGTCTGTACCAAAAGAGGACTCCGGATCAAAGAGGAGTACTCCGGAATAGCAGAGAGGGAAGCCTACTGTGGAGGATCACCAATATCTGCACCTGCGAGAATAAAACGCAGCCCCCGAAGAAAGGGGGTCAGTACGAAATATGTACTGAGTATGTAAAGCACGGAGTACAGAAATATGGATCAAAACTGAAAACAAATCAAATAACAAAGTGGAGTACAAATCGGGATGTCAAAATCCATATCAAAATCATATACGTATACATAATGCAAACGAAATCATGCAAACGCTTAAGAACATGGTCGCCACTCCGACGCTGGCGCCACACACAGCATAACACCAGAAGGTTTCAAATCTCCGTATCTCCGTACACAAACACAAACATAGGTGAGCGTATCGCATCACGAGCCATATCACAGCATAACTCCAAACGCAACCCGGCCCTATGGCGAAGCCTCGGGAACCGTAACACAGCATTCGGCCGAATTATCGTAAGGCGCACGAATCATAACCGGCCCGGGAACCGGCGAACGAAGTCATAACAAGGCACGAGCGGAGTCGTGAGCAGACAAATGCAAATCGTATTTCAAAATAGTCTTTCAAAACATAATAATGTCATAATCATTTCATAATACAAAATAATCGCATACTTAGTCGATATAAGGTTTCATTTCACAAGACGTTTCCAACATAGTACGTATAGCTCAAAACGTAACCTAGCGACATCGTAATATTCAAAACATATCCCGTAGGAGGAAGTTCCAAAATCGAAAGTAGCATGTCAAACTTTATTCACAAAGATAGCCCAATAAGACAAATAGGGCGTTTCGGGGTAGCGGACCCACCTCGAGTCAAATTGAGGTGGCGAACATCATTTACGAACATTTAGGCGCCAAAAGGTCATACATAATCATTTCTAAGTTACCCGACCACATTTCGATAGGTTTCGGACGATTGGTGGCATCCTAGCCAAAATAGAGCCCTTAGGCTTCAATTGAATTGAATGAATAGTAACTTTTCTGTGGATCGGGTTTCGAGGAGCAGAAATGCTCCGGAAGTTCCAATATTCGCCTATCACACTAAGACATGCCGAATGAAGAAGTGGGAAGCTTTACATACCTTACAGACGTCGTATGCTCTCCCAAAAGTCAAGTCCCGTTTCGTCTGAAATCTGCAAATGGTCAAAGTTACCAATTGAGATTCTTAGGCTTAAAATGCCATTAACTTCATTTTTGTCTACCGAAATTTCGGCAGCATTTCCCCTATAAATCTCACACCCCCGAGACTTAGCTCGGCTCAAAATACATCAACAACAACAACCCAAACATCATCAAACAATATACACCATATTCAAACTTCAAAAGCCTACTTTACTACACAAGTTGGAAATCTTTCATTCAAACTTCAAAATTCCAAATCTATATCCATATTATTGTATTCATTCACTCATTCAAGATTATGCCATCACATTCCAAATGCATTCCAAGCCATACACGAAATTGCCCAAAATCCCTTACTTTCCATAATTCTCCCAAAACACCAAAACTTACAACGAACGTTCTAACTTGCGTCGTTTCATTCCGAATTCATTAACATCAACCCTAAATCATATTTAAAGTCCTTAGCATCAAAGATATACAATGATATACGTAAATATACAAAAGGCATACACTTTCCGATAATGTCCGAAATCATTTTCCAACGCCAATTTAATTCATTAATCAATCATTTACGTCCTAAATGTTATAACGACGCCACAAACCAACTAAACGAGATAAAATTCCTATGCCTTTGCACTTCATGAAACTCACGGCTACAACACCAACACACACACCCACGGCTTTCTATAAGCATCAAAGTTACGGGATTCTCGTCTATTCTCAATCCTTAACATATTCATATCAATTCTATAACATTAAAGGGGCAAAATTCTTACCTTTTCTTGAAAACCCGACTTGTCGTAAACGTAGTTCTTGTGCCAAACTAATTATACCCCGTTGAAGAGGGTCTTGAGCACTTCACAACTATGTAGAAAGTAAGATTTTTGGATCAACAACAAAGCTTGGGAAATTTTTTCTCTTCTTTTCTTGCCTTCGGCCGAACCCTTGTTTTGTGGTGTTCTTTTATTTTTGCTTTGTTTCTTGATAATTACTAAGTGTGAATCATATATATCCATATAATTGATCATGTGCATAGCACATGATCATTAAGGAAGAGGCTTGGGCCATGGATATGGCCGGCCACTTCACAAGTTTTGGGCCTCAACTTTGTGTCATATTTTCCTTGGCCCAATTCTTGAAAAGTCCCGTTTTGTAATTCCCGAAACTAATTTCCGAAATTCCAAATTTATCCTCGGTCTTCCCCGATGTCTTAACATTTATGATTCCATAGCCAACATAGTCACATTCACTAAAATCAAAATATTTCCTTATAACACACAAGTCGTAATTATTTTCCGATTTCCAACTATACGAAAACACGGGACATAACATTCTCCCCCCCTTAAGAACATTCGTCCCCGAATGTTAAATTACTCTTATAAGGTCTTATGATCAAGGCAGGAGTGTCCCTTTTTAATAATGACATACATAATTCATTTTATCAATCAACACAACAAACTGAAAAATTTAGATTACCTGTGGACGTCGGAAACAAGTGAGGGTATTTCTTCTTCATCTCGTCCTCCGCCTCCCAAGTCATCTCCTCCCGATTATTGTTGCGCCACAGGACTTTGACGGAGGGCACTTCTTTAGTGCGTAGTCTCCGCACCTGTCGATCCAGAATAGATACAGGCTACTCGTCATAAGATAACTACTCCGTCACCTGAATGTCATCAACTGGGAATATCCTGGAAGGATCACCAATACATTTCCGCAACATAGACACATGAAACACTGGGTGTACGGCCTCCAAATCGGATGGTAAGTCTAGCTCATAGGCGACCTCGCCTATCTTTCGAACGATCTGATACGGCCCAATGTACCGGGGGCTCAACTTACCCTTTCTACCGAATCTCATGACACCCTTCATGGGCGACACCTTCAGGAATACCCAGTCGCCAATCTGGAACTCTAACGGTCGACGTCGTCTATCTGCATAAGCTTTCTGTCGACTCTGAGCAGCCAAAAATCGTTCTCGAATAAGCTTTACCTTATCTACAGCTTCCTGGATCACATCTGGCCCAATCAGCTTAGTCTCGCCCACGTCAAACCAACCAATAGGAGATCTGCATTTCCTGCCATACAGGGCTTCATACGGTGCCATCTGAATGCGGGAGTGATAACTATTATTATAGGCAAACTCAATAAGCAGCAAATGCTCATCCCAGCTGCCCCTGAAATCAATAACGCAGGCCCGCAACATATCTTCGAGCGTCTGAATAGTGCGCTCGGCCTGCCCGTCGGACTGAGGGTGAAAAGATGTACTAAGGCTCACCTGAGTCCCTAATCCCTCCTGAAATGACCTCCAGAAATTAGCTGTAAACTGGGCACCTCGATCAGTAATAATAGATATAGGGACTCCGTGAAGTCTGACTATCTCTCTGATATACAATCTGGCATAGTCCTCAGCCGAATAAGTAGTCCGAACCGGAAGAAAATGGGCTGATTTCGTCAGCCTATCAACGATAACCCAGATAGAGTCGTACCTGCGCGGAGTGCGCGGTAACCCAACAACGAAATCCATATTAATCATCTCCCATTTCCAGGCTGGAATTTCCATCTCTTGTAATAATCCACCGGGCTTCTGATGCTCGATCTTAACTTGCTGGCAGTTCGGGCACTGACTAACAAACTCAGCAATATCTTTCTTCATGCCGTCCCACCAATACAAACACCTGAGATCCCGATACATTTTAGTGGAACCAGGATGAACAGAATACCGTGCATTATGGGCCTCGCCCATAATTTGCCGCCGTAAGCCCGCAACGTCCGGTACACAGAATCTGCCGTCATATAATAATACTCCTTCAGGCGAGATCTCAAACTGAGTCCTTGCTTTATTAAGGGCCACATCTCTGTACTGAATCAAAAGAGGATCCTCAAACTGGCGCTGCTTTACCTCCTGAATAATAGATGACTCAGCAACTGAACGAACAGAAATCCCAGAATCTCCAGAATCTATCAAACGAACTCCGAGGCTAGCCAGCTGATGAATATCACGAACCAAATCTCTCTTATCAAAGGGAACATTAGCCAGACTGCCCACGGACTTGCGGCTAAGCGCATCAGCTACCACATTGGCTTTCCCCGGATGGTACAGAATATCAACGTCGTAATCCTTTAGTAGCTCAAGCCATCTCCGCTGCCGCAGATTTAGTTCCTTCTGCCTAAAAATATACTGGAGACTCTTATGGTCCGTATAGATATCAACATGGACCCCATATAAATAATGCCGCCAAATCTTCAAAGCATGAATCACCGCGGCCAACTCAAGATCATGAGTGGGATAGTTCTTCTCGTGCGGTCTGAGCTGTCGGGAAGCATAGGCTATGACTCGACCGTGCTGCATCAATACACATCCTATCCCAGTACCAGAGGCGTCACAATAGACAACATATCCATCAGATCCCTCTGGAAGAGCCAAAACTGGTGCTGTAATGAATCTCTCCTTCAGCATCTGAAAGCTGCGCTCGCAGGCATCTGTCCACTGGAATTTTGCTGCTTTCTGGGTAAGCCTCGTCAATGGTGCTGCAATAGAAGTGAAATCCTCCACGAACCTGCGATAATACCCAGCCAATCCCAGAAAACTGCGCACCTCTGTCGGTGTAGTAGGCCTGGGCCAATTCTGCACAGCCTCAATCTTCTGCGTGTCGACCCGAATGCCGTCTGCGCCGACAATATGGCCCAAGAATGCCACGGAAGTCAACCAGAACGCACATTTAGAGAATTTAGCGTATAGCTTCTGCTGACGGAGAACGCCAAGTACCGCCCGCAAATGATCTGAATGCTCCTCGGCTGATCGCGAGTAAATCAAGATATCATCAATAAACACAATAACAAACATATCCAGGAAAGGCCGAAATACCCGGTTCATCAGATCCATAAATATCGCTGGACCATTAGTCAGCCCGAAAGACAAAACTCTGAATTCATAATGCCCGTACCGGGTCCTGAAAGCAGTCTTCGGGATATCTGACTCCCGTACTCGCACCTGATGATAACCTGAGGGCAGATCTATCTTTGAAAACTGTCTAGCACCCTGCAGCTGATCAAACAAATCATCAATCCGGGGAAGGGGATACTTATTCTTAATAGTCACCTTATTTAGCTGCCGGTAGTCGATACACATCCGCAATGACCCATCTTTCTTTCTGACAAACAATACCGGCACTCCCCAGGGTGATGTGCTGGGTCTGATAAAGCCTTTATCCAACAAATCTTTCAGCTGCTCCTTCAACTCTTTCAACTCAGCCGGTGCCATCCTGTACGGGGGAATAGATATAGGCTGCGTATCTGGCATCAACTCTATAGTAAAATCAATCTCCCGCTCAGGCGGAAGGCTAGGAAGCTCGTCAGGAAATACATCTGGAAACTCACTGACGATCGGAACAGACTGAAGGGTAGGTATCTCCGCTGCAGTATCGTGCACACGAACCAAATGATAGATATAACCCTTCTGGATCATCTTCTTAGCCTTGAGGTATGAAATAAACTTACCCCTCGGCGATGCTGTGGATCCGAACCACTCTATAACTGGTTCCCCTGGAAACTGGAAACGGACTACCTTTTTCTGGCAGTCAACATTAGCATAACAAGAAGACAACCAGTCCATACCCATAATGACGTCAAACTCAAGCATGTCTAACTCTATCAGATCAGCCCTAGTGCAACGATCATAAATAGTCACAGAACAATCCCTATAGATCTGTCTCGCTATAACAAAATCCCCAACTGGCGTAGCTACCTCAAATGGCTCTATAGGCTCAGACACTATCCCAATTTTACTAGCAACGAGCGGGGAAATATATGATAAAGTAGAGCCAGGGTCAATCAATGCATATACAGATCTGGAGAAAACCAGTAATGTACCTGTGACGACGTTTGGCGAAGCCTCCTGATCCTGATGGCTGGCCAAAGCATATATGCGGTTCGAGGGACCGCTAGAACCTGAAGCGCCACCGCGGCCTCGACCGCGTCCTGCCGGTGCTGGCATACTTCGCCCTCCAGGGCGTGCAACAGATGGAACAGAAGAAGAACCGGCGGCTGACCCTGTCGGCTGAGCCACACTACCAGAACCGCTGGCCAACGAACAATCTCTCATAAAATGGCCCTGACCACCACACGAAAAACAAGCTCCAGTAGCTCGATAACACTCCCCAGGATAAGACTTCCCGCAATGAGCGCAACGGGGCCTGGGTGGTCTGGCCTGGCTGGGGCCTCTGGATACCTGTGAACCTGCCGCTCTGGAGCTCTGACCGGCCCCAGACGGTCCCGCACTATCAAATCTCCGGCTGCCTGACTGAGTACTCCGGCCGGACGGAGGTAGCTGTCTGCCTGACTGCTGTTACTGAGGCTGTCCGCCTCGAGAATCCCCGGAATAACCTGCGGACCTAGCCCTCTTGGGCGGCCTCCTGTCCCGATCTCTACCAGAATGATCAGACCTGTGACGATCCTCCATACCCATCGCATAGGCCTGAAGTCGGGCAATGTCCATATCTGTCTGCAATGACACTGCCATGCAGCCGTCGATCAAATACCGATCCAATACCATGACATATCTGTGCATCCGATCGGACATGTCTGCTACCACGGCTGGTGCATATCGGGCCAGAGAATCAAACTCAAGATTATACTCGCGCACACTCCGACCCCTCTGCTGTAAATGTAAGAATCGGTCGGCCCGTGCCCGCCGCAACTCTGGGGGTAGAAAGTGGCGGGTGAAAGCAGTCACAAACTGGTCCCACGTAGCTGGGGGAGCACCCTCACCCCTGGATAACTCCCAAGTCTCATACCAGTGAGCGGCAACATCTCGAAGCCTGTGCGAAGCCAGCTCGACCGACTCGGTCTCTGAAGCCCTGACCAATTCCAGTGAGCGCCGCATCCCCCGAATAAAGTCGTGGGGGTCCTCGTCGGGCTTAGACCCGAAAAACTCTGGAGGGCCACACAATAGAAACTCCCGAACTCTCAGGCTGTCCCGCCTGTCCTCGTCATCATCATCCCTCCGCCCGCGTCTGCGAGCCTGTCCTGCCACCAGGGTAGTCAACAGCTGTACAGCCTCCTTTAGGGTCCTATCCTCCGCCCCTGGCTGAGGAGCTGGAGTCTCAGGAGCGCGTACACGGACCTCTGGAGCTGCTGATGGTCCTTCTCCAGGCTGTACTAGTGGGGGTGTAGCTGACCCCTCAGAATGAGGCACAACCTCGAGCAAATCATAGACACGAGTCCGTGTAGCGCGTTGTGCCTGACTAGTCTCTCCCATCCTCGCTTTGCCCTTCTGGGCCGCCGTTGCCTTCTTCGGAGGCATCACTGCAAACACAATAGCGAGTCAGATCAAAATCACCCTAGTAGCACAGCTCTATCGCACGATCTAAGATTCCAAAGAAAGTAACATCCTAAATGCCCTGTAGCTTCCTGTTTATAGATGTGGTGCACAACACATCGATAAACAAGACTCTACGAGACACGGCCTGTAGACATTCCGAGGACAAACTGCTCTGATACCACTTTTGTCACGACCCAGCCCCATGGGCCGCGACTAGCACCCTACCTGGGTACCCAGACCGAATCACATATTCATTATCAAATCCAAACTTATTTCCGAATTTTACGAAATCATATCAAATGTAATTTATATCAAAATATGTCTTAAGCGGTCGCACCAAATCAAAATGCCATATCAAATACAAACTGAGCGGCGGAATAGACATCGCCGGTCAAAAGTGCAAACGTAAGCATAAGGGCCATTTGGGGCCATCATAATGAACAGACCGCTTTAAGACCAGAAAACGAAATCAAACCAACACATACAGGACCCTCATCCCACATATATGACTACAGGCCTCTACGAATTCAAAACAAAGATATATGGCGAGACAGGGCCTCGCCGTACCCCAATAGTCAAATGTATAGAATATATACAAAGCAAAAGGAGTCTGTACCAAAAGTGGACTCCGGATCAAAGAGGAGTACTCCGGAATAGCAAAGAGGGAAGCCTACTGTGGAGGATCACCAATATCTGCACCTGCGGGCATAAAACGCAGCCCCCGAAGAAAGGGGGTCAGTACGAAATATGTACTGAGTATGTAAAGCACGGAGTACAGAAATATGGATCAAAACTGAAAACAAATCAAATAACAAAGTGGAGTACAAATCGGGATGTCAAAATCCATATCAAAATCATATACGTATACATAATGCAAACGAAATCATGCAAACGCTTAAGAACATGGTCGCCACTCCGACGCTGGCGCCACACACAGCATAACACCAGAAGGTTTCAAATCTCCGTATCTCCGTACACAAACACAAACATAGGTGAGCGTATCGCATCACGAGCCATATCACAGCATAACTCCAAACGGAACCCGGCCCTATGGCGAAGCCTCGGGAACCATAACACAGCATACGGCCGAATTATCGTAAGGCGCACGAATCATAACCGGCCCGGGAACCGGTGAACGAAGTCATAACAAGGCACAAGCGGAGTCGTGAGCAGACAAATGCAAATCGTATTTCAAAATAGTCTTTCAAAACATAATAATCTCATAATCATTTCATAATACAAAATAATCGCATACTTAGTCGATATAAGGTTTCATTTCACAAGACGTTTCCAACATAGTACGTATAGCTCAAAACGTAACCTAGCGCATCGTAATATTCAAAACATATCCCGTAGGAGGAAGTTCCAAAATCGAAAGTAGCATGTCAAACTTTATTCACAAAGATAGCCCAATAAGACAAATAGGGCGTTTCGGGGTAGCGGGCCCACCTCGAGTCAAATTGAGGTGGCGAACATCATTTACGAACATTTAGGGGCCAAAAGGTCATACATAATCATTTCTAAGTTACCCGACCACATTTCGATAGATTTCGGACGATTGGTGGCATCCTAGCCAAAATAGAGCCCTTAGGCTTCAATTGAATTGAATAAATAGTAACTTTTCTGTGGATCGGGTTTCGAGGAGCAGAAATGCTCCGGAAGTTCCAATATTCGCCTATCACACTAAGACATGCCGAATGAAGAAGTGGGAAGCTTTACATACCTTACAGACGTCGTATGCTCTCCCAAAAGTCAAGTCCCGTTTCGTCTGAAATCTGCAAATGGTCAAAGTTACCAATTGAGATTCTTAGGCTTAAAAATGCCATTAACTTCATTTTTGTCTACCGAAATTTCGGCAGCATTTCCCCTATAAATCTCACACCCCCGAGACTTAGCTCGGCTCAAAATACATCAACAACAACAACCCAAACATCATCAAACAATATACACCATATTCAAACTTCAAAAGCCTACTTTACTACACAAGTTGGAAATCTTTCATTCAAACTTCAAAATTCCAAATCTATATCCATATTATTGTATTCATTCACTCATTCAAGATTATGCCATCACATTCCAAATGCATTCCAAGCCATACACGAAATTGCCCAAAATCCCTTACTTTCCATAATTCTCCCAAAACACCAAAACTTACAACGAACGTTCTAACTTGCGTCGTTTCATTCCGAATTCATTAACATCAACCCTAAATCATATTTAAAGTCCTTAGCATCAAAGATATACAATGATATACGTAAATATACAAAAGGCATACACTTTCCGATAATGTCCGAAATCATTTTCCAACGCCAATTTAATTCATTAATCAATCATTTACGTCCTAAATGTTATAACGACGCCACAAACCAACTAAACGAGATAAAATTCCTATGCCTTTGCACTTCATGAAACTCACGGCTACAACACCAACACACACACCCACGGCTTTCTATAAGCATCAAAGTTACGGGATTCTCGTCTATTCTCAATCCTTAACATATTCATATCAATTCTATAACATTAAAGGGGCAAAATTCTTACCTTTTCTTGAAAACCCGACTTGTCGTAAACGTAGTTCTTGTGCCAAACTAATTATACCCCGTTGAAGAGGGTCTTGAGCACTTCACAACTATGTAGAAAGTAAGATTTTTGGATCAACAACAAAGCTTGGGAAATTTTTTCTCTTCTTTTCTTGCCTTCGGCCGAACCCTTGTTTTGTGGTGTTCTTTGATTTTTGCTTTGTTTCTTGATAATTACTAAGTGTGAATCATATATATCCATATAATTGATCATGTGCATAGCACATGATCATTAAGGAAGAGGCTTGGGCCATGGATATGGCCGGCCACTTCACAAGTTTTGGGCCTCAACTTTGTGTCATATTTTCCTTGGCCCAATTCTTGAAAAGTCCCGTTTTGTAATTCCCGAAACTAATTTCCGAAATTCCAAATTTATCCTCGGTCTTCCCCGATGTCTTAACATTTATGATTCCATAGCCAACATAGTCACATTCACTAAAATCAAAATATTTCCTTATAACACACAAGTCGTAATTATTTTCCGATTTCCAACTATACGAAAACACGGGACATAACAGTTAGGCTTCTTACAGAGTGCCCAACTCTACCATGCTCCTTCAGCCGAAATTTTCCTTCATAGCTATCCTTTCACCTGTACCCTTGAGATTTTTGTTACGCTTTTCCCGATTCCGAGTTAGGTTTATACCATACCTATAAAAGTCGATACTTTATCTCATTCATTCTCACGATTCGTCCTTTCCTTAATTCAACTCATAGTGTCCCATAGTTTCTCTTAACTTATTGTTTGTATCATAATCATGCATCATAGTCCTTCTAATTTCCCGCCGATTCTTGTTCTCATCGTGAAGTTTTAGTAAAATACACCCTTTTCTTTCTTCATTCGTTCATTTCTTATTTCCCTTTACGATACCATAGCTTGCTCGTATGTATGTCTATTCTTCGTATATTCGTCCTGTTTCCTTTGTAATCATATCTCTATTCCAAATCCACTGTCTTATGCCATCACTATCTACCTTTAGCCAACCTTACTAATTTATTAAATTTCCTCTTATCGTCGACGATCACATAACTTCCTTTAATCAATTCATAACCGCACTTTCTCGTACTCCTATCCTCAAGGTCCCCCTTGATTTCGTTTGCTCTTAAAGTGCTCTTTCCTGTTTGCCACTTAGTTATATCTACCTGGAAGTCTATAGAACATTCCACTATTAGTACAAACCCATCTTGATCTCGTATATATATGTACTTCCAGGGTGAAACTTTCCCGTACTCGTTAACTTCCTTTTCCATATCAATATCTCTTTGTTATCTCTTATGAACCAATCTAATCTATAAATCGTAATACCGTATTTGAGTTTTTAATGTAAACTTTCTTTATGTTTCTAATAGATCTCAATCCTCCTAAATCTCGGATGCAACTCATTCCAGTTTCTTTAACTACTAATCATTTTTCCCTCCAGGGTTCCTCCTTTAAATAAAATTAAAATCATTTTAAAACTTCTCTTTGAAAGCGTCTCATAGTTGTTCCTTCAATCATGACTACCCAAACGACTGACAGTCACATTTTCCCTTTTCTCTTTCTCTATAGACAAGCAAATAATTCAATTTGTAAAATTTTTTGTAGAGTTTCCTCTATGATTCTTACTACCTCATTCCTGCACACAGCCCAGAAAACACATCCAATGCCCCACAGGGCAATAACAAATACCCATAATATCTTGCTCAAGTGCTTATATCAACGTCTATCCATATTAATAAAACAGGAAACATACCTTTCGAATGAACAACTTCAATTGTCAGCAATTTCCTCATAGCGACATAATCAACTGCTTATCCATGATCAAAACATTTGGGGTTAGAATTAGAGACATCATATCCTATGATTTAACTTTATGGCACGATCTAAGATAAGAAAGAAAGGTCAATGGTTCTTAAATGCCCTGTAGCCTCTTGTTTATAAGTGTGGCGCGGTTCATACCCATAAACAAGACTCTACTGGACACGGCTCGTAGACATTCCCTAGGATGAAGTGCTCTGATGCCACTTTGTCACGACCCAACTGGAAGTCCATGACGGGCACCCGAAGCTAACCTACCGAGTACCTATAAGCATACATCTCATAACCATTTCTGGATGGACCCCAAAAGTAGCTCATGGTTGTCATAACCTGTAAGGGCATATACCACAACATAACGGTGTATCTCTATATAGTCATCAACAATTATGCCCATTATCACCAGCCGACAAGGCTACCAATATATTATACAATAATATGAACCGGTGGAGATATAAAACGTCTAACTGTACACACACGCCTACGAGCCTCTACATAGAATACAAATGATCATAAGGACCAATACCAAATAGAATGCAACTCTGAAGTAAGTGGAGTGCTCCTGAGAATCCGCTAATAAAACACCTATTGAGTGTGTAAAGCATGAAAATAACACAAGAAGAACGCGAAACATAACATGAGACCAAGATAACCTGTCATCTGGGAACGTACAATATGTAATGCTTCAATCTTAGAAATCATATGTAGATAAGCATATATATATATATATATATATATATATATATATAATATAGGTGTTAGTGTTGCAGAACTTGCAACCTAACCCGTAAATGTTAGTGCTGTCGAACGTACAGCTCGATCCATAAGTATAGTGTTGTGGAACGTGCAACTCGATCCATATATGTTAGTGCCGAGGAACGTACAGCCTGATCCATAAATATAATATGTTAGTGCCGAGGAACATACAACCCAATCTATAAATTTAATATAATAGTGCCGAGGAACGTACGACCCGATCCATAAATATAATATGTTAGTGCGGAGGAACGTACGGCCCGATCCATAAATATAATATGTTAGTGCGGAGGAACGTACGACCCGATCAATAAATATAATATGTTAGTGCCGAGGAACGTACGGCCTGATCCATAAGTATCATACACATATACATAATGTAAATAGTATGCATGAAAGCTCATATGAAAGCTACAACTTTATCGGAGTGACGTAAGGTCGGTAACCTCCGATTTATATTATGGAACAATCATTATCGCTATATCTCACCATGAAGGAACAAGTAACATAAGGTGAGATCAACAATAATGAGTAGAATCAAGGAAATCATGAAATAAACTCAACAATCTCATAATAGCATTAAAATCATAAGCTTTGGAATTTCTAGAATTAGAATCATCATCATGTTCATCATAGTAAAGATCTCATCTTTAGTACCATAAGAAGCTTTTAAGAATCATGAACATATAAATTTTGGATGTAAAAATGTTATGGCAAAATATTCGGAATCATAACATAGGAATCAGGCCTTCGAAAGAAAGGGACTAGCCTTAACATACCTGGAAGACAATTTCTCGACTTCCAACTTGCTTCCTGTCTTGCAATTCACTTAAGGTCATTCGTAGTCTTGTAATATACATATACAACCATTCATACTATTGTTAGGCTCATCATCACACGCTCGTCTTAAGCCTTTAATTTAAATCCATTTAGAATCTGCCGAAATTTTGGCAGCATCTCCCATGTTTATATGCTTAGGCAGAAAACACAATACCAACAAGAAACAACAACAATACCAATACCAACATCAACAACATCATTATCAATATGAATATACTCAATAAAACATCCTACACGATGTTTTTCCCAATTTCTCAACCAACCAATTCATTATACGACTATTTGATAACTCTATCTTTGTACGTAAACCGAAATCCACATCAATAAGGAGAGATCCATACCTTATTATTGTTAGAGTGGAAATATCTTCAATATTTACTTTGAATCCAAGACAAAATCCACCGTAAACCGAGACTACACGTTTCTTGAGCCTCGTATATAATCCCGTCACTTGAAATTACGCAAAATCCTCACTTTTGTGTTGTATACATACTCTCATATGTTATTGGTATGGTATAAAATTAACTCGGAATCGGGATCCAAGAGTAAGAGAAATCTCAAGGGTATTGGTGAAAGGATAGCTATGAAGGAAAATTTCGGTTGAAGGAGCATGGTAGAGTCGGGCACTCTATAAGAAGCCTAACGAATTCTGATGTCACCATTGATTCATTAACCTAGTGACTATTAGGAATGAAGGAAGGAAGTGGTTTGAATTGTGTCCAATATGTGTGAGCATTTGACTTGATAAAAGAATTCAGTTAGCAAAAGAGAAATAAGTCAAACCATGCGATGAAAGTAACTCCAGCATTTTATGGAGTAGAGGAGTTGAAGGATCGCTAGGGTCGGCTAGATGACGACCAAAGATGGTCAATACTCGAATATTACATGAGAACATTATTAGGTGAATTATAATATTCCCAAGTATAGAAGAAGGAAACGTACCGGCTTGAAGGAGTCAAAATTGGAGATGAACTAATATAGCAAGGATGTGCTAAAGAAAAGTGAAAATGGACTAAATACAAGGATATTATGAGACAGACATGGAAAAGGAGGCATGACAAGATGATGAAGGTCTAGCAAATCAAAGGGAATAAGTTTTGTCAATGCGATACGTTGTGTTCCGGGCTATGATTCGAATCGCTCGTACCATAGAAATATTTGTTACAATTAAATATGCAACAAATGTACCCCAAAAGGTAACAGAAGAAGTGAGAAGGCCTAAAAGTGACCAAGGATAAGTATCAGGGACAGTCAGGATTACTAAAGAGAAATCGTAGCACTGGAAGAGATGAGAGTTTTAAAAGAGGAATATTTATAGGAATTTCAATGATCGTCAAAAGAAAGAAAGACAGTATGTCTATGGATAGCACGACAGCAGTACTGCCTGAGACTAGAAAATACCTCCTGCATCGTGAAATTATAAGTCACCGTTTACATTAAATTGTGGGAGTATATGTCATAGGACCATATAAATAATCGTCTTGGTGAAATGGCTAGTAAAATGGTGTGGGGACGACAATAAATATTTGAAGAAGAATGGAAGCTAGTTAAGTATCAATTAGCCGCTGGTATAGGAGAGCCAAGGACTTAAAGAGGGAAGCATACTCATATTGAAAGGAAGTTGTGATTAAGCAAGATTTTATTTTAGTCTCATGCTGATGAGTTATTTTTCAATTAAGTTACGATTTGAGGAGAGGAAATTGGAGGAGAGATTCAAACATGGATTTGAAGATATTTTGAATAATAGATTAGCTTGAGATATGATAATTAGTATGTTGTAAGTATAATCTTGTTATGAGGGATGAAAATGATGATAAGAAAATGTTGTATACCAGTGTATAAGGGATGGTGATGAGGTTGTTGTATGGGTTGAATTGAGTCCCATTTGAATATAAATCCCTTGGCTATGGGATTTTTGACGCATTGAATGAGTAATCTGAAATAAAGTAATTAATAAGAATAATAAGCCATTAGCGAGGAAATGTTATTGCAAACCATTTGGGCGCTACCATAAGTGGAACTATGATGACATTGTAAGGAATTTAGTAGTCCGACAAAAGAATTAAATAGGAGATGAGATGATATGTATGTAAAATCGAATAGTACTCAGAGGGATAATCTAAAGTAGCAATAGAGAAGCAAGCAAGGAAAAGTGCCACAACCGAATAAGAAAGTTGTCCATTAGCAGCGAAATAGAGGGCTACAAAACAGGAGGGTCTAAGTCAACGGAAGGTGAAGTCATGGAAGTAGACAAACATAAGATCGCAAGAAAAGGATTTAAAGATATAAATAAAGGAGATGGACATTTAAGGAATTAAGAGATCTGCTTGATTGATAAACCGAAATGACAGATAAGTGCGTCAGACTATGGGAAAGACTTAGGAAGTGAGAGTCGGGCAAAGGTTAAAGGTAGAAGGAGAACCCAAAGGAAATGATCAAAGGATATCGTATTTGACTGGAACAAGGGGGTGACAATGAAACCTCGTGGAACAAGCAGCATGATGGATCTTATTGGAAAAGGGATGAGTGAAGGTTACAGACAAAGGAAAGAATGAAAAGATTCGAATTCGCTGCATGACAAGGAATCTTAGTAATTATTCGACAAACTTCTGAATTCATCCCTAATTTATTAGTTGAACTAAGGATCAGAAACTTTAAGAGTAAATTGAAGGAAAGGAATCATTAAAGAAGAGATTGGAGATGTTTTGATATAAGTACAAGAATTACCGTTAACTAGCCCAAGTGCAAGACGTCCAATTAAAGGAAAGAGAAATTAAGCCAGACATTTCGGTGTTAAACAGGTTGAAAGATAAAGTACCGTAAAGATTAATTCGACTTCTATAGAAAGCAAAGGATGCTATAATATGACCAGTCTTGCGGTTATCTTTAAGGGAAGAAGAATAAGCATATGTAAACTCCAAGAAAACAAAGGCTTGGGATATATGTAAAACGTAAGAAAGATACGTGGAGATCGAAGAGAACAAGAATTTTTGAATAAAACAAAGATGGGATCAAAATTGGATAAAAGTATGTGGTAAGTACTGGATAAAGAAGAATATAAGAATGTAAAAGACGGAGGTCGAAGAGACAATGAGAACGATAAAGCATGAAGAGTTAGTAGACAAACATATACTAAGAAAAGGGACGACCTTGAGTACAGGCATAAATTTTGGCCACAAAAGAGGAAGGATATACTACGTAATTCAGATAAGTTTAGTTTTAAATGAGCAAGTAAGATTGCAAGTAAGTAAAGTAAATACCAACAAATGCAGGTAAGAATATCGCCATGCACCTCCGAGCAAACTCTACTTCAACATTTAAGGACAAATGTTTTTGAAAGGGGGGACAATGTTACACCCCGTAGTTTTGTACATTGAGATTTATAAGTGTTGATTGTTTTAAGTATGGACACTGTAGTTAAATTCAAGAATATATGATGTTATATGCGCCAATCTTATGGTTATGATAGTTTAAGTTCATATAATAAGCTATGGAAGGATTGACGGGCAAGTGAATCAAGGAAATTAAATTTGTTGGAACTTTGAAGAAAATATGAGGGGCAATTTTGGCCCAACTTGGAGAAAGAATATCTTTTAGTATATGAGGAGTTTTGAAGAAAAGAAAAATCCTAAATTGAAGTTCATGAAGTCTAGTTTCCAACGCAACAAAATGTTCATCAATATGACATCAGAGTAGAGAGTTATGAATGTTACAAGCTAGGCTGCCAGAGCATAAAATTTACCCTGCGCGAATGCGACCAGAGGGGCCGCGATCACGAAGAGTAGTAGGCATTAACCCTTCGAGAATGCGACCCAAGGCCGCGAACGCGAAGGGGAAATTTTAAGTAGGTGCTAAACCGACTTCAACACCTAAATAAGGGGCAAACCCCCACATTTTCACCGATAATATTTCCCAAAAGTTTAGCCAACATACATGGGTGTGTGTGTAACATAAAAGTGAGGGATTGGAGTGGTTTCAAGTGACGGGATTATATACGAGGCTCGGGAAACGTGTACCTGTGAGTGTAGTCTCGGTTTGATGTGGATTTTGGCTTGGATTCAAAGTAAATATTGAAGATATTTCTTCTCTAACAAGAATAAGGTATGGATCTGTCCTTATTGATGTTGA
Source organism: Lycium barbarum (assembly GCF_019175385.1). Taxonomy (NCBI): domain Eukaryota; kingdom Viridiplantae; phylum Streptophyta; class Magnoliopsida; order Solanales; family Solanaceae; genus Lycium; species Lycium barbarum. The sequence goes on from NC_083337.1 coordinate 39,166,563, forward strand.
TTTTGGTTTACGTACAAAGATAGAGTTATTAAATAGCCGTATAATGAATTGGTTGGTTGAGAAATTAGGAAAAACATCGTGTGGGATGTTTTATTGAGTATATTGATATTGATAATGATGTTGTTGATGTTGGTATTGGTATTTTTGTTGTTTGTTGTTGGTATTGTGATTTCGGGTTAAGCATATAAAAGGGGAGATGCTACTCGAATTTCAGCAGATTGTAAATGGATTTAAATTAAAGGCTTAAGACAAGCGTGTGATGATGAGCCTTACAATAGTATGAATGGTTATATATGTAGATTACGAGACTATGAATGATCATAAGTGAAAGTAAGTTGGAAGTCAAGAAATTGTCTTCCGGGTATGTTAAGGCTAGTCTCTTTCTTTCGAAGGAATGATTCCTATGTTGTGATTCCGGATATTTTGCCATTACATTTTTACATCCAAAAGTTAGAAGTTCATGATTCTTAAAAGCTTCTTATGATACTAAAGATGAGATGTTTACTATGATGAAGATGATGATGATTCTAATTCTAGTAATTCCAAAGCTTATGATTTTAATGCTATTATGAGATTGTTGAGTTTATTTCATGATTTCCTTGATTATACTCATTGTTGTTGATCTCACCTTATGTTACTTGTTCCTTCAAGGTGAGATATAGCGATAATGATTGTTCAATAATATAAATTGGAGGTTACCGACCTTATGTCACTCTGATAAAGTTGTAGCTTTCATATGAGCTTTCATGCATACTATTTACATTATGTATATGTATATGATATTTATGGATCGGGCTGTACGTTCCTCGGCACTAATATATGATATTTATGGATCTTGTCGTACGTTCCTCGACACTGACATATGATATTTATGGATCGGGTCGTACGTTCCTCGACACAAACATATGATATTTATGGATCGGGCCGTACGTTCCTCGGCACTAACATATATGGATCGGGCTGTACATTCTACGACACTAACATTGGTGGATCGGGTTGCACGTTCTGCAACATTAACACTTATATATATATATATATATATATATATATATATATATATATATATATATATATATATATATATATATATATATCTGTGTGTGTGTGTGTGTGTGTGTGTGTGTTACATATGATTTTTTAGGTGTGCAGGTTATCTCTCTTATTCTATGTTTCCTTTTTTATCTATATTATGTTGTTATTCATGCCTTACATAGTCATTACACTATTTGCACTGACGTCCCTTCTTGTGGACGCTGTGCTCATGCCCGCAGGTTGGCAGGGAGACGGATCAGACTCGTAGGTGTTTTATTAGCTGATCAGGAGCACTCCACTTACTTCAGAGCTGTAGTCTTTTTGGTATTGGTCCTTATGATCATTTGTATTCTATGTAGAGGCTCGTAGACGTGTGTTTACAGTTAGACGTTTTATAGCTCCGCCGGTTCATATTATTGTATAATATATTGGTAGCCTTGTTGGCTGGTGATGATGGCCATAATTGTTGATGATTATATAAAAATGCACCGTTATTTTGTGGTATATGTCCTTACAAGTTATGACAACCATGAGCTACCTTTGGGGTCCACCCAGAAATGGTTATGAGATGTATGCTTAGAGGTACTCGGTAGGTTAGCTCCGGGTGCCCGTCATGGCCCTCTAGTTGGGTCGTGACAGTACCCCTTTGGATAATCAACCTCAGTTGGGCCTTGAATTTACTGTTTGTTGCCTGCGCATTTGAAATGTATGTAATTTGATAGGCAGAGAAGGTTACTTATTGCTCTAAGCTTCATGGCACGATCTAGAGTAGAAAGAAATGAGACAATCCTGAATGTCTTGGTGGTCAACTGTTTATATGTGGGGCCCTCACACATATAAAAGAGACCCCATTGGACATGGCTTCATAGACCCCCTAAGACATTTGAGCCTAGAGCTCCGATAACAAACTTTGTCACGCCCCGAACCTAGGCCTGGACGTAACGCGACATCCGATGCCTGACTGCATGTAACCGAGCGAACCATCTAGCTGGCTGAATCAATATGTGATACCAAAACATGACTGAATTATAAAATAAAACTAACACATGCTGATTAACTGGAAGTCTGACTAAAATATCATAATGCGAAAATACTTAGACAATCTAAAAATGTCGGAAAGTAGCCAACTTGGCTAAACCAAAATAACTGAACAACTGAGTATACTGCCACAAGGCTAACATAACAAATATCTGGCTGTCTGGACTATGTCTATAAAGCCTCTAAGAATACTGAATAATATAACCGTCTAAAAACTGAAATAACTAGATAGCTGACAACGCCCTGAAGGAATCTAGGGCTCACCAATAGCTGATACGTGCCATCCTAAACAGCTGAGTCGTCAACCTATATATCGTTACCTGAATCGCGAGATGCAGGCCCCCAAGCAATAAAAAAGGACATTAGCACATTTGAATTGTACTGCTATGTAAAGCAACTAAAGCAATAAAGTACTGAAACTTAAACAGAGACTGATAACTGATAACTGTAACCTGTGATAACAAAGGATATAGAGATATGAATACTCTCTGCTCTGTATCTAAATTATTTATTTTATCTGTGTTTGTATATGTGGGGCCTCAGCCCAATAATAAATGCACGCTATGGCCTTGGCCTAGTAGTGCGTCAGTTAATGGCCTCAGTCAAGTATACATATACATAAGACTGTGCCCTTGGGCAAAATCACATATGCTCAATTATGGTTGATTAATAAAGACTGAGACCATAACAATAATGAACAATACTGAACTGAAATAGACATGCAGGACTGAACTGAAAACATTGACTGTTTCTGAGCATACTGAATTTCTAGACTAAGACTCATGTGGTAACAATACATAAGCCTATAAAGATTACGTGCTGAGTTCATGATATTCAAATTGACATCCATGAACGAATTCTGTAACTGCAACCCTAGGAGATAACAGTTCTACAACATATCATGAAACTAGGGCTAAACTATATTCTGAGTAAAAATACTGACAAGTATGAAGAATGAGGCGTAGAGAGAATCATGAACATTCCCTAACGTAGATAGTTAGCCTCACATACCTTAATTCCATCCTTTGAGCGTAGTACAACTTTCGTCAACCCTTTCAACTTTAATCTATATCAATACAAGTCAAAGGGATTCTATATTAGCAATAATATCCATGCTTTAGTCATCTAAGCATTTTATCAAACACTTGGTGGGCATAAAGCTCTACAATCTCCATTAATGGTTTTTCTTCACCCTATTCCCATTCTATTACTTCTAGGTGATTCTATAATCTCAATTTGATGAAAGTAAAATCATTCTTCATCACCCATATGACTATAACAATCCTAAGTTAATAATCCAAAACTCTAGCATAGTTCATATGATACTCTCTATCAAACCCATTTACGATTCTCCCAAGAACTCATCAATTCACAACTATAAGTGTTTAGAGAGTAGAAGTATTACCTTTTTGAATTTCAATCCTCTTGAATTCGGATTCTAGGGTTCTTTTGTCCAAGACGAAGATTCAATCGATAATCTATGGAATAGATTGAGATTCTAGCATTAATCTTTGTTAGATTGATGTAATAATAAATGGGGTTTGACTAGAAACTCACCTTGGATGATTTGTGGAATCCCTAGAGTGTTTTCTCTCCAAAAAGACAGTTTATAGTGAAGTGAGAAAAATATTTCGGAGTTGGGTACATATAAAATTCGAAAAAGATGTTTCAGGCATAATTTGGCCTGGTACGTCGCCCCGAGCGTCGTCCAGGGCGGCGTACTAGGCCTATATTATAGGACTTATTGAAAATTACATTTTTATGTGATTTTGGCTTGGCGCGGCGCCTGGGAGGCGCCCTAGGCCATTCTAATAGCATTCGATAAAATGGCCATAAATCCTAGCACAAAACTTTATTTTGGCTACACAATATACTGTTGGAAAGATAATTCAAAGGGATACAACTTTTATGTTTTAAGTTTTGTGAAATTCCCAATGGATGTTCAGGAAATTGGGCTGGAAGGAAGACATCGAAAACTTAGCCGATTCTATCGAATCTGAGTACCCCTCTATGAGCCATTTTGAGATGATCATATCTCCTTGATCCAGACTCCGATTGGCCTGATCCTTATATACCTGGAAAGGTATTTCTGTGTACTACAACTTTCATCAAGGAACCTTTTCCCAAATCCCCAACGAATCAAGGTGTTATGGTTGCCCAAAGTAGGCCCCTTAGCCACTTTTGCAAAACATTCAAACCTTTAAATTTTCTCTAAAACTCTAACGATACGAGTCTAACCTTTATTTTACGTTACGGGGTATTACAAGATGGATGGATCTTCTGAAGAATTATGACATCACCATTCTCTATCATCCTGGTAAGACAAATATGGTGGCCGACGCGTTGAGCAAGAAGTCAGCTAGTATGGGAAGTCTGGCTCGTTTGATCTCTTCGAAGCACCCGTTGGGTAGAGAGGTTCAAACTCTTGCTAACATTTTATAAGGCTTGATATTTCTAACACAGGCAGGGTGTTGGCTTGTGTTGAGGCTCGGTCATTGTTTCTGGAGCAGATTAAGGCCAAGCAGTTTGAGGATACTAAGTTGTGTAAAATTCGTGACAAGGTGTTATGCAGCGAGGCCAAAGATGCCGTGGTCGACAAAGAGGGGGTGTTACAAATTAAGGGGCGAGTTTTCATGCCACGTGTAGGTTATTTGATCAAGACAATTCTGGCAGAGGTTCACAGTTCGAGATATTCCATTTATCCTGGTCCTACTTAGATGTACCGAGATTTGAGACAACATTACTGGTGGGCTAGGATGAAGCGCGGCATAGTGGAGTTTGTTGCTCAGTGTTTGAACTACCAATAGGTGAAGTATGAACATCAGAAACCCGGGGGTACACTTTAGAGGATGCCCATTCCTGAGTGGAAGAGGGAAAGAATAGCAATATTTCCATCGTGTTCGACAGGGACACAATGTTTACATATCGATTTTGGAAGCATCTGCATGAGGAATTGGGTACTAGGTTGGACCTTAGTACAACTTACCTCCCTCAGACTGACGGGTAGTCCGAGCAGACTATTCAGTTTCTTGAGGATATGCTTCGGGCTTATGTGATATACTTTGGTGGTCATTGGGGATTAGTTCTTACTATTAGCCGAGTTCGCATATAACAATAGCTACCACTCGAGCATCGACATGGCTCCATTTGAGGCGTTGTGTGGGAGGAGGTGCAGGTCTCCTATTGGTTGGTTAGATGCGTCTGAGGTAAGACCTTGGAGTACGGACCTTCTGAGAGAGTCCTTAGAGAAGGTGAAGGTGATTCAAGCTATGCTTCTAGCAGCACAGAGTAGGCAAATGGAGTATGCAGACCGTAAGGTCCGAGATCTTGAGTTTGGGCAGGGAGAGCAAGTGTTGTTGAAAGTCTCACCCATGAAGGGTGTGATGCGGTTTGGGAAGAGGGGCAAGCTTAGCCTGAGATTCATAAGGCTATTTGAGATTCTTAAGCGTATGCGGACGTATCTTATGAGTTGGCTTTACCTCTAGGCTTATCAGGCGTTCATCCGGTATTTCACATTTTGATGTTGAAGAGGTATCACAGCGATGATTTGTACATAATCTGTTGGGATTCGATTTTGCTAGATGAGAACTTGACGTATGAGGAAGAGCCTATTGCTATCTTAGATAGGGACGTCCGTAAGTTGAGGTCGAAGGAAATAGCCTCCGTGAAAGTTGAGTGGAAGAACCGCCCAGTTGAGGAAGCTACTTGGGAAACAAAATCGGATATGCGTAGCAAGTATCCTCAACTTTTAGCTGAGACAGGTACCTTTTTCCTAGATTCCTTATACTTGTCCGTTCGGGGACGAACGGTATTTTAATTGGTGTCTAATGTAACGCCCCTCCCGGTTGTTATGGAAAATGTACGATCGCCCTACCAAATAGAACCTTCCCAAGGGTAAAATGAGCTAATAGAAACTCAAAGGTAGAAGTCTAAGAACTGGAAAATTGGTTTGTTTGTGGTTATTGTTTTGCTGTGTTGAGTCCGTTGGGGGGTAAAGTAGGAAATTAGACCTCTGTTTGGGATTCCGAGGCGACGGGTGAGTCTGTATGGTGTTTTTACATTAATGTGCATGTTTTGTTTGTGTTTGTGAGGCCTCAGATGAAGTGTTGGGTGGTAGAGTGAAAAACTGTGGAAATTAGCGAGCTTACTTGCTCCGTGGTACCGCTGTGGCGGGGGATGAACCGCTGCAGCGGGTTTCTCGCCGTCGAGGTCAATCGGGTTTTTGGTGTGTCCGCTATGAGGGGGACTGGATCGCTGTAGCGACAACGCTATAGCGGAACCATCCCGCCACAAGGGAGGAGATTTTCGAGTTGGTCGGCGCGGGACTACTGCAGCAACGGTTTGACCGCTGCAGCTGTCGACGGGGACAAAATCTCGATTTTTGAACACTTAGTTCCAAATTCTTTATTCATAAAATTCCAAAACAGTTTCCAAAGAGCACCTAGGGAGAAATTCTAAGCTAGGACAAGAATATTCTTGAGAGGTAAGTCTCAACTATTCCTTCCTTCATTACGTGTTCATCTCTAAGATTATCACGTTTTCAATGGGTCTATGTCACAATCCACTTTAGGATCGCGCGGGCACCTGCCTTTCCCTTCTCGGTAGGTGAACCCTTAATTTAATAATACATCGATTCAAAAAAGACAATTGATTAATCCAATAATTTAATATATACTTAACAGCAGAAATCCATTCATTTAATAAACTCCAGATTGAATATGGTTACAACAATGAAATAATTACAGACTCATTCCGACTTCCCACGACCTGGTTGTTACACCACGGAAATTTCATGTCGTTGTGTCGTAAGTAGACTAACACGAGCTTAAGGTTGATGTCAAGCTTCTATGACTATAAGAAGGGTACTTGGCAAGTTTGAGTGTATACGATAAGATTTTGAAGTGATATGAATTAGTGAGACTAAGTTCGTCAAATGAAGGTGAAGTATAAGTCGTGCTATGAAAAGGGTTGAAAGGTACCGAGCTAATGTTGATTTAATAATGTATTGAGGAAAAGTCATAACTCTCCTTAGATTGTTAATGAAGTGTTAAACAAGTGCCAAGAAGGTTCCATAAGGATTGGATATCAAACGAAACGATGAGATTAACTTCAGAAAGATGGAGTTATACGACCACTTATACAGTCCGTATAAGGGGTCCGTATAACCCCAACAGAAATGTTGATTTCCCTGATGGTGAAATACTGCCAGTTATACGGACCGTATAATATTATACGGACCGTATAAGGGCCCATATAAGTCCCGTCTGGCTGAGTATTTTCCTCTTCTAAGTATAAATACATGTTCCCACTTCTAATTTTTCACCCTTCCAACTTCACCATTTCTCTCAAGACCTCTAGAAGGTTCTACACATTTCACTAACATAAATTCAAGGAAAAACAAAGATCAAATACCAAAACTAGTAGAATCAAGTGCTAGAATATTAATGAGGGTTGATGGAAGCTAGAAATTTCTTTGGAAATGGAGCTAGGGTTTTCTCCAAGTGAAGCATTTCCATCCAAAAACCATTCCTTCACAATCAAAGGTGAGTTTTATGATCATTCCATGCTATTAAGTGTATTGAATTGTTGAAGGACTTCAATTATAGAAGAAAGTAGAAAATGGGTTACAAATATGAGAATAGTGGTATTCTTGAATAGCAGTTTAACATGAATCATGATTCTTGACATGTTATGAATATAATCTTGGTATAAATGGTATTAAGAATATTGGGGAAGCATTATATGAGGATGAATGTGTTACACCTCGGAAAATTTTCCATTGATGCACAAGTGAATAGACTAGTGAAGAGCATGATTATACGTTATTTCAATAAGTAAGAAACGACATTCGATGGCCCTAGTTAAGATTTCAAAGATGTTTGAGATAGGGGAAGGAAGTTGCCAAGAGAAGGCAAGGCATACCATAGGTAACGGAAAGGGATTACGAGTAACAAGTTAATGAGGATTTAATGATGTCTTGGAGAAGAGTGATAACGTCCCTTAGATTGGTATTGAGGTGTTAAACAAGTGTTAAGAAGGTTCCAGAAGGATTGGAGATCAAATGAGTCGACGAAAACGAGTTTCGGAATACTGGGGATTATACGGCCAAACATACTGGCCGTATAAAATGTACGGTCCGTACGTTAGGACCGTATAATCAGCCCAGGATGGCACATTTCTCTGGACCAAATATACGACCAAACATACAGCCCGTATAAAATGTACGAACCGTATGTTGGTCTGTATACCTGGTCGGGAACTGAATGGTTCATTATATAGAGGATTCAAGTCTTATTTCATTTCGCTTCCATAGCATACCCCTTCTCTATAAAACATCTATCTACATTCATTACACTAGAATTCAAGAGGTATTAGTGATCAACAACATAAATTAAGTGCATCAAGTGTAAGAAAACCCCTTAAAGATCTTTCAAGTCAAGAAATCTCATTGGAGATGAACTAGGGTTTTCTCTCAAGCGGAGTATTACCAACCAAGGCTTGTTCCTACAACATCTAAGGTAAGATTTATGGTATTTCTATGTTGTTTAAGGTATTTGAGAGTTGAAATACTTGGATTGTAGAAGGGTATAGAAAAATGGGTCATGAATGTGGAATAGTGCCATTTTGAGCAATAGTCTGAATTGAGTCATGATTGTTGATGTGTTGTGATATAAATATGTTACAAATGATGTTGAGGACATGGGATAGGCAATGTATGTGAATGAACGTAGTCGTGTGTTATGACCATGGATATGGATGAAAGGAAGCGAAGTGAGAAATATAGATAATGTGGATGAATAGAAACTACTGTTATGATATTGTGAATGTATTATTGACGTTTGGGAGTTGATATACGATATGGAGGAATGTCGTATAAATAAAGGAGATGCTGTCCGATTTTCTCTTGTTTTAGTCATGTATGCTAGCTATCGATTCTAATGATAGTATGACTTTAATGAAGGTAGAAACGTGAGCTTCGGAGGAGAACGTGCAAGTGGTAAATAGTTGAACGGAAAGGTATGTAAGGCTAACCCTTCTTTCATAAGGCATGGTTCTTTGGCCAATCATCTAAACCTCCTATAAGATTATAATATCCTTCAAATGATTCTATCTTTCGAGCTATTGAGCTCATGATCCTCGATATGTATTACGATTGGACTAAGTTCCTCATATGACGAGTAACCCCTATAAGGATAGATATAATGAACAACGATGATAGTGATAACGATAATGATAACGATGATAATAGCGATGACGATAATGATAGTGATGATAATAATAAGATGCTTTTGAGCTATTATATATGTGTATCTATGTATAATTATTATGGAACCCCGAGCTTATGAGGCCGGGTAGGATATGTGTCTATTTACGTAACGCGCGCGCACCTCTGCAGATGGTACGGATAACCTGTTATACCCTATTTTAACCGGAGTCAAAATAGTTTACAACATCCCGGTAATTCCGGGGTTAATTAAAGTTGAGGGAGTCTCCACCTAATTATTTATGGTGAATTAGGACACCTAAAGTTCATTAAAGTTACTTTCTAAAGTTAACTCCGTTTAAGGTCTACGAAACTTAAGATTCTAGGTAATGGTTCAATTAGTCTAAAGGGAAGGTATTAGGCATCCTTTAAGACCCATTAACAACGGTTAACCGACCGGACTTAAGGTTAATTTTAAAAAGGTTCTGTGAGAGGCTGTAAAAAGTTATGTCAAAGGGTGGACAATACTCAAAACTGATACTCGGAAAATATTTTTATTTACATCCGCTTTGGTAAGACGGACGGAAACTGAGAACGGTTTTTGTAAATACAAAAGCTTCTTCCATGATGAAACAAATACAACTTAGTTTTAGTGACCTGAAGATCCATTTTAGATTAAGGAAAAACTTGAGTTGTTAGGAAAAGAAATGAAAAAAACAAGCGGATAGTCTTTAGTAAGACATTTATGTTAAACTACGGCTGGGCAAGTACGAATTTGGAAGGCCAATTTTAAAATCAGTACAATGTGGTAAACTGATCACCTATTCAATTCCATATGTCTAAATGTCGCGTTCTGTGTAAAGAGGAAGTATTCTATTAATATCTAAAGCGAAACCTTAAATGAAACTTAGCTTTTAATTATAGTAACTTAGGTCTTAGCAATTAGTCATACAAATACAAATAGGGGTTAGTCTCGCCAAACATATAAACAAGACTCATCAACAAATAAGTTAGCCAAAATAAACTCCCGACAGAAAGATTTGATTATTTTGTAATTTCTCTTTGAGTGATGTAAAACTTGAAATGATCGAGGATGCACGGCTCCGTGTGATAGCGGCGTCGTTGAGTCTCAAAGTGAGACTCTTCGGCTCCGGTGTTCATGCAAACAAAGAAAAGAAAATGAAGGAATTAGTAAAGGGACCAAATCATTAATAGGCATGGAGATAGAACTAAAGGTGAAAGCTGCTGGGATTGGGACGTTAATTTCAGCCAGTAGACGTTGAATAATAGAAATAAGTGAAGCAAAAGGAAAAAGAACTACATAAGGTTAATTGACATTAATATGCAGAATACAGATTCCCTTGTTCGTATGCATGTGCGATTCTAGGTCATTCTTGATAGATATAGAGAGAAATATTAAGGTAGCAAGCAACCAATATGTCCAAGAAACTGAGAGTTTACTATCGAATGAAATTAAACTTAAACCAAAGAATCGTCTGCCACCAGAAACAAATTGACAAGGATTTCAGAGATCAAAAGAGAGTAATTGTTGGCAAAGTTAAACTAAAGCAACACACAGTTTCATCTCCAAAAGTTCAACAAACATCTTCTTGACAAGGCAGGATTCTGGGAACTGAGATGCATTTTTGTTCTAAAATGAAGTGACTGTCGTTTGAGCAGTAAGGAAGATTTAGAGAAAGCCAACTAATAACACATAAAGGAGATAGCCCAAAGAAGCAAACAATTATGAACCAGGTCCAACTTAATACCAATATGGTGCACAAACTAATAATTCAGAGTCCACATAAATGATGTACCCTATATATACTTTAATATACAAATTCTTGTATATCAAAGTTATACAGGAACTATATACATCTAGTATATTTAGGTATATCTCCTATATACTCAAACAGAAAATCAACACTTAACTCAAATAAAGACATGCTTAGTTCTACTTGGTGTTTTTTTTAGCTTCAGCTGAAGGGTATAAGAACAGATTTCAGAAGGAGAAAGAAATAGATGCAGGAATCATGATATGCAGAGTATACAGAGAATCAAGAGATCATAGAGAGGCAGTGATATGCAGAAATAGGTAAGAACAGGGCAAATTCAGCAGAGAGTGAATTTCTTGACATGCAATTAATATTTCAGCATTAATCAGTCATTAATGCACCTTAAGACACACATAGAATTCACTTAAGAGATGTTATGTATATGCAGAATACTGGACTTAAACTCATGTCTAAGCACTTATCAATTAAGCAAACTACATCACAATTTAAACGAAATTTACTAAAAAGCAATAACCAGATAAAATGCTACTAAGACCATGTAATATCACCCCGAATATGCATATGTATCCTACATCAAACTAAATTTGTCCCTTATAGGCCTTAATCTCATCCAGTTATGGCATTGTATAATTGCTAAGCTATATGAACATTTACAGTATCATGACAGTGTTGTGCGCCGGCATAAACATGAACAACAGTAATCGAACACAGATTCCTAACTAGCCTACTTGACTTTTAACAACAACATTTGAGCTAAACATGATCATTTAACCAATGCATCATATAAACTAACATCTTATCGCATACTTTGCCAATTGACAAATAAAACACGAATAGATATGCCGATCTACTGACTACGACACCGAAAGAACATCCTAATACCACCACTTAACTAAAATATGAACTAAAACAGCAAGTAATCGACTAGAAACTAACTAAATAATTAAGGGAGGAAAAATCACCTATGTCGGGTGCAGTGAGCTAGGGCGTCGATGGCCTCGAATCCACTCTCTAGCCACGGATAGCTTTGAAACTCGAACGAATGAGTTCTGAATCGCTCTCGCAGCTAAATTCTAACCGAGATCGAAAGAGAAATTCTAGAAAACTAAAGATTCTTAGAGTAAAAAATGAGCTGATTGTTTTGTGTGTTGGTGTTTCCCCCAGATGTTCAAGAAAAACCCCAAATGATTTATCAAGTTGTATGGAATTTTGAGTAAGCTCGGACTCACAAAAAAAAATCCCCCCTTCGGCTGAAGACTTAGAGATGTATTTATACGTGTAAAATTAAAGTCTAGGGTTTCGATTTGGGCGGGACTTGACACTTAAAAGTTTTGAAATCTAGTCAAAACTTGTTTGAAATTCGAACGTTCGAGGAGTTTTGGACGAACCTGTAGCCCGTCCACGTGATTTGGTCAGATATATACTCAAAATAGTGACATTTGGTTTGAATTCGGGTCTGCTCCGTTTTGGCTTCATCTGGTTTTGATACGCATGGGATAAGTGGGGAATCTTGCCCGAAAATGGGGTGGCAAGGATCTGCCATGGTTGAAAAGGGGGTCTTTTGTAACCGGAAATGGAGAGGAGAGAGAGAGAGAGAGAGCGTGGAGAGAGGGCAGAGGCGCCGCTATCTTCTCTTTTGGTTAGGGTAGATGATGAATAGGTTTAAGAGAAAGTGGGCCGGGTCAGGTAGGTTATTAGGATGTGAGCTGGATCGGGTAGAGGGATAGTGGGTAATGGGCTGGTACAGAATTAAACATGTGGGCTGATTATTTGGGTCATTTATTTGGCTGAAATTGTGGTAATTAATTAACGCCTAAGTGATATAACTTGTATAATACGTATCATGTGATTAGTGATTAATATGTAGAAAATAAAGACTTAATTTAGTCCGAATCCGAAAATAAAATGATGACGAAACAGCGTACTACTAGTAATAAAAGTAACAATATTAATAGTAGTAAAAATAAAAATAGTAGCGGAAATATAATATTTAGCTCGTTAATAAATTCATAAGCCCAAAGAAATAAATAGGAATAAAGGAGGGACGAAATTGGGTGTCAACATAACCTTAAAGACTTGGTAGGGCCAGGTAGATGTAACCCTGAAGCCTTGGTAGGGCCAGGTATGTGTAACCTTGAGCCTTGGTTGGCCAAGTATGTATGAAACACCGAACCTTCGTGGTCGGGCATGCTATGTAAATGTTATGTATATAATATAGATATGAGTATGAATACGAACATGATACGGATATGAATATGAATAAGACTATGTATATGAATACGATTATGGACGCAATGTAAATGGATATAGATATGAGTACGGATATGGATATGGACGTATGTACACGAATACGCGCTAGAAATAGAAAGTCGCTATGACAAGCAACTAAGTGCCTATAACGTTGATACTGCTGTCTCCCCTCCTATGCTATTTCTCATATTGGTTATTATGCTTCTAAATTGATGTTGATCATGCTTTACATACTTAGTACATTCTTCGTACTGACGTCCTTTTGTTTGTGGACACTGCGTCATGCCCGCAGGTGCCCAGGGAGACAGACTTGATCCATAGCTACATTCTCAGAGATTACATAGCAGAGCTCCACTTCATTCGGAGCTATAGCTTTTGGGTGCTTATTATTTTGTGTACATAATTATGGGCATAGCGGGGTCTTGTCCCGCCTATATGTTATGACATACTCTCCTTAGAGGCTCGTAGACATGTGTATGTGGTTAGATGTGTTTGGCCTTGTCGGCCTATATTTTGTATATCATTTTGTTAGCCTTGTCGGCTTAGGTACATTGATTTGGCATAAATGACAATGATGATATAAAGGTATTGTTGTCCAATGAGACTAGTATGATTGATGAATAGAGATGTATGTTTAAATATGTGGCTCACCTAAACATAACTGTAAAGTTATGCTAAGTGGGTACCCGGGTAGGCTAGCACCGGGTGCCCGTCGCGGCCCCTAGTCGGGTCGTGACAAAAGTGGTATTAGGGCGGTTCAGTCCTAGGGTGTGTCTACGAGCCTTGTCCAGTAGAGTCTTGCTTATGGGTGTGTTGTACGCCACACTTATAAATAAGAAGCTGCGGGCATATTAGGAATAAATGACCTTCTTTCTTCATAAGAATCGTGCGATAGAGATATGATATAAGAACTTCTTGTTCCTTAACCGTGTGTTGTTTATTTCAGAAATGCCTGTAAAGAGAAAGGCTAAAACAGCCAAAAAGGGCAAGACGGTGGCAGAAAAGCGGGCTGAAAGAGCACCGTCACCGGTAGTAGAGGAAAGTGAGTCCCAGAGTGTGGCTCAATATCAGTCCTCCCATTCAGTACCTATATTAGAGGAGCGTGAGGGAGCCTCAGCCCCAGCTCCAGCACTTCCAGCTCCTCCACCGGATGCTTCAGGCCAAGATGTAAAAGAGGTCATTCATTTGCTTACTCAATTGGTTGCTGCTCAGACTCAGTGGCAAAGTACAGGGCAAGGTGATGGGGCTGTTAGTGCAAGGGCCCGTGACTTCATTAGCTTAAATCCTCTGGAATTGTTTGGATCAAAGCCGGATGAGGACCCTCAAAATTTTATTGATGGTATGTTGAGGACGCTTCGGTTGATACATGCTTCGGACATCGAATCGGTGGAGCTAGCGTCATATAGATTGAGGGATGTCTCAATCCATTGGTACACAGTTTGGATGGCTTCACGGGGAGCCAATGCAACTCCCCCGGTATGGCAAGAATTTGTTGATGCTTTCCTCCGACACTATATGCCTCCGGAAGTTCGGCGAGCTAGAGCCGATAAGTTCTTGAATTTGAGGCAAGGTAGCATGAGTGCTTTAGAGTATAGTCTCCGCTTCAATTCTTTGGCTAGGTATGCTTTGGCCATGGTAGCGGATATGGGTGACCGAGTGCACCGATTTGTGAACGGCCTAGGGCCACATTTGATGGATAGGTGCTTGACTGCGTCCTTTCAGGACAATATAGTTATTGCACGCATTCAGGCTCATGCTTAGAACTTAGAAGAAACCCTACAGCAGCAAAGAAGTGAACGCGAGCATGATAGGGGACATAGCAAGAGGGCCAGATCTTCGGGTCCGATGAGTGAGTTCAGAGATGGGCACAGGCAGCAGTTTTCTAGGCATTCAGGCTATTCTATGACTAGTGCACCTCCACGGTTTTCAGGCCAGAGATTTGATAGATCTACTCATTCCGGGCCGAGTCAGAGCTTTTCGGGATCTCAATTTAGAGGTGATTCGGGTCAGTCAAGGTCACACGTGCCACGATGTTCCCAGTGTGGGAAGTTACATTGGGGTCCATGCCGATCGGGTTCAGATGTTTGCTATTCATGTTGTCGACCAAGCCATATTATGCGTGACTGCCCTTCAGTTCATGGTAGAGGTAGGACCCAGCCTTCAGGGTTGGTAGCCGGATCTTCAGCATTTGTACGCCCTATGGGGCCAGGTTCACATGCGCCAGTCGGCCATGGTAGAGGCAGAGGGAGAGCTCTTATTTCTAGCGGTCCTCAGCACCGTATTTATGCTCTGGCTGGACGCCAAGATCTTGAGTCTTCTCCTAATGTGGTCACAGGTATATTATCGGTATTCTCTCATGATGTATATGCTTTGATTGATCCGGGCTCCACATTGTCATATGTTCTCCATATATTACGGGTCGATTTAGAGTCGAACCGGAGTCGATCAAACCTTTTGAGGTGTCTACACCCGTTTGTGAATCGGTAATAGCTAGCTGAGTATATATAAACTATATAGTTATGATTTGTGACCGTCGTACTACAGTTGATTCGCATAAGTTAAAAATGGTAGACTTTGATGTTATTATGGGCATGGATTGGTTGTTTTTTGCTATGTCAATGTTGATTGTAGAATGAAAATGGTTCGTTTCCAATTTCCGGGAGAACCAGTTCTAGAATGGAAAGGGAATACTGCGTCACCAAAAGATAGGTTTATTTCCTATCTAAAGGCAAGGAAAATGATCACAAAAGGGTGCATTTATCATCTAGTTCGAGTTCAAGATGTAGAAGCTGCATCGCCAACTCTTCAGTCAGTTCCCGTGGTGAATGCATTTCCGGATGTGTTTCCGGAAGAGCTTCCAGGCCTTCCTCCCGAACGGGAGATTAATTTTGCTATTCATGTGTTACCAGACACCAAGCCTATATCTATTCCTCCTTATAGAATGGCTCCCGCAGAATTGAAAGAGTTGAAGGAGCAATTGAAAGACTTGCTTGAGAAAGACTTTATTAGGCCTAGTTCATCCCCGTGGGGAGCACCCGTAAAGTTTGTCCGAAAGAAAGATGGCTCCTTGAGAATGTGTATCGATTATCGGCAATTGAATAAGGTGACGATTAAGAACAAATATCCTCTTCCGAGGATTGATGACTTATTTGATCAATTACAAGGTGCCAAGTGGTTTTCAAGTGAGAGTTAGGGAGAAAGATATCCCTAAGACAACCTTCAGAACAAGATATGGTCATTTCGAGTTCCGAGTGATGTCGTTTGGGCTAACTAATGCACCGACAGTATTTATGGATTTGATGAACAATGTGTTCAGGTCCTTCCTAGATCTATTTGTGATTGTATTCATCGACGATATCTTGGTGTATTCTAGATCCGAGGCAGAACATGCGGATCATTTGCGTACTGTCCTTAGAGTTCTTCAAACTCGAGAGTTGTTTGCAAAATTTTCTAAGTGTGAGTTTTGGTTGAACTCAGTGACGTTTTGGGGTACATTGTTGCAGCCGATGGTATTCGAGTGGATAGCCAAAAGATTGAGGCCGTGAAGACTTGGCCAAGGCCCACGACCCCTACGGAGGTTCGTAGCTTTTTGGGCTTAGCAGGTTATTACAGGAGATTTGTTGAAGGTTTTTCTTCTATTTCTAAACCACTCACAAAGTTGACCCAGAAATCAGCAAAGTTTCAATGGACAGATGCTTGTGAACGTAGTTTCCAAGAGTTGAAAGATAGATTGACTTCTGCCGAAGTCCTGACACTTCCAGAGGGATTGGAAGGATATGTTGTTTATTGCGATGCTTTAGGCGTTGGGCTAGGCTGTGGATTGATGCAACATGGTATGGTGATTGCGTATGTTTCAAGGCAGTTACGGAAACATGAGAGGAATTACCCAACACATGATCTAGAATTGGCTACAGTGGTTCATGCATTAAAGATACGGAGACATTATCCATATGGTGTCCATGTGGATATTTATACAGACCATAAGTGTCTTCAGTATATCTTCAAGCAGAAAGAGTTGAATTTGTGGCAACGACGATGGTTGGAATTGCTAAAAGATTATGACATTGATATCCTATATCACCCCGGAAAGGCAACTGTTGTGGCTGATGCTCTTAGTCGTAGATCGATGGGGAGTTTATGTGGTGTACGACCAGAGAAGAGAGAAATGGCTCGTGAGCTCCAGCAGTTAGCTAGGCTAGGAGTTCGAGTAGTGGACTCAGGTAACAGGGGAACTACTATTCAGAATTCAGCAGTCTCGTCGCTAGTAGCGTAAGTGAGAGAGCGGCAATACGAAGATTCCATATTAATGCATTACAGAGACACACTCCCTCAAAAGGAGGAGTCATCATTTGAGCTTTCAGGAGACGGAGTTCTTCGATGCTAGGGCAGATTATGTGTCCCCGATGTGGCAGGTCTACGCCACCAAATATTAAGAGAAGCTCATTGTTCCCGTTATTCTATCCACCTCGGAGCAACGAAAATGTATCATGATCTTAAGTCTATATACTGGTGGAATGGGATGAAGAAGGATATAGCAGAATTTGTAGCTCAATGTCCCAACTGTCAACAAGTAAAAATCGAGCACCAAAAGCCGGGTGGATTGTTGCAAGCTATAGAAATACCAACTTGGAAGTGGGAAGTGATTAACATGGACTTCATTACAGGCTTACCCCACTCTCGACGTCAGTACGATTCCATATGGATGATTGTGGATAGACTCACAAAGTCAGCTCATTTCTTGCCAGTCAGAATGACGTATGTGGCAGAAGATTATGCAAAGCTTTATGTTAAGGAGATAGTGCGGCTTCATAGTGTTCCAGTATCTATTATCTCAAACAGAGGAACCCAGTTTACGACCAATTTTTGGAAGTCCTTCCAAGAGGGTTTAGGGACCCAAGTGAGCCTTAGCACGGCATTTCACCTGCAGACTGATGGACAAGCTGAGCGTACCATTCAGACTCTTGAAGATATGTTGCGGGCATGTATGATAGATTTTGGAGGAAATTGGGATGATCACTTGCCACTCATTGAATTTGCTTATAACAATAGTTATCATTCTAGCATTCAAATGGCACCGTATGAGGCTCTATATGGGCGAAAGTGTATATCCCCAATTGGGTGGTTCGAGGTAGGAGAGACTAAGTTGATAAACTCATACAAGATCGGTTATTGGCAGCTCAAAGTCGCCAAAAGTCCTATGCGGATAATCGTGGAAGGGACTTAGAGTTCCAAGTTAAAGATTGGGTATTCTTGAAAGTATCACCAATGAAGGGCATTATGAGATTTGGCAAAAAGGGGAAGATTAGTCCCCGATACATTGGACCTTATGAAATTGTGCGCAAGGTAGGCAAAGTGGCTTACGAATTAGATCTACCTCCGGATTTAGAGTCAGTTCACCCAGTTTTCCATGTCTCGATGCTTCAAAAATGTGTTGGAGATCCTACTAGGATCGTGCCAATAAATGATGTTAAAGTGACAGAGAAGTTGACTTATGAAGAGGTACCCATTGCCATACTAGATAGGCAAGTACGAAGGCTTAGAAACAAAGAAGTGGCCTCGGTTAAGGTTTTATGGAGAAGCAGAAAACAAGAAGAAATGACATGGGAAGCGGAAGAAATTATGCAATCCAAGTACCCGCACTTATTTCAGCCCCCGGAAGAGGGCTAAGATGAGACATCAAGATCATAAGGTATGTATGTTTTCCTTTTTATGCAATTGGGTCATGTTTGGCCAAATTCCATTGCTATTATGTTGTGGCCTTGTGAGGTATTATTATTATTATGGGTTGTTGTGACAGGATGGTAGAGTCATATTATAGGGGAAACTCTGGCGAAATTTTCGTAGAATCCCCGAATGCTTAACATTCGAGGACGAATGTTCTTAAGGGGGGAAGAATGTTACACCTCGAAAAATTTTATGTTGATGCACAAGTGAATAGATTAGTGAAGAGCATGAGTATACGTTATTTCAATAAGTAAGAAACGACATTTGATGGCCCCAGTTAAGATTTCAAAGATGTTTGAGATAGGGGAAGGAAGTTGCCAAGAGAAGGCAAGTCATACGATAGGTAACAGAAAGGGATTACGAGTAACGAGTTAACGAGGATTTAATGAAGGCTTGGAGAAGAGTGATAACGTCCCTTATATTGGTATTGAGGTGTTAAACAAGTGTTAAGAAGGTTCCATAAGGATTGGAGATCAAACGAATCGACGAAAACGAGTTTCGGAATACTGGGGAGTATATGGCCAAACATACTGGCCGCCGTATAAAATATACGGTCCGTATGTTAGGACCGTATAATTAGCCCTGGATGGCACATTTCTATGGACCAAATATACGGCCAAACATACGGCTCGTATAAAATGTACGGACCGTATGTTGGTCCGTATACCTGGTCGGGAACTGAATGGTTCATTAAATAGAGGATTCAAGTCTTATTTCATTTCACTTCCATATCACACTCCTTCTCTCTAAAACATCTCTCTACATTCATTCCACAAGAATTCAAGAGGTATTAGTGATCAACAACATAAATTAAGTGCAACAAGTGTAAGAAACCCATTAAAGATCTTTCAAGTCAAGAAATCTCATTGGAGATGAACTAGGGTTTTTGCTCAAGTGGAGTATTACCAACCAAGGCTTGTTCCAACAATATCTAAGGTAAGATTTATGGTATTTCTATGTTGTTTAAGGTATTTGAGAGTTGAAATACTTTGATTGTAGAAGGGTATAGAAAAATGGGTCATGAATGTGGAATAGTGCCATTTTGAGTAATAGTTTGAATTGAGTCATGAATCTTGATGTGTTATGATATAAATAAGTTACAAATGATGTTTAGGACATGGATAGGAAATGTATGTGAATGAACGTAGTCGTGTGTTATGACCATGGATATGGGTGAAAGGAAGCGAAGTGAGAAATATAGATAATGTGGATGAATAGAAACTATTGTTATGATATTGTGAATGTATTATTGACGTTTGGGAGTTGATATACGATATGGAGGAATGTCATATAAATAAAAGAGATGTTATCTGATTTTCTCTAGTTTTAGTCATGTATTCTAGCTATCGATTCTAATGATAGTATGACTTTAATGAAGGTAGAAACGTGAGCTTTGGAGGAGAACGTGCAAGTGGTAAATAGTTGAACGGAAAGGTATGTAAGGCTAACCCTTATTTCATAAGGCATGGTTCTTTGGCCAATCATCTAAACCTCCTATAATATTATGATATCCTTCAAATGATTCTATCTTTCAAGCTATTGAGCTCATGATCCTCGATATGTATTACGATTGTACTAAGTTCCTCATATGACGAGTAACCCCTATAAGGATAGATGTAATGAACAACGATGATAGTGATAACGATGATAATAGCGATGACGATAATAATAGTGATGATAATAATAAGATTCTTATGAGCTATTATATATGTGTATCTATGTATGATTATTATGGAACCCCGAGCTTATGAGGCCGGGTAGGATATGTGTCTATTTATGTAACGCGCGTACATCTCTGCAGATGGTACGGATAACCCTGAAGCCTTGGTAGGGCCAGGTAGATGTAACCCTGAAGCCTTGGTAGGGCCAGGTATGTGTAACCTTGAGCCTTGGTTGGCCAAGTATGTATGAAACACCGAACCTTCGTGGTCGGGCATGCTATGTAAATGTTATGTATATGATATGGTTATGTATATGATATAGATATGAGTATGAATACCAACATGATACGGATATGAATACGAATAAGACTATGTATATGAATACGATTATGGACGCAATGTAAATGGATACGGATATGAGTATAGATACCGATATGAGTATGGATACGGATATGGACGTATGTACACGAATACGCGCTAGAAATAGAAAGTCCCTATGACAAGCAAGTAAGTGCCTATGACGTTGATACTGCTGTCTCCCCTCCTATGCTATTTCTCATATTGCTTATTATGCTTCTAAATTGATGTTGATCATGCTTTACATACTCAGTACATTCTTTGTAGTGACGTCCTTTTGTTTGTGGACACTGCATCATGCCTCAGGTGCCCAGGGAGACAGACTTGATCCATAGCTACATTCTCGGAGATTACATAGCAGAGCTCCACTTCATTCGGAGCTATAGGTTTTGGGTACTTATTCTTTTGTGTACATAATTATGGGTATAGCGGGGTCCTGTCCCGCCTATATGTTATGACATACTCTCGTTAGAGGCTCGTAGACATGTGTATGTGGTTAGATGTGTTTGGCCTTGTCGGCCTATATTTTGCATATCATTTTGTTAGCCTTGTCGGCTTAGGTACATTGATTTGGCATAAATTCCAATGATGATATAAAGGTATTGTTGTCCAATGAGACTAGTATGATTGATGAATAGAGATGTATGTTTAAATATGTGGCTCACCTAACCGTAAGTGTAAAGGTACGCTAAGGGGGTGCCCGGGTGGGCTAGCACCGAGGTGCCCGTCGCGGCCCCTAGT
Source organism: Lycium barbarum (assembly GCF_019175385.1). Classification (NCBI taxonomy): domain Eukaryota; kingdom Viridiplantae; phylum Streptophyta; class Magnoliopsida; order Solanales; family Solanaceae; genus Lycium; species Lycium barbarum. Next base: position 39,188,366 of record NC_083337.1, read on the forward strand.
CGGGTCGTGACAGAATGTGGTGTTACATTATGGCTATGGTTATGAATGACTTTGAGAGTGAATTTTGAGAATTGGATAATGTCGAACTTGTTGAAGTCATTGATTATGTTATTATGAGTGTTGTTATTCATGATTGGGAGTTGTTATATTATGAATAAAGTTATAGAAACAAGGGAAGTGTTGCCCAATTTTTATTAGCTTTACCTAAGCTTAAGTATGTTTCCGAGTATCTAATCTTAGTACGAATTCTCTTGAATGTAGAATCGTGAACATTGGAGGGAAGCGTTTAATTGATAAAGTTGGAGTGACGTAAAGTTATATAAGGCTAGTCCCTTCTTTTCTAAGGCATGATTCCTATAATACGCCCTCCTTCATCTTTCCATGACTTTCTCATATTCCGAAAATTATAAGTCTCTGACTATTAAGAGCCACTTATGAGATAAAGATATGAGATATGTTATGAATATGATAGTGATGATGATAAGTCTAAGTCTAGAGACCCTAAAGCTCACGATATGATGTTCTTATGAAGCTAATGATCCCTTGATGTCATTCATTGTTGCTAGACTCACCTTATGATGCTAGTTCCTTCAAGGTGAGGCATGATGATCATGACTACTCCATAATGGAATCGGGGGTTCTCGACCTTACGTCACCCCGATAGAGTTATAGTTTGTACTTGAGTTCCAATGCATGCTTGATGATAAGTATATAATAATGAGATCACACCGTGCCTATATGGCCGGGCAGACACCACTACGATGGGCGTAGTGGGTGTCTTATCATTACACCGTGCCTAGTTGGCCGGGCAGACACCATTAGTGGGCGGCATGAGATGGTTACCCCGGACGCGGGAGGCCTGGACGCGAGCTAATGATGATCACACCGTACCTATATGGTCGGGCAGCTTATATATGCATACCCGATATGATGCTCTTTGTGATGTAAGTTAGCATGCATTATTCCCTATTAAGTGACATTCAGGTACAAATTGTTTTCCTCACTTCATGTTTCTTTATCTCTTTGATATTTTATTATTGTTCATGCCTTACATACTCAGTACATTGTTCGTACTGACGTCCTTTCTTTTTGGACGTTGTGTTCATGCCCACAGGTAGAAAGGGAGGTGGCCCAGATTCCTAAGAGCTACTCAGTAGATTTATAGGAGCACTCCACTATTCCGGAGGTGCCAGTTTTAATTTATTATTTTGTGTATATGCTTGGGCACGACAGGGTCCTGTCCCGTCCTTAGGTCTCAGCACTCTAGTTGATGCTCGTAGATACAGATGCGTAAGTAGTAGTTGTCTCATGGATACATCAGTGTATATCATTTTTGTAGCCGTGAGGGCTATATATATATATATATATATATATATATATATATATATATATATATGTCCAGGTTGAGTATGATGATTAGCATAATGAGTGGTGCTCGATAGTCAGCTCCGGGTACCAGTCATGGCCCCCTAGTCGGGTCGTGACAAAAATGGTATCTGAGCAGCTCCGTCCTAGGGTTTGTCTACGAGCCGTGTCCAGTAGTCTTATTTATGGGTGTGAAGCGCGCCACACTTATAATCAGGAGGCTGTGGGGCATTAAGGAAAAATTACTGTTCTTCTTCTTAATAGATCATGCCATCGAGCCATATTATAAGATTTTCTCCTCCCTAATTGTGCGTTATGATTTCAATGATGCCGGTAAAGAGAAAAGCCACAGCTTCCCAAAAGGGCAAGGTTGCGACAGGAAGGCGGATGGAAAGGGAGCCACTAAAAAATATAGAAGAAGGTGAATCTCATAATGAGGCTCCATCCAATACCTCTCACACTCCACCTATTCTAGAAGAACAAGGAGGGGCTTCAGCTCCGGCCCCGATGCGTCCAGTTCCTCCACCGGGTGCTTCGGGTCAATAAATGATCGAAGCTATTCAGCTATTGACACAGCTAGTTGCCGCTCAGGCTCAGCGGCAGAGTACGGGTCCAGGTGATAGGGCGACTGTCTGACGGCTTCATTACAGGAGGGGATGGACATTTCCTGTATTCAGGCTCACGCCCAGAATTTAGAAGAGCATCAACAGCCACATAGGGGTGAGCGTGATGTTGATAGAGGATAGAGCAAGAGGACCAGATCTGCCGGTGCTAGTAGTGAGTATCGAGGGGGTCAGCGGCAACAATATTCCAGGTATTCGGGCCAGTCCGCGACGACTGTACCTCCTCGGTTTGTGGGCAGGAGATTTGATTGCCTTATTTATTCTATTTCGAGTCAGAGTTCGAGAGTCTCAGGTCCTCAGTTTGGAGGTGATCCTAGCCAGCGGAGACCACCGGTGTCGCGATGTAGCCAATGTGGTAGATTATATTCCGGTTAGTGTCGCCAAGGTTCGGATACCTGCTATTTCTGTTGTCAGGTTGGGCATATGATGCGCGATATTCCCTCGATGGGTAGTAGAGTTGGGGTTCAGCCCACAGGATCATCAGCTGGTTCTTCCTCATCTACGCGCCCACTAGAGCAGACTCCCCAGATTCCAGCAGGCCGTGGTAGGGGCAGAGGGGGAGCATCCAGTTCAAGTGGTACCCAGCCCCGTATTTATGCTTTAGCCGGACGTCAGGATCTTGAGTCCTCCCCGGACGTGGTTACTGGTATACTATCTATACTTTCTCATGACGTTTATGCATTGATTGATCCGGGTTCGACGTTGTCCTATATTACTCCTTATATTGGTGGTCGCATAGGGGTGAAACCCGAGCCAATTAAACCTTTTGAGGTATCCACTCCTGTTGGTGATCCCATAATAGCTAGACAAGTATACAAAAATTGTGTGATGGTGGTATGTGATCGTCAGACTAAAGTCGATTTGGTCGAGTTGGAAATGCTGGATTTCGATGTCATTATGGGCATGGATTGGTTGGAGTCTTGTTATGCTAATGTGGATTGCAGAAGGAAAATAGTTCGATTTCAATTCCCGGGAGTACCCGTACTTAAATGGAAAGGTAATACAGCGTCTCTAAGAGGTAGTTTTATTTCCTACCTTAAGGCAAGAAAGATGATAGCTAAAGGCTATATTTATCATCCAGTTCGAGTTCATGACACTGAAGCAAAGCCGCCGACTTTTCAATCCATCCCGGTAGTGAATGAATTTTCGGATGTATCTCCAGATGAACTTCCAGGCCTTCCTCCGGAAAGGGAGATTGATTTTGCGATTGATGTGTTGCCGAACACTAAGCCTATATCTATTCCTCGCTACCGAATGGATCCTACATAATTGAAAGAGCTAAAGGCACAACTGAAAGATTTGCTTGAGAAAGGATTTATCAGGCCCAGTTCATGATCGTGGGGAGAACCTGTCCTATTTGTGAGAAAGAAAGATGGTTCCCTATGGATGTGCATTGACTATAGGCAGCTGAACAAGGTGACGATAAAGAATAAATATCCGCTCCCAAGAATTGATGATTTGTTTGACCAATTACTCGGTGTCAAATGGTTTTCCAAACTTGATCTAAGATCAGGGTATCACCAAGTGAGAGTTAGAGAAGAGGATATTCCCAAAACAGCTTTCAGAACAAGATACGACCATTATGAGTTTTGGGTGATGTCATTTGGGTTGACTAATGCCCCGGCGGTGTTTATGAATCTGATGAATAATGTATTCAGGCCTCTCTTAGATCTGTTTGTGGTTGTGTTCATTGATGATATTCTAGTATACTCTCGGACAGAAGCAGAACATGTAGACCATTTGCGTATTGTCCTTGGGATTCTTCGGACTCGTGAATTGTATGCTAAATTTTCGAAATGTGAGTTCTGGCTGAATTCTGTAACTTTTCTGGGTCATATCATTTCAGCTGATGGCATTCGAGTTGATACACAGAAAATAGAGGCTGTGAAGACTTGGCCAAGGCCCACAATGCCTACAGAGGTCCATAGCTTCTTGGGATTAGCAGGCTATTATAGAAGATTTGTGGAAGGGTTTTCCTCTATTTTAGCACCATTGATGAAGTTGACTCAGAAATCGACAACATTCCAGTGGATCGATGCTTGTGAACGCGGTTTCCAAGAATTGAAGGATAGATTAACTTCAGCCCCAATCCTGACACTTCCAGAAGGACCCGATGGATATGTTGTGTATTGTGATGCCTCCGGTGTCGGACTAGGCTGTGTGTTGATGCAGCATGGTAAAGTCATTGCCTACGCTTCCCGGCAGTTACAGAAACATGAAAAGAACGACCCAACTCATGATCTCGAATTAGCCGCAGTTATTCATGCCCTAAAGATGTGGAGACACTATTTGTATGGCGTTCATGTTGATATTTATACAGATCACAAAAGTCTTCAATATATTTTCAAATAGAAGGAGTTGAATCTATGGCAAAGGCGGTGGTTAGAACTACTAAAAGATTATGATGTGAGTATTTTATACCACCGGGAAAGGCGAATATAGTAGTTGATGCACTTAGCCGCAAATCAATGGGTAGTCTATGTGAGGTTCCTCTGAAGAAGAAACAATTAATCTGTGAGCTTCACCAGCTAGCCAGCCTCGGAGTTCGTCTAATTGATTCGGGCGATGCAAGAATTGGTATTCACAACCCAGCTATTTCGTCCTTAGATATAGAGGTGAGAGAGCGCCAATATGAACGCTCCCAATTGAGTCACTACAGAGATACATTTCATGAGAAAGAGAAGTCGCCATTTGAAGTCTGCACAGATGGAGTTCTTAGGTACCGACACATGCTATGTGTTCCAAATGTTGATGGACTACGTCGTCGGATTCTAGAAGAAGCTCATTACTCTCAGTATTCAATTCACCCAGGAGCGACAAAGATGTATCACAATCTTAAGCTAATGTATTGGTAGGATGGAATGAATAAAGACATAACAGAATTTGTAGCTCAATGTCCAAATTTTCAACAAGTGAAAATTGAGCATCAAAAGCCAGGAGGATTGCTACAAGCCATGGAAATTCCAGCCTGGAAATGGGAAGTGATCAACACGGAATTTATTTTAGGGTTGCCTCGCTCCCGACGCAAGTATGACTCCATATGGGTGATCGTGGACATACTCACGAAATCAGCTCATTTTCTTCCAGTCAGAACCACATATTCAGCAGAGGATTATGCAAAGTTGTACCTTAAGGAGATAGTGTGACTTCATGGTGTCCCAGTGTCTATTATTACTGACAGAGGAGCATAATTTACAGCTAAACTTTGGAAGTATTTCCAAGAAGGTTTGGGTACTCAAGCGAGGCTCAGCACAACATTCCTTCCACAAACTGGTGGACAAGCTGAACGCACTATTCAGACCTTGGAAGATATGTTACGGGCATGTGTGCTAGATTTCAATGGTAATTGGGATGATCACTTGCCTCTTATTGAGTTCGCATACACTAACAGCTACCATTCCAGTATTCAGATGGCCCCGTATGAAGCTCTATATGGAAGAAAGTGTAGATCCCCAATTGGATGGTTTGGAGTATGAGAGATGCAACTAATAGGTCCGGATTTGATTCAACAAGCGGTGGAAAAGATCAAGATTATCCGAGATCGATTACTGATAGCCCAAAGTCGCTAGAAATCTTATGCGGACAACCGTCGGCGAGACTTAGAATTCCAAGTTGATGATTGGGTATTCTTAAAGGTATCACCGATGAAAGGCGTGATGAGACTTGGCAAGAAGGGAAAATTAAGTCCTCGATACATTGGACCTTATAAGATTATCCGCAAAATAGGCCAAGTAGCTTATGAGCTGGACTTACCTCCAGAACTTGAATCAGTCCATCCAATTTTCCATGTATCAATGCTCCGTAAGTGTGTTGGAGACCCTACTAGAATTTTGCCGGTAGATGATGTTCATGTTACGGAAGAGTTGGCTTATGAGGAGGTACCCATTGCCATACTAGATAGGCAAGTACGGAAACATAGAAATAAAGAGGTAGCCTCAGTTAAGGTCTTATGGCGAAACAATAATCGAGAGGAAATGACTTGGGAAGCGGAAGAAAACATAAAGTCCAAATATCCGCAATTGCTTCCACCCCCGGAAGAGATTCAGGATGAGATATCAGTATTATGAGGTATGTAATGCTTTCTTTTAATGCTTTTGGTCATGTGTGGCCATATTTTCTTGCTATTGTGTTGTATCCCTGTGAGGCGATGTTATTGTGGGTTGCTGTGAAAGGATGGTAGTGCCATATGACAGGGAAACTCTGGCGAAATTTGTATAGAATTCCCGAGAACTTAACATTCGAGGACGAATGTTTTTAAAGGGGGGAAGAGTGTTACACCTCAGAAATTTCATGTCGTTGTGTCGTAAGTAGACTAACACGAGCTTAAGGTTGACGTCAAGCTTCTATGACTATAAGAAGGGTACTTGTCAAGTTGGAGTGTATATGATAAGATTTTCAAGTGATATGAATTAGTGAGACTAAGTTCTTCAAAGGAAGGTGAAGTATAAGTCGTGTTTTGAAAAGGGTTGCAAGGTACCGAGCTAATTTTGACTTAATAATGTCTTGAGGAAAATTTATAACGCTCCTTAGATTGTTAATGAAGTGTTAAACAAGTTCTAAGAAGGTTCCATAAGGATTGGAGATCAAACGAAATGATGAGATTAACTTCAGAAAGATGGAGTTATACGACCACTTATACGGTCCATATAAAGGGTCCGTATAACCCCAACAGAAAAGGGGATTTCCCTGATGGTGAAATATGGCCACTTATACGGACCGTATAAGGGTTCGTATAAGTCCCGTCGGGCTGAGTATTTTCCAAGTATAAATACATGTTCCCACTTCTAATTTTTCATTCTTTCAACTTAACCACTTATCTCAAGACCTCTACAAGGTTCTACACATTTCACTAACATAAATTCAAGGAAAACCAAAGATCAAATACCAAAACTAGTTGAATCAAGTGCAAGAATATTAATGAGGGTTGATGAAGCTAGAAATTTCTTTGGAAGTGGACCTAGGGTTTTCTCCAAGTGAAGCATTTCCATCCAAAAACCATTCCTTCACAATCAATGGTGAGTTTTATGATCATTTCATGCTATTAAGAATATTGAACTGTTGAAGGACTTGAATTATAGAAGAAAGTAGAAAATGGGTTACAAATATGAGAATAGTGGTATACTTTAATAGTAGTTTAACATGAATAATGATTCTTGACGTGTTATGAATATAATCTTGTTATAAATGGTATTAAGAATATTAGGGAAGCATTATATGAGGATGAATGTGGTGTTATATTATGGCTATGGTTATGAATGACTTTGAGAGTGAATTTTGAGAATTGGATAATGTCGAACTTGTTGAAGTCATTGATTATAATATTATGAGTGTTGTTATTGATGTTTGGGAGTTGTTATATTGTATGGAGAAAGTTATAGAAACAGGGGAAGTGCTGCCGAATTTTTATTAGCTTTAGCTAAGCTTAAGTATGTTTCCGAGTATCTAATCTTAGTACGAATTCTCTTGAATGTAGAATCGTGAACAATGGAGGGAAGCATTTAATTGATAAAGTTGGAGAGATGTAAAGGTATGTAAGGATAGTCCCTTCTTTTCTAAGGTATAATTCCTATAATACGACCTCCTTTATCTTTCCATGACTTTCTCATATTCCGGAAATTATAAGTCTATGACTATTAAGAGCTACTCATGAGAAAAACATAAGAGATATGTTATGAATATGATAGTGATGATAATAACTCTAAGTCTAGAGACCCTAAAGCTCACGATATGATGTTCTTATGAGGCTAATGATCCCTTGATGGCATTCATTGTTGCTAGACTCACCTTATGATGCTAGTTCCTTCAAGGTGAGGCATGATGATCATGACTACTCCATAATGGAATCGGGGGTTCTCGACCTTACGTCACCCCGATATAGTTATAGTTTGTAATTGAGTTCCAATGCATGCTTCATGAAAAGTATTTGATAATGAGATAACACCGTGCCTATATGGACGGGCAGACACCACTACGATCGGCGTAGTGGGCGGCTTATGATTACACCGTGCCTAGTTGGCCGAGCAAACACCACTACTTGGCGGCATGAGATGGTTACCCGGACGCGGGAGGCCTGGACGCGAGCTAATGATGATCACACCATACCTATATGGTCGGGCAGCTTATATATGCATACTTGATATGATGTTGTTTATGATGTAAGTTTGTATGTGTTATTTCGTCTTAAGTGATATTCAGTTACAGGTTATTTTCCTCACTTGATGTTTCTTTATGTCTTTGATATGTTATTATTGTTCACGCCTTACATACTCAGTACATTGTTCGTGCTGACGTCCTTTCTTTTTAGACGTTGTGTTCATGCCCACAGGTAGACAGGGAGGTGGCCCAGATTCCTAGGAGCTACTCAGCAGATTTACAGGAGCACTCCACTATTCCGGAGGTGCCATTTTTGATGTATTATTTTGTGTATATGTTTGGGCATGATGGGGTCCTGTCCCGTCCTTAGGTCTCAACACTCTAGTAGAGGCTCATAGATACGGATGCGTGGGTAGTAGTTGTCTCATGGATACATCAGTGTATATTTCTGTATATCATTTTTGCAGTTGTGAGGGCTTATGTATATGTATGTGTTGCCTCCGGGACTGTGTATGTCCAGGTTGAGTATGATGATTAGCATAATGAGTGGTGCTCGGTAGTCAGCTCTGGGTACCGGTCTTGGTCCCCTAGTCGGGTCGTGACACTGGTCTAGACTAGTATAAGAGCGACTAATAATCCAGATTACAACTACAGTCTAAGACTCAACCTCTATCTCGGAGTGAAGTGGGAGAAGGCCTTCAAGATAGGCACCGTGCGTTTCCGAACATGTCGCAATCAACCACCTGAAACACTCTACCTCTGAATGGGTTAGCAAGAGCAATATAAGTACAATCCACTCGTATTAAGTAGGTATCATAGGCCGACAATGGTTAGAAATACATATCAGTAAAATAATTCACAAATAAACATGATGAGTAACTAAATCAAGTCATACATCTATCTACCGCTCATTATAACATCAAAACCTTAAAATCATTCACTACCCTCTAATAACCATAAGTCAATTCCACAACAATATCACAAGAATCATATATCATTATACCATTCATTTTTAGTCTAGAAGTCAACTCATCATTATGATATCTTTTATTCTACACCCTTTAGAGGCCCATCATATAACTGATCCTACGAACGATCTACGAGGTAAATTGACAGAAATATGGCAACCATATTCGGGACCAAGCACACGTCATTTTGCCTAAGTAGAGCATCTAAAACTAATTGTATCAAGTTTTCATAGATCCAATCCGACACCGACATCACAAATAGAACGCAAAGTCATCCCAATATAAAACATGATGCAATGCAATGCAATGAAGTATGAATGCAATGCAATGCCATAAAACTGCTGTGTACACATGTACTCCGGACGAAAATATCGACATCTCGGTAGCACAACCCAAGGTGACTCGCGAAGTCTAAGTGCCACCCGTCCCGGATCTTTGCCCAATAGACAGACGGGACCCCGGATCTTTTCCCACAGGGGGTTCTCACCGGCACCACCTTGGGAGACCCGCGGAGTCCATGCACTCACTCAATCCACGATTCCAGAACGAACATCGGATATCGGACTCTCATGCCACTCAAGTGAAAATCGATCCCAGCTCATTACACTGTTTCATCAAGTATCATCAGTATCTCAATAGTATATCTTAAAGAATGAGAGTGCATGCAATGCATAAATCAACACCAACAATCATGCTCAATATCACAAGTATCAATGGGACACACCAACTATATATCAATGTCACAAGTACCTATCTGGGTACACCCGCTATATATTGTCAATAACTATACAAGTCATACAGAAATCTATTCTCGTATCAACATCAAATTAAGGTACCACCGTATCACAATCAAGAGGTAACAACAGTTCCCAATACCTATTAACACACGTGGCATCAACCAACACAATAGGTTAATCAAGTCGTAATACATTATTATCACTCTCCCTTAATTATCCTATTAGCGTAGAGCAAGTGAATTCACCTTCTACTCACGAGGCAATCGTTACAACTCAGTCTAGAACTCAATAACAATTATTGGTACATTTTATCCTTCCAATTATCAACTAGATTAACTATTAATAGCATAGCATAATTAATAGCATATTACAGAAATTCTCTTCATGAGACATAGCAAAAATAGGTACCACCCACTACTCCCAAGTCGCATAAAATCCACCAATACTCAAGAAAACCAAATCAAGAATCCTAAAAAAATCTACAGGCCACAAGCCCGAACATACAAATCTCACAACAATATCATCCTATGATTCCATCCCAAATCTCCAATTTCTACACATGCATTCTCCGTTCCTTCTAATACGTGAATATGGAAAACTAACCGAAGTCTGCCAAAAAAGAAGCTGTAACCTACCTCGAGGCCGAGCGCGTTCCACGAACATCCGTTGATTCTTCAATTTGTTCATCACATCGTAATCCGCACTACGAAACTCTAGATTTCATTCATAACAACACTAGGTGATTTATCAATCTCCTTCCATGAATAAAATAAAACTCACTAAGTTTTTACTTAGTGGCTACTTTAAAAAAAAATCTCCTTCCATGAATAAGGTCCACTATTTGCACCATTAACTAGGTAAATTTACCATTTTATGCTTATCCTTGAAAATACCCATTTCCAAGATCCATGGAAGAACTCATTTTTAAGAAGGAAGAAGGTAGGAATCTAGATTATTAACCCAGCTAGGTGAAGAATATGCAAGATTACTTGATGGAATCCATGTGAACGATAAGATAACCCCACATTCCTCCCACTCTAGAGATTTGCAATACCCATTTGATTATTTTCTAGGTGAAGACTTTTAGGAGTAACTTACTAGGTGGAAGAAGAATTTGAAGGTGTTAGAAGTGTTTTCATGCCCAACAAATCTGATATTTTTTGACTTCCCAAAAGACCTGGGGCGGCTAGAATTTAGGGTTGTGAGAAAATGGGACCAATTCTAAAAATAATTTCTTAAATAGGGAATTTAACTGTGCGTCACCGTTCCAGCGGTTGTCCTGCAACTTCAGTGGCATCGCTGTAGCGCTCACATAGCCGTTGCAGCGGCCTGATGCCACCACAACACCAACGCTTCAGCAGGGTAATGGTCGTTGGAGCATGACCGCTGTAGTGCTCAGCCTAGCACTGGGGCGTTCTAACTGGGTCCCAACCTGAATTTCGATAATTGATTCCTTCCTGCACTAGTCTAGATGTCCGCCAGAAATAATTAGCGAACAGAAAGGTCCAGGATGACATGGTTACGAATATTTCAGAATTTTCTCGGTAATGAATAAACGGGTCGTTACAGTCTACAATGGTGAATTGGGAATAGTAACTCTAGAATTTAATAGACTTTCAATAGTTAGTGGGTTATGATTGTTGTTGTGGGATTATCATCTGAAGTCTTGGGCTACCACTTTCTAATCACGAATTGAACCATTAGAGACGTGAACTAAGTGAATTGAGACTTAGGGTTTCATAAAAATGGTAGCTTGACAATAGAAACTTCTTGTAAGAGATAACTTGGTTGAATAACCTTATAAATTGATAGTTGTGGTTGCTAAGGCCAATGTTAGGATGATTTACGCCTAGTAATCATTCACCCATTAGAAAGGGGTAAGGTGGAAGGGTGTACATTGTATTGATATTGTTAACAAGAATGTTTGTGAGTTATTTAGCATCTTAATTGCTAGACTTTGAGCGTTCCGAGGCTTTATGGAAGGGAAAGGCTATAGTGGAGTGATTCACATTGTTCCAGCTCTGCAGTTGAGGTAGGTTACGGTCTACTTGAGTTAGACTTTGATTAGTTAATTGTATGCGTTGTGAAATTGATAGGAGAAAGCATGTCTAGTCTTTAGGCATAATGTGTATGGTTGAATTCCTATATTCTATTGATTGGGTGATTATGTGGGCTTAGTGCCACTATTCGCTGTGTTGTGACCTACTGTTTGATGATAATTGTGGTGAGAAGTTAATATAATCTTCTTGATGAAATTGAAATACAACTTGTTAATCGATTATTGAAAGTGATGTGACAAGAAATATATATATATAAATATATATATATATATGGAAAGGCTCATTTGACCGGGGGTGAGGATGAGACCTAGACATGAAAAGGCACATTTGACCGGGGGTGAGAATGTGACCTAGATTATAGGCTCGTGGTCCGAGGTTTGTTCCGGAATGAGTGGTACATGGACGCCATGGTCCCCTGCAGGTCATGACTATTGGGCAATGGTACCAATTAGCATGTATGTACACGAGTGATCGGTGACTTGATATGTTGTCGGGGAGGCTTATTTCGGTTGTTTTCTTCAGTTGACTTGATTTTTGATATCATTGGGTGACTTGATTGTTATTATCATTAGTTGAATAGTTGTTGGGCTATTTGATTATATGTTGTTGACTGGTCTGTCTATTTTATTGATTTTTTGATTCATGCATGATACTAATCTTAATCAGCCTATGATATCTATCGGTACATAGTGTTTGCACTGATACTACCTTGCTGCATTCTTTTGAGTCCAGACTGTGATCCAGAGACTGCTACCCGACTGCATATTTAGCATTGAGGCCATGCTGACAGATTGAGGGTGAGATTTTATCCATGCCAGGCCGCCGAAGATCTTCTCTTCTAATGTCTATTTCTATTCCAGACATTGATGGTTATTTATTTCAGACAGTATACATTCCTTAGGCATGTTTTGGATTAGAGTCCTTTTACGGTGACTTTCGAATTTTGGGATTGTAATAGTTAGGACTTCCCCATTTACGTTATTATTTTATGGCATTACTATTTATTGATTCATCTTGTGTTTAACTGTTATGAATTGGTTAAATAAAAATGGACTTGAATGAGTAGATGGTTAGGCGTATTGGTTCGCCCACTAGGAGTTAGTGTTGGTGCCAGTCATGGCAGGTTGGGTCATGACATTATACTTGCATAACTAATACCTACACAAATATTATATCATACTATTTTGTTAATTAGGTGTTCAAATTTGAAGGAAATCGGTCCTTTTACTGACTGCTATGTAGTATACTTACCTTACTTCCTATCTCAAGAGTACACCTTCGTTTCTCAAATGTATGTTTTCTTTTTATGGAAATCAACATCTTCCGTTCTTCTCTAAAGAGAAATAATAACCCTTTTTCCGACTTGCCTTTCAAAAAGTCCGTTTTTGTACCATTCTCTTTCTTTTTGTACTTTTGGTTATGCTACTTGTACCGTCATTTTCTTATATGCAACCAAATACTCTTTTATATTCCTTAATCGAAAAAGGGCGAAAAATATCCCTGAACTTTTAAATATTGTTTATTGGTGCCCTTCGTTATACTATTTTGGTTAATTGAGCCATTACCGTTATTCTATAGGCCAAAAATAGCCTCAACTTATACAGGGAGCCACGTGTCACCATTCCAACGAATCAGCCTATTTCCCCCAATAATTATACCTGAATTAAAAATACCCGTTGGATCCAACTTGTTCACTTGTATTTCATCCACCCTTTAACCTAATTAACCCCTAAAATTAATTGTAATTCAACGAGGATTTGTAACTATGGTGAAATCGCTCGTTGTTTCACTTTGAAAACTCCTGCAAATCCTGGAAGGAAATTCTATAAGTGTCCTAAACCTAAGGTAAGTGTTATTATTGGGTGTGTTGAATAATTTGTCCAAAGTTTTAGTTTGTTGTTTCATTCAAGTGCTGATCATTTTCTGTATTTTTATTGGTTTGGACAGGCTGAAAACTGTAGTTTTTATGAGTGGAAAGATATTTTTCGAACAATGCTTTAGTGGAAAATAAGTGATTGGAATGCTAAATTGAAAGTGGCTACTGTGAAAATGGACAATTTAAGAGTCATTGGATGTGGTTAAGCTTCTTGAAAAAAAAAGGTGGATAATTTGGAGGCTATAGACAATTCTCAAGTGAACAACTCAAGGGAATTGAAAGAGAAGATGTTGAAGTTGAAGATGTTGTTTATGGTTTCATTGGTTGTATTAGTTGAATTTTTGTTCGCTAATTTGAGGTGAATTATGTTTTTTCTAGGAGTAGAAGTGCAAGGCTTGTTTAGGTACTAAAAAAGTCCCTACAAACTTACGCCCGCAAGTTGTTCGATGCATTGCCTCAATGAGTATTTCCATAAGCTATGAACTTGGAATTGGTCCCAAATTGGTCGTATGATGTAGATGATCATTCGTAAGGTATTCGAGCACTCGTGGAATTTGGAAAACTTCGTCATTAAGGTATGTAGGGCTTTTCTCTTCTTTTCTTGGCATGAAGAGAATTCAAATGCGTTTTTTTAAACGTTGTCTCGTTAACTTGTGTCAATCATATCCAAGAATGAACAAACTAATATCTACTTCCTATATGACTTGTATAAAACAACTCTGCATGCTTCTATATTCCGTTTGGTTATCATTTGAAAGGTCTTCCGTTAAACATGTATCGAGGGTGTTCCAAAATGATTAACCTTACTTCTTCGCATGAATAGTCCACATTAAAATACTTTCTCACATTCCTTATCCTTCTTGTTTACCGAGAGAAGTATAATGTTCATCGTGGTACTTTTCCCATTAAATTTGAGTTGATTTCACTCCCTAATGGTGAAAGTTGTTTCCTTGATTTATGTATGGCTGGTGTTGTTGTATTTTCCTGCACCTCATATCTTTCTTGTCAATTGGAACAAGGTTGTTCACTATGTTATTCTTCATGTTGAAGTTCAGCTAATGGTATTTTATTCAGTTGAGCCGATATTTATCACTTATATAATCCTTATTGAAGTATATCTCCTATTCTATACATGTGTTGTTTCTTGAATTGAAAAGATAAAGAATGTAGCGACAATAATGATAGTCGAAGGGTAACGATGATAGGTCACTCCGACTCTTCTTATGATATCTTTTCTAGTCAGTCTTGCATTGCACTTGTAAATATGTATATAGTCGGCCGGGTAGGCACTTATATGTGCACATAGACATGTTTCTTTTTGTACCGAATCATATCGTAGATGGCCGGGTAGGCACGTAGTTGTGCATTGCCACTGATCAATTGCGCAAAGATGATGATGAGCTCATCCCACAGAGGGATTTATTATTATATACTATGATAGATACCTCCACAGTGAGGAATGATTTACGAGCATGTATTTACATTCATATCAGAGTTATGTGTGCCCACAATGGCTTTGTTTTGAGTTTCGGGTTGTCTCTTTGTAACTCTTCTTATGTTATCTATATCTCTTCGGTTTATGTTATGTTTATACTTACCGCCTTACATACTCGGTACATCTTTTGTACTGATGCCCTTTTTGTGCTCTGTGATCATGCCCACAGGTACAGATAGACAGGTTGGTGTGCCACCTCGGTAGGGTACCAGATGTTCAGCGGTTGGTTGTTGCACTCCATTTCTCCAGAGTTATTTGTCAGAGTCTTGAGTAGGAATGCATACATATGTGTGTGTGTATATATATTATGAGTATGGCTGTGGTTATGTCGAGGCCCTGTCTAAACTAGTTGACACATTGTAGTACTCTTAGAGGCTTATAGATTATCAGTCAGTGTACAGGTGTTGTGTTTTGCCTTGCCGGCCTTCTCACTAGTTGTCTTTCTTGGTTGTGGCCTTGTCGGCCCTAGGTATGCATATAGTTTTATTTTCTGTTTGGGCATTTTCTATTAACGGGTTATCATGTTTTATTCATATTGTCATCATTTAGCAGCTTAGACGGCCCACGGTTCATGTTATGAAGTTTAGATATCACGGTTGGTTCGCTCGGGCCTTCGGGTGCCGAGTGCCGGCCACACCTCCCAAGGTTAGGGTGTGAGAAATTTGGTATCAGAGCTGGTCTATCCTAGGGATGTCTATAACCCGTATCTAGTAGAGTCTTGATTATGAATGTGTAGCGCGCCACATTTATAATCAGGAGGCTACAGAACATTTAGGTTGTTACCTTCCTTGAAATCTAGATCATGCGATTAGAGCGGAGTCACAAATATTTAAACTTCTATTTCTCACCTTGCTTTCCTTTTTAGTAATGCTGATACGGAAGAAAGGTACAACTGGTAGAGAATTACATAGATAGATAGATAGGGGAGAAAGAAATCAACAATCTTGATATATCCAACATGTCTGAATATTTGTCACAAGAATTGGTGATTAAAATCCTCCAGAGACTACCCATCAACTCCGTTATTCGATGCACATGTGTCTGTAAGTCATGGTATTCTCTTATTATTAGCCCTACTTTTATCTCCGCACACCTTAACAAACCAACAAGACCCCATAAAAGAAAAATATGATTTATTTATTGACAATGAAAATTTTGATCAGTATGCCCAGTTTGATGTGCCATTTAAATGTCGTGACATTCACTTTAGTGATTTCGATAGTTGTAATGGGTTTTTGTGCCTTTCTGACAAGCAAAAACAAGAATATGCCTACGTCATTATCTATCTTTGGAACCCATCCATCAGAAAGTCAATAAAACTCCCCAAACCAAATTTATTTCTGAGTCGCCGCTGTTACGGTTCACTTTTACGCGAGTGCATAAAAACTACTTAGAGGTTGTTGGTGCTCTAAATTGAATTTTTATTTTTAGTCGCCACCTAATTTATTAAGGGAAATTAGGAAAACCGGGTAAAATAATTTTAAAGCAAGAGAGGAATCTTATAGTACCAAAGTTCGGGTAAGGGTTCTGGTGATCCCCCAGGGCAGATTTTGAGCACCCTAGTATTAAAGATCCGTAGAATACGGTTGACCTACGAGCTTCAATGTGTGATTAATTGTGAATATTTGCTAAAGTGTTTCTTTTCTTGCAAAACTGTCATTTATTCATATCATTAATCCGAGAAATGTTTTGGCAAAAAGGTCCCCTTAGAAAAGGGGTTTTTGGGGTTTGAAAATCCACGTAAATTTTCACCTCACTTTATTGCCGGACTAGGATACACCTGGGATTTCTCCGAAGTAGAGTCGCTACTATTCTAGTCCTAATAAAATGAGTTTAGTTCTTACGGGTTTTTAATTTATATGAAATTATGGAGTATTCTCCTATATATATATTAAAAAAGGAGATTTTTTTATTTTATTTATACCAATTTCATCATCTTTGAAGCCCATAAATGTCAAACCATATTCTACACCCAAAATCCATCATCCTTCGTTTTGTTCTAAATTATTCCTCTCATTATTTCAGTCCAATAAGGTGTTGGGCTTCCAGGCCCAAAATCTTTTTCAGAAATGAGTCCAAATACATCATGATACGGTCCGCATGTAAAGTTTGGGCTTCCTGACCCAAAAGTGTATCCTCCTCCAACAGCTTACAAATCTTTGATCTTTACTTAGTCCAAACTATTACAGAATATCTTTTCAAGGCCCAAATCAGAATCAGTCCATTTTCGTATCATGCAAAATTTAAAGTTATGAATTACTCTAAAAGTCAAAAAATTGCTCCAAGTCCCGAAAAGGTTTTAACAAAAACAATATTGCTATCCAGTTTGTCTCTGAGTCAAAAGCCCATTTTTATATTTGGCTTAAGTAGAAAAAATTCCGAGGTTAGGCCTATATTAACCTAGAAATTCATTTATTTTATCTTCATCAGAATTTAAAAAAGGCGAGGCTGAAGGCCCAAATTCTTATCGTTTTAACCATTTTGAAATCCACTTATGTTGAACCAATTTTATAGTGAAAAATAGTACCAGTTTCATGCATGGATATAGAATTAAGCGAGTTTGAAATTCGATTTAGGCGACTTCCTAAAATTCTAAGTGTGATTTCCTAGGTTCTACACATGCATCGGGGTTTCACAATTTACAAAATTTGTTTACACGTACAATAGATATACATAACAATATATAAACATAAATGAAAGAAGAAGATTGAACTGGTGGGCCTACCAAGCCCACCACCCATGGATGGGCCTTGATAAATATTAGCTTCCTTTTAAGTTCTCCTCCAGACTCGATCAAGAATGGGGTTGGGCCTCTTGGCCCAACAAGTTTTAATGCAATGAGACGGCCCAAGTGGCCCATGTTGAATCACATAGAACACAAAGAGGATAAAGATTAATGGGTGTCTAAATTAACCAAGAATGTTTAAACAAACCTAAATAAACATCAAACATAGAGAAACATATATTTTCACATAATAGATGTCACAAATTTCTAAATGAAAATCAATATGATTCAAAGACTGGAAACAGCAAAAGCAAAGCCCATATAAATCCAGTTTCCACTTAACCCACATTCAAACATTGGCCCATATGATAACATGTCTGAACAAGAAAGAAAAGAAAATAGGCTCAACTCATTGACTTTCTAGCAAGTGCCAAAACCCAACCCAAAGAAATATATGAGGTATGGTGTATACAAGACAAGTATATTCCATATACTTCCCACATAACAACAACTATTTGCAACACATAGCAGCAGGAAATTATAAAGTTTCAGGAAAAAGAGACTCCATCTCAAATAGGATATACCACTTATAATTAAAATGCTGGAATCCAGACCCTAAGGCACAGTAGTTTTAAAATCATTTGAAGAAGACAGTCTTATATCCTAAGAATGGTTTGAGAACCTAAATTGTTTTTACTAAATTTCTTAACTCTAAGTGCAATAAAACAGTCATAAACCAGTTGATGTGCTAAACCAAACTCCTATGTGATCATATGATTAAGCTAAACAGATTACTTCAAGCATATAGAACCCCATTTTTGAGGTAGTATCTCTAAGCCATTTTTACCAATTAGCAAACAGTTGTATCATGAATTTTACACATACTTCTACTCATTTTAGTCTCTAAGGGTCCCATGAGGTGTGTTCTTAGACAGGGGAACCCCAGCAACTTGAAAGGAGGATGACTAGGCTGAATTTAGCTAGAAACTCCAAGCTTTGTCCACTCTCTTTCTAGTCCTAGGTAAGTCACACCCATGATCCAAAAAACCCTCAAGTGACAGCCTTTAATAATAGCTTAGGACTATAACCGGTTCTTTATACATGACCAGAATCTTAATCACATATTTAAGTATCCTAAACTTATAGTGTTTCAAAGTTCTAAGTGGATGAGGATACATTCTTTTCAACAAGTTAACACTTTAACATAATACTAATCCAGGTTTGAAACAAGTAATCTCCAAAGTTAATATACTGAGGTTAACTAGAGCAAGCTAGGAATTGTAGGTCCTAACAACAAACAATAAAAAAGGTTGAACACACACAAAAGCTTTTTTTTTAGTTTTCAGAGGTAGTACTTAGTCTCAAAATAGGAGATAAACTAGGTATGCTTATTATGTTTCAATATACCAAACAACACCAAACAGTACCAAACAGGAATAAAGAACCCAAATTTTCCATATTTTAAATTAAGTTAAGCAAGTATCACTTTTAAAAGTATCCAGGGACAAAATTATACGGATTCAGCTATAGGTATAACTCTCATTTTACAATGATGCATTATATTAAGGGGATGATGAACAACATGGTCAATGGCTCATTAAGGAAAATAGGAGCAAGATTAATCAGTCAAGTACCAACAAGTTCCAATGCATAACTGAGTGTCCCAACAATTATCAAACTCACAACTTCTCAGATAAATAAGTAAGGAAAGATGAAATGATACTACACTGCTTGATAAAGAATCAATACATTTTAAAACAAGACTAATGTCTGTCCCATATTAAGCTAAAGCATCCCATAAACAAGATTTAACAAAGCTATGAATATTTAACCTTAATTAATCATACAAAAAATAATTAATAACTAATCTAAATCAGAACCAAAACTAAACAAAAGGATAACCATTAAGCAAAACACATATTATCTTAAAAAAAACGCAAATTTGAATTTACAAAAAATTCACATAAAAGTCTGGAATAAATAATACATAACAAAAAATGCAGAAAAGAAAAAAAAATCACATGTAACAAAAATGAAGAAAATAACAAAAATTAAACTAAAAGGGACCAAGCATACATTTTTGATGTTTAGCCCATTGTAGAGAATGGACTTTGGAAGATGCCTGTTGCTCCTCAAACCCCAAATTTCTCACTGCCACACAAACAAAAGAAAAGAAAAAATATTTAAAATTAAACTTAACTAAAGAAAGGTTAAAGTTTTTTTGAAAGCAAAATATGCCCAAAACTTAAGTGTTCCGAGTTTCTTTCATGAATATTGTAATATTCGATGTTGCGAACCGGTTAACAATGTAATTTGGGGGTTCTATTTATAGAACTCCAAATCACAAAACCCTAGCTTTTTCAATCGATGTGGGACAAATAGCAATGGTTTCCTCACACCATTTCAAGGGTCACGATTTCAACATTCAAAAGTATCCACGACCAGAAATCGATCCAACAAACATATAGAGGACCTGATTTGACCCCAAACTTGGTCGATCCGAGAGGTTCTTGTGAACCAATGAAAACTAAGCATTTCCAACACATGCAAACAAAACCCATTAAGATTTACAGAATTTTATAGATGTTGAAGTGAAAAAGTTAGGGAGAAGGAGGAATAACACCTTGTTTGGGCGGTTTTTGGTCAGAAATGAGTCGAGCATTAAATGTTCTACTCGATATGGTCACACCAGTCCTGGAGAAGGGTTGGTCCACCTGCAAACTTTCCAAAAATGGCAATGTGACGAGGAGAGAGAGGGGTCGCCGCTTGGCCCTATAGGCTCTGTTGAAAGGGTTTTCATATTTAGGGTTTTTTGGGCCAGGTCGGTCCAAAGTGGACTGGGCCTGGTCCGAAAAAAGAAGAGAAAGGAAGGGCGGCCCTAATATACATGTATATATGTGATATACACGTGTATATGTATACACGAGTGTATGTCCGTGAATATGGGAAGGATATTGTGAACATTAAACATATAGCCAAAATGTCTATTTGCTGGTCATTTCAATAGTAGCCATATTGACCCAATTAAAAACTAAATTTGCAAAGACGGCCTTAATTAAATTTAAACCATAAGTTGGACTAAACTTAATTAGGGTCGCAATTAAAAAAACAAATGACTCAAGTTAACGAAATAAGGAATTTTAACTAGTTTAATTATGGTCCTAATTGGCTAATTAATTGATTATTTCAAATATAGCCGTAAGTAGACACCAACATGCAAAATTTGCAAACATGATCATAATTAATTTACTTTAAATTAATTATGATTAATTTGAAACTTATACAAACTACTTGGTTATGCAAAAAATCCATGTTTAAGGGGTAAAATGGTTATTTATTTTGATTAGCCAATTTCCTTGAATTAAATGGACTAAAACAAATACTTGCTAATTTAGGCAATATGATAAGTGTTATAATTTATGTTAATATTTATAATAATATGTAAATCATTTCCCAAGAGATCTATAATAATTAGAAATTACTTTACCAAATGATAATGGTAAAATATTATCTGAATATTTTTATAAAAATCATTTTGTCTTCAAGAAATATGTATTTAAACTCCATTTGATATTTAAGGATTGTGGGTGATTAATATAAATTATGGGAGGTCAAAAAAAGGTGTCAAAAACCGCCCCTTCAGTGTTCGAGGATGGCAAAGCCGTCCTTGAAAAATGAAATTTGACTAACCCTAATTTTTGACTGACCCAATTCCATATCACCTTTCGTTTTATGCAATTTTCAAAATATGTGGCCGGACCATAGGTTTTGGGTTTGTTACATATCTTATGTTACATAAGAATTCAGGCCACTTATAGTTCGACTTAATTATGACTTCTAAATGCAAACTTAAGCAAATCTCAGATTTCCCGATTATAAAATTGGGAGGTTCGGGGTGATTGGTCGGAGTGTGACTGTCTCTCTAGTATTGAGTCCACCTACATATCCCTATTTTTTTGGGAATCAAGTTACTTGTAGTTCGACTCGATCAAAGGAAAAGGATATCCCTTATGCTGGAATGCCTATGTGTATGTGTCGGTGTGCATCCTACCCGTTGCGGAATAATAAAAAGCAAAGCAGATAAGCAAATAAAACATTCTTATTTGGCTGAGCATAGAAAGGCGCGATCTTCCAAGTCCTAGCCGGAGAGCTTGACTCTCATGGACACCCTATCTCGACCGGCTGCATAAGAAAAAGTTTTGCGTTTGCTCCGTATATGTTTGGATCGGATTTGATCAGCCGGCTCCATCTGGCCGCTGTAAATCTGCTTCCACCTACTGAGTAACGTTGGTTGATTTTAATGATGAATACCGCGATCATCTGACCGGTTTCACATCGTCTTTAATCTTTGAAGAGAATACTGCGGCCATCTGACCGAATTTACATTGCCTTTAATCTTTGGAGCGAATATTGCGGTCTTCTGACCGGATTTACATCGCCCTTCCCTCTTAATTATGCCGCATAGCTTGTATGAATGTCCCTCTCGGCATTTTGTATGCATACGACCCTCTTGGCATGTTTGTACGAAAGGCCCTCTCGGCATGTTTGTATGAATGACCCTCTCGACCTGTTTGTATGAATGGCCCTCTTGGCATGTTTGTATGAGTGGCCCTCTCGGCATGCTTGTATGAATGACCCTCCTGGCATTTTGTATGAATGGCCCTCTTAGCAGCAGGAAAATAGATATGCAATAGCCCTCATGGAAAAATAGGAAGAAGTGATGGCCCTCTCGAAAATAGGAAAATAGATATGCAATGGCCCTCATGGCAAATAATAAAAAGTGATGGCCCTCTTGACAGTAGGGAAATAGATATGTAATAGCTCTCATGGCGAATAAGAAGAAGTGATGGCTCTCTCGGCAATAGAAAAATGGATATGCAATGGCCCTCATGGCAAATAAGAAGAAGTGATGGCCCTCTAGGCAACAGGAAAATAGATATGCAATGGCCTTCATGGCAAATAAGAAGGAGTGATGGCCCTCTCGGCAACAGGAAAATAGATATGCAATGGCCCTCATGGCAAATAAGAAAAAGTGATAGGAATTACAGACATGGCCACTCGGCTAAATCGTCTTTCTTTCATCCTTTATGTTGGCTGTGACCCTCTTGGTCATGTATGCCGTGTTGTTTTACTACGACCCCATTGGGCGGTGATTTTTCCATTATGGCCTTTTGTTCTTTGTGGGCCCTTAAGGCCAGGTATTTGCACTCATGGCGTTTTCGTCCTTCTGTCGCCCTTGTGGCTAGATATTTTCCCTTTGTGACATTCACATCTTTTTATAGCGCTCGTGGCTAGGTATTTGCTTTTGTGGCATTCGAATCCCTTTGTAGCCCTCGTGGCTAGATATTTTGCCTTACTTGCTTTAAACCCCTTAGTAGCCATCGTGGCTAGATATTTTTCCTGAAAACCTGATCTCACCAGTGGTCTTGAACTTCTTTGGCTAACCGCTTCCTTCACATGAAGCAAAGTTAGAAAAAGGATCGTCTCCGTCGTCCTGGGGACCTACATCAGAAATGGGTTAGTTTTTCCTATTTAAAGTTGATTCGTGTCGCCGGCGCTGTCATATCTTCAGCTTTCTGTAGTCTAAACCCCTTCAGCTTCGGTATTCAAAAGATGAATTTATTTTCATTATGCAGAAAATCAATTTGTTTACCATAAAGATATCTAATTTGTATGGAACTAAATGCGTAGTTTTTTGAAAGCTGTAAGGTTAATTATCATGACATGTGCTTTGAATGAGGGATATCCCTTCTTCTGTGACTGGGGTTCTTTGCTTCTTCACGTGAAATTTTTGAGACCTTTTCTCAAAAATTCTGCCCCAGTTTAAATCTTGATCGACAAACTCTCGTGCCGAATCTTCCGAGTTGCGAAAAATTTTGCGGTCCCCTCAAAATTCTGCCCCAGTTTACAGTATTGAATATATGAGAAATTTTGAGATCTCTGATGCCACTTTTGTCACGACCCAACTGGAGGGCCATGACGGGAACCCGGTGCTAACCCACCCGAGCACCTCTTATCGTACTCTCACATTCACATCTAGGTGAGCCATATGGCTTACTCATAATTTACATACATCAAAAGTGCTAATATCGTTGGGCAACAACGCATTTATATCATCGTCAATAATAATGCCCGTATCCATATACACAAGCCGACAAGGCTATCAAAATGATATACAGAATGTGAGCCGACAAGGCTACAAGGCATCTAACCATACACAACTATCTACGAGCCTCTAAGAAGAGTAGGTAACATCATATAGGCGGGACAGGACCCAACCGTGCCCATATGTACGTACACAAAAAGAATAATACCAAAAGCTGTAGCTCCGGATGAAATGGAGCTCCTCTATGTAGTCCCCGAATAAGAAAGCTAAGGATCAAGCCTGTCTCCCTGGCCATCTGCGGGCATGACGCAGTGTCCACAAACAAAAGGACGTCAGTACGAATAATGTACTGAATATGTAAAGAATAATCAACATCATAGTAGAAGCATAATTGACAGCACGAGAAGTAACATAAGACGGGATAATCAAGAGGTAATAGAGCTATCATCATAATTACTTACTTGTCTTTCATAGGGACCTTCAATTTCTAACGCGTGCTCGTGTACATACATATAAACGTATACATATATCTATATCCGTATCCATATCCATATTCGTATTCGTATTCATATACATTTTCATATCCATAGCATACCCGACCATGAAGGTTCGGTGGTTTCACATACCCGGCTATGACAATGCTCGGTGTCATACATACCTGGCCCTACCAAGGTTCAGTGTTATTCGTACCCAATTGCAGTGGTGTGCGCGCGATAGGTATCATACCTGGCCATATAAGTTCAGTGTTACGTAATAGTCATACATACTTAGACACATAAACATAAGAGTCCATAAATATCATCAACATCATTACCATCATCGTTTTTGTTACGTCTATCCTTGGAGGATCAACTATCATATAATGGATGCAATGGAATCATGAAGTATCGAGGATCATGAGCTTTAGTAACTTTAGAGATAGAACCATTTGGAGGACATTATGGAACTCATGAAAGGATATATATAACCAAGGAACCATGCCTTATTGAAAGAAGGGTCAGCCTTACATACCTCTTTGTCTCCTTAACTATTTTACGTTCACCGTCGAAGCTCGAATAATCTACATTTAGAAGGATTCATACCATGGTTAAGTCTTAATGATCCTCTTAAATTCAAACTAGAATATCTAATGAAAATTGGGCAGCATTTCCCCTATTCCATCAACTTCCACTATACAACAATACCACTCCCAAACATCCACCATAACATGCACAATATCAAAATCAAGTAATCACATTACATTAAACCTTCAAAGTCTATCCTTGTGTTCAACTCTTTATAAAGGACATATGAAGAGATATATAGGTAGTAAATGGAAAGTTGAGCAAGTCCTAAGAAGGACCCTTAAGCCAAATATGGGCATAAGCCCTCCAAAAGGACGATCTAAGGAAAACATTTCAGATGATCTGATTTGGAGGGGCCACAACGACATTCTACGTTTGGAATTTGGAAAAACACCAAGACTGAAAGTTGTATATAATTGAAAGAGATTTCCAACCATAGGTCGTGGGCCCTCACATGATATCAGAATTAAGAGTTATGACCTTTTTACTGAACGAAGGCGCAGGCAGAAAAAAACTAAGCTAGCGCGAACGCGCCCAAAGGGGGCGCGATCGCGCTGAAGGAATTTTATGTCGATCCAGGCAAAACCTGGACCGTTATATAAAGGGGTTTCCCCCTCATTTTTTCACACCAAACACACCAAAAACCCCTCAAAATTTCCAGAAATTTCCCCAACCTTCCAAAGCTCAACTTTTTAGCCCGAAACCAGGTATAATTCCCAAATCCCGGTCCGGACGGCGTATAGTTGCAACTACAAAATTGTGTATTAACACTTTGTGGCTTAATCCCAAGGTGGGGGAGTGAAGATATAGCATTCTTATCGAAAGAAGGGTATGAATCTCTTGCTATTAACTTTAATCTTGGTTTATTTACGGAGAAGGAGCTGTAAAATTGTTATAAAATGATTCTGTGATGGAACTATGGGACAAACACAATATGGGATGTTTATGAAGTATTTTGGAATTGGAAATATTATGGTTAATGTTGGTATTGTTATGGTTGTTGTTGGTTGTTGAATTGAGAAGTCGGGCTAGGCATATAAACAGGGGAGATGCTGCCCGATTTTCGGCAGAATATAAAATAGTTTGATTTGAGACTTGGTACAAGTGTGCGATGAAGAGGCTAAAGTTAGTGTAAATCCTCTTAAATGTAGACTTACGAGCTCGGACGCATAAGTGTAGACAATAGTAGATTGAACAGGTATGTTAAGGCTCGTCCCTTTCTTTCAAAAGCATGATTCCTATGATTATAATTCCATAAATGTTTTCGTAGCCTCCTTGCTTTCAAGGTTAGATGTTTATGATTCCAAGGCGTATATACGTGATATTGTTTTTCCATTTCTCATCCTTCGCAGTCCAACTATACTCATGGAAACTTATGATTCGAGTTC
Organism: Lycium barbarum; assembly: GCF_019175385.1. NCBI lineage: Eukaryota > Viridiplantae > Streptophyta > Magnoliopsida > Solanales > Solanaceae > Lycium > Lycium barbarum. The sequence goes on from NC_083337.1 coordinate 39,214,866, forward strand.
AGTTAATTTCTTAACTCGCAACATCCTTGGGTTCTTGTCGCAAATTTTTCCTTATTTCCTTTCCTCACATTCCTTGATGCAAGTATGCTTGTCTGTAACTTCCTTGGATTGGTGATCGTTCCATCAATCGTCATTCCTCGTTAGCTCTCCGGCATGGACTTCTTATAATCATAATTGGGCATAGCTTCATGTTAATTATTCTTACAATTCCATAGCGTATACCCTAATGTTCAGTATGTTTAATGGTCCATGAACTATCTTCTAATACCCGGTGGCCTCTTTGATCTTCTATTCATATGAGCAGCGTGCTTCTTTTTTTCGAGAAGTTATCAACTACCAACCGTCGCTACTTCATTATAACTATTGTCATCCGAGGCGTCCTTTGGATTTGTTATCCTCTTCATTGACCTTGTGGATTTAGTTTGTACACCTTTCTTGCTCTCTTTATTACCCTATTGGACACATCTTTACATATCTAGGTACTACGCAAGTTCTGCTCAGTACGAGGAATTAGACCATGATCACGGAATATCGAGGCTCATGTCAGCATAAAGAATTCTCCCCACGTGTCTTCTATATTTTCTCCCTATATCTACCTCACAGTACACTCGTTGTCGATTTATTACTTCGTCATTTCGTAACCTTTACGATATGCCAATATACCCCGAACTCTGGCCCCGAGCTAATAAGTCTCCTTTTCTGGGGATTGAATTGTCATAGTTCATTTTAGGTCTAGTATGTTCTCCCCCCCCCCCCCCCCCTCCCTTTATTAAGAGGGTCTATATACGCCTATGCCCTTTAAGTAATTATCACTTTCCGCGATCTTCTTATAATTGAAGTTCCTTCATCGTGGAGTCTGTCCTGTCTATCTCTTTGCTAACTACGTCCTCGTATTTAATCGGAATACTTATAAGGGCATCCATTTCCTTCGATCAAGCCATCAGTATCCTTGATCTTTTCTTAGGGAATAGCTTCCTTCTCTTATTATTTGTAGCAACGGCTCTGAAGTTCGTAAGATATTCCTTTATACGCGCGAATCGGTTCCATTCCTAAGTCACCCTCTAGGAAGGCTTCTCTATGTTCAAAACAACTATACCAATATGGCTACGTAATTATCCTTTTGTAATTATATCTTTCCACAATAGAGGATTCAGCCAAGCTGTCCTTTCCTTCATGCCCGTTCCTTATCTTTCGACCTGTTTTCTTTGTATATTCGAACCTCTCAGTCTTCACATGAATTCTTATTCCATGTCATGGGTTTTCTAGTCGACTGCGTCAAATATCGTTGTATTAGAATTTTCCAACCTTAACCTGTAGTGAAATCAGTATCAGTCTATTTCATAACATCCGTACCATACCTTTCGCTTCGTCTCTTGAATTCCGTCCAGTTAATGTCTTACATACGTCGCATCACTGGTTGCTAGGTTTCACCTATCGATCGATACAATCATAAATGAGATATCATATGCATACACGTATATTTATTACCATTTCGCTTACAGAATGTTTCCAAACACTATTCAAACTTACTCTGATTCCAGAGCTGCGTTGTGCTTTCTTCTTCTTCACCGGCCTAGTCTGCCTTAGCCTACCCGACCTCTTTAAGGTTTCTAACCACTCTGCATATTCTAATTTCCTTTAGGTTATTCCAAATTTCCCATTTGTCCCTTATATCTACATTTGTGGAAATTTTAGTACACTTCCCAGGGGGTCACCCATCCCAAAATTGCTCTGGCCCTAGCACGCTTAACCTCGAAACTTTAATGCATTTCGATGCGTTAATGCTGGTATAATTGCATCTGCTACCCCGCACGACCTTTATCACGTAATCTAAGGCAAGTCGGGGTCTTAACAACTTCCAAAAGGTTCTCGTAACGGGTCCCACTCCGATCTAGAGAGGATCTTTTTACTTTTCTGGCCATACAATTACCGTGTTGCCCTTTTGAATCCTCAATATTCACTTCCATCTGTACATATGATTACCTTTCATCCGGGGTTCCTAGATTCCCACTGGTGGCGGGGACATCTCAGTCATTGTTACTTATAACCACTGGGTCATCGGCCCTTTTAATTTCCATTCGTCGTCATCAAATGATACTCTACAGAAGTTACACATACATAGAAAATTCCAAAGAGAACTCATATACCTGTAGCCGATCGGTCTCGGGTCTGATCTGGGGAGCTGCCATGTGAAGTGTGCTCCTCATCCTCATCTGTCTGCCATCCGCTCATCTGACTCCCGTCATTGCTCGCATCTGAATCGGAGGAGTATAGATAACCAGGCAATTCCTGGTTTACTGACGGCCAGGATAAGGGACTGGAGTAGTCCGTAACACTCACCGGGGAGGCCTGTCTAACATAGTGCTCCACCACAGGAGCAACCGGCATGGCCCCAGAAATCTCCTCCTCCGGTGTCCCAGAAGAATACTCTAATCGGTCTGTATCATAACTATCCTCCTCCCTAGAGGTAAGAAACTCTGGAGGAATCGTCGCCGGATCCTCCGAGGGATCTGTATCGTAACTGCCCTCCGTGGGATCCTCTGCTCTGGGGGTCAGAAACTCTGGAGGAATTGTTGCTGGGTCCTCCGAAGGATCAGTCTCAATCGAATAGCTGAGGCTCCTCTTACTCGGTCCTGGAGATATCCTAGGGGCCTTCTTAGCACCCCCACTATCTGAAGCTGTCCTTTTCATCTTTCGTCAATCTACAATCACCTGCAGAAAGAGAATCATAAGCGATTTCCCAAAATACTGACGCTGTCGCTCTTTTGGAGCCTCGCTGTAGACATATCAATTCGTTAGAAGGGAACCATCCTAATAAATACAACTCTATCGCACGATCTAAGATTGAAGAAAAAGTAACATCCTAAATGTCCTGTAGCCTCCTGTTTATAGATGTGGTGCACCACACACCGATAAACAAGGCTCTACTAGACACGGCCTGTAGACATTTGGAGGACAAACCGCTCTGATACCACTTTTGTCACGACCCAACCCCATGGGCCGCAACTAGTGCCCGAGATGGACACCCAGACGTACTTACTTACCAGAATCGGCGTACACTGACTTATACAGATACAAAGATCATATGTCGCCTTAAGCGGTCACATATATCGTACATATCATACAGAAGCCACCAAGGTTGTCGTAAAACATATCGCCCAAAATATTTACATACATATTCACTCGTACGAGCCGTTAAGGCTGTCATAGCGTATGGAGTCGCTTAAGAAGCATATCACACAGACATAACCAAACAATAACGACCCATGACCCACATACATGTCTACAGGCCTCTAACAAAAACAACAGAATCATATGACGGGACAGGGCCCCGCCGTAACCCCCACATAGTCATGTATACTTAAATATGTACGACAGAAAGATCTGTACCAAAAGTATGGGCTCCGGAACGAGGGAGCTCTTCAACACAGCAGAATGGATGTCCTAAGCTGACGGACCACTCATGTGCGCGTCTATACCTGCGGGTATGAAACGCAGCCCCCGAAGAAAAGGGGTCAGTACGGAATATGTATTGAGTATGTAACGCATGGAATACAGAAAACCGAAACATAACCGGAACAACGGTACAAATAGTAAGTACATTAGTTAGAATACCAAGGTGCTTATTTTCTGAACGTAAATCATGTATACCGATGTCATATGTCAGAAAAAGTACCGAAAATGAGTAAATCATCCAGAGTACCAAAATACTTACTTTCCAAACATAGGTCATGCGTGCCGACATCATACGTCATCATCCACATATACATATAACCGATCCATATGTAATATGATAGTGCCGAGGAACGTACGGCCCGATCCATATATAGCATATTAGTGCCGAGGAACGTACGGCTCGATCCATATATATATATATATTGCTGCGGAACGTGCAGCCCGATCCATAAATATATTATAGTGCTGCGGAACGTGCAACCCGATCCATAAATATATTATACTGCTGCGGAACGTGCAACCTGATCCATAAATATATTATACTACTGCGGAGCGTGCAGCCCGATCCATACATATATTATACTGCTGCGGAACGTGCAGCCCGATCCATACATATATATTATATTGCTGCAGAACGTGCAGCCCGATCCATATATACATATATTATATTGTTGCAGAACGTGCAGCCCGATCCATATATACATATATTATATTGCTGCGGAACATGCAGCCCGATCCATTTATCAACTCTAAGACTCGATGAACAAGTATACTTACCGACACCTGAAGGCTTAGAAACAAGTTTCGGGTCAATCCGACTTAGTATAAGAAAGTTATGAGTGCTTGAAGTACAGAACCTTCTACGAACGTTTCAGAAGCCATTTTTGGAAAATCAAAGCAACAATCATGTTAGGTACCTTTCGAATATCGTTATGGATCAAATCAGATAGAGCTTTTGGAACCATATGTACGTATCAAAATATATCAAAGATTCCATGGAATAATCAAATGTGCTATCATTTGAAGATCAAAACTTTAGTCATATCAATTATCTTTCGAATGTCATTCGGAAACATATCAGACAGAACTTCGGACATCATAGATACGCATCAAAATCATATGAAACGACTCATGGAAATCAAGGATATTAGCCATCCTAGTGGCTCTAAGAACAGGAGTTTCTTTGAAATCATACATATGCGTCATCTGCTCGTTTCATAAAGATCATGCCAAAAGAAAGAAAGGGTAAGCCTTACATACCTTCCCGCTTTCTACGCTAATCCGAACTTAAGTCTTTGGCTTCGCAAGATCTACAACAATATTCATACATACCAAACATTAGCCATAACACTTAAGAGTCCAATTCTAAACCAACACTTTATTTATAGAAATTTCGGCAGCATTTCCCCTGTAAATAAAACAACCCCGAGAATTCAACTCTGCCAAAAAATACAACAACAAATCCGAGAATTCAACTCGGCCAAATTATCAAAAACGATATCAACAGTCAGTTCAAAACGCATTCCAACGTTAGCAACATTCTTTCTACAAACTTCGACGGCGTTTCACTTATATTCAATTCATATTTGCTCACACATTCAAGTACTAATCCGTAGCCATTCAATCAATATACAAGAACGCTTCAAACAATCCGCACAATATTCACAATAATCCAACCAATATGCCATTCCATCCGAAACCTTCCAAATTCAACAAGAACAATAATAACACATTTCCTCCTTTCAAATTCATGAACTACACCAACAATTCACACACTAACAACATTATTTTTCTATATATACAAGAAATGGTTTTTGACATCACATTAGCTTTTAAACAACTTTCCAACACTTACAACTTCAACTAGAATCATCAAACTTCCATTATCAACATAGAATCCACAACAACAACAACCAAAACACTAGATAAAATTGTTTCATTCTCTTCTATACCACACAACAACCACACAGCCACAATACTATATATACACGGCCACAACATAACATCCATATTTTCATAAATTTCATCCATTTCTACATACTACAACATACACAACCATCCATAACATACAAAAGAAGATTAATTCTTACCTTTTTCCTTTAACTTCTCACTTGACTAGAATTTGTAGCTTGCAAGAATGGATGCTTTACTTGCTCCAATGGCTACTTCACTTTGCTAGGGACCTTCCAATTAGTAGAAATGCTAGGAGAAAATAATTTTTGAACAATTGTTTTCCTAGGTTCTTGTTCAACCAAGCATGGCCGAATGGCCTTTTAATATTTTGGCTTCTCCAAGTTTCTTGAGTCTTCTTAAGTGAAGATGAAAAATATGATGAATTGGTCTTCTTTTGGTCTTATTTATTAAACCTTCATGTGGGCCTAAGCCCCATTCCATGTTGCACGACCCACTTGGCCTTTTTGTGCAAGACTATTATTTTTGTATTTTGGTCTTGCAATTCATGAAAAATTATTTCCAAATTCCGAATTTGCCCTTAGCTTTCCTCCATATTTCTATGAGTCATCTTGCGAATTTCCCTTTTTACCCCTAGTCATTCTTAATATTTCCACATCAAAATTTTCATAAGCAACTTGTGTGTTAAATAAGATAAAAAAATATAGCCTTGCTCTTAACTTCCCGCAACTATCTTGAATTATCCGAATGTACAAAATGCGGGATATAACAAAATGTTTTCCAAAATGTCCGTATTTTTCCAAACTAGAGGTTTATGATTTTGTAAGCTCTTATGACAACAATGATGGACATATTTTTATCATGACGACAATGATGCCAAAGAGGAGAATATTTCTATGATGACTATGATGCGAACGATTTCATGTTTAAATGTTCCAAGCTTATGGTTTCAATGACGATATAAGAATGTTGAGCTATTTCTTGATTTCTTAATTTATTCATGGATGATGACTATTTTTAAAGATTCCAAAGTATATGAATTGACGCCCTATGAGATTTATGATCTTATTCTATGTTTTCTCTTAATGTTATTCTTCATTGATAGTCTCCCCTTATAATAATTGTTCCTTCAAGGTGAGACAAAACGATGATCATTCCATAAAATAATCGGAGGTTACCGACCTTACGTCACTCCGATAGAGTTATAACTTTCCTTGGGCTCTCCTGCATACTGGTTATATGATATATGTATATGTATCTGGGGAATATGGAAAAAAGGGCGAGGCGCTATAGACGCATGGCCACCTGATCAGTTGGTGTAATATGATATCATCCCGGACGCGGGATGTCCAGACGCGGAAATATGTGGTTACATGAATCGGAGCCTAAGTTCCTCGGCAATACGATATGTTCTATTTTATGTATACATGAACAAGAAATGTTTTTCAAAGAAAGCTAAGCATGTATGGCATACGCTCTAAGGGGCAATCATATGTACAGGTTACTCTTTTATCTCACGATATGCTTATATTTCCATTCTGCTATTATTCATGTCTACATCCCTTACTATGTTATTATTCATGCCTTATATACTCGGTACATTACTCGTACTGACGTCCCTTCTTGTGGACGCCGCGTTCATGCCCGCAGGATCAGATAGCCATCCTGACGATTCACAGCAGTAGGACTTCCCCTCACCAGCAGTCGGTACGCTTCATTGATCCGGAGCTTCAGTCCGTTTGGTATGCCATCTTGTTACGTACATCTATGGGTATGGTAGGGCCTTGTCCTGTCCTTTCTACAGTGTGTATTCTATAGAGGTCTGTAGACAGTGATATGTAGTCGTGATGTTATGCATCCTCGTCGGTGTTTAATTTGTTGTACAGTATATATGTGGCGGCCAAATTGGCCGTGAGTTCCCGGTGCAGTGTCTCGTATGTTGATTGTCCGGGAGACAGTACAGCTCAGTTACAGATTGTGTATGGGCACAGGATAGTTAGTGAACAGTAAATGCAAGCATAGGAGTGCTTGGCCAGTAGTGGTCAGACACTTGTTACAGCCCATCAGTTTGGGTCGTGATAGCATAAACCTTAGAAAGCATTCTTGCACTTGATTTCCACCAACTCTTGATGTTTTACTCTTGATTTCTCTTGGGTTTATGTTAAAACATGGAGAGTATTCTAAAACTTTCTTGAGGTGTGGAGAGAAAATGGGAAATGAAATAAATAAACTTGGGGATCCCTTTTATAAAATAAAAATCTATCCCGACGATATTATACGGACATTTATACGATCCATATAAATTTATACGGTCCGTATAAGTGACCGTGAAATCGTACCAGCAACAACTCGTTTCTGTAACCATTATACGGCATATTATACGGTATGTATAATTTTATACAGTCCATATAAGTGACCGTATAACTCCATCAGTGATGGACCTTCACTGTAACGGTTATACGGACCATTATACAGACCGTATAATATTATACTGACAGTATAAATGGTCGTATAATCCACTTTTCTCCGATCTTGTTCTTGTCGCTTCATTTGATCTCCAATCCTTAGAGAACCTTCTTAACACTTGTTTAACACTTCATTAACAACCTAAGGGGCGTCACAACTCTTTCTCAAGGCATCATTAAGTCAACATTAATTCGGTACTTTACAAAACTCTTCCGAGACACAACGTATACTTCGCCTTTCTTAGTAAACTTTCTTCTCTTTGCTTCAAACGTCTTTGGAATCTTAATTAGAATCATTCAATACCACTTCTTACCTATAGAATCATCATATACTTCTCACACTGCGTTAATCTATTCACTGTGCAACGACATGAAATTTTTCGAGGTGTAACAATACCTCTGTGAACTCGCTCATAATAGGAATAGACCCAAGGGGTGGATATGAAACCGTCGTCTCACGAACATGAGCCAAATAAGCTAGACACCCCTTAGTTACTAACTACTTCGCTCGAAGGAAGGAAATGATCTTCTTCTAAGTGGGACTAGGAGTACCCCTCCACTCAAGCCTAGGAATGCCAAGCATGGCTATGATGACTGTTTTGGCGTGACAGTCCAAGATCGCATGATAAGAAGAAAGCCAGGACATCCCCAATATAATATCAAAGTCCACCATATCGAGAATCATCAAATCTACCTGAGTGTCATACCCCATAAAATAACCAAACAAGATCAGTACACCCGATCAACAATCATAGAATCTCTGAACGGAGTAGACACATGAATAGGTATATCTATGCTATCACAAGGCAAATCCCAACCAACGGCATGAAATTCAGATACATACGAATAGGTGGATCCAAGATCAAATAACACAGATGGTGCTCTACGACGAACAAAAATAGTACTTGAAATAACAGTATCTGAGGCCTCTGCCTCGGGTGTACCAGGAAATGAGTAGCAATGGGCTCCACCATGCCCGCCTCGAGATCCCTCTCTCACACTATGATAACCACCTCCAGCTGGCTGGGAACCACCTCTAGAACCATGAGAAGCATCGCGGCCTAACTGAGGGCCGCCCTCTGAGAAGCCCTACCTCGACCACTAAATGATGTCGGAGTCCTTGGCGGTTGGTAATCCCACCTTTGTCAGGGAAATATCCTAGCAACATGCCCAACCTCTCCACAAGAAAAACAGGAAATAGGAGACGAATGCTGATACACAGAAGCTGAAGACCCGGATGAAGCAGCTCTGTCTGCTGGTTTGGAGAATGGACTCTCAGGAGCCCTCTGCCTAGGTGACTCACTGGGGGAAGCCTGTAATGCTGAATGCACAAAACGGCCGAAATATGGCTGATGCAACCTCAAAACTGACCGGCGCCCTCGAACTAGAAGCATCATAACTCCAGTCTGACATGGCCTCTTGTCACTACCACCAAAAGCACGGGCCATAGGCCCTTAACCATAGAAGCATGCTTGATAATGGACTAGAAGGAAGCCCCCTTAGACTCCATCTGAAGACAAGATATCTGTAGAGAGCCCACTAGCCCCCCAACAAAACGCCTGATCCTATCGGGCTCAGTAGGGATCAAAGGAGTCGAATAGCGAGCCAGATATAGAAAGCTGGTCACACAGGACTCCAAAGACATGCCCCTCTACGCAAGATGTAAAAACTCCTCCCTATGTGCCTCTCGAAAAGACCGGGGCACATATTTCCCAAGGAAGGCTCGGTAAAACTGAGTCCAAGTCAAGGGAGGGGAACCCTTAGGTCTACAAGCCACGAAATACCTCCACCACGTCTTCACATCGCCGCAAAATTTGTAGGACACATAATCAACCCCGTGGGTCTCCACGATCCCCATCCGGTGCAGCAACTCGTGCATATCAAGAATAAACTCATAACCATCCTAAGACGAAGTACCAAAAAACCTTGGAAGCTTTAACTTCCCGAATCTCCCAACAAGGTCCTGATCAGACTCAATCATAACAACGCCCTCCATGGGCCTAAGATCATCACCAGGAGTGGGTATCGCATCAATGTGAGGAGCCATATCTGCAGCGGGATGTGCTACCCGCGTAGGTCCCTGCTCAGGGGTCTGCGCCCCAACTCTGTTCTGTGAACCCCCGCCGGGAGTAGTAACACCAACTGCCGCCTGCTGGGCATCAAGATGAACTAGAACTCTGGCCATGGTATCATGTATGGCCTGATCAGAAGTTGCCTCAGGTTGTGTCTGTGCTGGGGCCACACCATCCTCTGCGGCCTGGCCTCGATCCAGCTGATACTCGGGCTCGGGAAATGGAGACCTCTCTCGCCACTGCCCTACCGCAGGAGCCCTGCCCCTGGTTAGGGCAGCCCCGTGACCTCTCGTTCTACAGCGACCTTTGGCTGTCGCTCGCCCTCGGGTGCCAGCCGTAGTTGCAGGCACTGGCACCTAACCTCGAGCCATAGTAGCTCGAGTCCTCACCATATGTGAGAGAAGAGATAAAAGTGAGATACCAATTTGATCTTTCCAGATACCAATTAGAATAAAGTAGCATGAAAGAATGAACGAAGGTGAGATTTCCTAAATGTCCTATAGCCTTTCACAGATAAGTACGGAGCTCATTGTACCGATCCACGAGACTCTATTAACACACTCTTGTATTATAGACCTAGTAACCTAGGGCTCTGAGACCAACTTGTCACGACATAATTTTCCTAAGACGTGTGGGCACTTACCTTCCTCATCTCGGTAAGCGAACCCTCAACCCAACAGTAAATAAAGACATAAATAATTAATCAATCAAGAGTAAAAGAATAGATACGTAAGTCTCACAATAGATATATATAGTAAAGATAGTGCGGGATAATAATAATAATAATACCCCCAGCATCTAGTCTAAGTCATACAAGAGCATCTAAAAGGAAATAATACAAGTCTGGAGTAATAATACATAAAAATGTCTATGTCTCTGAATAGGAATAGGACGTAAAATAATAGAGAAGTCTTCAAGGCAGTGAATGACCGTGCTCACCCAGAAGACCCGCTGCTAATGCTAAAGATGACAATCAGCCACGGGAGATAGAAGTAGACCCAACCTGATACTCTGCATTCATAAAGGAATGCAGCAAGTGCAGGTCAGTACAAAACAACGGTACTGGTAGGCATCATCGGCCGACTAGGCATAGCTAACATAATTCAGATAATAAAGAAAGATAGGAAATTAAACCAACAAGTATAACTCAAACATAATAGAATCCAAGTATGCGTCAACGCCTAAGTAGAGCATCTAATCCCAAGTGTGCCAAAGCTCAATCTATCAAGTTCGAATAAAACATCACAAGTACAACATCAAATCATCTCCAAATCAAGCTGTGATACAATGCAATGCAATAATGTATGGATGCAATGCAATGCCATGCATATGTGTGCACACAGGTACTTCAGACGAAAATATCGGCATCTCGATAGCATAACCCAAGGTGACTCGCGAAGTCTAAGTGCCACCCGCCCCGGATCTTTGCCCAATAGACAGAAGGGACCCCAGATCTTTGCCCACGAGGGGTTCTCACCGGCACTACCCTAGGGGACCTACGGAGTCCATGCACTCTCTCAATCAACGATTTCAGGATGAGCATCGGATAGCGGACTCTCACGTCACTTAAGTAAAAATCGAGCCCAGCTCATCCAAGGGTTTTATCAAGTATCGTCAGTATCTCAACAGTATAACATGAAGAATGAGAGCGCGTGCAATACATGTATTATCATCAATAATCATGCTCAATATCACAAGCACCAACAATGGGTACGCCAATAATGTATCTGAATCACAAGTACCAACAGAGGGTAAGCCAACAATATCATAATCAAGATGGAACAACAGATACCTGTATCTACTAGCAACATGTGGCATCAAGCCAACACAATAGAACAATCAATCACACCACAACTGGATGGTTAGCCTTAACCACACAACAGGGCCCAACCTATAACAATATCCATCCCAACTTCATACCCGAAGGTTCACGTGCTTTCTCCGATGATATAATCTAAATATATGTTTCGCTATGTGAAGTCTCACCAAAGGTAAGCCATAACCTACCTGGATGACTGAATGGAAACACCAATAACACATATTTTACCTAGCCTTTCCGTTGAGCCTCAGAACCAAAATAGTCTAAGCATAATCGAAATCTAGATTAGAAATCATGAAGAGTGATACTAATATTGCTACTATTCAATTTAGGTTAAATCCAACCCTTGAATTTGGGGAAATGGGGCCCACAAGGTCAAAACGGGAAATTCGAAAGCACAATATCAAATTAAGCACTAGGTGATCATAACCCAACCACTGATAGCTGATTTAACTCAAGGATGGGCCTAATTTCTGATTTCAAGCAAAACTCTCAAAATTGGGTATAAACCCTAACTCTTAGATTCAAGAATTCAACTCTAATAATAGAAGATATATGATTAACAAATTTAGATTCATCAAAATCTAGCATAACCCCATCAATTTCATCGTTAATAAGCCTAGAGAAAAATATTCATCAAAACCCATTTTTATCTTCCATTACTAAGGGATTATTAAGGGAAAGGAGGAACCTATGATGATTAGGATTAATGAAATAGTAAAAGGATTAGGGAAACTTACCACCAAGAATCTTCTCTAAAAATCTCCAAGAACAGGTCCAAAGAGTTCTATTTTCGTAATGGCAATAAATGATAGACAAAGGACTTATTTAAAACATACTTAATGAAATAACAGGCCCGTTACTGTCGTTCGTTACCTCCACAATGGTAACGGGGCCGCAACGGCAACGCCACTACAGCGCTTAGAAGACCGTCCCAGCGGTCTGGGCCAATCCCCCTTGGCCGCCCCAGCGGTCAACCAGCCGCAACAGCGGCGCAACTGTTACGGCACTGGTGGCGCCAATGCAGACACCAGGTACTAGAAATCCCCCAATTTTTATAAGTCTCAATCCAAAACCCGAACTATTCCTGAGGCCATCTGCTCACAAACCACATACACAGACCCACACAAAAATACGCTACGAACGTGCTCGTGGCCTCGAAATTCCCAATGGAGGTATCGTTGACCGAGTCAACCCCTGATACCTCATTTCCATTTTCCCAACGCAAGTCCGAAAATGTATCTGAGTCCATTGGGAACTGAACCAGATGCACACACAAGTTCTAACCGACCATTCGGACCTCTCAGAATCAACGAATTTTCAAAAAATGTCCTTTTACCCAAAAGTCAACTTTGGGTCAACTATTATTCAATTTAAGCCTAATTTCACTAAAAAGTTGCCCTAACCCGATCTAGACACCTCAGGAAGTGTGCAACGGTCCCCTCGGGTCAAAATGAGCTAATCAATGCTCGGGAACGGGCGAAAATGCCGGAAAGATTAACGATTGGTCGTTACATCAACGATCTCATTCTTTTTTTTTTTTAATGAAAACCATCAAGATTGGTGGATTTTATTAAAATAAAAAGGAGTCTGTACAAAACTAGCTAAACTGCCAGTTTGTAAAACAAAAAAACAGTAAAACAGTAACAACATCAAACTCAACATAAAACTAAGCTAGAACTCATGTAGTTTTGATTTGCATCGATCTGTTACACCTCCAAGCTCTCACCAGGTCGTACGGATTCAAATCCATTGAATTTTCTTCAGACTTCAGGTTTGTAGCATCAATTCATATGAGTTTCTGCTGCAACTGATAAGCAAACATGTACATTATATGCTATCATCTTCATGTAGGCTACACTTAGTTTCATCTGTTTAAGTCCTCTATTACTTAGTTTCATTTGTTTAAGTCCTCCATCATGGGAATGAGCATGCATGCACGCTGATACAGCCCATCATGAAGTTCTAAAATAGTTAAACCAAATGAAGTTCAACTTATATGTCTATAGCTTTCAATCAAGAGCTTCTGAATAATTGACAATAACAATATGTATGATTGTCTTTATCTCAATTGTTGCATTGTACCTGATGTATATCATATTCTCAGATTTGGTATATGAGCCTTGTCAATGTTTAATAATCTTCTAGCCATAGGTAGTAACTCCTGAAAAGAATTAAATTGTTGTGTACCTGCAAAATCAAAAACATAGTTAGCTAAAAAATCTGCTAGGCAGTTCCCTTCTCTGTATATGTGCTCCAGTTGAACTGTATGCCCCCTTCTCAATCTATTGATCTCATTCAGTAGCATACTAATGCACCATGGCACTTTCTATATTCCTTTGAGAAACATTTTCATAGCTAAAGAATTAGTTTCCACCAACAAAGGATATAGTTGATGAGCAATACATTATTCAATCCCTTGTTTGATGGATATAGATTCTGTAATCAAGTTATTCCCATCTGCAATCTGTTGTCCTGTTGTATAGACAAGATCCCCATGATCAATTCTAACACAAAAAGCCACAACACTAGGGCTTGGATTCCCCCTTGATGCACCATTACTATTGCACTTAAACTGACCTCTTGCAGGCAACTCCTATTTCACAGTAATGCATTTGAGCACTGGCCTACTGTTACAACCTAAACAACCGTGAGTGGCACCCAACCAAATCCCCTAGTGGGCGAACCATCTACTTAACCAACCATCCAAACCATTCTCAAATTACCTATCCAAACTAAAGCATTCAAGTATATAACAAATAATAAAATCTCCAAACATCTATTCATGCTATAAATAAATAACATCTGCGGAAATCTAAACTATTACAACCCCAAAATTCGAAAGTCATTGTACAAGGACTCTAACATAACTGTTTAAGAAAGAAATAATGTCTAACGATAACATAAATGTCTGAAATGAAATAGACATCTAGAATAGGAAAGATCTTCAGGCGGCCTGACATGGGGAATAGCACCCTCTAATCTGTCGGAATCTGGCCTCAGCTAAATATAAGGTCTCGTAGAAGTCTCTAGATCATAATCTGCACTCAAAAGAATGTAGCAAGGTAGTATTAGTACAAACATTATGTACTGGTAGATATCATAGGCCGACTAAGATTAGTATCATGCATACAATTACCAAATTAATAAAATAGACAGATAGACACAATAGCACATAATCTCAAGAACTATCAATAGAAATCATCTAATACTGAAATATCTGTTGACACCCAATTTTGTCCCGCCTTTCCTCCGAAATACCTATTTACGCTTCTAATATTTTTTGACAAATTAAAAAATATATTTATATTTTTTACTATAATTATTAGCCTCTTATCAATATCGGCGTTTCATTATTCTATTACAGTTACTAGCTATTATTATTATTATATTATTATTATTATTATTATTATTATTATTATTATTATTAGTTCAAATACGAGCCCAATTCACCCCCAATATTTTTGGATTAACCCAAAACAATTTTCATAGTCCACTACCCATTTTAATTCACCCCAACCCAATTTTCAGACCAGTCCACATTTTATTCCAAGCCCACATCTTCAAACCACCAGCCCATTATTTTAACCCAATACCTAGCCCATACCCGTTTAAACATGACCCGGCCCATCCATTTCAAAATAAGGGAAACCATAAAAGAGTTTCCCTTTTCATCTCCTTCACGCCGCACACCACCCCATGCCTTCTCTCTCTCTTTCCCTCTTCTCCTTCATCGTCTTTCTCTACCCCCCACGTTACCTCTGCCACCTCCACCTTCCCCTGTTCCCCACGCTCACTGCCACCCCCATTCCCTCTTGTCCCCCCGCTCCTCTCTCTTTTCGTCACAAACGAAACCCTAGCTGTTTCTACCCCCTATAAATATTTTCTTCAAATCCATTTTAAAGGGGGGATTTTTGGATTCATGAAATTTCCCTAGAGGTTAAGAGTCTTTATCAGTTTTAAAGATTTTCTGGAAATTGTTTCGAAAAATAAGAAATCGTCTTCGTTTTTTTTTTTTTACTTTTAGCCTTTGCTATTGCTTCGGTTCCGAGTGAATTCAAGCTCGGGTTTTTTGAAGTGTTTCGAGTGTATATTGGAAACCCCGCGCTTCATTTCGCTGCACCTGAAGAAGGTTAGTAAACACCCCCCCCCCCCCCCCCTTTATTTATTTTAGCAGTGGATTAAGCATTTTCTGTTTGTGTTATGTGTTTATGTGTTTCACGTGTTTTGCTGATCTACTGTTGGGTTAGTCTAATAGTTTGACAATGTCAAAAGATGTTATTCCAATTCTGCGATGATTAGGCTCGTGTAATCTCTGCATATGAATCAGTTAATTAGTGTAGTCTTGATGTGTGTTATCATTAGTTCTGTCTTAGTTTACACATCAACGTGAGCAACTAGCAGCTGAGTCCAATTAGCCCATATGTGAACCTCCTCCCTTCAGTTATTCCATTTCTGTCTGATTCTGCTTGTTGTCATGTTGTGGGTTAGTTTGTTAGTTGACATTAGTAGTCCAAGCATGATTAGGGTTGTCTTTAGGTATTGTTTGGTGGTTAAGTTAAGTTAGTATGCTTAACTTGTACTGTTTAGTTTAAACTATTGTGGAATGTCTATCAAGATAAGTTTGTTTATTGGTAGTGACTTAAATATGGTAAATAAACATTTAGTTGCCTTATTAGTTTAATTTCCTGATTGATGGTTGCTTAAGCATGGTCAAACGTGCATAAGTTTGTTTGGTTGTGATTATTTAATCCATGATAACTCTGAAAAGTCTTGTTTGTTTGCCTAAGGCCAAATGACTGTTTATGTGATATTCTTCATGTCTGAGCAGATCTTTTCCTCTTCTTTGAATATTAGTGTTTTGTCTTAATCGTCCCATATGAATCGGGAATGCATTGTTTCCCTTTTGAAGTTTCAGTGTCCTATTTGCCTGTTAGTCCTTTATGTGGAAACTCATGCTTATTTTGATTTTCTATGGTCATGATAAGACTGCAAATAAGGAACAAGCTATCTAGTGTGCATATCCATCTGGCTATGTGTCGTACTGCTAGAACAGGATGTTAATTCGCACCTGTGTTTGCTTGAACTCATCTAGACATGGATTGCATTTAATAAAGTTTATTGGATTAAGGATGGTGTTAATTTTTGTTTAAGTAAGTTGAGTAGGTCATTATTTTCCCAATTTATTTCCTCCAGTGCTCCCTGTTCAGTCCAATTTCCCCTCTGGGCAAAAATGTATTTTATCCAGCTTATTCGTGTCCTCCTATAAAAACAATAGTGTGACTACTTGATAGAAAGGCTAGCTGTTAGTAACATTCTATCCATTTTATCTTTTCTGTATTTATTCATGTGTGTTCCCATGTTTAATGTGCTTAACTTAGCTTGATGTGTTTGTTTGCTGTTGTTAGATTAGTCCAGTTAGGTGTTTAATAGTTATGCCTGGCTTAACAAATTAGTATCGCTCAATTCGTATCGTCTTGCTTTGTCTTGTCTTGTATGCACCCGTATTGGTTTGACCTTATTGTTTCTTTGACAACTGATCCATGCCTACCTATGTTGCTATGTGATGTTGTGACACAGATCTGTTGAACTTAATGGTTTTCAGCTATGGTTTCTTTTTGCCTATCTAACAGAATTCTATATATGTCTACATGGTGAATATCAAACTTGTGTGTCTCTGCTATCTCAACAGATATCTATTGTGCTAGTTTGTTTTGATGTTACCCTGTTGTCAATTTGCTGAACACTGAATCTGTGCCCTACCTGAAGTCTTTGAATTTACCTATCGCAAACATATTTAACTCAACCTTAATTGTGCAATAATATTGTTAAGAAATACTTATCTGAGGTCCTTTGTTATGTGTAGGATCTGAATAAGCCCAATAAGAGGTCTATAGATCTCTGAATATGCCTGTTTCCTCTCATTGTGATTCTGTGCAAAATGTGATTGGTATAAGTCGTTATGTGTTAAGAGTTCTTGTGCCTCTAAGCGCAGTTATTTCGTTTCTGTCTAAGTTTAAAGGGTATATGTTTATATATTGTATGTATGCCATCTGTATAACATCTTGTGGAGGAGGTTAGATTGGTCATTATTGGATCAAGCTTGAACCCTCCCCGGCGTTAGCTATGCCTGGGATTCGGGAAATCCCTTGGAACTTGTGCAATATCGGGAAGACGAGGGCGAAAGCTTTCCAATATTAACCTTCTATACATCCTTATAAATGTGTATACCTGAAATATACCTAGATATACATAGTATACATATAACCTACGGAATTGTTTTAAATTTGTATTTTCTTACATATTCAACCTTGTTGATTATATACTAATTTTGTTCTTTCATTTTTTTTCGCATGAACCTCACATACGAGTCCTTTGGACTCATCTCCTTCCGCACTCGTTCTTGGGCCAAAGCCTAACGGGATACCTTACCGAGTCAAACCCCATCAGATACATAAAATGATTCTGGGCCGAGGCCCAGACAGCAGCAACAGCCACAGCAGTCTAAAATACAATTGGGCCAAAGCCCAACAATAACGGATTGCAGTAGTTCAAAGAATGGGCTGAACCCTTCAATTTTATTTATTCCTCTATTTTATTCTTTTAAGCATCTAATTTGTATTGCATGACTAACATTTTGTTTTGTTAATTTAGATAAACCTTAGTGAAATTACTAGGTTTAGTTTTAGTAGTGGGTAGTTAGTTTAAGGAAGACCAACAATTAATTCCATAAGTTTACTTCTCTTCTTTTCACGTCAAATTTATTTATAATGTCTAATATTTATTTTACTGGTAATAATTGATTTGCAAAAAATGGTATGACTATATATTTTAAGTAAAGGGAATCAGATTTTATTCTTATTATCGTATACATTTTCTAAAGCGTCACTAATACGCAAATATAAACTCAAGTATATTTTATAAATATTGTTTTCAAGATTAATTCAATTATACATATTCCTAGCCGAATATAGGTAAATAGGTTAATAAAAAGAAAGAAAAATTCACCTGCTCTTGCATCCTATTTATAACAAGTTTAGATTTCCTACACCACTATATTCATATAATGTCATTTTATTCCAAGTTAAATTGGCTAGGTTTTCTCTTAAAAAGCTTCTATCCATATACAAATTATTATATTTTGCAAGACTCATTTTTAAAATAAAATTATTATTTAAAGCTTAACAACATTTATAAGTTTTATTTTTGAGGGGACGACTATGTATTTCTTCAAGTTAGTTTAAATAACATCACTATGTTTTCCTTTCAAACCTTAATAACATTTACAACCTATTTTCTTAAGATTTAAGCATTATATTTAATCTAAATTAATTAACCTAAGTTTGGCCGGATAACCGTAGTTAACGGATTCTAAAGGATGCCTAACCCCTTCCCTTTAGGATAATAAAGAACCCTTACCTAGAATCACACTGATTAAGCAGACTATTAACAGCGGTTTAGTTTTAACTTTACCTTAGTTAACATCTCGGTGTCCTAATTCACCGTTAAATTAATTAGGTGGCGACTCCTTAAAATAAGCAAAATAGGAATCACCAAAATGTTGTACTCTAAATTAACCCGGTTGAAATGGGGTACACCAATATCAACCAACACCGAAATAAATCTAGACAAATAGGAATCAACAAAAGTAACTCAACACACGTAATCACCAAACATAATCGCAAATCACAAATGATCACAAATTCGTCACATATCTGTACACACATGCTAAATGGTAGTGTTTGGCCCATTAGCCATGACCTGCAGGGGACCCATGGTGTCCATGTACCCTAGCTCTGTAATCTTACCTCGGATCACGAGCCTTTAACTTAGGCCACATCCTCATCCCCTATCAAATGTGCCTTTTCATATTTATAATATCTTCCGTATCACAATGTATTTCAGTTCCACAAACAAACAACGAATGAGAACAATCAATAAATCAATATCAGGGAACACAAGTCACCATGTCACAAATCATATCAAGACTCAACAATCAATAACATGAATAAGGAAATTCTCCAAGTCAACAAGAAGAGTATGTATGAACTCCTGCTTATCATTTCATATCAATTCATTGTGTAACTAATCAATCTATATCAAATTGTAGTAATTATCAACCACACTTTATGTCTGATGCCTTAATCATGCTTCTCCTATCAATTTTGTATCATATACAATCAACTAATCAAAGTCTAACTCAAGTAGACCGTAACCTACCTCAAAGAAGAACTGGAACAATGCAATCACTCTGCAATAGTTTTCCCCTTTGGCGAAGCTTTAAAACGTTCAAAGTCTAGAAATGAAGTGCTACATCAGTATTCAATCATCTACTCCAACAATACAACAATTTGGGGAAAAGAACCCAACTACTTCTACCTTTTTAAAATGGGTGAACTATCATTCAAGCGTTATTTCATCACAATATCAACCTAATATTCATGTACTATCCTTTCATGGTCATATACTATTCGTTCATGGGTTTTCTAATTGTTCTAACCCTATTACAAGTAGTTTTTATGCCAAAGTCATCATTTTTATGGAACCCTAGGTCTCAACCCATAAGTTCCACCATTGATAACCAAGTTCTCATCCTAGAAAGCAATAGTACAATAAAATCAACAACACCATTAATTAATCAAGGGTTTTCTTAAGTTCTAGGGTCTTAGCCCTTTCATTCACCATTGATGGACCTTTAACTAGTCATGGGTTCTAACATGATAATGGAATTAACAAAGTCAATGGTTAAGACTGTTACACCTCAGAAATTTCATGTTGTGGTGTTGTAGATAGACTAACACAAGCTTAAGACGAACATGAAGCTCTCATGACTATAAAAGGGTATTTGGCAACCTTAAAGTACAAATGATAAGATTTTTTTAAAGTTATATGACTTGGTGAAACTAGGTTCGTTAAGGAAAGTGGAGTATAAGTTGTTTTGGGGAAGATTTCACAGTTATCGAGCTAACCGATATTTAGCGAGACCTTGAGAACAATTCATAAGGTTCGTTAGATCGTTAAGGAAGTGTTGAAAAAATGCCAAGAAGGTTCCATAAGGATTCGATGCCAAACGAAACGACGAGCACAAAATTGGACAAATTATGGATTATACGGTCATATATACGGACCGTATAATTTAGAGTGAGGGTTAAGTTTCTGGAGGAAACATACGGTCCATTATAACCGTACAATTTATACGGTTCGTACAGTAGACCATATGTTTCGGGTCGTGTCCGAATTCTATTTTTATATATGCATGGTCCCTCTTTCTTTTTCTCATTTTCCACTTCTCCAACACTCTCTAAACCTCTAGAATCTTCTCCATATCACACTAACACATATCTAAGAGAAAAATCAAGGATCAAACATCAAGGATTGTAGAATCAAGGGTGTGAATACTTCCTAGGGTTGATAAAAGTTAAGAATCTCTTTTGGTGTTGAAGTTGAGTTCCTCTCAAGTGGAGTATTTACATTCAAAGATCATCTCTACATAATCGAAGGTGAGTTTTACAATTGTTTCATGTTAGTGATGGTGTTGAATAGTTGAAGAACTTGAATTAGGAATAAGTATGGAATATGAACTCAAGTATGCAAACAAGAGTATGTTGAGTTAAGATTCATGGTGTAATATGAGTATAATATTATTATGAATGACACTAATGATATTAAGAAAGTATTATATGAATGATGAATATGATGTTGTATTGTAGTTAGGGTTATGGAGAATTGTGGAAATGGAGTTGGAAGTTGAATAATGTCTAATTCGAAGGAATTTACGTATTATGATATTATGGGTGTTGCGATGATGTTTGGGAGCTGTTTTATTATATGGGAAAAGTTATCTAAATAAAGGAAATGCTGCTCAATTTTCAATAGCCTTTAATCTCTTTAGCTTGAGCTTAAGTATATTTCCGACGATCTAATTTCAGTACGAACCCTTTTTTGTATGTAGAATTGTGAGTCCAAAAGGAGAGCGCTTAGCCGATATAGTTAAAGAGATATAAAGGTATGTGTGGCTAGTCACCTTCCTTCAAACGCATGACTTCTATACTATAATTTCTTTCCTATGTTCCCATGATCTTCTTACATCCCTAAAGATGAAAGTAAAGGATCCTTAAAAGCTCCCTATGAGATATGTGCTATGATAGTGATGATGATAATGATGTTTTTCATGACGCTGATACTTCTACGTTTATGATTTCATGATGTTACTTTTTGTTGTTGTCTTACCTCATGATATTAGTTTCTTCAAGGTAGGACATAGCGATGTTGATGTTCCATAATGCGATCGGAGGTTCCCGACCTTACGTCACTCCGATAGTGTTATAGCTTTTACTTGAGCTCACATGCATTCTTGATATTGTATACATAATGAGGATACACCGTGCCTAGTTGGTCGGGCAAACACCACTACACCGGGTGTAGTGGGCGGCTATGATGATACACCATGCCTAGTTGGCCGGGCAGTCACCACTAGTGGGCGGCATGAGATGTTTACCCCAGACGCGGGAGGCCCGAATGCGGGCTAATGATGTTATTACAGATTATGTATGTATGTATGATATGATTAAACGGTAAAGGCGAGCATGCATGATTCTGCCTCAAGAGGCACGCAGTTTCAGTTATTCTTTTTATTATGCCTTATGTATTTTCTTATTATGTTACCATACATGCCTTATATACTCAGTACATTGCTCGTACTGACGTCCTTTTCTTTTATGGACGTTGTGTTCATGTCCACAGGTAGACAGGGGGACGATCCAGATTCCTAGGAGCCGGATCAGCTTGCACAGGAACACTTCCCTATTTCGGAGGTGCAGTTTTTTGATATGTGTTGTAGTGTACATACTTGGGTATGGCGGGGTCCTGTCCCGTCTTCATGACTCCAGTGTTTCAGTTAGAGGCTCATAGATACTTATGTGTGGGTAGCAGATATTATGTGACCCTCATTGTATATCTTGTATATCATTCTTGTGCTGCCATGAGGGCTTATGTATAAATACATATGTTTTACAGAATAGTTTATGATCAGTCTATAGTAGGCATCATCTTGGAGATTATTGTTATATCCCGTGTTTTTGCGCGTTTGGAAAAAAAATTGGAAAAATCGTGTCTTGTAGGAAATAAGGCTATATTTTTATTTTATTTAACATGTGTGTGATATTCATGAAAAATATTGATGCGGAAGTACGGAGGAAGGCCAAGGGCAAAATTGGAATTTTGGAAATTAGTTTCGGGAATTTCAAAATAAGATTCACAATTAATTGGGCTCAAAAAATAAAAGAAAAGTGAGGCCCAAGAGTGAAGGGGTGGCCGGCCATGTGCCTTGGCCCAAGCCCAAATAATTGGTCATGTGACTAATTAATATAAAGAGGGATCATTATATGTGTATTTCACTAGAACATGCAAGACCAAAATAAAACAAAAGAAAGAGAGCAAGAGCAAAGAGAGGGGTTCGACCCCCTTCAAAAAAAAAAAAAAAAAAATTTTGAGCTCAAATATTTAGTCCAAAAATTCATTCCTTGTTGAATTAATACTAAGCTCAAGGTCCTCTTCTATGTGATACCAATTTGGAAGAAAAAGAGTGTTTCTTTTTCAAAGAAGAGAATTTGGAAAAAAGGTAATAATTTTACTCTTTTTAGCTTTGAAGAATTATATATTTATGTTGTAGTATATGGGAGTGAATGTAAAGCATGATAATTTTGTGTTATGGATATATATGTGTGTGGCCGTGAGCCATAGTGGCATGGGGATGGTGAATTATATTTATTTAGCTTGTTAGAGGTGTCGTTGTGACATTGATGACGTAGATAAAAGTTTAACGGGTTGGGTTAGGGTTGAAATTGGTTGTAGGTTGTTATGAGAGATTATGTGATTTTTACATAATTTTTATGCAATTATGAAAGTAAGATGCTAAATGTGAACTTTGGTAGTTGTTGATGAATTTGGAAGAAAACAATGCAATTTGGTAGTTCCGTTGTATTTGTAGAAGTTCGGATGGAAAATGGAGTTGGCGGGATTAATTGAATCCTTGAGTATTGTTTGAAATACTATTGAAATATGTTTGAGTAATCTTGAGTAGTTAATGAATATGGAAAATGTTGATATTAGTTGGATGGTGTGAAGTTGGAATGGAAATTGTTGCCTTATGTAGAAAGGAAGAAAAATTATGTTAGAATGTGTTTTGTGGTGATTTTGATGATTGTTGTTATTGTTGTGGTTGTTGTTGTTGAGATTATGGCCGAGCTAAGTCTCGGGGATGTTGAATTTATAAGGGAAATGCTGCCGAAATTTCGGTAGACAAATATGAATTTAAGTTGAAGCTATAACTCACATTTCGGAAAAGGTATGTAAAGCTATCCCTTTTCTTCTTTTGGCATGTCCTAGTTATACTAGGTTGAGATTTGAGCCTCGGGGATAATTTTGTTCTTAGAAACCCGAGCTAGATTTTGGGTACTATTCATTAAATGTAATTGAATTTCATTTCTTATGTTTAGTTGGAAACGTGACCAAACATTCATAAATTTCATAAGCGTAACCAAATCTCCTTGAAACTTCCTTGGATGACTCCCTAGAGTCTAATGTTCGTAATTTACATCCGCCACCTCGACTTGACCCGAGGTGGGCCCGCTAGTCCCGAGATTTTCTTCGTTTGCCTTACTTGAGCTATTTTGGTATGATATAAAAAGAGGACTTTTGTCTATGAATTTAAGGCTCCGTTTGATTTGCTCCATAAGTTATTTGAAAACTCCTTAATGTGAATGATACTAAATTTTTAGAAAATGGCTTATGAGGTATTGTTTTCGAAAGTTTGGTAAATTTAAAGGCTCATATCTTTTGTATACTAATTCCGACAGATTCGATACTTACTTTGAGCTTTCTGATCTCAATATATATGTATATGTATTTATTTGTCGAGTCTTGGAATTTAATTGTGTGTATGCATATGGTCTCCGCACTACTCTGCTCATGCCTATCACTATGATATCGTTCGTCAGTTCCCGGGCCGGTTTGTGATCGTGCGCACTATGATAAATTCGGCAGTATGATGTGTTACGGTTCCCGAGACCTCGCCATAGGGCCAGGTTCCGTTTATGGAGTTATGCTGTGATATGGCTTATGATATGTTTGATGATATGATATGTTGTGTTCGGGGTGTACAGAGATTTGAAACCTTTTGGAGTATGATGTGTGTGGCACCAGCGTCGGAGTGGTGACCACGTCCCTGAGCCTTATGCATGACTTCTGTTTGCATTATGTACATATGTCTTCAGTACAGGTTTGGATATATTGATCCGGTATTCTCTCTGTTATGTCCCGTGTTTTCGCATAATTAGAAATCTTAAAAATAATTAAGGCTTGTATGTTATAAGGCAATATTTTGATTTTTGTTAATATGCCTATGTTGTTTGTGGAAATATTGGTGTGGGAGTATGGAGGAAGTCCAAGGGCAAAAATTGGAATTTCGGAAATTAGTTTCGGGAATTGCAAAATGAGATTTTTACAAATTGGGCCAAGAAAAATTTGAAGAAAATGGAAGCCCAAGTTTGAGGGGTGGCCGGCCAAAGGCCTTGGCCCAAGCCCCATTTAAATGGTCATGTGAATTACATGTGACCATTTAATCAAGATATATATCCATGTATATCCTTAGAATTTTCTAGAAAAAAAAAATCAAACACACCTTTGGGAGCAAAAACCCCCTCTCGGCCGAAACCCCATTCCCCAACAAAAATAATTTTTCTAGCTTTGTTTCCAATCCAAAAATCTTGGTCTTCTTGTATTTGTAGTAAGTTCAAGACGCTCTCCGACGTGATACAATTGGTTTGGCGAAAGAGCGACGTTTGCGGCAAATCGGAATTTCAAGAAAAGGTAAGGATTTTGCCACTTTTGTGTTATGGAACTTGCATGAATGTTATTATGATTGGAATAAGATGAGAATTATGTTGTAGTGATGCATGTGTGTGCAGCCGTGAGTGTGTGTGTGATGGTATGTGGCCGTGAGCCATGTTGTGGTGAAGGGATAATAGATTAAATTCAATTTAGTTCGTTAGTTGCGTCGTTGTGGCATTTGTGACGTAAATAAGGGTTTAATGAATCGAGTCGGCGTCGAAAATAGTTGTATGTCATTATGGGAAATGATGCAACTTTTATATAGTTTTGTATAATTATGAAAGTAAGATGCTAGAATGGGAACTAATGTTGTTGTTAATGAATTTGGAAGGAAACAATGCGAGTTAGTATGCTCGTCGTAGTCGTCGACGCTTCGGATAGAATATGGAAAGCGATGGATCATTTGAACTTGTGTATGTTGCTTGGAACATTATTGGAATGTGTTTGAATAACCCTGAATGAGTAAATGAATACAATAATGTGGATGTTAGTTTGGTATTGTGAAGTTCGAATGAAAGTTGTCGCTTTATGTAGAAATGAAGAATATTGATGTTAGATTCATTTTGTTGTGACTTATGATGTCTATGGTATTGTGGGCAGTTGGGGTTGATGTATATTGAGCCGAGCTAAGCCTCAGGGGTGTTATATATATAGGGGAAATGCTGCCGAAATTTCGATAGACAAAAATGAAGTTAAGTGAATTCCTAAGCCTTACAATTCCTGATTGGTAACTCTGACCATTTGCAGATTCTGAGCGAAACGGGATTTGAGTTTTGGACGAGTGTAAGACGCATATAAGGTATGTAAGGCTACCCACTCCTTCTTTTGGCATGTCTTAGGTATGCTAGGTCGATACCTGAGCCCCGGGGGCAATTCTGTTCCTTGAAATCCGAATTAGAAATCGAGCACTATTCATTCAATTGAATTGAACCTTAAAGCTCTCATTTTTGGTTGGAAAGTAATCAAATGTTCGAAACTTATGCAAATGTAATCGGATCGCTTCGAAGACTCCATGTATGATCCCATAGACCCTAAATGTCCGTGATTCATGTCCGCCACCTCGACTTGACCCGAGGTGGGCCCGCTAACCCCAAGACTCCTTTAATTACTCTATTAGGATCACTTTTGTATAACGTCGGCAAAGAATTTTTGTTATGAATTTGGTCATCATAAAATGATGTTTTGATTGCCATGATATTCTAAATTATATTTTGAGCTATAAATATCATTTTGGGAACACTATTGTGAAATGAGTTCCGTATTGACCGTTAAATTAACATATGATTTTATTAAGTTTCAAAAGGTGTTTTAATATATAAATTGCATTGTTTGCTCACGACTCTGCTCGTGCCCTTATTATGACTTCGTTCACCGGTTCCCGGGCCGGTTATGGTTCGTGCACGCTATGATAAATTTGGCCGTATGCTGTGTTACGGTTCCCGAGACCTCGCCATAGGTCCGGGTTCCGTTTGGAGTTATGCTGTGATATGGCTGGTGATATGTTATGATGATATGTGTATTCGGGGATGTACGGAGATTTGAACCTTCTGGTGTTATGCTGTGTGTGGCACCAGCGTCGGAGTGGTGACCACGTTCCCGAGCTTTTGCATGATTTTAATTGCATTATGTATATATGTTTTCAGTGTAGATTTTGATATTCTGTTCAGTATTCCCCTTTTGTATCCCGTTTGTTTCAGTTGTGATTTACGTTTCTGTACTCTATGCTTTACATACTCAGTACATCGTTCGTAATGACCCCCTTTCTTCGGGGGCTGCGTTTCATGCCCGCAGGTACAGACGCCGGTGATCCCACACTGTAGGCTCCACCTTCTGTTATTTCAGAGTGCTCCCCTTTGATCCGGAGCCCGCTTTTGGTACATATATCTTTTGTTATGTATATGTTACTGTACAGTTGGCTATTTAGGGTACGGCGGGGCCCTGTCCCGTCATATGTCTTTGTTTTGATGTATAGAGGCCTGTAGTCATATATGTGGGTCGAGGGTCCTATATGTGTCTGTTTTGGCTACGATTTGCGTCTTAATGCGGTCAGTCTGTTTTGGTGGCCAAAACGGCCTTTATGTTTATATTTGTACATATGACCGGCGATGTGCATTCCGCCGCTCCCTTCTGTTTGGATATGATATTTTGATACGCGTGACCGCTTAAGACGAGTTTTGATTTAAATTATGTTTAAAATGGCTATTATGAAATTTGAGCTAAGTTTGGGTTTGATAACGGGATATGTGAATTGGCCTGGGTGCCCAAGTAGGGTGCCAGTCGCGGTCCACGGGGCTAGGTCGTGACACTCTCTCTGTACCTTTCACTTCAGTTATGGTTTGAATTTCTGCACTTTATGCTTTACATACTCAGTACATATTTCGTACTGACCCCCTTTTCTTCGCGGGTTGCGTTTCATGCCCGCAGGTACAGAGGTTCGTGATCTGCCAGTGTAGGCCACACATTCTGCTATTACAGAGTGCTCCTTTTGATCCGGAGCCCCTATATTGGTACATATCTTTTGTTATGTATATGCTTTTGTACATTGGAATATTTGGGGTACGGCGGGGCCCTGTCCAGTCATATGCTTTTGTTTCGATTTGTAGAGGCCTGTAGTCATATATGTGGGTCATGGGTCATGTGTGTGTTCGTTTGTTTATGATCTATGTCTTACTGCGGTCCCGTCTGCTATTATGGCCAAACGGCCTAATTGTCTGTATACGTGTATGTATCTGGCGATGTATATTCCGCCAATCTATCAGATTTAGATATGGCCTAAATGGCCTGTATGTTTGTATATGTGCATGTATTTGGCGATGTGTATTCCGCCACCTCTGTTGGTTCCGATATGACATTTTGTACGCGCGACCGCTTAAGATAATAATTGATTTCAGTTTTGTTTAAAATGACGAATATGAAATCTGAGTTGAGCTATAATATGATGATTTGGTATGTATGTCTGTTTGGGTGTCCAAGTAGGGAACCAGTCGCGGCCCACGGGGCTGGGTCGTGACAATTATATGTGTGCAGGTTGGGACGATAGTAGTATGATGAGTGGTGCTCGGTAGATAGCTCCGACTACCCGTCATGGCCCTTTAGTCGGGTCCTGACAGAGACTTACCTTTCAAGCGCACTTAGCCTTAGCCTTAGTTTTTCTCCATGACAGTTCTTAGAAACTGTTTTGGTGTTATGTGAGGAATCGGTTCGGAATAAAGAATATAAATCACGGATTCTGCCTCCCGTCGATCACTACAGCGGTTGGTCTCTCGCTGCAGCGGTCTTGCTATGGCGGGAAGGCTTCCGCTATGGCACCTCATTAAAGTCCCGCCTCCTGCGACGGTGACACCCTGACCTCTACGACAAACCTGCTGCAGCGGTCCATTTTGACCAGTAGCTCGGGTTTTTGCACCAGTTTTCACCCAAAAATCCCAACACCAATCCAAGGCCCAACAGACTCAAACAGAACAGGCACAACCACATAAAATTATGCTACGGACTCACCTGCGGCATCAGAATTCCCAATGGAGGTCTAGCTTGTCACACCCTAATCTTGATGGGGCATGATGGGCACCCGACCCCATACTTAGAGCTGAGCGAACCCTGTTGGTTCTCGTTATGTTCATAATCTCACTGGACTCTTAAACCACGAAATGAAATGCATAATGAAAGCTTTCCAAAAACATTCTTCTCGTCATTCTCAAATCAAGTAAAATTTATAATCATATGAAACTTGTAACATAAGGCAGAATGATGCATCGGCTTGCAGAGCCGCTTACAAGACTGACATACTATATACGTGACTCTGTCTGCAAAGTCTCTAACATCAATCAAGAAACCATAACATAGATACTCTGACTTGGCAACACTCTAGAAGGAAGTGGAGCTCGCCAATCTAGCTGGAACATCTCCTAGCAATGTCCTCTACCCATCTGTATACACCTGCGTGGCATGAAACGCAGCGTCCACAAGAAGGGACGTCAGTACGAGCATTGTACTGAGTATGTAAGGCATGAATAGTAACATAATAAGGGATGTAAATTATGAATAATAACAGAGTGAAAATACAGAGCATATCGTGAGATAAGAGAGTAACCTGTACATGTGAGTGCCTCTTATGGCGGATGCCATGCATGCTTAGCTTTCTTTTGAAAAACATTTCTGTTCCATATAAATAGAAAATAGAGCATATCATATGAGATGATGTTAACCGATGTGCGATATGCCTAAACCAATGTGGGATTCGCCTAAGGCAAGCCTTACACTCACCCCCCCACTTTGGGACTCAGCGTTCTTGCTGAGGTTTGCCCCACCATTGGGTTTGCCCCACCACTGGGTTTGCCCCACCATTGGGTTTGCCCCACCACCAGCTCTGATACCAACTGATCAGGTGGATACGTGTATATAACACTCACCCCTTCTTCCCATATTCCCCATGTACATATACATATATCATATACATATATCCTATAACCAGCATGCAGGAGAGCCCAAAGAAAGTTATGTCTGTATCGGAGTGACGTAAGGTCGGTAACCTCCGATTACATTATGGAATAATCATCATCACTTTGTCTCACCTTGAAGGAACAATTATGTCACGACCCAGCCCCGTAGGCCGCGACTGGTGCCCTATTTGGACACCCAAACAGACTTACGTACCAGATCGACATATCAAAGACTTAGTCAAACTTAACATACGTAAATTTTAAGCAGATGCTAAAACAAATGTCATCTTAAGCGGTCGCCCGTACAATAAATCACATCAAATCCGATAAGTTGGCGGAATATACATCGCCCAAATATACACACATATACAGACAAATGGGCCGTTTTGGCAATAATAGCAAACGGGACCGCATTAAGACGCAGATCATTATCACAAACGAACAAACATGACCCATGACCCACATATATGACTACAGGCCTCTAAAAATCAAGACAGAACATATGACGGGATAGGGCCCCGCCGTACCCAAATAGTCATATATACAGAATATGTATAACAGAAGATATGTACCAAAATATGAGCTCCGGATCAAAAGGAGTAATCCAAGTGGCAGAATATGTATCCTATACTGGAGGATCACCAAAACGAACGTCTGTACCTACGGGCATGAAACGCAGCCCCCGAGGAAAGAGGGTCAGTACGACATATGTAGTGAGTATGCAAAGCATAAAATACAGAAATCCAAATCATAACCGAAGTGGGGATTACAGAATATGGATACAGAATGAGTATATCAAAATCTGTGCAGAAAACATATATATATATATATCATGCATATAAAAATCATGCATAAGGCTCAGGAACGTGGCCGCCACTCCGACGCTGACACCACAACACATCATACTCCAGAAGGTTTCATATCTCCGTACATTCCCCGAACATATCGTATCATCGTAACATATCACAACACCAGATCATATCATATGCCATATCACATCACAACACCGTATATAAGCGGTACCCGGCCCTATGGCGAGGTCTCGGGAACCGTAACACATCTGTCACGACTCGGCTAGGGGGCCGCGACGAGCACCCGGTGCTACCCCACCCGAGGACCCCCTTATCGTACATAACATAACATCTAGGTGAACCATAAGTCAATTCGTACTTTTATTATCGTTAATCATATTGATCCCATTAGACGACCATCATCATTTAACATGTCATAGGCATCTAGGCCACACCATAGGTACAAGGCCGACGTGGCTAACAAAAGATATACAAAACATGGGCCGGCATGACCGAACATCTCTACCCACAAACACATGACTACGAGCCTCTAAGAGTATGACATATCGCATGAGCAGGACAGGACCCCGCTATGCCCATAATTATATACACAAAAGAATAAGTACCCAAAAGCTATGGCTCCGAAAGAAATGGAGCTCTGCAATCTCTGAATAAGCAGCTATGGATCAAGTCTGTCTCCCTGTGCACCTGCGGGCATCACGCAGCGTCCACAAACAAAAGGACGTCAGTACGAAGAATGTACTGAGTATGTAAAGCATGATCAACATCAATATAGAAGCATAATAGATATCATATGAAGATAGCATAGGAGGGGAGACAGTAATATCATCATCATCATGTCGCTTACTTGCATACATCGTCGTTCGTATCCCATAATAATACTCGTACCATACTTGTGCTCATATTCGTATACATGTCCTTATTCGTATTCTTATACATAGTCTTATCACATTCATATTCATATTATATACATAGCCATACACTTATATACATACATAGCGTACCCGACCATAAGGTTCGGTGTTTCATACGTACTTAGCCAACCAAGGCTCAATGTTATTTCTACCTGGCCCTACCAAGGCTTTAGGGTTATCCGTACCATCTGCAGACGTGCGCGCGCATTTCGTAATCGTATACATACTTCATACATATTCATATACATATATTCTACCCGGCGTTATAAGCTCGGGGATCATTATAGCCCTTCATAGGCACATATAAGTATAATAGCTCGTAGGCACCTTTTGTATCATTTTTGATATCATTATCATTATCATTACCATTCTCATCGTTATCGTTACATCTACATTATGGACTTACTCGTCATACGAGGAACATAGTATAACCATAGTATATATATCAAGGGTTGTGAGCTTATGAGCTCGGAATGTCAACCATGTGAAGACAACATACTCATATGGAGGAATTAGGAATTTGGCCAAGAACCATGTCTTATGAAAGAAGGGTTAGCCTTGCATACCTTTCCGTCGAACTATTCTACACTTGCACGTTCCCTTCCAATGCTAGCGTTTATACCTTCATTAATATCATAACAATGGCCATTAGTCATTCACATTATCTAGATTCCTCAATTTGCCTCTAATTCACCCACATTCATGATTATAACACCCATCTTCGTCCATTCGTCTAAAGTGTTTAGTTCATGATCTTAATACCATTTATAACACATTCATATCACAACACAACAACATTCATAACTCAATTCAAATTATTTCTCAAAATGTCACTATTCATCATTCATGACCTAGTTGACCACATTTTCTACAATCCATGTATTTTAATTCTCCAATACCTTAAACATCTTGTAAAAACCATGAATCTTACCTTAGAAGTTGTAGGAACAAGCTTTGGTTGATAATACTCTTCTTTGAGCAAAACCCTAGTTTTTCTCCATTTGGATTTCTTGACTTGGATGATCTTTGATGATTCCCTTATCCTTGATTCACTTGTCTTAATGTTATTGATGGCTTATAATCCTTGAAAACTCATATAATAAATGTAGAGAGAAGTTCTAGAGAGAAGTGGTGTAATGTTGTAATGAAATAAAATAGGTCTTGATCCTCATATTTAATGAATTGGAAAATCTGTGCTGGGTGAACAGTGGTCGTCCATGGAGGTTTACGGACCGTATTCCACTATACGGCTCGTCCTCCATGGGCGTATTTAGCCATTTCCAGAACCAGAAGCTGGGTTGCCTTCATGGTGGTTTACGACCATGGTTTACGGGTCGTAAATCACTTTACGGTCCGTCCACCAGGTCATTTTTAACCATTTCCTCGGCTGGTAGAAAGTTGAAGTTTGGCATGCCAGTTTATGACCTGGCAGTGTACTGACCGTATACCAGTTTACGGTCCGTATTTGCACTTTACGACCACTGGCAGAAAGCTTAAGCTTTTGCATGGCAGTTTACGACTGCCAGTTTACGGATCGTGTTGCACTTTACGGTCCGTATTTTGCAATATACGACCACTGGGCAGTTTTGCCAACTTTCAATTTTTTCTCATTTCTCGACTTTTCATTCTAATCATCCACATCCCTTCACATACATTTCCCATGAAACATTATACACTCGCACTCCTCGCACACATCATTAGTTCATTTACTTGCGTACCAACGGGAAAGTTTTTGAGGTGTAACATTCTACCCCCCTTAGGAACATTCGTCCTCGAATGTTAAAGGCTTAGGGAATTCTATAAAAATTTCGCCAGAGTTTCCTCTGTAATGTGGCATTACCACCCTGTCACAACAACCCACAATAACAATGCCTCACAGGGCAATAATACAACAGCACTAGAAATTTGGCCACACACGACCTGAATGTATAAAAGGGAAAACATGCGTACCTTATGATTTTGACGTCTCATCTTGGACTTCTTCCAAGGGCTGAAATAAATGTGGGTATTTGGATCGCATATTCTCTTCTGCTTCCCATGTCATTTCCTCTCGATTGTCATTTCTCCACAGAACTTTAATTGAGGCCACTTCTTTGTTTCTAAGCCTCCGTACTTGCATATCTAATATGGCAATGGGTATTTCATCATAAGTTAACTTTTCTGTCACTTGAATATCATTCACTGGGACGATCCTCGTAGGATCTCCAACACACTTCTGAAGCATCGAGACATGAAATACTGGATGGACTGACTCCAAATCTGGAGGTAGATCTAGCTCATAGGCCACTTTTCCTATTTTGCGCACAATTTCGTATGACCCAATATACCGGGGACTGAGCTTCCCCTTTTTGCCAAATCTCATCACGCCCTTCATCGGCGACACTTTCAAGAATACGCAATCTTTCACTTCGAACTCTAAGTCTCTTCGACGATTATCCGCATAGGACTTCTGACGACTTTGAGCCGCTAGCAACCGA
Organism: Lycium barbarum; assembly: GCF_019175385.1. Lineage (NCBI taxonomy): Eukaryota > Viridiplantae > Streptophyta > Magnoliopsida > Solanales > Solanaceae > Lycium > Lycium barbarum. The sequence continues at coordinate 39,249,121 of NC_083337.1, forward strand.
TCTTGTATGAGCTTAACTTTCTCTATTGCTTGCTGGACCAAGTCTGGCCCTATCAACTTAGCTTCTCCGGTTTCAAACCACCCAATTGGGGATCTACACTTTCGCCCATATAGAGCCTCATACGGTGCCATTTGAATGCTAGAATGATAACTGTTATTGTAAGCAAACTCAATGAGTGGCAAATGGTCATCCCAATTTCCTCCAAAATCTATCATACATGCCCGTAACATATCTTCAAGAGTCTGAAAAGTACGTTCAGCTTGCCCATCGGTCTGTGGGTGAAACGCCGTGATTAGGCGCACTTGGGTCCCTACACCTTCTTGGAAAGACCCCCAAAACTTGGTTGTAAACTGAGTTCCTCTATCGGAGATAATAGATACCGGAACGCCATGGAGTCTCACTATCTCTTTAAGATAAAGCTTGGCATAATCTTCTGCCATATAGGTCGTTCTGACCGGTAAGAAATGCGCTGAATTTGTGAGTCTATCCACGATCACCCATATAGAATCATATTTACATCGAGAACGGGGTAACCCTATAATGAAATCCATATTAATCACTTCCCACTTCCAAGTTGGGATTTCTATAGCTTGCAATAAGCCACCCGGCTTTTGGTGTTCTATCTTCACTTGTTGGCAATTAGGACACTGAGCTACGAATTCCGCTACGTCTTTCTTCATCCCATTCCACCAATATATAGTCTTAAGATCATGATACATTTTCGTCGCTCCAGGGTGAACGGAGTAACGGGAACAATGAGCTTCTCTCAAAATCTAAAGGCGTAGACCTGTCACATCGGGAACACATAACCTGCCTCGACATCGAAGAACTCCGTCTTCCGAAATGTCAAATGATGACTCCTCCTTCTGAGGGAGTGTATCGCTGCACTGTATTAGCATGGGATCCTCATATTGTCGCTCTTTTACTTCCGCTACTAACGACGAAACTGCTGAATTCTGAATAGTAGCTCCGCTGCTACCTGATTCCACCACTCGGACTCCTAGGTTAGCTAACTGCTGAAGATCACGGGCCATCTCTTTCTTTTCTGGTCGTACATCACTTAGACTTCCCATCGACCTACGGCTAAGAGCATCAGCCTCAACATTTGCCTTTCCAGGGTGGTACAGGATTTCAACATCATAGTCTTTTAGCAACTCTAGCCATTGTCGTTGCCGCAAATTCAACTCTTTCTGCTTGAAGATGTACTGGAGACTCTTATGATCTGTATAAATATCCACGTGGACACCATATAAGTAATGTCTCCATATCTTTAAAGCATGGACCACCGCGGCCAATTCGAAGTCATGGGTAGGATAATTCTGGCCATGTTTCCGTAATTGTCTAGAAGCATACGCAATCACCTTACCATTTTGCATCAATACACAGCCTAGCCCGACGCCTGAAGCATCACAATAAATAACATATCCTTCCAATCCCTCTGGAAGTGTCAAGACTGGGGCTGAAGTCAGTCGTTCTTTCAACTCTTAGAAACTACGCTCGCAAGCATCTGTCCATTGAAACTTAGCTGACTTCTGAGTCAACTTGGTGAGCGGTGCAGAAATAGAAGAGAAACCCTCAAAAAATCTTCTGTAATAACCGGCTAAGCCCAAAAAGCTACGAACCTCCGTAGGGGTCGTGGGCCTTGGCCAAGTCTTCACTGCCTCAATCTTTTGGCTATCCACTCGAATACCGTCAGCTGCAACAATGTGGCCCAGAAATGCCACTGAGTTCAACCAAAACTCGCATTTGGAAAACTTCGCGAATAACTCTCGAGCTCGAAGAACTCCAAGGACAATTCGCAAATGATCCACATGCTCTGCCTTGGATCTAGAATACACTAGGATGTCATCGATGAATACAATCATGAATCGATCCATAAAAGGCCTGAATACATTGTTCATTAAGTTCATAAACACTGTCGGTGCATTAGTTAGCCCAAACGACATTACTCGGAACTCGAAATGGCCATATCTTGTTCTGAAAGCTGTCTTAGGGATATCTTTCTCCCTAACTCTTACTTGGTGATACCCGGACCTCAAATCAATCTTTGAAAACCATTTGGCACCTTGCAATTGATCAAATAAATCATCAATCCTAGGGAGGGGATACTTGTTCTTAATTGTCACTTTATTCAATTGCCGATAATCAATGCACATTCTCAAGGAGCCATTCTTCTTCCGGACGAACAATACGGGTGCTGATGAACTAGGCCTAATGAAGCCTTTTTCAAGCAAGTCTTTTAATTGCTCCTTCAACTCTTTCAACTCTGCGGGTGCTATCCTATAGGGAGGAATAGATATGGGATTAGTGTTTGGCAGCACATCAATCGCAAAATCGATCTCTCGCTCGGGAGGAAGGCCTGGAAGCTCTTCCGGGAACACATCCGGAAATTCGTTCACTACCGGAACTGACTGAAGAGTCGGCGACTCAGCTTCTACATCTTGAACTCGTACTAGGTGATAAATGCACCCTTTCGTGATCATTTTCCTTGCCTTTAGATAGGAAATAAACCTACCTTTTGGTGATGCCCCATTCCCTTTCCATTCTAAGACTGGTTCTCCCGGAAACTGGAAACGAACCATCTTCATTCGGCAATCAACATTGGCATAACAAGAAGCCAACCAATCCATGCCCATAATAACGTCAAAATCTACCATTTCTAGCTCATGCAAATCAATCATGGTACGACGATCACAAATCACAATCACATAATCCCTATATACTCGGCTAGCTATTACCGATTCACCCACGGGTGTAGACACCTCGAAAGGTTTGATAGACTCCGGCTCAACTATAAACCGACCCGCAATATATGGAGTAACATAAGACAATGTGGAGCCCGGGTCAATCAAAGCATATACATCATGAGAGAATACCGATAATATACCTGTGACTACGTCAGGAGAAGACTCAAGATCTTGGCGTCCAGCCAAAGCATAAATACGGTGTTGAGGACCGCTAGTACTGGGATCTCTGCCTCTACCTCTACCATGGCCGACTGGCGCATGTGAACCTGGCCCGGTAGGGCGTACAGATGCTGATGATCCGGCTGCCGACCCTGCTGGCTGGGTCCTACCTCTACCCTGTACTGAGGGGCAATCACGCATGATATGGCCTGGTTGACCACATGAATAGCAACCATCCGAGCCCAATCGGCATCGACCCCAATGCAACTTCCCACACTGGGAACATCGTAGTACAGGTGGCCTTGACTAGCCTGAATCACCTCTAAACTGAGACCCCGAATAACCCTGACTCGGCTCGGAACGAGTAGATCTGTCAAATCTCTGCCTCGTGAACTGTGGAGGTGTACTGGTCATAGAATAGCCTGAATGGCTGGGAAACTGCTGTCTGTGTCCGCCCCTGGACTCGCTCCTCGAACCCGAAGGTCTGGCCCTCTTGTTATGGCCCCTATCCTGCTCACGTTCATTTCTCCGCTGCTGTAGGTGTTCCTCTAATTCCTGAGCATGTGCCTGAATGCGTGCAATATCCATGCCATCCTGAAGGGACGCAGTTAAACATTTATCCATCAAGTGTGGCCCTAGGCCTTTCACAAACCGGTGCACCCGATCGCCCATATCCACTACCATGGCCGAAGCATACCTAGCCAAGGAATTGAAGCGGAGACTATACTCTGTAGCACTCATGCTACCTTGCCTCAAATTCAAGAATTTATCGGCCCTAGCTCGCCGAACTTCCGGAGGCATATAATGACGGAGAAAAGCATCAACAAACTCTTGCCATACCGGTGGAGGTGCATTGGCTCCCCGCGAAGCCATCCAAACCGTATACCACTAGATTGAGACATCCCTCAATCTATATGACGCTAGCTCCACCGATTCGGTGTCTGAAGCATGTATCAACTAGAGCGTCCTTAGCATACCATCAATAAAGTCCTGGGGATCCTCCTCCAGTTTCGACCCAAAGAATTCTGGGGGTTTCAAAGCAATGAAGTCACGGGCCCTTGCACTAACAGTCCTGTAACCTTGCCCTGCGCTTGGTCTCTGAGTCTGGGCCGCAACCAACTGAGACAACAAATTAATGGCCTCTCTCACGTCTTGGCCCGAAGCATTCGGTGGAGGAGCTGGAGCTGGGGCTGAGGCTCCCACGTGCTCCTCAGTAATAGGCACTGTCTGGGAGGACTGAGATTGAGCCGCACCCTGGGACTCATCTTCCTCTACTACCGGTAGCGGTGCTCTTTCAGCCTGCTTTTCTGCCACCGTCTTGCCCTTTTGGGCTGCTGTAGCCTTTTTCTTTCTAGTCTGAAATACACAACACACGACCCCATACTTAGAGCCGAGCGAACCCCGTTGGTTCTCGTTATGTTCATAATCTCACTGGACTCTTAAACCACGAAATGAAATGCATAATGAAAGCTTTCCAAAAACATTCTTCCCGTCGTTCTCAAATCAAGTAAAATCTATAATCATATGAAACTTGTAACATAAGGCAGAATGATGCATCGGCTTGCAGAGCCGCTTACAAGACTGACATACTATATACGTGACTCTGTCTGCAAAGTCTCTAACATCAATCAAGAAACCATAACATAGATACTCTGACTCGGCAACACTCCGGAAGGAAATGGAGCTCGCCAATCCAGCTGGAACATCTCCTAGCAATGTCCTCTATCCATCTGTATACACCTGCGTGGCATGAAACGCAGCGTCCACAAGAAGGGACGTCAGTACGAGCATTGTACTGATTATGTAAGGCATGAATAGTAACATAATAAGGGATGTAAATTATGAATAATAACATAGTGGAAATACAGAGCATATCGTGAGATAAGAGAGTAACCTATACATGTGAGTGCCGCTTATGGCGGATGCCATGCATGCTTAGCTTTCTTTTGAAAAACATTTCTGTTCTATATATATAGAAAATAGAGCATATCATATGAGATGATATTAACAAATGTGGGATTCGCCTAAACCAATATGGGATTCGCCTAAGGCAAGCCTTACACTCACCCCCCACTTTGGGACTCAGCGTTCTTGCTGAGGTTTGCCCCACCATTGGGTTTGCCCCACCACTGGGTTTGCCCCACCACTGGGTTTGCCCCACTACCGGCTCTGATACCAACTGATCAGGTGGATACGCGTATATAACGCTCACCCCTTCTTCCCACATTCCACATGTACATATACATATATCATATACATATATCATATAAGCAGCATGCAGGAGAGCCCAAAGAAAGTTATGTCTCTATCGGAGTGACGTAAGGTCGGTAACCTCCGATTACATGATGGAATAATCATCATCGCTTTGTCTCACCTTGAAGGAACAATTATTATAAGGTGAGACCATCAATGAAGAATAGCATCAAGGGAAAACATAGAATAAGATCGTAAATCTCATAAAGCATCAATTCATATACTTTGGAATCTTTAAAAATTAGTTATCATTCATGGATAATATTGAAAGGTCAAGAAATAGCTTAACATTCTTATACCGTCATTGAAATCATAAACTTAGAACCTTTAAGCATAAAACCTTTCTTATCATAGTCGTCACAGAAAAATATTCTCATCTTGGCATCCTCGTTGTTATTGTAAAACATATCCATCGTTGTTGTCATAAAAGCTTACAAAACCATAAACCTTTGTTTTGGAAAAAAATACAGACATTTTGGAAAACCTTGACGGGTTATCGGGAAAGTAATCGTGCCTTGGGACCATAGACTTCTAATGAAGACAAGGAAGATATGGAAACATTTATGAAGTCATAACATAGGAATCATGCCTTTGAAAGAAAGGGACGAGCCTTAACATACCTGTTCCACCTCCTATTAGCTACGCTTATTTGTCCAAGCTCGCTAGTCTACATTCAAGAGGATTTACACAATCATTAGACCCATCGTTATACGCTTGTCTTAGTCCTTCGAATAAATTCATTTATAATCTGCCGAAATTTCGGCAGCATTTCCCCTGTTTATATGCCTAGACCAAAATTACAATTCAGCAACCAATCAACAACAACAATAATACCAACATCAACAACACCATTATTCATACCAATATATTCCATAAACATCCCACACGATGTTTTTCAACATACGACAACAACATGCACTTTCTTCCATCCCAATCAAGGAGTACAATCTCATTAACACACCAACAATGTTAGATTCCATTTTTATACGCATAAATCAACCCATCCACACGGCCACAACATGTTCAAAACAGACCATAAACACAACAACTACAACACAACACTTTATGACCTTTCCTCCATGACTATTTTCATTTTCAAGGCTTGCTAGACTTTCAATGTCACACCCTAATTCCGCTAGGGTGTGATAGGCACCCGACCCCATATTCGGAGCCGAGCGAACCCACAGATTCTTATTACACACATTTTTTCTTCGGACTCCGAAAACCAAATAAAAGTAAAATACATATTAAGTTCTCGAAATCTTTCTTTTATCGTTCTCAAAATTTAACAAAATTTGTAATTATATCATATTTATCACATAACACAAAATAACATATCGGCTGATGAAGCCGCTTACAGACTCGCAACCAATACCCACGACGCTGTCTGCAAAGTCTCTAACATAAGTCCAGAAATCATAACATGCGAAATCTGACTCGGCAGCACTCTGGGAACAAATGGAGCTTGCCATCTCTGCTGGAACATCCTCTATAAAACTGCACATCGTATGGGTGTACCTGGGTGGCATGAAACGCAGCCCCCGAAGAAGAGGGGGTCAGTACAGAATATGTACTGAGTATGTAAAGCATAAAATACAGAAAACAGAACCATAACCGAAACAATAGTACAAAAGGTTACACGTCAGAAAAGGTACAGATCCAGAATATCAGAATGGTTATTTCCCAGACGTAGACCGTGTATACCGATATCGTATGTCAGAAGAAATACAAAAGGTACAGAATGCCGAAATCTTATTTTCCAAACACAGATCATGCATGTCAGAATCATGTATCACGTATGCATATAACAAATAACGTGCCCCGGCCCTCCATTGAGGGACGCGGTGGATGAAATCATATATGTCAATATCGTGTATCAAATATGCATGTAACGTGCCCCGACCCTTGGTCAGGGACGCGGTGGATCATGTATCATGTATGCATATAACGTGCCCCGGCCCTTGGTGAGGGACGCGCTAAATCATATATCGTGCATGCCAATGTCATGTATCATGTATGCATGTAACGTGCCCCGGCCCTCTTTTGCGGAACGCGGTGAACAAATCATGTGCCATCCTGGCCACTGCCCCATCATCATATCATAAATATAACGTGCCCCGGCCCTCGGTGAGGGACGCGGTATTACATGCCCCGGTCCGCAAGTGAGAGGGACGCGGTGAACAATGCAGAGGAGTACGCACGAGAACATGTCCTGGCCCGGGCTAGTGAATAGACATATCCAGACTTGCACGAACAGAGTAGTGCGAAACCATATGTCCACGAATCAAGACTCAGTACATATACACACTTACCGACATCAGAAGATTCAATAGAATAATCGTATGTGCTGTCGTCTGACAACCAAAACATCAGAGTTTACAGAAGATATTCCTATCAGAAGGCTCGTAGCAAATTATTCATAACAGATTACTTTTATCGGAATACGTTTATCAGAATACTTATATCAGAATATTCATATCAGAATGCTTTTATCTCAATACTTATATCAGAATACTTGTATCAAAATACTTATGTCAGAATACTTGTATCAAAATACTTATGTCAGAATACTTATATCAAAATACTCATAACAGATTATTTATATCAGATTACATACTCATATTAGAGCACTTATATCAAGATACTCATATCAAAATATTCATATCGAAATATTCGTATCAAAATGTTCATATCAGGATACTTATATCAGAGTTGGGAGCACTCATATCAAATCACTTGTATCGGACTAGTTGTATCAGAATAGTCAAATTAGAATACTTATATCGAAGTTCCTAGATGCTTATTTCAGAGGATGCATACGAATCACAACAACTCGGAACAGTAGTCCAAAGTTTTCCTTGATTATTGTACGAAAATGAATCAAATAAGATAACACAGGTGGGTCTCGGGGACTGTGGGCCCACCTCGGGTCAAGTCGAGGTAGCGTACACAAATTACGTACATTGAACTTTATGGGTCCACTTATGAAGGTCTTAGTGTCATTCGGATCCATTTGGGCAAGTTATAGATGTTTCCGCACTTATTCTTAACAAGACATGAAGAATTTGATTCAATTCTACTGAATGAAAAAGGGTCAAATTCAAACTCGGATTGCTAGGAATGGAATCGCCCCGGGGCTCGTATCCAAACCTAATAGGTCTAAGACATGCCAAAAGAAGGAAGGGTAAAGCTTTACATACCTTTTTTCCGCTTCTTACGCTACTCCAAATTCAAGTCCCAAACTCTCCAAAATCTACAAATGGGCACATTTACCAAACATTAATTAGGAGCCTTTAGAAGTTAAATCTTAAAGTAACACTTGTCTACGGAAATTTCGGCAGCATTTCCCCTGTAAATGCGCCATCCCCGAGAATTTAATTCGGCCAAAAAATACAACAACAATACCAATAGCAATACCAACAACATTCACAATCACTACAAAACACATTCCAACATAAATAACCCTCCTTTCTACATAATGCAACAACTTCTACTCCAACTTCACACTTTCAAACTAATATCAATGCTTTCATATTCATTCACTAATCCAAGACCATTCAAACACAATTCGAAAGCATTTCACATTATTCTACAAAATGCACAAAAATTCCACCAAACCATAATCCACCCAAAACCTCCAATTTTCAACATAAACATTCACAACACATTTTTATCTTCCAATTTCACTTACAACAATCACCATTTGCATCCTACAACTTCATTTTCTCAATTACATAATTTATAATAAAATCACATACTTTCCGACAACTCAACAACAAATATTTCATGCTAACTTAAGCCATTAATCTTCCATTTACTTCACAAAGCTAAAATCAACACAATTAACATACTAAATAATATTTGTTCATCTCCCCTTCACCCTACACCACACGGCCACACACACATTCAATATTCTTCATGAATTTCATCCATCTTCACATACTACAACCTTCACAAACATCCATAACATATAGAAGAAGAGAAATTCTTACCTTTTCCTTCAACTTCCTCACTTGACTAAAGTTGTGAACTTGCAACAAAGAGGAAGATTCTTGCTTCAACAACTATACCATGTTAAAGAGGGCCTTCAAATTAGTAGGAATACATGAAGAAACAAATTTTTGGAACAAGATTTCTCATGGCCAAATTTCCATGGGGTTGGCCAAATGGCCTCCCCTTTGTTCTTGCTCTTTTTTTTTTTTTTTTGTCTTGAATTTTCTAGAATGAAAATGGTGAATACATGGCCCTTTTTATTATTAACCACATGGATTAATTAATCCATGGGCTTGGGCCAAGGCTTGGCCGGCCACCTCTTAGACTTGGGCCTCTTTTTCCCTTTTTTTTTTTGAGCCCAATTAGTTGGCTAGCATTTGTAATTCATGGAACAAATTTTTTTTTCAAAATTCCAATTTTGCCCTTAGCATCCCTCGAGATTTTTCACATCAATATTTCTTATGAACAACTTATATACCAAACAAGATCAAAATATAGTCTTATCTTTAACTTGTCACAATTATTTCAAATTTCCCAAATGTGCAAAAATGCAGGATATAACATTCAAATAAACCCAACATAAGAGATGGGATGAATAACATACCTTATACTTGAAGGAACTCAGGCACATCAATTTTCTCCAACGCCACACTTAAGTAGAAGCAAGAACAATCACCTTTCACGGACTGATTTGGTGTAATGGTGTTAAATTCTTGATTTATCGGACTATAATGTTTGGGGGAGGTGTGGAGAATTTTCTAGGACCTTTGAGAATGTTATTATGCTGAAAAAAACGAGTTGGTGGGGATATTTATATCCCCCCTAGGTCGGTTCCACCGACTTACCCATGTGGGGCCCGCGGAGCCATTTTGGCAGCTTAGAGTCCTGATCTTAAAATGGTCATAACTTTTGATCCCGATATGCTGTGAGGGCCCACGACCTACGGTTGGAAATATCTTTCAATTATCTACAACTTTCATTCTTTGTATGTTTCCAAATTCCAAACGTATAATAGCGTTTTGGCCCCTCCAAGTCAGGTCATCCGAAAACGTATCTTTAAATCATCCTTTTGGAGGGCTTATGCCCATATTTGGCTTAAGGGTTCTTCTTAGGACTTGCTCAACTTCACATGTACTACTCATATATCTCTTCATATGTCCTTTATAAAATCCCGACATGTGGGCCCCGCTTAGCTTACAGTAACGAGGGCTTTTCGTCAAGTGACATATGAACCGATTCACCCCATTTGGTCTCCACACATCATATATACATATGAATACACTCTTATGATATAACCTTCCTCCTTAATCCCTGTATAACTTTACTCTTATTCGGGCTTACACTAAGCTGTCTTCAGTCTAGGTAGCGCGAAATTTTTCAGGGTGTAACATAGCTTTCTAAGTCACCTTCCCATAATGACCTAGCAGGTCGTTGCACCTAAACTTCTCAAAGTAGTCTATTATATCGGCCACTTGTGTGGAATGTTCAAAGATGGATATCTCACTCTACATAGTAAGAAAATATTCTGATGAATCTCATGTATCACTTTGTGAGTAGACATTGAACCCCCATGCAACTTAGAGTTTCTCCATTTCGAGATTTGCCACATGATCATTGATGGCACTGCTTTGAAAATAGGTTTCAGTTTGTAGTGACAATGTGCATTCCACCAAATCTGCACTGCTTGTTTCACCTGATAACCATTCATTTGTATACCAACAACACTACTAAAAACATTCCAAACTTCCTTTGCAATCTCACCATTCAAGTGGAGGATGTGGACATGATGCTCACCTTATTGATGTGTTGAAGAAAATGCTAGAGCAGAATGTTGAACGCTAAAAATTTATAGAATAGATTAGTGCAGAAATCATAGAGATGGAGATCAAAGCCAAAAAAGACTTTCACTGATCAACAAGCAGAAAATTGTGAAGAAGTGGAGATAGTGAGTCAAATCTGGCTAATGGAGCGAGACTCAAGACTAAAAGTATATGAGTGTCTTTGTGATGGACTTACAAACATGGCAAAATAATTTGCAGCAGAAAAAGCTAATCTTAGATAAGAGATATATCGATTTGGGATTTCTATTTACAACTTGCAGGCTAATTATATTTTACAAAATGGTTGAGGTGTCTGAAGCTCAAGCACCAATATAGACACAAGTTTTTCAGGAAAGCAGATTGCGAGCTACGATATTCTCCTCAATATCTTAGTTATTGGTGAGCTTCACTTTATCTTTCGTGGGGACTGACCTTCAGCTTCAATATTATTTTAGTCATTTACTTCATTTATTTTGAGGATTAACTAGGAAGTTTGTGTCCTGTGAAGTCCGCCAGTTCTTTAAAGTTAGAATTTTCATAACCAATGCTAGAATTTAGTTATTGGTATTTAGATTGCATTATGTTTATTTTCAGAAACCATCCATCTTGTGAGAAGATTGGTGGAGCAGTATAGGGAGAGGAAGAGAGACTTACACATGGTATTCATCGACCTAGAAAAGGCTTATGACAAAGTTCCAAGAGAGATCCTATGGAAATGCTTGGAGGCTAAAAGTGTACCTGTGGCGTACATTAGGGTGATCAAGGACATGTATGAGGGAGCCAAAACCAGAGTAAGGACAGTAGGAGGAGACTCAGAGCACTTTCCAGTTGTGATGGGGTTGCATCAAGGATCAGCTCTTAGTCCGTTTCTATTTGCCTTAGTGATGGATGGATTGACACGACAAATTCAAGGTGAAGTGCCATGGTGTATGCTTTTCGCGGACAACATAGTCCTGATCGACGAGACTCGTAGCGGAGTCAACGCTAAGCTGGAGGGTTGGAGACATACTCTGGAGGCTAAAGGGTTTAAGCTGAGTAGGACCAAGACAGAGTACTTGGAGTGTAAGTTCAGTGAAGCACCTCAGGAGGCTGGCGTGGAAGTGAGGCTTGGTACCCAGGCCATCCAGAAGAAAAGTAGTTTTAAGTACCTTGGGTCTATTGTGCAAGACAGCGGGGAGATTGATGATGATGTCACACATCGTATTGGGGCAGGGTGGATGAAATGGAGGCTTGTTTCCGGAGTGCTATGTGACAAGAAGGTGCCACCAAAACTTAAGGGCAAGTTCTACAAAGCGGTGGTTAGACCGACTATGTTGTATGGGGCGGAGTGCTGGCCAGTTAAGATCTCTCACGTTCAAAAGATGAAAGTTGCCAAGATGAGAATGTTGAGATGGATGTGTGGCCACACCAGGAGCGACAGGATTAGGAACGAGGTTATTCGGGATAAGGTGGGGGGTGGCCTCGGTGGAAGACAAGATGCGAGAAGCGAGATTGAGATGGTTTGGGCATGTGAAGAGGAGAGACACAGATGCCCCAGTGCGGAGGTGTGAGAGGTTGGCCATGGATGGTTTCAGACGAGGTAGGGGTGGGCCGAAGAAGTATTGGGGAGAGGTAATTAGACACGACATGGCGCAATTACAGCTTACCGAGGACATGACCTTAGATAGGAGGGTTTGGAGGACCCAAATTAGGGTAGAAGGCTAATAGATAGTCTCGTTACCGTTCTTAATAGTAGTCGCAGTATCGCAATATAATTTCTTGTGCTCAGATTTATACTATTATCTGCTATTTCCTGTGCTTTGATTATCCTGTGGTATCTGTGTCGATTGTATTACTTTATTTTATATTATTTCATTTCCATATCGCTTTGAATCTCTTAGCCTTATCTGACTTTTTTTATGCTTTTATGCTTTTCTTGAGCCGAGGGTCTTTCGGAAACAGCCGTCCTACCTTGGTAGGAGTAAGGTCTGCATACACTTTACCCTCCCCAGACCCCACGATGTAGGATTTCATTGGGTTGTTGTTGTTATTGTTGTTGTTGTATGTTTATTTTCAGTGTATTCAACATATTATTTAGTTTTGATTAGAATGTTATTTCCTTTAAACCTTCAAAAAAGAGTTTCTTTAAATTGACTTGAGTTATATTGAGATGCATTGAATAATAGAACTAGAACAAATAAAATAGAAAAGCCAAGAAGGTACCCTTGGTTAAATTAAGATGAGTACCGAATACCGATCATGACTCGTTCAGAAGTCTGCATCCTGACTCTTATCTTCCTAACTTGTCGTGTTACAAGGTTTTAATGAAAAATCTTATAAAACCACATGTAAGCCTATTGATCAGATCTATCCTTCTTTGAATACTCTTATTTATCGAGAGGAAATAGTAAGCTGAAACCAAAGCATAAAGGAGAAGAATATAGCAAGAATAAAAGGTATCAAGGAGGATGAGAAACATTCGTTGTCCTCTTATTTATAAGTGATTTGATCAATGCATTAAGTTACAAATAACAAATTCATTTCTTGACTATGCTATTTAGAACAAAAAAGAAGGAATTTATATTCCGCTTGGAAAAAAGGACGGCCAATTTCTTCGTCGGTTGCTTCAACTCTTCAATCCCTTCACATATAAACATCCTTCTCGCCACTTTTTTTTTTTCTTTTCTTTGATTATGCTAAAGTCCTCACTCTAACACAAAATATTAATCCCTAAATAAAAGAACTTGACAATTCTTTACCGTGAAACATCAGAGTTAGGAGCAAAAATTTATTATGAAATCATAATTAAAATGTTTATACGGAATAAGGTTTTGGAAGAGGCATGTCCTTGATGATGCCACACAAGACATCATTGTCTGGCATGTTGTATTCATCTTTCAAATCTCTTTTTGGAGAGAGGACGCTGAAGTAAAGCTGCTGTCCCAAGTATTGTCTTTCCACTGAGTTGGACCTCAGGTTCCAGAGACCAGCATTATCAAGAGTGGTCATTATGGCTGCCCATGAGTTAGGATAAACTTGGATGGTATTCCTGGATACGGCATCAAGCAAGTTGTAGTTCCTCCTCTTCTCGGGGTTCCATTTCCCTGGTTCAACCCTACATGCACAAGGTCATTTCATTAAATCACTGTGTTCATAGCAGAAGCTGATTCATGATTTAGACTTGATAGGTCCGACCTTTAATGTTAGTCGTCTGGAGTAGTGAAACTAGCATTCTTGACTAGGAGTAAAAATTATTCTAAAGGCAGAGTAAACGTTTGGGGAAAGGTACTTACGCAACAGCAAAGAAGGAATACCCGGCCAAGTGAAAAGATTGAACGCTCTTCTCGTGGTTCTCAAAGATGATCTCCACAAAGTTACGGTAAGTGGCATTAACTACATTGGGTGCTAGTGTGATCTTATCTTCTGCTTTCCCTGCTGGAAGTTCATAATCATCCTTCATAAGGTCATATTTGAATACCTTGTCTGCAACACCATAGTATTCGGCCAACTTAATTGGGGTTGTAGGGTTCTCATGTGAGACACCATTGAGGGCATATCGGAGCTTTCCGTCCACTTGCCCGGCTGTGTTCACTAGTTTGATGGTGCGTGTAATGTTGATTTGACCGTAGTGGTAAGATCCCTGTGGATTAGGTCTAGCTGCACTTGCTGTCAAATTCCAACGGAAAGAGCGGAACTGGTTGAGTGACCAAGCCCAGCCAACTGGGGCCTTTGGCAACTCTGGTGAGGCAGGGCCTTTGCCATTAGTGTAGCGGATTGTGGCAGTAGCAGTGTGGGGTTCCTTGGTGAATCGCGTAGAGGCCACAAGGAAGTAATCCTTGGGGTCTTTGTCAGCGTTCACCAAGACAGACATACATTGTCCCAAGTGTACATCAAGTGAATCGTACATGTTTTGCACGGTGTGGGATCCTTCAATTTCCACCAATTTCATGGTATGTCCTTGGATTCTAACATTGATAGAATCCTTCATGCCGACATTACAAAACCTATACCGATATGTCTTTCCGGGGGTCATAGAGAACATTGGCTCATCCTTGCCATCGCCTTTGCCACTCTTGCCATTGATGATGACTCCTTCGGGCCTTCCCATTGAGCGTCCACTGTCCAAAAACTTCTTCAATTGGGTATGACTCTTGGTGTACCAATCACTCACAAGGACAAAGAACTCGTCAGCAGGGTTAACATCATAGGGTACGGGAATCAATGCGCGACTATGGACACTGATGCCACCATATCCACCAGCTGCCCGATGCAAAGCCGTGGTAGGGTAATAGAAAAAGCTTCCAATTTGATCCTTGACCTGGAATTGGTATGTGAAATTGCTTCCAGGAGGAATGGGACAATTGGTACCTAGTGTACCTTCTTGCCAAGAGTTTTTCCTCTGTTGTACACCGTTCCATGTGAAAAGGAATGGCTCATCCAACTGGTTGAAGACATTGACAACAACGTTATTATTCGAGGTGCCATTGATAATAGGTCCTGGAAATTTGTCATTGATCAAAATGACTTGTTGGGGCACACCAAGGGGAGAGATGGTGCCATAGGTAACTTTCCATTCAAAGAACAAAGTAGGATCTCCTCCTTTAACCAGCGATGTTGAAAGACACCACGCTAGCAACACAAGAGCAAATCTTAACTTTTCCATGTCTTTTCGGTTTTTTTTTTCTACTTTTTTTTTCTTTGTTTGATTTTAATAGAAACAATAAAAGGGTTTCTATTGACAAAAAGGACAATCAAAGAATGATTGTGCATTCTGTTGAGGGGGGCTGACCTTTTATATATTAAGTGTTATGTGAGGTTGTTTGGTGATGGAAGATTGGTGATTGATGGCCAAACAAAAATAGCCGTAAAAATTTCATGATTTGTCCGCAAGCGTCGCTTGCTCAATGGTCTTTGCAATTGCTTGTTTTTACGAAACTTAATTTTTTCCTTAAAATTAAATTGTCAAATTTTATTACATATAAGAACAAAATGTAGTAAAGTTCCACTTCTTATTCAAAAATGAAAATCAATTGTTCTGAATATATTGAATCGTTCTTCTTAGTCATATAACTCACGCTTGATGTTTAAAAGAAACATATGATTGATGCTTCATTCGATCAAAGCACTTCTTGATATGAAATTCCAGCACATAATTTAAATTATTATTTTTACGTTGAATTCAACTGGCAAGATATTTCTTTCCCTTTAAAGGCGTATCAGTCTAGTTTAATATCCTAAAAGTATAATTTTGTAAAAAAAGACCAAAATACTTTAAACGTAGTCATTCCAGATAATTATTATACACCCATTTCCCCTTTTCACTTCTTTTTTATTTGGCTAGAAGCAGTAGCCGACATGAAGATGATTCTCCTTCGCTGACATTTATTTTCTTTTTCGGTATAAACTTTGTAGATTTTATAAGTGTAGCTTTAAACTTAACTCCAATTGTTATAAAATATTTTTCACCTTTCACTTCTTACGAGTTTAAGTGAATTTTTACGAACTATTAAGTCATTTGGAAATTGCATTTAGTAGTAATTTTCCTATGTAGTTAGCTATCTAATATAAAATTAAATTAAATTAATCTAGTCGATTAGATTCTAAAAGTTAGCCACATCAATAAACCATAAATTTAGAATATGTCAAGAGATTATTAATATAGAGTTGCATTAAATATTTAAAACATTATGTTGTGAATAGGTGTTTGACCTCATAAAGATTTGTAAGGTAAAATCGAGCTCACCTTACTTGTACTTGTTTTTTTTTCTTAAGGTTCTTTTATTGTTAATAACAGAACCACTTTGGATAAATACCTGAATGGTTCAATATTGGTTTAAAAAGGAGTTTGTTTCACATGACTGATGACACCTCCAAATTATGCACGGAATACCAGTGATGAATTTATGTGCTAAAAATGGGTCACGCGAACCCTCACGTGAACCCATGGTCACCCGAATAAACTCACTATATTATGTGTATAATTTTTAAAATATATCTAGTATTATATGAAGGAACCCATGGTCAAAAGAGACTCGTGTGTGGTGTATTGGTTAAGAACCGGGTTTAATTCCTTAGGTTCGAGGAATCAAACCTAACTTGATGCACTTTTACGTCTTCTTTTCTTTTTAAATTTTTAATGAGGGTTTTCCTTTTTTATTTTATTTCTAATGATCCAAAAGCAAAATACACACAACATGAACGAATAACAAACAACAACGAACATCACCCAAAATTTCTTAAGTTAAGGAAACGAGGAAATTTGACAAAAGTCAACATCGGGGGTAAATGCGTCTTTTGTGAAGTTTTGTCGATTATATTAGGTCCGTAACGTGATTTATGACTTTGTAGAGTAGTTGGTTTGGGCCCCGAGAGGTTCGGGTATGATTTGGGTCACTGGTTGAGAAACTAGTTAAGTTAAGGATTTGGAGTTGACCACAGTCAGCATTGGGTTAAGACGACCTCTTTTAGGTGTTTTGAGTGCGCAAGCAAGTTTGTAGCGTGTTTTATGACTGAAAATGCATATATGGTTTGTGTCCAGGAGGTCCCGCATGAGTTTGTGGAGTTGGATAAGAATTTGGGAGACATCAGCAAATTCCTGATGCCTTCATCTAGTTTCCTTCACCATTGTGGTCTATGGCTCGCATTTGCGAAGGGTATTCGGGGTTGGACCGGGTTATACCGGCTCATCGGGATCGTGATGGCCACGTCCCATTCGCGATGGGCTGGGTCAGAATAGATCCTGATCGCTTGGGTAGGGCCGCGATCGCAAAGAACAAAATAGACTTGGACAGAATAAACTTCCAACTTCGAACCTCATTATTCATATTCCAATTTTGGGATCTCGAATTTGGGTGATTTCAAGGGCATTCTTCAATATTTAATTCGGGGGTAAGTTTTTAATCTTAATCTAAGTATTTCCCCGTTGTGCCATCCTTTATTTAGCAAATCCATCCATGGCTTCATCTTAGAAAATGGGGTTTTCAATAGAAATGGTGTAACGAACTGTTTGGTCGTTTAGGCATTTTACCTGTTTACCCTATTGACCCTTCCCCTAGCTTCGTTAGAATGTTTTGACTTGCGGGGATGGGTGGCACAGTTCCCGAGGTAGTTGGGTGAGTCTTGGTTGATTTGAGAGATTTAGAAGCTTTTAAGTTGAATAAGTGAAAAAGTGTTAACCAATAGTTGACTTTTGGGTAAATGAGTTTTTTTTTTTGGGATTTTCATCAGTTCCATTAGGTTCGGAAGGTAAATTATAACTTGGTAAGATGGTTGATTTGGTTCCCGAGGCATTCGGGGGTGTTTTGGTCCTTTGGTTGGAAAGCTGGTTTTAAGTGTTTGTGTCACACCCCAACGAGGGGCATGACGGGCTCCGACCCATAGGTCGGGAACCACCTGACTTAACAGTTACTTTGAACAACATATAATATAACTCAAAGAATACCTGCACGCAGAAAGGGCCCAACATAAAAATATCCGATAATCCAACATATATGTGTATATGCGGACCAACAAGGTCGCTAGAACGTCACGAGTATCATAGAGCTGGCAAGGCTACATAACTTGCTAACTACGTACCAATGTCTATAGACCTCTATGGAATATAAACTATAGGAAGGACGGGACAAGGCTTCGTCATACCTATATGTGCAAATCAAAATATCATACCAAAATAGACTGCAGCTCCGAACCAAGTGGAGCGCACTGACTGCAGCTGAGGGAAGATCCTAATGCACTGGGCTGCTTACCTGACTACCTAAACCTGCGGGCATGAACACAGTGTCCACAAGAAGGGACGTCTGTACGAATAATGTACTGAGTATGTAAGGCATGAATAACAACATAATATAGATATGAAAGATAACATGGAATAAGAGAGATAACTTGTACATCTGGGTGCCATCATAAGGCAGATGTCATACATGCTTAGCTTTTAAAAAAAAGACTTTTTCAGACACACACACACACACACACACACACATATATATATATATATATATATATATATATATATATATATATATATATATATATATATATATATATATATATATATATAATATCATCATCATAACGTACCCGGCCCTTTCAGGACTCGGTGTGTAACGTACCCGGCCCTTTCAGGACTCGGTGTGTAACGTACCCGGCCCTTTCAGGATTCGGTGTGTAACGTACCCGGCCCTTTCGGGACTCGGTTTCTAATACCAACTGATCAGTGGTTGCACAATAGGTGTCGTACCCCGCCGACTATAGCGCGACTCGGTGTAGTAAAATATATACATATATATAAAGCATGCATGAGAGCCAAATAAAAGCTATAAATTCATCGGTGTGATGTAAGGTCGGTAACCTCCGATTTTCATTATGGAATTATCATCATCGCTATATCTCACCTTGAAGGAACAATTATTATAAGGTTAGATCAACAACAATGGATAAAATCGAGAAAATCATGAAATAATCTCAATAATCTCATAATAGTATTGACATCATAAGCTATGAAATTTCTAGAATTAAAATCATCATCGTCATAATCATCATAAAAACGTTCTCCTCTTTAACATTATAAGAAGCTTTAAGAATGATGAACTTCTAACTTTTGGAAGTAAGAAGGTTATGGAAAAATATATGGAATCATAACATAGGAATCATGCCTTTTGAAAGAAAGGGACTATCCTTAACATACCTTTCGGTCTCCTTAGCCACTCAACGTTTATCCTTCCAAGCTCATAAATCTACATATAAACCATTCATACTATGGTTAGGCTTAATGTCGTACGCTCATCTTAAGCCTTCAATTTAATTCTATTGGGAATCTGCCGAAATTCGGGCAGCATCTCCCCTGTTTATACTACATCCCAAAGACCACTAAGGGTCATCAAACAGCCCAACAACAATAACAATGTTACAGCCCCCGTGTTCGTAGTGGTAGAACCTATGGTTTCCTAGTCGGGTATGCCCTTGGAATAGAGACCCGAGCCCGAGTTTGGAGGTAGAAAATGTCTTACCCCGTGTACAAGGGTACCAGAAGATATTCCTGGCAATCTATGGAGTTAAAAATTGAGCGAATCGAGTCGACGCGATCGGAACTGAACCAGAAAAACCTGCAGGACACCAGTCATCGTCGACATGTTCGACGGATCATCGACATGCGGCGTCGATGGGATCCTGCAGCCATGCATCTGCAGGCGCAGGTCAACGGGCAAGTCGACGGGCCATCGACCCGCTCGTTGAACCGGACCGTTGTAGCCTTTTTGGCTTCCAAGTATAAATAGGTGGTCCACGACCCTATTTCATATTTTTCCTCCTTCCAAAAATCATAAAACCCTAATATATTCTCTTCCAATATTTTCCATCATATTAGGGAAGATTTGACAAGACCCGAACCCCGTAAATCCGAGATAGTGAAGAAGAAGATTGCTTCTAGGGTTTCTTCAAGTTGTGGAGTTTAAGGAGTTGAAGTTGAAGTGATTCTTGGGATTCTTGACCCTTCAAGGTATGTAAATGATTTCTACACTTATATTTAAGTTGGTTATCAAGAGTTTAGTGATGTTAAGTGAAGAGAAGGTAATTGTGGAAGTGTTAAGTTGATGAAGGGCAATATAGTGATATAGGGTTGTTTTAGGAGATGATTGGAAACGGGTTTACGTATATTTGTTATATGTGTGTGTGTGTGTGTGTGTGTGTGTGTGTGTGTGTGTGTGTGTTGTCATTGTTGATGTGAGTATTGCGGTTGATGTGGGATCGAATGAGAAGTTTGAGATTTTTAAGCTTACAAGGAAATTATTGTTTATAGTTCGTTGAGCTTTATATGCATTTGAGGATGGCTAGTAAGCGAATTAAATAGCCTAATTATGCCCTACGTTATCTTAATTGTAGACTTGCCAGTTCAAGAGGTAGAAGTTGGGTGATTGCGTATACTTTAAGGTATGATAAGACTAACCTTTCCTTCTTTTGGCATGATCCTATGATATGATCCAACAAGCGAGTAAGCGAGATTTCATATTACTCTACTCTTAGAAGTATTAGGAGTGCTTCAGTCTTTGATGTTCATGTACCCCACTTATGAGTGATCCTTCTGTTCATGGGTCCAATCTTATGTAGCCAGTCATGTTCATACAGTTTATCCATGCATTACATTCATTATGTATTTATGTACATTGACCCGTGACTAGAAGGCGTTATAAACGCATTACTACTATGATGATGATATTGATTATGGCCACAGAGGAGCCAATATGATATGACGAGATGCCATAGAGGCTTACAGGCGTTATATACACACATACATCAGGCGTTATATACGCACACATACATCAACTGTTATATACGCACTCATACAGATGCACGGTCATCATTGATAGGTATGAGCATGCATATTATGTGCCCACAGAGGCATTATCAATTACGCAGATTTAGGCAGATACTAGTTCATACAAGTACATGCAGTCACTCATTTCAGCTTATGAGTTCAGATCTTATCCATGATTCTCATGTTTATATATATATATATATATATATATATATATATATATATATGTTATTGCTCTTATTCCTTACATACTCGGTACATTATCTGTACTGACTCCCCGTTGCTCGGGGGGCTGCGTTCATGCCCGCAGGTACAGGGAGACAGACAGGTGGTCCAGCTCAGTAGGACCTCTAGATCTAGCAGTGGTCAGTATGCTCCATTCGATCCGGAGCTACAGTCAGTTTTAGTATGCCCCTTTTGAGATGTGTATGCATATGGGTATGACGGGGCCCTGTCCTGTCCTTTCTACAGCTTTTATTCTAGTAGAGGTTTGTAGACAGTTGTATGTGGTAGTTAGATGATGTAGCCTTGTCGGTTTCTATTCTTTTGTGCACAGTATATGTAACAGCCTAGCTGGCTTGCACTGTTCTTCCGCATGTTGCGTATATATATGCAGATTGTACAGAGTTCTGATGTTTCCCTTTTATGAGATTAGTTTGTGCCATTTATGGGCCTTTGATGTTCAGTATGTCCCAGATAAGTATTTATGGGTGTTTGGTCGCTAGAGGTCAGACTCCCGTCACGGCTCATCGGGTTGGGTCATGACAGAAGTGGTTTCAAAGAAGTTTCGTCCTAGGGTTGTCTAAAGATCGTGTCTAGTACAGTCTTGTTTAAGGGAGTGAAGTGTACCACACTCATAAACAGGAAGCTACAGGACATTTAGGATGATGTCATTCTTTCTCTCTTAGATGGTGCGATAGAGCCCTGTGTTAAGCGTTCGCTTCGGATGGATTGTTCTGATTTCAGCTATGCCTCGCAAGAAAGCTACAGCTGCCCAGAAGGGCAAGAGAGCGACAGGTGAGGCCACTAGTCATACACGACAGGCCATGAGGGCCCAGGATGAGATTCAAAGAGAGGGGCTGTCTAAGACATCGCATACCTCGCCTCTAGCACCAGCCCCAGTTCCTCAGCCGGATACAGAGGGCCAGAATGTTGTACGTTTGTTGGCCAGATTAGTAGCCGCATAGGTACAGCGGCAGGGAGTTGGTGTTGACCCAGCAGACAGGGCTAGTAGTTCGAGGGTTAAAACCTTTATTGGGTTAGGTCCTCCTGAGTTTTCTGTGGTAAAGCAAAATATGGACCCCCAAGATTTTATTGATGGTATGCAGAGGACTTTGACAGTTATGCACGCGGATGAGGTTGAGTCAATGAAATTGGCTTTATATAGACTCCGGGATATTTCGATACAGTGGTATCAGGCATGAGAGTTATCTAGGGGAGAAAATGCCCCTCCAACTGTGTGGCGAGAGTTCTCAGATGCTTTTCTTCGCCATTACCTACCTCCAGAGGTCCGACGGGCCCGAGCAAACAGGTTCCTACGTATTGAGCAGGGCAGTATGAATGTGCAAGAGTATTGTGTACACTTCGATTCCTTGGCTAGGTATGCCCCATCTATGGTGGCTGAGATGGAGAATAGAGTTCATCGCTTCATGGCTGGGCTAGGGCCACACTTGATAGATGAGTGCACGACTGCTGCATTACAGCCAGGCATGGATATCTTCTGTATACATGCGTATACACAGAATATGGAGGATCGTAAACGTCAGCGGAGAATAGAGCGCGAGCATGACCGGAGCCGTGGTAAGAGGGCTAGATCTTTCGATATAGTTAGTGAGTTCGGGGGAGAACAGAGACAACAGCATCCCAGGTATTCTAATCAGCCGGCAGGGAGTGCACCTCCGCGATTTCCAGGTCCGAGGTTCGATCGGTCTTCTTATTCCAGAGCGGGCCAGAGTTCTAGGGCATCAGGTTTTCAGTACCGGCCAGAGTCAGGCTAGATGAGGCCCCCTTTGCCACGATGTACCTAGTGTGGAAAGTTACATGTAGGTCAGTGTCAGTTGGGCTGAGATGGTAGCTATACTTGGGGGCAGTTAGGCCACAGGATGAGGGAGTGTCCAATGGGGGTTGGTACAAGTATGGTCCAGCCTACAGGGTCTGTGGCTAGCTCTTCTTCTGTAGTGCACCCTCCAGGGCAGGTTTTTCAGACGCCAGCAGGGCTAGGTAGGGGGCGGAGTGGAGCATCCAGCTTGAGCGGTTCTCAGCACCGCGTGTATGCATTTGCTGGTAGACAGGACCGCGAGACGTCTCCTGATGTTGTTAAAAATATATTATTAGTTTCCTCCCATGATGTTTATGCACTGATTGATCCAGGCTATACTTTATCATATGTTACGCCCTTTGTTGTTAGAATGTTTAGGGTAGAACCCGAGTTGATTAGACCTTTTGAGGTGTCTACACCAGTTGGTGAGCCGGTTATAGCTAGACGAGTATACCGAGACTGTGTTGTTATAGTTTGTGACCGCCATACCGTAGCAGATCTAATTGAATTAGATATGATTTATTTTGATTTTATTATAGGCATGGACTGGTTAGCTTCTTGTTATGCTAATGTTGATTGTAGAGCAAAGATTGTTCGATTTCGGTTTCCAGGCGAGCCAGTCCTAGAGTGGAAGGGCAATGCTGCTTCGCCTAGAGGTAGGTTTGTTTCCTACCTTAAGGTAGAGAAGATGATCAGAAAAGGGTATATTTTTCATCTAGTTCGAGTTCAAGATGTGCAAGCAGAGTCGCTGACTCTTCAGTCTGTTCCTATGGTTAATGAGTTTCCAGAAGTGTTTCCAGATGAGCTTTCAGGCATTCACCCAGAGAGGGAGATTAATTTTGCTATTGACCTATTGCCGGACACTCAGCCAATATCTATTCCTCTTATAGGATGGTGCCTGCGGAGTTGAAGGAGTTGAAGGAACAGTTGAAAGATTTGCTCAAGAAGGGCTTTATCAGGCCTAGTACATCACCATGGGGTGCGTGATGTTATTTGTGAGAAAGAAGGATGGCTATTTGCGAATGTGTATTGATTATAGGAAATTGAATAAAGTGACTGTAAAGAATAAGTATCCACTCCCGAGGATCGATGATTTTTTCGATCAGTTGCAAGGCGCTAAATATTTCTCGACGATAGACTTGAGATCAGGATATCACCAGGTCAGGGTCAAGGAAGAGGACATTCCAAAGATGGCATTCCGAACTAGATATGGCCACTATGAGTTTCGTGTTTTGTCGGTCGGGCTAACTAATGCCCCAGCTGTACTCATGGATTTGATGAATCGTGTATTTAGGCCCTTTCTAGATTTGTTCGTGATCGTGTTCATAGATGATATTCTGGTTTATCCGCCATCCGAGGTCGATCATGCAGAACATCTGCGGACAGTGCTTGGAATTCTTCGAGGTAAAGGGTGGTATGCCAAGTTTTCTAAGTATGAGTTTTGGTTGATCTTTGTGGCTTTTCTGGGTCACATTATTTCAGAGGAAGGTGTTAGAGTGGATGCCCAGAAGATTGAGGCTGTGAAGAATTGGCCAAGGCCTACGACACCAACGAAGATACGTAGTTTCTTGGGCTTGGCAAGTTATTATAGAAGGTTTGTAGAAAGATTTTCCTCTCTTTCAGCCCCATTAACTAAATTAACTCAGAAATCAGCTAAGTTCCAATGGATAGATGCTTGTGAGCAGAGTTTTCAGACATTGAAGGACAGGCTAACTTCAACACTAGTTTTGACTCTTCTAGAAGGAGCAGATGGCTATGTGGTATATTGTGATGCTTCAGGTGTTGGATTGGGTTGTGTGCTAATGTAGCACGGTAAGGTTGTCGCTTATGCTTCTAGGCAGTTGAAGAAGCACGAAAATAATTATCCAACCCATGATCTTGAGCTGGCGGCAGTGATTCATGCCTTAAAGATATGGAGGCACTACCTATACGGTGTCCATGTTGATATCTATACTAATCATAAGAGTCTCCAGTACATCTTTACGTAGAAGGATTTGAACTTGTGTCAGAGGCGATAGTTAGAGAGGTTAAAAGATTATGATGTGGATATTATGTATCATCCCGGGAAGGCTAATGTAGTAGCCGATGCCCTGAGTCATAAATCTTTGGGTAGCTTGTCTCACGTGTCGCCGGAGAGAAGAGAAATGGTCCATGAGGTTCATCGATTGGCTAGCCTCAGAGTTCGATTGCTAGATTCAGGTGACGCGGGAGTTACTGTTTAAGACACAACGGTATATCCTTGGTAGTTGAGATAAAGGAGTGTCAGTATGAGGATCCTGTTCTAGTTCTTTACCGAGATACAGCCCCTCAGAAAGAAAAGACACCCTTTGTGATCACAGGTCATGGAGTACTCATATATCGAGGTAGATTGTGTCCCTACTGTTGTAGGACTCCGTCAGCAGGTTATGGGAGAGGTACATTACTCCCGCTATTCTATTCATCCAGGCTCAACAAAGATGTACCATGATCTCAAGGAAGTTTATTGGTGGGGTGGTATGAAAAGAGATATAGCAGAATTTGTCGCTCAGTGTTCAAATTGTCAGCAGGTCAAAATAGAGCACCAGAAGCCTGGAGGTCTATTACAAGTTATGGAGATTCCGCCATGGAAGTGGGAGGTAATTAATATGGACTTCATTACAGGGTTGCCCCGTACTCAGTGGAAGTGTGATTCGATATGGGTCATAGTTGATAGGCTCACAAAGTCAACTCATTTTCTGCCTGTTAGAACTACTTATGTAGCCGAGGATTATGCAAGGCTTTATCTTAAGGAGATTGCATGACTCCATGGTGTTCCTTCAGCCATTATTCAGATAGAAGAGCACAGTTCACCGCTAAATTCTGGAAGTCTTTTCAGTAGGGATTGGGGACTCAGGTGAGTCTTAGTACAGCGTTTCACCCCTAGACAGATGGACAAGCAGAGCGTACTATACAGACCCTTGAGGATATGCTTAGAGCTTGTGTACTTGACTTCCAAGGCAGTTGGGATGATCATTTGCCTCTTATTGAGTTTGCGTACAACAACAGTTATCATTCCATTATTCAGATGGCTCCTTATGAGGCCTTTTATGGCGATCACCCATAGGATGGTTCGATGTCGGAGAGAATCATTTACTAGGCCTAGACTTAATTCAACAAGTAGTTGATAAGGTGAAGGTGATTAAAGAGAGGTTACTAACGGCTCAGAGCCGACAGAAATCCTATGTGGATAATCGGTGACATAAGCTAAAGTTCAAGATGAGCGACTGGGTGTGGCATATGAACTAGAATTTCCTTCTGAGTTAGAATCGGTACATCAAGTATTTCATGTATCAATGCTTCGTAAGTGTATTAGAGATTCTTCAAGAGTGATACTAGAGAATGAAATCCAGGTGACCGAGTAGTTATCATATGAGGAAGTTCTAGTGGCTATATTGGACAGACAGGTCCGCCGGTTACGGACCAAGGATGTAGCTTCGGTTAAAGTCTTGTGGAGGAATAAGAATGTTGAGGAAGTGACTTGGGAAGCGGAAGAGGCAATGAAGACTAAGTACCCGCATTTGTTCCCAGCAGTATAGGAGGTTCAATCTGAGACATCATATTCCCCAAGTATTATTTCATTTCAGTTATCGTGATTGGTCGTATGAGGCCATAGTATTGTGTGTTATAGTATGTGGCCCTTGGTAGCATTATTTTGGGTTGTTGCGTGCAGGGTGGATTGGTATAAGTACAGGGGAAACTCTGTCGAAATTTTTATAACCCAGGATTATTCGAACACTCGAGGACGAATGTTCCTAAGGGGGAAAGAATGTTACACCTCTCGTGTTCGTAGTGGTAGAACCTATGGTTTCCTAGTCAGCTATGCCCTTGGAATAGAGACCTAAGCCCGAGTTTGGAGGTAGAAATTGTCTTACCCCGTGTACAAGGGTACCAGCAGATATTCCTAGAAATCTATGGAGTTAAAAGTTGAGCGAATCGAGTCGACGTGATCGGAACTGAACCAGAAAAACTTGCAGGACACCAGTCATCATCGACGGGTCGTCGACATATTCGACGAACCGTCGACATGCGGCGTTGATGGTGTTGACACCCAATTTTGGCCCTCTGTATTTAAAAATTAACTTCTTTAGGCTTCCTAGTCATTAAATAGCACAATATACTATTTTTATACATTTTTTAACTTTAATATAATTTATTGATGATTGTCCTTATTTTTAAATAATCGGAATTTTTATCAATTTATTTTCATTTTAAATAATTATTTTGTTACAGTCGTTTGTATATAAACAGCATGCTAATACAGTTTTACTTCAATTAATTAGCAAGTCTCCTTAATTCAAATCACATTTTTCACTTTATTCTCGAAATTACCTTAAATATATTTTTATACTTTATTATTTTTAGTTACAATCTATTATTACATGAAAGTCGGAGGAACTAATTTTAAACACAGATAAGATTTAGCACATGGTTTTGAGAAGCCATGGTTTTGTGAAGCCCATGGTTTTGGCACATGGGTTTGGATAAAAAGTGGTTTACCTTTGCCTATATAAAGGAGGACTTCTCCTCTCATTTTTCTCATCACTTGCACACTACCTCACACACATTTTTCTTCTCTCTACACTCTCTAGATTTTCTTTCTATAGGAGGACTAGCAAGGCTAGCACTTTCTTCCTCTTTTTATATATTTTTTTAAATTGTCTTTATATTTCATTCATACATTGCTTCTTTACTTATTCATATATATTGTCTTTACATTTATTTACTTGCATTGTCTTTATATTTTTTTTATATACATTGCCTTTATATTTATTTATCTATATTATTTTTACATTTATTTATATACATTGTGTCTTTAAATTTCTTCATATATTGTTTCTATATTTTTGTATTCTCTATACGTTTTTCTTTACATTTTACATACATTTTCCTTACACTCTCCACACTTTTCCTTTATATTATCTTACATTTATCTATTCTTTTATATATTTTTATACAAATACGTTATATACATATACATGTACATATTTACATTACTTAACTACTAAGAAAAGAAGAGAGAAACTTTTCATTAAAAGGAATGCACTTATTGTCTCTACATTTTTTATGCATTATCTTTTGCTATATTGTCTCTACAACTTTATTTATTTTCAATACATGTATATATTGTCAAGTATTTTCTTTACACTTTTGTCAATACCATCACACTACATGCCTATTTTGTTTCTATATATTTTGCTATTTACATTTACTCTGCATTGGCTATACATCATATTTATATTTACCTATATTTTCATTTGTATTCTTATGTTATTTTTACATACATCATGCACCTATACATTTGTTACATTACATACACTACACTAATCCTAGGGGCAAATCAAGTTTCATCATTCTTTTGTCAAATCACTTTTTCAAAAAACTTCATGTCAAATCATCTTTTCAATTACTTTTTGTCAAAATACGTTTTCAAGGACTTTGGTCACATTACTTTTTCAAAGAATCTTTATCAAATCATTTTTTAAAGACTTTATGTCACATACCCTACTTTTGACTTTTTCAAATTTTTTTAACTAATACTTTTTCTTTCATCTTGCAATTTATTACAAATACTACACTTTTAGCCGATGAAGAAATTTTCATCGATTTCCAAGGCCTCCCATGTACAAAAGACGGGTTTTTATTTTAAGTTTATTTATCATTTCTTTAATTCATTAGATAGTTATTTATTCTCTTACTAACACTTTTACTAAGTGTTTATACAGGTACCCGGGGATACATCCGAAGACGACACTCGGAAGGAACCCGAAGACTTCATCGAATCACTGTTTGTATTTACTTTCCGCATTTTTTTATAATTGTACAAAACATAAACTCATAGTATAGTGGAAACTTTATTTTTGGAATGATGGGTTGATATATTTATTTACTTGTCGCCTTGTTTGTTAAACTTAAAATTATCATTCGCTTTAGGCAAGACTTAGGTCGTCAATACTTTCATAACTAGATTAATTGACTTGGTATAAATACTTTGTTAAATAAATTCACACTTTTGACGATTTGGTAAAACTACTAGTCCATCCTTTATTTTATATTCTTTATACACTTTTAATACAACGTACATTTTATATTATTTTGTATACACCAATACATATTTTAGTTAAGTTAAATCCACATTTTTGACGCTAGGTAAATACTAGGCCGTCCATTTACAAATCTTTCATTTTTTAAGGCATTATATCTTTTTCACTCATTTTTTTTATACACCATTCCTTATACTTATTTTTTACCAAAATGTTTACTATCCTTTTGTTCCTTATTCTTTTGATAGGATATTCATTAAATGAACACTCTTTTTAATTAAACGGTAGAAACAAGTCAAATCAAATTCACTTTTCTTAATAATTTTATTATATAAACTCTTTACACTAATAAATATTCATAGATTATTTTTACATTCTTTATGCACTAATATACCTAGTTATACAATTCTTCAGACATTTTATGTTTGATATACACTCTTTTATACTTGAAATACATTCTTTATATGTTTCATATACATACATTCCTTTTTGTTTTACATAGACACACATTTTTTAGATACTTAATATATCTATACTCTTATATTTTTTTATATACATCTTTTATATAGTTGTATATATTATTTACACCAACTGATATACCTTTTGTGGCAATAGATATATATTCATTTTACTAGCAAATACACTACTATCGAACGAGGTATGTTTTATTTACAATCCTTTATACATTCCTATCGATATCCATTCTTTATAAATACTTGATACTTGACATACATACATTTTTTATACACTGTATATACTTAGTATATTATCACTTAGTGTAGCTTCTCATGAAGTCATAACATTTTGAAAATAGGTAATAATAATGATAAACAAATAGATAATCCCCCTCTAGTGTTCAGTTAAACTAAGTTTAAGGACTGTCTTCGGACAGGCTCTGAGGGATGCTTAATACCTTCCCCTCGGGGTAAATAAAACCCTTATCTAGAATCTCTTAGGTTTCGTGGACTAAAATGCAGTAGACACACAAATACATATAGGTTTCCTGATTTTTTAGGTGGCGACTCTAACCCATTTATACCAGTTAGAAGAACCGGGAAGTTGCAAACTATCTTGGACCCATTCAAAATAGGGCGTAACAGATGGGATCCCGCAGCCATGCATCTGCAGGCGCATGTCAACGGGCAAGTCGACGGGTCGTCGACCCGCTCGTCGAACCGGACCGCTGTAGCCTTTTTGGCTTCCAAGTATAAATAGGTGGTCCACGACCCTATTTCATATTTTTCCTCCTTCCAAAAATAATAAAACCCTAATATATTCTCTCCCAATATTTTCCATCATATTAGTGAAGATTTGACAAGACCCGGACCTCGTAAACCCGAGATGGTGAAGAAGAAGGTTGCTTCTAGGGTTTCTTCAAGTTGTGGAGTTTAGGGAGTTGAAGTTGAAGTGATTCTTGGGATTCTTGACCCCTCAAGGTATGTAAATAATTTCTACCCTTATATTTAAGTTGGTTATCAAGAGTTTAGTGATGTTAAGTGAAGAGAAGGTAATTTTGGAAGTGTTAAGTTAATGAAGGGCAATGTAGTGATATAGGGTTGTTTTAGGAGATGATTGGAAACGGGTTTATGTATATATATATACGTGTTGTCATTGTTGATGTGAGTATTGTAGTTGATGTGGGATCGAATGAAAAGTTGGAGAGTTGTAAGCTTACAAGGAAATTATTTTTTATAGTTCGTTGAGCTTTATACGCATTTTAGGATGGCTAATAAGCGAATTAAATAGCCTAATTACGCCCTATGTTATCTTAATTGTAGACTTGCAAGTTCAATAGGTAGAAGTTGGGTGATTGCGTATACTTTAAGGTATGATAAGACTAAGCTTTCCTTCTTTTGGCGTGATCCTATGATATAATCCAACAAGCGAGTAAGCGAGATTTCATATTACCCTACTCTTAGAAGTATTAGGAGTGCTTCAGTCTTTGATGTTCATGTACCCCACTTATGAGTGATCCTGCTGTTCATGGGTCCATTTTATGTAACTAGTCCTGTTCATACAGTTTATCCATGCATTACATTCATTATATATTTAGGTACATTGACCCGTGACTAGAAGGTGTTATATACGCATTACTACTATGTTGATGATATTGATTATGGCCACAGAGGAGCCAATATGATATGACGAGATGTCATAGAGGCCTACATGCGTTATATACGCACATACATCATGCGTTATATACACACACATACATTAGGTGTTATATACGCACTCATATAGATGCACGGTCATCATTGATAGGTATGAGCATGCATATTATGTGCCCACAGAGGCATTATCAGTTTCGCAGATTTATGCAGATTTAGCCAGATACTAGTTCATCCAAGTACATGCAGTCAGTCATTTCAGGTTTTGAGTTCAGATCTTATGCATGATTCTCATGTGTATATATATATATGTTGTTGCTCTTATTCCTTACATACTCGGTACATTATCCATACTGACTCCCTGTTGCTCGGGGGGGGCTGCGTTCATGCCCGCAAGTACAGGGAGACAAACAGGTGGTCCAGCTCAGTAGGACCTCTAGATCTAGCAGTGGTCAGTACGCTCCATTCGATCCGGAGCTACAGTCAGTTTTGGTATACCCCTTTTGAGATGTGTATGCATATGGGTATGACGGGGCCTTGTCTCGTCCTGTCTACAACTTTTATTCCAGTAGAGGTTTGTAGACAGTTGTATGTAGTAGTCAGATGATATAGCCTTGTCGGCTTCTATTCTTTTGTGTATGGTATATGTAGCAGCCTAGCTGGCTTGCACTGTTCTTCCACATGTTGCGTATATAAATGCAGATTGTACAGAGTTCTGATGTTTCCCTTTTATGAGATTAGTTTGTGCCATTTATGGACCTTTGATGTTCAGTATGTCCCAGATAAGTATTTAGGGTGTTTGGTCGCTAGAGGTCATACTCCCATCATGGCTCATCGGGTTGGGTCGTGACAAACAACAACCAACAATGGCAACAACTACAATATAATCCAATATAACCCTATTCGATTACTTTAAGAATTATATCGAGCGGCAAGCTCGTTTAACGAATAACAAATGTTATTCAACCCTAACTCTCCTTTCAAAATTCCATCCGCACCCTTCATAACAATACGCATATATTTACCATATCATATTTAGCTCAAAATATCCTTAAATGTATTCCAAAACAATCCATGCTCCTACGCCTCATCCTTTACTTTCTAGTCGTAGATTTCATATATTTTCTTCTCCATTTTTCCAACTAACATGTGAATAATCCCAATAATCATAGTGATAATATATTCATGTTATAATCCACAATTTACAACCATTAGAAGTCATATTTAAACATTCAAAACAACCCCTACAAAACAATGGCATAACTTAACTTATTTCGATGTAGTCTTGCGGTGTTCAGCCTCAAACAACTTTATCAACATCAATTTAAGCTAACACATGACCAAAGGGGTGTTATACATACCTTAAGCAGTGCATACAACCCAAAAATGATGGCTGGATCAGTTCAACTTCACCCTCAATCACTAGACAACACCGTAGGTTTGCTACTCTCGTTGTTTCTAACTTCTTTGATAGAAAGTTGGGTTGTTTCCACTTGATTTGGGTTGAAATTTAGTGGGTGGAAGTTGGGAAAATATTCTAGAGGGTTGGGGAATATTTTAGAGATGTTGGACGAAAAATAAGGGTAAACCCTTTTTCTAGAGTTCTAAAGTCGGTTACTGTAGCAGCTCGGTTACTGTAGCATGCATTTCTGCTCTGTCAACCTAACTTGTAACGTCCATAATTCTCTAATACGATGTCGTATCGATGAGTGGTTTGTTGCATTGGAAACTAGAATTCACAAACTTCAATTTAGGCTTTTGCTTTGCCTCAAAACTCCTAGTATACTAAAAGATATTCTTCCTCCAAGTTGGGCCGAAATTGCCCTTCACATTTTCTCCAAAGTTCCAACAAACTTAATTTCCTTGGTTCACTTGCCCTTCGATCCTTCCATAGCTTATTATATGAATTTAAACCCTCATAACCATTAGATAAACACATATAATCTCACATGCCTCTTGAAAGGTAGCTCAAATCTCAAGATACAAAACTATGGGGTGTAACATTCTTCCCCTCTTTAAAAACATTCGTCCTCGAATGTTGTAGTTTTCAAATCCACGGTGTTTTCATTGATTTCTTAAATTGATTTCCCTTCTCCTAGACTCCAATCGCCTTATCTTTAGAATATAAGTTGGTCAGCCTCTTCTCATTCCCTTTTAGCTCTTTATTGAACCCTTTCGTAAATTTTGTAGTCTTTTGTTCTTATGTATACAATAAGGAATCAACTAATACTTGGTTATCATTCTCCTTCCATTAAAGTGGTTCTGGTCCGCAACTGCTATGGCTACCCGTTGACTTTCAAGTATCTCTTCTTACTTGCTGATAGACAATTCCCTTATTCAACTATGGCACCTTCCTTTGCTTGCTTCTTTTGTGCTAATTTGGGCCATCCCTTTTTCACACTCGTCGATCTCGCATACGCACCACATCATCTCCTTGTAGTCCATTGATCATACCCTTTGTTTCCTCACAATCTCATCATAGTTACTTTCACAATAGTATTTTATTGCCGATAAATCCCTACTCGTAACGGTTACTTACCTCGACTATCCATTCAAATTCTTTTCCAAAACCAACTATAACAATGTCCTCAACACAATCTTTTAAATACGTATACTCATAATATTTCCTTGTAGTAGGGTAACACTTATGATAAGCTAATAATCATAGTTCGACCTAATTCATGACTCAAAATATCCTCGACTCATATTGGAACTTTTCCTTTACCTTTTTCTCTTTAATTTTTTCAATAAAGACCTATAAGTACGGGACTAAGGTAAACTCTTACTCTACCACAACTTCCTTCCAACCTGAATACGCTCATTCTTGATTTCTTCATACCAGTGATCATTCAATTAGCCTTTATTCTTTGTTGACTTTCTATTACTACCCTTACATCATTTTTATTGGCCATTTCTTCGTGATGATTGTTCATATAGTTCTACAATACGTGCTCTCATATTCGACATAGCTGGTGACTTGTGAGATACTTTCTAATCCTTGGCGATAATGCCATCTTACTACCCATAAGCCCATATCCTTTATCTTTTGGAAATCGTTGCACTGCCTATAATTACCCTTTTTGTTAAGATTCTTACTTATTCTGGAACTAAGATTCCCTTTCGCCGAACTAAGTTGTCCTTGGTATTCATTTCATTCTTCTTCTTTGTCTGGATGACCTGCAAACCTTTCTTATCCTCTTTGTGACCCTTCAGAATATGTCACTGCGTATTTAGATGCGGTCCAAATTCTCCGGTACGTGCGATTCGACCCACGGTCTAGAGACATCATATCTCACATCAAAGAGAATCATTCTTTCTGACTTGTTAAACCCCTTACTTTCCTATCACACTTTCTTCTCCATACCTGCCCTATAATATACTTATTTCCAATTTGTTTCTGCTTTCTCCTGATACGTTCTAGACATATCAGTACATCTCGAACTTTGTCTTTGTCACGACCCGACAAGGGGCCATGACGGGCACCCGGAACTGGCTACCAAGCACCTCTCATTACATTAGTCATCATAGTCATTCTGAACACATACAACTCCAAGGCAATACATGGATATACATAAGCCTTCACGGCTACAAAAATGATATACAATTGTACAATGCGATCATCATGGGACACCAACTACCCATGCGTACATATCTACAACCCTCTACTAGAGTACTAGACATAAGGATGGGACAGGACCCCGTCGTGCCCAAATGTGTACACAAAGTAATGTATCAAAATACCACCTCCGGAATAATGGAGTGCTCCTGTAATCTGCTGATCAGCTCCTATGAATCTGAGCAACCTCACTGTCTACCTGTGGCATGAACACAGAGTCCAAAAACAAAGGACATCAGTACGAATAAAGTACTGAGTATGTGTTACACCTCGAAAAATTTCATGTCGTTGCCTAGTGAGTAGGCTACCGTAGGATAAGGAGTATATGATGTTTACATAAGTAATAAAGGTTATTTGACGGTTCTAATTAAGACTCCAAAGACGTTAGAAGTAAGAGGAGAAAGTCCCTTAAGGAAGGCAAAGCGCATGTTGTGTTTTGGGAAAGTTCCGTAAAGTACCAAGCTAATGTTGACTCGATGATGTCTTAAGGAAGAGTTATAATGATCCTTAGATTGGTCATGAAGTGTTAAACAAGTGTCAAGAAGGTTCCATAAGAATTGGACATCAAACGAAACGATGGAAATCATTTTAGGAAAATGGGGTTATACGACCGCTTATACGGTCCGTATAACATTATACAGTCCGTATAAAGGTCCATATAGCACCCAACAGAAATGTTGTTTCTCTTATGGTGAAGTACGGTCACTTATACAGACCGTATAATGTTGTACGGACCGTATAAGTGTCCGTGGAAGTCCTGACGGGCTGAGTTAAGTTCAAGTATTAAATGATGTTCCCACTCTTATTTTCTCATTCTTTCCACTTCTCCATCTCTCTCAAGGATTCTAGAGAGTTCCACACACTTCTCCTACAAGAATTAGAGAGAAACTAATAATCAACTTCATCAAACCAAGAGAATCAAGTGCAAGAAACTCATTAGGGTTCATCCAAGACAGGGAATCTCATTGGAGGTGGAACTAGGGTTTTGCTCAAGTGAATTGTTTCCACTCAAAGATCATTCCTACTCAATCAAAGGTAAGTTTTATGATCATTCCATGTTGTACTATGACCATGATTATGGATGAATTGAAGTAGAGTTGGGAGATTTGGATAATTTAGGTGAGTGAAGATTGTTGCTTATGATATTATGAATGTTATTATTGGCGTTGGGAATTGATATATGATATGGAGAGAGTGGTATAAATAAAGGAGATGCTGCCCAATATTTCTCTAGCTTCAGTTCAAGCGTGTTTACGTTATTGATTATTTAATGTTAGTATGAACTCTCTTGAAGGTAGAAACGTGAATATTGAAGAGGAACATTCAAGTGATAGAGTAGCTACAGAAAAGGTATGTAAGGCTAGTCCCTTCTTTCTAAGGCATGACTCCATGGCATGATTTCTCCAATTTTTCCATGACTCTCTTACATTCAAGAAATTATAAGTCTCTGTTCATGAAGAGCCTCATATGAGATAAAGTAAAAGATACGTTATGAGTATGATAATGATGATAATGAGCTTAAGTCTAAAGATTCTAAAGTTTATGATATGATGCTTCTACAAAGCTAATAATCTAAATTATGATTTACTGATGTTGTTCTTTATGCCACACTCACCTTATATGCTAATTCCTTCAAGGTGAGGCAGCATACTTATGAAACTCCATAATGGAATCGGGGGCTCACGACCTTATGTCACCCCGATAAAGTATAGTGTCTTAAGGTCCTATGCATGAATTATGATAACTTTATGATAAGGTTGTGATAAATATATGAGATGTATGTGATGATGATTTTACACTGAGCCTATACAGCCAGGCAGACACCGGTAAGGCGGGAAGCGTATACACCATGTCTAGATGGCATGGGCAGACACCACTAGTGGGCGGCATGAGATAGTTACCCCAGACACGGGAGGCCTGGACGCGAGCTAATGATGATCACACCGTACCTATATGGTCAGGAAACCTATATAGATATGCGTACATAATATGATGATGTTTATGAAGTGAGTCAGCATGCATTATTTCTATTAAAATTGATAGCCAGTTACAGGGTGTTCTTCACTTGATGTCTCAATATTTCATTGATGTATTATTATTTTTTATGCCTTACACACTCAGTACAATGCTCGTACTGACGTCCTTTTTCTTTGGACGCTGTGTTCATGCCCACAGGTAGACAGGGAGGTGAATCCAGATTTGTTGGAGCTATCAGTAGATTTTGAGAGCACTCCATTATTCCGGAGGTGCCATTGATTTATTGTTTTGTGTATATATATATGTTTTGGGCACGACGGGGTCTTGTCCCGTCCATATGTCTAGTACTCTAGTAGAGGCTCGTAGATACGCATGTGTGGGTCGTATGGTCTTACGATGTCCTTATTGTATGTATATTATTTTGATAGCTGAAGGGCTTATGTATATAAAGGCAAATATGTTTCAAAGCGAAAATGGTTTTCCTATGATTATAAGCATGAGAATAATGAATGAACGCAGGATGAGTAATAGAATGAGTGGTGCTCAGTGGTTAGCTCTGGGTACCCGTCATGGCCCTAGTTGGGTCGTGACAAAAGTGGTATCAGAGCAGTTCAGTCCTAGGAAGTGTCTACGAGTCGTGTCTAGTAGAGTCTTGTTTATGGTGTGTAGCGCGCCACATCTATAAATAGGAGACTAAAAGGCATTTAGGAAAAATGACCATTCTTGTTTTTACTAGATCGTGAGATAGAACCATGTTATAAGACTTACTCCTCGCTAATGGTGTGATTATGATTTCAGAAATGCCGGTAAAGAGAAATGCTACCGCCGCCCAGAAGGGCAAGGCTACGACAGAAAGGCGGATAGGAAGGGAGCCGGCAACTAATGTAGAAAAAGGCGAATCACAAAACGAGGCTCCATCTAATACCTTTCCCACTCTGCCTAACTTAGAAGAATAAGTGGGGGCTTCAGATCCAGTTCCTATGCCTCCAGTTCCTCCACCGGGTGCTTCGGGTCAACAAATGACCGATGCTATTCATCTATTGACACAGTAAGTTGCCGCTTAGGCACAGCGGCAGAGTTCAGGTCCAAGTGACAGATGAAGACCCGCATGGTTTTATCGATGAGATGCTAAGGACATTGAAAATTATCCATTCCTCCGAAACTGAATATGTGGAGTTGGCATCTTATAGATTCCGTGATGTAGCGGTCCTATGGTATAATAATTGGATATCTTCAAGAAAAGAAAACGCACCTCTCCCGGTTTGGCAAAACTTTGTAGATGCCTTCATCCGCCACTATTTTCCACACGAGGTTCATCGGGCTAGAGCGAATAAATTCTTGAATTTGAGGTAAGGAAATATGAGTGCCCGGGAGTATAGCCTCCAGTTTAATTCAGTGCCTAGATATGCTCCGACCAAGGTGGCTGATATGGGAGATAGAGTGCATAGGTTTGTGAGAGGCCTAGGGCCACATTTGTTTAAAGATTGCTTGACAGCTTCATTACAGGAGGGGATGGATATTTCCCGTATTCAGGCCCACGCCCAGAATTTGGAAGAGCAGAAACATCCGCAAAGAGGTGAGCACGATATGGACAGAGGGCAAAGTAAGAGGGCCAGATCTATGGGTACAGGTAGCGACTATAGAGGGGGATCAAGGCAGACATATTCCAGACATTCAGGCCAGTCAGCAACTAGTGCACCTCCCTGGTTTTCAGGAAGGAGATTTGATCGTTCCGTTTATTCGGGGCAGGATCAGAGTCCGAGAGCCCCAGGTTCTCAGTTTGGTGGCGATCCTAGCCAGCGGAGGCCACAATACAACGATGTAGCCAGTGCGATAGATTGCATTCTGCACAGTGCTGTCGAGGTTCATATGCTTGCTATGACTGTGGCCAGGTTGGAAATATGATGCGAGATTGTCCATCGATGAGTGGTAGGGTTGGGGTTCAGCCGGCAGGATCAGCGGCTGGTTTTTCTTCTATGCGCCCGATAGGGCAGACTCCCCAGATTCCAGCAGGTCGAAGTAGAGGCAGAGGGGGAGCGTCCAGTTCAGGTGGTACTCAGCCCCGTATTTATGCTTTGGCTGGACGTCAGGATCTTGAGTCCCCCCAGACGTGGTTACAAGTATATTAACTATATTCTCTCATGATTTTTATGCGTTGATTGATCCGGGTTCTACATTATCTTATATCACTCCATATATCGTTGGTCGTGTTGGGATGAAACCTGAGCCAATTAAACCTTTCGAGGTATCTACTCCGGTTAGTGATCCCGTGATAGCTAGACAAGTATACAAGGATTGTGTAATTGTGATATGTGATCACCAGACTAAAGTTGATTTAGTTGAGCTAGAAATGTTAGAATTTGATGTGATTATGGGTATGAATTGGTTGGCCTCATGTTATGCTAATGTTTATTGTCGAATGAAAGTAGTTCGATTTCAATTTCCGGGAGAGCCCGTGCTTGAATGGAAGGGTAATACAGTATCTCCAAGAGGTAGGTTTATTTCCTACCTTAAGGAAAGAAATATGATAGCTAAAGGCTATATTTATCATCTATTTCGAGTTCATGACACCAAAGCAAAGTCACCAACTTTCCAATCGGTTCCGGTGGTGAATGAGTTTACGGATGTATTTCCAGATGAACTTCTAGGTATTCCTCCAAAAAGAGAGATTGATTTTGCTATTGATGTGTTGCCAGACACCCTTACCGAATGACTCCTGCAGAATTGAAAGAGCTAAAGGCACAATTGAAAGATTTGCTTGAGAAGGGGTTTATTAGGCCCAGTTTGTCACCGTGGGGAGCACCTATCCTATTTGTAAGAAAGAAAAATGGCTCTTTACGGATGTGCATTGATTATAGGCAGTTGAATAAGGTGACGATTAAGAACAAATATCCACTACAAGAATTAATGATTTGTTTGATCAGTTACAGGGGCCAAGTGGTTTTCCGAAATTGATCTAAGATCGAGTTATCATCAAGTGAGAATCAGAGAAGAAGACATTCCTAAATTGGCTTTCAGAACAAGATATGGCCATTATGAATTTCGGGTGATGTCATTTGGGTTGACAAATGCTCCAGCAGTGTTTATGAATTTGATGAACAATGTATTTAGGCTACTCTTAGATCTGAGAAAGAGGTACATTTCATGAGAAAGAGAAGTCTCCATTCGAACTTTCTATAGATGAAGTTCTTAGATATCGAGGCAGGCTATGTATTCCGAATGTTACGGAATTACGTCGTCGGATTCTAGAAAAAGCTCATTATTCTCGGTATTCTATTAATCCTGGAGTGACAAAGATGTATCATGATCTTAAGCTAATGTATTTTTGGGATTGAATGAAGAAATATATAGCAGAATTTGTGGCTCAATGTCCAAATTGTCAACAAGTGAAGATTGAGCATCAAAAGCCAGGAGGATTATTTCAAGCAACGGAAATTCTAACTTGGAAGTGGGAAGCAATAAACATGGATTTCATTGTAGGGTTACCTCGTTCTCGAAGCAAGTATGATTCCATATGGGTGATCGTGGACAGACTCACGAAAGCCACTCATTTTCTTCCAGTCAGAACCACATACTCTGCAGAAGATTATGCAAGGTTGTACCTTAAGGAGATTGTGAGACTTCATGGTGTTCCGATAGCTATTATCACGGACAGAGGGGCAAATTTTATAGCCAAATTCTGGAGGTCTTTTCAAGAAGGTTTGGGTACTCAAGTAAAGATCAGCACGACATTCCACCTGCAAACTAATGGGCAAGCCGAAC
This sequence comes from Lycium barbarum, assembly GCF_019175385.1. Classification (NCBI taxonomy): domain Eukaryota; kingdom Viridiplantae; phylum Streptophyta; class Magnoliopsida; order Solanales; family Solanaceae; genus Lycium; species Lycium barbarum. The sequence goes on from NC_083337.1 coordinate 39,289,941, forward strand.
GCACTATTCAGACTTTGGAGGATATGCTAAGAGCATGTATTCTAGATTTCGGTGGTAGTTGGGATGACCACTTACCCCTTATTGAGTTTGCATACAACAACAGCTACCGTTCCAGTATCCAAATGGCTCCGTATGAAGCTCTATATGGAAGGAAGTGTAGATCCCCAATTGGGTGGTTTGAAGTAGGAGAAGTACAACTAATAGGCCCTGAGTTGATTCAACAGGCAGTGAAAAAGGTCAAGGTTATTTGAGATCGATTGGTGACAGCCTAATGTCGCCAGAAATCTTATGCGGACAACCGGCGGCGAGACTTAGAATTTCAGGTTGGTGATTGGATATTTTTAAAGGTGTTGCCAATGAAAGGTGTGATGAGATTTGGTAATAAGGGAAAGTTAAGCCCTCGATATATTGGATCTTATAAGATTGTCCGCATGGTGGGACAAGTAGCTTATGAATTGGACTTACCCTCAGAACTGGAATCAGTCCATCCGATTTTCCATGTCTCAATGCTCCGTAAGTGTGTTGGAGATCCTGCTAGGATCGTGCCAGTAGATGATATTAAAGTGAAAGACTAGTTGTCTTGTGAAGAGATACTCATTGCCATACTAGATAAGCAAGTACAGAGACTTAGAAACAAAGAAGTAGCCTCAGTTAAGGTCTTATGGAGAAATAACAACCGAGAAGAGATGAATTGGGAAGCACAAGAAAATATGAGGTCCAAGTACCCGCACTTATTTCAACCCCCGGAAGAGATCCAAGATGAGACATCAAGATTATGAGGTATGTATGTTTTCCTTTTTATGCATTTAGGTCGTGTGTGGCCAAACTTTATTGCTATTATGTTGTAGCCCTGTGAGGCATTGTTATTATGGGCTGTTGTGACAGGATGGTAATTCCATATTACAGAGGAAACTCTGGCGAAATTTTCGTAGAATTCCCGAGCGCTTAACATTCGAGGACGAATGTTCTAAAGGGGGGGGCGGGGGGAAAATGTTACACCTCGGAAAATTTCATGTCGTTGCCTAGTGAGTAGGCTAGCGCAGGATAAGGAGTATATGATGTTTCCATAAGTAATAAAGGTTATTTAACGGTTCTAATTAAGACTCCAAAGACGTTGGAAGTAAGAGGAGAAAGTCCCTGAAGGAAGGCAAAGCGAATGTTATTTTTTGGGAAAGTTCCGTAAAGTACGAAGCTAATGTTGACTCGATGATGTCTTAAGGAAGAGTTATAAAGATCCTTAGATTGGTCATGAAGTGTTAAACAAGTATCAAGAAGGTTCCATAAGGATTGGAGATCAAACGAAACGACAGAAATCATTTCAGGAAAATGGGGTTATACGACCGCTTATACGGTCCGTATAAGGGTCCATATAGCACCCAACAGAAATGTTGTTTCTCTTATGGTGAAGTACGGTCACTTATACTGACAATATAATATTGTACGGACCGTATAAGTGTCTGTGGAAGTCCCGACGGGCTGAGTTAAGTTCAAGTATTAAATGATGTTCCCACTCTTATTTTCTCATTCTTTCCACTTCTCCATCTCTCTCAAGGCCTATAGAGAGTTCCACACACTTCTCCTACAAGAATTCAAGAGAAACCAATGATCAACTTCATCAAACCAAGAGAATCAAGTGCAAGAAACTCATTAGAGTTCATCCAAGACAAGGAATGTCATTGGAGGTGGAACTAGGTTTTGCTCAAGTGAAGTGCTTCTACTCAAAGCTCATTCCTACTCAATAAAAGGTAAGTTTTATGATCATTCCATGTTGTTTAAAGTATTGAGAGGTTGAAAGACTCATATTTTGAAAGGAGGTGGAAGATGGGTCATAAATATGAGGATGGTGGCACTTTTGAGTAGTAGCTTAGAATGAATCATGATTCTTGACATGTTGTGATTATAAATACGTTAAAAATGAAATTAAGAACAGGGGGGAAACATTATATAGGGGTGAACGTAATGTTGTACTATGACTATGATTATGGATGAATTGAAGTAGATTTGGGAGATTTGGATAATGTAGGTGAGTGAAGATTGTTCCTTATGATATTATGAATGTTATTATTGACGTTGGGAGTTGATATATGATATGGATAGAGTGATATAAATAAAGGAGATGCTACCCAATTTTTCTCTAGCTTCAGTTCAAGCGTGTTTACGTTATGGATTATCTAATGTTAGTATGAACTCTCTTGAAGGTAGAAACGGGAATATTGAAGAGGAACGTTCAAGTGACAGAGTAGCTACACGAAAAGGTATGTAAGGTTAGTCCCTTCTTTCTAAGGCATGACTCCATGGCATGATTTCTCCAATTTTTCCGTGACTCTCTTACATTCCGGAAATTATGAGTCTATGTTCATGAAGAGCCTCATATGAGATAAAGTAAAAGATACGTTATGAGTATGATAAGGATGATGATGAGCTTAAGTCTAAAGATTCTAAAATTTATGATATGATGTTTCTACAAAGCTAATGATCCAAATTATGATTTACTAATGTTGTTCTTTATGCCACACCCACCTTATATGCTAATTCCTTCAAGGTGAGGCAGAATACTTATGAAACTCCATAATGGAATTGGGGAATCATGACCTTATGTCAGCCCGATAAAGTATAGTGTCTTGAGTTCCTATGCATGAATTATGATAAGTTTATGATAAGGTTGTGATAAATCTATGAGATGTATGTGATGATGATTTTACACCGCGCCTATACGGCCAGGCAGACACGCTAAGGCGGGAAGCGTATACACCATGTCTAGATGGCATGGGCAGACACCACTAATGGGCGGCATGAGATAGTTACCCCAGACACGGGAGGCCTGGACGCGAGCTAATGATGATCACACCGTACTTATATGGTCGGGCAACTTATATAGATATGCATACATAATATGATGATGTTTATGAAGTGAGTCAGCATGCATTTTTTCTATTAAAATTGATAGCCAGTTACAGGGTGTTCTTCACTTGATGTCTCCTTATTTCATTGATGTATTGTTATTTTTTATGCCTTACATACTCAGTACAATGCTCGTACTGACGTCCTTTTTCTTTGGACGTTGTGTTCATGCCCAAAGGTAGACAGAGAGGTGAATCCAAATTCGTTGGAGCTATCAGCAGATTTGGGAGCACTCCATTGTTCCGGAGGTGCCATTGATTTATTGTTTTGTGTATATATATATGTTTTGGGCACGACGGGGTCCTGTCCCAACCATATGTATAGTACTCTAGTAGAGGCTCGTAGATACGCATGTGTGGGTAGTATGATTTCACGATGTCCTTATTGTATGCATATTATTTTGATAGCTGAAGGGCTTATGTATATAAAGGCAAATATGTTTCAAAGCGAATATGGTTTTCCTATGATTATAAGCATGAGAATAATGAATGAACGCAGGATGAGTAATAAAATGAGTGGTGCTCGGTGGTTAGCTCAGGGTACCCGTCATGGCCCCTAGTCGGGTCGTGACAGTATGTAAGGCATGGATAATACTAGCATAATAAGAAGTCATGAAACATAATATGAAGATATAACCTGTTTATCCTTTAAAAGAAAACACATGTCATGCATATCAGATATACCATTATTGTTAACCCGCGTTCGGGTAACCATCGCACGCCTCCCACTAGTGGTGTCATGTCCGGCCCTCTAGGCACGGTGTAATCATATGCAGCCCGCCTTCGCGGTGACAAGTCCGGCCATCTAAGCACGGTGTAATCGTATGCAGCCCGCCTTTGCGGTGACATGTTCGGCCATCTAGGCGCGGTGTAACCTAATCATGACATACTTATCATAAAGCATGAATTAGAACTCAAAGATAATCTATAACTATATCGGGGTGACGTAAGGTCGAGAACCCTGATTCTATTATGGAGTAATCATAATCATCATACCTCACCTTGAAGGAACTAGCATCATAAGGTGGGTCTAGCAATAATGAATAATTCCAAAGAATCGTACAAGGATCATTTGCTTCGTGGAAATATCATATCGTGTGCTTTAGGATCTCTAGGCTTAGACTCATCATCATCATTATCAATTTCATAACATATCTTCTCTATTTATCTCATAGGAAGCTCTTTATAAACATTGACTCATATTTTCTGGAATGTAAGAAGGTCATGGAAGAGAAAGGAAGTCATGTCATAGGAATCATGCCTTAGAAAAGAAGGGACTAGCCTTACATACCCTTACGTTTTGCTAACTTTATCTCTTGAACGCTTCCCTCCAATAGTCACGTTTCTACATTCAAGAGAGTTCGTACTAAAATTAGATAATCGAAAACATACTTGAGCTTAAGCTAAGGCTAACGAAAATTTGGTAATATCTCCTTTATCTCGATGACTTCCCCCACAAAAAAACAACTCCCAACATCAAAAACGACACCCACAATATCTTAATCAATAACTTCATCAAGCTAGGCATTATTAAATCCTCAATATTACCTATCAAAATCCTTCATAACTCTAGCTATGGCATCATACCGTGTCCATCCTCATACAAGGCCTTTACAACATCTTTAATACTATTCATAACAAGATTATACTCATTACATATCAAGAGCTATGATTCAAGAATATTACTATTTTCATATTTGCACTCCATATTCTCCCCCTTCCAAAATCCAAGTCTTTTAACCGCTCAATAATCTTAATAACATGAATTGAACATAAAGCTTACCCTTGATGATGTATGAATGGACTTTGAATGGAATTACTTCACTTGAAGAAAACTCTATTTCAACACCAAAAGATTCTTGGTTTTCACAAACCCTAGAGAGTACTCTCACACTTGATTCCACAATTTCTTGGTGTTTATTCCTTGATTTCTCTTGGGTATATGATGGTATAATGAGAGAATTTTGCTAGAACTTTCAAGACTTAGAGAGAGACTCAAATCTGAAAATTTGGAGTCCAACTCGTCTATTTATAGCTGGAACTGGAATCTTGCAGATAAGCAGTTCGACGGTCACGTTGATGTGTCGACGGTCCATCGACTTGCTGCGTCGACCTGCTTCTGCAGATTAGAAGTTGCAGAGCCATATTGACGTGGCGATCGAAGGCCCATCGGCGTGTCGACGGTCCGTCGACGCGTCTCGTCGATCGGTTTCTGCAGATTAAAATTCTCAGAACATAACGACGATTCATATTCATGGCCCGTCGACATGGTCGATGGTCAGTCGATAATGTTTGGTGTCTGCAGATTTCCCTGAATCTGCTCAGCCTGTGTTGGTTCAATTCGTTCAACTTCTAATCCTGTAATATACCTGGAGTACCTGCTAGTACCTCCATACACGGGGTAAAATACTTAGCATCTCAATACTCTGGTACAAATCTCCATTTCGAGGCATACTTGACTAGAAAGCCATAAGTTTTTCCTACCATAAAAACGAGAGGTGTAACACTCTTCCCCCCTTTTAAAAACATTCGTCCTTAAATGTTATGTTCTCGGGAATCCTACAAAAATTTCGCCAGAGTTTCCCCTGTAATATGGCGCTACCATCCTATCCCAACAGCCCACAATAACATCGCCTCACAGGGCTACAACACAATAGTAAGAAAATGTGTCCACACATGACCAAAATCATTAAAAGAAAGCATCACATACCTTGTGATAACGGCGTCTCATCTTGAATCTCCTCCGAAGGTGGAAACAATTGAGGGTACTTGGACTTTATGTTTTCTTCTGCATCCTAAGTCATTTCCTCTGGATTATTGTTCCGCCACAAGACCTTAATTTAGGCTACCTCTTTATTTCTAAGTTTTCGTACTTGCCTATCTAGTATGGCTATAGGCACCTCTTCATAAGCCAACTTTTTTGTAACTTGAATATCATTAACTTGCATGATTCTAGCTGGATCTCCAATACATTTGCGGAGCATTAACATATGAAAGACTGGGTGGACTGATTCAAGCTTTGGAGGTAAATCCAGTTCATAAGCTACTTGGCCTATCTCGCGGACAATATTATAAGGTCCAATGTATCGAGGACTTAACTATCGCTTCTTACCAAATCTCATCACTCCTTTCACCGGTGATACCTTCAAGAATACCCAATCATCAACTTGGAATTCTAAGTCTCGTTGACGGTTGTCCGGATAAGATTTCTGACGACTTTGGGTTGTCAATTGTCGATCTCGGATAACCTTGACCTTTTCCACCGCTTGTTGAATCAACTCAGGGCCTATTAGTTATACCTCTCCTACTTCAAACCACCCAATTGGAGATCTACACTTTCTTCCATATAGAGCTTCATACGGGGCCATCTGAATACTGGAATGATAGCTGTTGTTGTATGCGAACTCAATGAAAGGTAAGTGGTCATCCCAACTACCACCGAAATCTAGTACACATGCCCGTAACATGTCTTCCAAGGTCTGAATAGTGCGTTCGGCTTGCCCATCAGTTTGTGGATGAAATGTTGTGCTAAGTCTTACCTGAGTACCCAAACCTTCTTAGAAAGACTTCTAAAATTTAGCTGTAAATTATGCTCCTCCGTCAGTAATAATGGACACCGGGACGCCGTGGAGTCGCACAATCCCTTTAAGATACAACCTCGCATACTCTTCCGCTGAATATATGGTTCTGACTGGAAGAAAATGGGCTGATTTCATGAGTCGATCCACAATCACCCATATGGAGTCATACTTGCTTCGGGAGCGAGGCAACCCCACAATAAAATCCATGTTGATCACTTCCTATTTCCAGGTTGGGATTTCCATGGCTTGTAACAATCCTCATGGTTTTTGATGTTCCATTTTTACTTGTTGGCAATTTGGACACTGAGCTACAAATTCTGCTATGTCTTTCTTCATTTCATCCCACCAATACATTAGCTTGAGATCGTGATACATCTTTGTCGCTCCTGGTTGAATAGAATACCGAGAGTAATGAGCTTCTTCTAGAATCCGACAACGTAGTCTCGCAATATTTGGAACACATAGCCTGTCTCGGTATCTAAGAACTCTATCCGTAGAAACTTCAAAAGGCGACTTCTCTTTCTCATGAAATGTATCTCTATAGTGACTCAATTGGGGGTCTTCATATTGGCGCTCTCTCACCTCCATATCTAGGGACGAAACAGTTGGGTCGTGGATACCAAGTCCTGCATTGCCTGAATTAATTAGGTGAACTCCAAGGCTGGCTAGTTAGTGAAGCTCACAGATTAAATCTTTCATCTCCGGAGGAACCTCACATAGACTGCCCATTGATTTGCGGCTAAGTGCATCAGCTACTACATTCGCCTTCCCAGGATGATATAAAATACTCACATCATAATCCTTCAGCAGTTCTAACCACCGTCTCTGTCGTAGGTTCAACGCCTTCTGCTTAAACATATATTAGAGACTCTTGTGATCTGTATAAATGTCAACATTAATGTCATACAAATAATGTCTCCACATTTTTAACGCATGGATAACCGCGGCCAATTCAAAATCACGAGTCGGATAGTTCTTCTCATGTTTCCGCAACTGCCTTGAAGCATAGGCGATGACTTTACCGTGCTGCATCAACACAAAGCCTAACCCAACACCAGAGGCATCACAATACACAACATAACCATCTGATCCTTCTGGAAGTGTCAGAACTGGGGCCGAAGTCAATTTATGCTTCAATTCCTGGAAACTGTATTTACAAGAATCAGTCCATTGAAATTTTGCCGATTTCTGAGTTAGCTTCATCAATGGTGCTGAAATAGAGAAAAACCCTTCTACAAATCTTCTATAGTAACCTGCCAATCCCAGAAAACTACGGACTTCTGTAGGCGTTGTAGGCCTTGGCCAAGTCTTCACAGCCTCTATTTTCTGATTATCAACTCGAATGCCATCTACTGAAACAATATGGCCCAGAAAAGTCACAGAATTTAGCCAAAACTCGCATTTTGAAAATTTTGCATACAATTCACGAGTCTGAAGAATCCCAAGGACAATACGCAAATGGTCTGCATGCTCCGTTTCTGTCCGAGAGTATGCTAGAATATCAGCATTGAACACGATCACGAACAGATCTAGAGAGGCCCGAATACATTGTTCATCAAATTCATAAACACCGCCGGAGCATTGGTCAACCCAAATGCCATTACCCAGAATTCATAGTGGCCATATCTCGTTCTGAAAGTTGTTTTAGGAATGTCCTCTTCCCTCACTCTCACTTGGTGATACCCCGACCTTAGATCAATTTTGGAAAACCATTTGGCACCCTGTAATTGGTCAAACAAATCATCGATTCCTGGAAGCAGATATTTATTCTTTATCATTACCTTGTTCAGCTGCCTATAATTAATACACATCGGTAGGGACCCATCTTTCTTTCTCACAAATAGGACTGGTGCTCCCCACGGTGACGAGCTAGGCCTAATGAATCCCTTCTCAAGAAAGTCTTTCAGTTGTGCCTTTAGTTCTTTCAACTCTGCAGGAGTCATTCGGTAAGGAGGAATAGATATAGGCTTGGTGTCCGGCAATACATCAATATCAAAGTCAATCTCTCTTTCCGGAGGAAGGCCTGGAAGTTCATCTGGAAATACATCCGAAAATTCATTCACTACCGGGATGGATTGAAACGTCGGTAGTTTTGCTTCAGTTTCATGAACTCGGACTAGGTGATAATATAGCCTTTAGCTATCATCTTCCTTGCCTTAAGGAAGGAAATAAACCTACCTCTTGGAGATGCTGTATTACCTTGCCATTCAAGCACGAGTTCTCCCGAAAATTGAAATCAGACTATTTTCGTTCTGCAATCCACATTAGCATAACAAGAAGTCAACCAATCCATGCCCATAATCACATTAAAATCTAACATTTCCAGCTCAACTAAATCAACTTTAGTCTGACGATCACATATCACAATCACACAATTCTTGTATACTTGTCTAGTTATTACAGGATCACCAACCGGAGTAGATACCTCAAAAGGTTTTATTGGTTCAGGTTTCACCCCGATACGATCAGCAATATACAGAGTGATATAAGACAACGTGGAGCCCAAATCAATCAACACCTAAACATCATGAGAGAATATAGTCAATATACCTGTAACCACATCTAGAGGGAAGACTAGAGGTCCTGACGTCCGGCTAAAACGTAGATATGGGGCTGCGTACCTCCTGAACTGGATGCTCCCCCTCTGCCCCTGCCACAGCCTTTTGGAGTCTGGGGAGTCTGCGCTATCGGGCACACAGATGAGGAACAACCAGTTGCTGATCCTATGGGCTAAACCCCACCTCTACCATACCTCGAGGGACAATCATGCATCAAGTGCCCAGTCTGTCCACAAACATAACAAGCATCTGAACCTTGGCGCACAGACCCTAGCGTAACTTCCTGCACTGACTACATCGTGGGATCGGTGGTCCCCTCTAGCTATAATCACCTCCAAACTGAGAACCCGAAGCTCTCGAGTTCTGACCCTGTCCTGAATGAATGGAACGGTCAAATCTCTTGCCTGCAAACCGAGGGGGTGCACTAGTCGCCGACTAGCCTGAATGTCTAGAATATTACTGCCTCGATCCCTCTATATAGTCGCTGCTAGCACCAACAGATCTGGCCCTCGTACTCTACCCTCTATCAATATCGCGCTCACCCCTTCGCAGATATTGCTGTTCTTCTAAGTTCTGGGCGTGGGCCTGAATACGGGAAATATCCATCCCCTCCTGCAATGAAGCTGTCAAGCAATCTTTAAACAAAGCCCTAAGCCACTCGCAAATCTGTGTACCCTATCTCCCATCTCGGCCACCATAGTTGGAGCATACCTAGCCAATGAATTAAAGTGAAGGCTATACTCCCGGGCACTCATATTCCCTTGCTTTAAATTTAGAAATCTGTCAGCTCGGGCCCTTCGAACCTCAGATGGCAGATAGTGGCGGATGAAAGCATCTACGAATTATTGCCAAACTCGGGGACGTGCATTTTCCTTTCTTGAAGATATCCAGTTATTATACCAAAGAACCGCTACATTTCGGAGTCTATATGATGCCAACTCCACATATTCAATATCGGAGGCATGAATGATTCTCAACGCTCTCAGCATCTCATCAATAAAACCTTACGGGTCTTCATCCGGCTTTGACCAGAAAAATTCTGGAGGATTTAAACTCAGGCAATCACAGGCTCTAGCACTAGCCGCCCTATCACCTGGACCCGTACTCTGCTGCTGAGCCTGAGCGGCAACTAGCTGTGTCAATAGTTGAATAGCTTCGGTCATTTGTCGATCCGAAACACCCGGTGAAGGAACTAGAGGTATAAGAGCTGGATCTCAAGCCCCCTCTTGTCCTTCTAGAATAGGCGGAGTGTGAGAGGTATTGGATGGAGCCTCATTATGAGATTCACCTTCTTCTATATTTGTTGGCGGCTCCTTTTCTATCTGCCTTTCTATCGTAGCCCTGCCCTTCTAGGCAGCTGTAGCTTTTCTCTTTACCGGCATCGCTGAAATCACAATGCACAATTAGAGAGGAGAAAATCTTATAACATGGCTCAATTGCACGATCTAATGAGAAGAAGAATGGTCATTTTTCCTAAATGCCCCGTAGCCTCTTGTTTATAAGTGTGGCGCGCTTTACACCAATAAACGAGACTCTACTAGACACGGCTCGTAGACACACCCTAGGACGGAACTGCTCTGATACCACTTTTGTCATGACCCGACTAGGGGCCATGATGGGTACCCGGAGCTCGCTACCTAGCACCTCTCATTACACTAGTCATCATAGTCATTCTGAACACATATAACTCCAAGGCAATGCATGGATATACATAAGCCCTCACAGCTACAAAAATGATATACAATTGTACAATGCAATCATCATGGGACATCAACTACCCACACGTACATATCTACGAGCCTCTACTAGAGTAATAAACATAAGGTGGGATAGGACCTCGTCGAGGCCAAATGTGTACACAAAGTAATGTATCAAAATAGTACCCCGGAATAATGGAGTGCTCCTGTAATCTGCTGATCAGCTCCTATGAATCTGGGCCACCTCCCTGTCCTATGGGCATGAACACAACGTCCAAAAAGAAAAGACGTCAGTACGAATAAAGTACTGAGTATGTAAGGCATGGATAATACAAGCATAATAAGAAGTCATGAAACATAAGATGAAAATATAACCTGTTTATCCTTTAAAAGAAAACACATGTCATACATATCACATATACCATCATTGTTAACCCACGTCCGGGTAACCATCGCACGCCGCCCACTAGTGGTGTCATGTCCGGCCCTCTTGGCATGGTGTAATCATATGCAGCCCGCCTTCACTGTGACATGTCCGGACATCTTGGCACGGTGTAATCGTATGCAGCCCGCCTTCGCGGTGACATGTCCGGCCATCTAGGCATAGTGTAATCGTATGTAGCCCACCTTCGTGGTGACATGTCCGGCCATCTAGGCACAGTGTAACATCATCATCATATACTTATCATAAAGCATGCATTAAAACACAAAGATAATCTATAACTATATCGGGGTGACGTAAGGTCGAGAACCCTGATTCTATTATGGAGTAATCATAATCATCATACCTCACCTTGAAGGAACTACCATCATAAGGTGGGTCTAGCAATAATGAATAACTCCAAAGAATCGTACAAGGATCATTTGCTTCGTGGAAATATCATATCGTGTGCTTTAGGATCTCTAGGCTTAGACTCATCATCATCATTATCAATTTCATAACATATCTTCTATATTTATCTCATAGGAAGCTCTTTATAAACATTGACTCATATTTTCTGGAATGTAAGAAGGTCATGGAAGAGAAAGGAAGTCATGTCATAGGAATCATGCCTTAGAAAAGAAGGGACTAGCCTTACATACCCTTACGTTTTGCTAACTTTATCGCTTGAACGCTTCCCTCCAATATTCACGTTTCTACATTCAAGAGAGTTCGTACTAAAATTAGATAATCGAAAACATACTTGAGCTTAAGCTAAGGCTAACGAAAATTGGGTAATATCTCCTTTATCTCGATGACTTCCCCCACATAAAAACAACTCCCAACATCAATAAGGACACCCACAATATCTTAATCAATAACTTCATCAAGCTAGGCATTATTAAACCCTCAATATTACCTATCAAAATCCTTCATAACTCTAGCTATGGCATCATACCGTGTCCATCCTCATACAAGGCCTCTACAACATCTTTAATACTATTCATAACAAGATTATACTCATTACATATCAAGAGCTATGATTCAAGTTAAGTCATGATTCAAGAATATTACTATTTTCATATTTGCACTCCATATTCTCCTCCCTTCCATAATCCAAGTCTTTTAACCTCTCAATACTGTTAATAATAATGAATTGAATATAAATCTTACCTTTGATGATGTAGGAATGGAATTTGAATGCAATTACTTCACTTGGAGAAAACCCTATTTCCACAGCAAACGATTCTTGGTTTCCACAAACGCTAGAGAGTACTCTCACACTTGTTTCCACAATTTCTCGGTGTTTACTCCTTGATTTCTCTTGGGTATATGATGGTATAATGAGAGAATTTTTCTAGAACTTTCAGGACATAGAGAGAGGCTCAAATATGAAAATTTGGAGTCCAACTCGTCTATTTACAGCTGAAACTGGAATGTTCCAGATAAGCGGTTCGATGAGCGGGTTGATGGTCACGTCGACGTGTCGACGGTCCATCGACTTGCTATGTCAACCTGCTTTTACAGATCTGAAGTTGCAGAGCCATATTGAAGTGGCGATCGACAGCCTGTCTGTGTGTCGACGGTCCGTCGACGTGTCTCGTCGATCGGTTTCTCCAGATTAAGACTCTCAGAACATAACAACGGTTCATATTGACGGCCCGTCGACATGGTCGACGGTCCGTCGATAATGTCTGGTGTCTGCATATTTCCCTGAATCTGCTCAGCCTGCGTCGGTTCAATCCGTTCAACTTCTAATCCTATAATATACTTGGAATACCTGCTAGTACCTCCATACACGGGGTAAAATACTTAGCATCTCAATATTCGGGTACAAATCTCCATTTCGAGGCATACTTGACTAGAAAGCCATAAGTTTTTCCTACCATAAAAACGAGAGGTGTAACAGTCTTCTTCACGCTAATACACTTCTTTCTTTGGAATTTTAGGAATGTCATAATTCATTTCAGGACTAATTCATTTTCGTCTATATCATACTGTTAAAGTTAATATTCCATATCCTTTCATTTGCTTAGCTCATTTGTCCCGTAACTCTCCTTAACTACTTGTCTGCATCACCGCTATGCATCGTAGTTCTTCCAGTGTCCTGCTGCTTCCTGTTCTTATCATGAAATCCATACAAAGTACACTCTTTCCCTGCTTCTTTTGGTCAAGCCTTCATCCTTCTTTTTGCTGCTATGGCTAGTTCATATTTATAGATATTCCCCGTGCATTATTACTTCCTTTATGATCGAATCTCTATACTCTTTACAGCGGTTCTTATCCCCTGTCACTGATATATTGCCTCCTAGTCAGCTTTGTTAACTTATTATCTTCTCTCCTGTTCTTGGTGAGTGCTTGACTTCCTTCAACCAATTCATTAGTGTACCCTTCTTACTTCCATCCTTAGGGGTTTTGAGTTCGTAGAATATCCTTTCAGAAGTGCAAATCCGTTTTATCTCTAAGTCATCTTTTTGGAAGGGCTTCTCCGTTTTCGAGGTAATTGTGGCGTGTTATTATGGCTATGCATGCACCTCTTCGGACGCCCCTAAAAAGTCAAAAACCCCTTAGCATCTTCGCTAAACCTGCTTATTCTTTCCCAATTCACATTCCTGTTTGTTGTCACTACCCTCTAGTCCCACCTATCAAAATATGTTTTCGGGCCCTATACATTCGTCTTTTCGTTCTATACTACCATACTCTATTCCCTTCGTATCCTTACTTTTGAAATTCATCCGGATGGTCCTCTACCTTTACTGTCGTCCTAAACTCTCTCTCTCTCGGAAGCTTTACTTGGCCCTCGTTAGCAACATACTTCCCTTGCTCACACTTCTTCTCTTCTCAGGGCATCCTAATCTTCTTACTCTTGTATACTCACTTTCTTCCTTTCCCTAATGTTATTTGTCACGCCCTATTTTGAACGGGTGCAAGATAGTTTGCAACTTCACGGTTCTTCTATCTGGTTTTAAAAGGGTCAGAGTCGCCACCTAATTTTAGAAAATATTAGGAAACCAATTGTAAAATGTAGACTCCATTTTTTAGTCTTTGAAACCTGTGAGATTCTAGGTAAGAGTTTTATTTACCTCGAGGGGAAGGTGTTAAGCATCCCTCAGAGCCTATCCGAGGACAGTCTTTAAACTTAGTTTAATTAACACTAGAGGGGGATTTTTTACTATTACCTATTTGAAGAATTTGGAAAAGGAACTAGTCTCTCAAAACTATTTGTATAAAAAAAAAAAAAAAAAAAGGGGGGGGGGGGGGGGGGGGGGGGGTTAAAGTAATTATAATTATGTGAGTAAATGCATATTCATAAAGGAAAGGAAGTAGTTAACGCTAATGTATGCGTGAGAAAAATATGTATGACATTTAGAATAGTACGTTTAATATAGAATAAGCATATGTATATTTTTGATAGAATAATAATGCATCTATGTGATATGTATATCACGGTTGACTAAAAATAATTATTGATGACGTGATAGCACTATATAAATGCATATAATGTAAAAACGACCAACGGAATTAATGGAAATAAGATAGTATATGTATACTACATGTTAAAACATAGTATGTAGGCATACTCATTGTAAAGGAAAGTAATTAATACGAGTTGTAAAATTATATGTACTAGGGATGTATATTGTTTACAAAAAGAGTACATGTGTATTTTTGAAGATTAGGTATAAATATGATTATTGTATATAAGGACAGTATATATAATGTAGAGCATGAAAGTACACTTTTTTTTATGAGAAAAATAATATATGTACATGGAGTATGTTTATCATATGTAAAAATAGTATAAAGAGGTATATTTTTTAGAAATAGCCATGGAAAATATAATAATATGTATAAATATCTTGATATATATATATATATATATATATATATATGTATGTATGTATATAAAAAAAAAATAGAGTATGTACCTCGTAGCTCTTGCAAAATAACTTGAGTCACTATACTTGAGCCCTGATATAAAGTTCTTAATTAAACTTGAAAAGATTAAAATAATCTACTTTATGTCAATAATACAATAGTTGAAAAAACTGATTTGGGCCCTTTCTCAAAAAATCATTTTCCCTTTGAGCCAATGTAACCTCTTTGAAACCACATTCAAATCCATTTTGAGAAAAACTTGGCTTACGTCCTTATACTTGCAGATGGGCTAAAAAATATTATTATCCGCAACATAATTTGTAAAGAGGCTTCTACCATTTATACTAAAAAAAAAAAAATTAAAAGAAAAAATCATCTCATCCTGAAAGTACGCTAAAAGGAAGTCATTTAAAAATGATTAATAAAATACCTTTTACTCTAAATCAAGGTTAGCATCTAAAGAGGGAGGGAAATCAATGAGTGTTCACTATCATGTAACAGTCTGTTTACGCAAACAACAACAACAACAACCCAGTGAAATCCCACAACGTGGGGTCTGGGGAGGGTAGAGTGTGCGCAGACCTTACTCCTACCAAGGTAGGATGGCTGTTTCCGAGAGACCCTCGACTCAATAAAAACATAAAAAGAGGTCAGATACTGTTTACGCAAACCCAAACACAAATTAATCAAAGCGTAAATACAAATACCAAATTGGTACAATTGTTAGTCAAATCGTATGTAAAAAAAAAAAAAGATAAAAGCATGAAGAGAGGGAAAAGGACGTGGACGCGAACGAGGCTGCTAGACACAAGCGAATGACACTGCTGTTTCTCTATTTCCGAGCAGTCTTGGAGTTGTCATACAACTCCAGTATACTCCCACGTACATATGCAAAGAAAACAAAAGAAAGAAAAGGATTAGAAGCAATCTAAATTGTAAGGCAATCAAATTTCAAGACATTACGCATTGTTAACTTAAAAAGGATAGACTGTTTTAGTTATTATCTAGTGATAGAAACAAAAAAATGAATGCAAGAGATAAAAGAGGAGCTGGAAGACAAATTTATATTATTAAAATAAAGGGATGGCGCAGTAGTTAGTCACACTAATATCTAAGCAAATGCACATTTTGGAACTAATGCTACAACATGATAAAACAAAGAAAAACTACCGGGTTTAAACCTGTACTAAAACAACACAGGGACAGTTCCTTGGCACAATCAGTACTGCAGTTAATCATAGCAATAGATAGCAGCAACAAATTGCCTTAAACGCAGCCCAAAATGCAGCGGTAGTTTCACTAAAAATGTGGCATCTTTCAAACCCCAAAAATGCAGCAAAATTGTACCGAAGTACTGCAACTAAGCACGACATCTAGCTCAAAGGACACAAACAATTGGTTTCAAGTGTAGCAAAACAGCAAATAGCAGTGGCAACACAACAGCTCAAACAACAACAACAACAAAGACTATGGCAGCTATTTGCTACAGTATGCAGCAATAAAATTACTCACAGTATGGCATTTTTTCTCCCCCAGAATGCAATAAATTTATCCCAAAGTAAGGCATTTTGAGAGCCTCCAAAGTGCAGCAACAACACCAAGTGTTCATTCACATAAAGAAGTAGCATTTGAATAGCATATCACAAAGTAGGAACAACCATTTCAAATGTGACAGTGGTTCAACCAACAAACAGTTTTTCAAGGACTTGAACTAAAAAAAATCCTAATTCCAAGAAACATGCCTCAGAGAGAAGATTTTACCCATTTCTGGACCAAAATATGGTCATGACTTAACTGCATCTTGAGCATCTCGAAGACAAAACAAGTAAATCCTTTTTTAGAAAGAAAGAGAAAACCTTTAGACTTATCTGACAACATGAAAACCAGTTCTTAAATGTTTTAGGTAAAATACTTTGTTTAAACAACTCAATTATTATTTTTTACTGCCCTGACCAGTCAAGGAGGTTCGGACAGTTAACTTTCAACCAATATTTGACATACATGAACTACCAGAGCTACAACTTCAAACAACAAACAGCCCTGCTTGGAGTTACACTCTTATTCACCTTGTCCAACTACAACCATTTTAACTCAATTAGTTTCAAACAAAAATGCAATGGAGAGTTACAAACAGTATGACTACATCCACAACAATCCATAAACAAAAAATGAGGATCTTAAAGACTTGTACACATATAGTCCATGTTAATGAGTTTGGGACAATCATCTTCCAGTAGAATCTTAGAATAGTTTCAATGCTAGCACATGAATCATATAAAAATGTCAAGGTCTCAACCTAGATTAACTATTCCCAAAGAAAGCATCTTGAACGAAAAACAGCCTTAAAGCTCCGGTAATGTTTTATATTTGACACTAGCCAACGCATAGAAAAAATATATATAGCTAAAGCATAGTATCAGCCATACCAAACAATACACAACCTTAAGCACAGACTTTAATCCTCGTCATCAGTTTTACCCGACCTTAAACTGATCTAGTTCGAAACTAAAAGAAACAGCGACTATACTTAGCATATGAGAGAAAGCAAATTATTTACTTGACTCTAACAAGATTACAACTAAACACACTAAATAAATTCAGAAGTGACAGAACTAAAGAAATATAAAGAAAATGCCAAGACGAGCAACGATGGGGTTGAACACATATTCGACGAAATTAGTCACCTTACACTAATTTACAACAAACGAGGAGAGAACACATTCCAGCCAACCAAACCAAGCAAACGACGAGGAATACTTGAACGACTACATTTCTACTTCTTATAAAAATGAAAGACGAAGAGAGGATGAGTGTGATTACCTTCACCGTGACAGCGAACTGAGGCTATTGTCGTCGTTGAGTCTCCGAATCCGCTCAAAGTTGTTTGTTGTCAAGCCGAGAACTTGAAAGAAGATTTCAATAACCAAAATAACTTAGAGTTAAAAACTGGAATTTTCTCCCAACCCAAGTTCTAAAGCAATAGGAATTTTATAAGCGGGAAAACTTATGAAAAAAACAAAAGAGACTTTTTGTGGTCCTTCAACCTTGTTCCAAAACAGCCCATGGAGGCTGGTATTTATAGCCAAAGTCTTAGGGGATTTCATCAGCTTCTCCAAGAGGCTGAAAATTTCGGAATTCAAAAAAGAAGGGGAAAAGGTGACGTTTTGTTTTTTGATGGGAAGTTCTAAAAAAAAAAAAAGATTTTTGATGGATAATATCAAGAAAAAGGGGGTGAAAAATCTCACCTTTTCAGTTCGATTTGAGAGGAGAAAAGCCGTTGGGGTGTAGAGTATGGTGGTTCTTGCCATTGTTCATCGAATTGAAGGACTTTTATCTCCCAGACCGAAGGATTTAAGAATCTCTCCCTTTATAGCTTTTGGAAACGTCTTCAAAAAAAAAGGGAAAAGGTGATAGGTGATAGGCGATAGGAGATGCGTGATGTCGGCGCAGGAGTTTGTCCGGTGGTCCGATGGGTGCGGTGGCGGAAGTGACGTGATGGGGGGTGACAGGGTGGCGGCGATGGGGTGGGTGGTGACGTTTAGGGATGTTAGAGTATGAAGAAGGGGGTTGTTTGGTTAGTTTGGTTAGAATGGAAAATAATGGGTTGAAGACTTAGTTGGGGATTTAGTTGTAGGGGTTTGGGCCGGGTCATTTGGTGTTGGGCTGAACGTTTTTGGGCCACAGATTTTGTAGGATAGGAATAGGATTTGGCCCAAATTTTAGGTAGATGAATTATTTTCTAACCCCCTTTTTACTCTAATCAATTAATTAAAATATGCTTCCTTGTCCTAAATATTTCTCACAAGATATACACCTATACAAGTAATTTAATATACGTATTAAGTTTTAAAAATAGAGTAAGAAGATGATTAGTATAGTAATAAATAGGATTAAAGGAAAAATGTCATATAGGAACACCAACGCTATTTTTGAGTGATTTAATTGTAAAGAATGAAGTTTAGTAATTTTTAATAAAAATATGATGTTTGGTGATTTTTCAGAAATGATAGAAACCTTTCTTAATTTTGGAGAAATAATATCTTAAAAATAGCGTAGTAGCTAGTGAAAATATTCCAAACTCATTTTTGGGGAATTTTCGTGACTGAGAAGCATAGTGAAATTAATTAAACAAAAAAGAGGGCCAAAATTGGGTGTCAACAGCTTGTCCCTCTTCGACCAGGGATGATGAAAGAGTCTTTGGACGAAGACGTTGACGTAAACCCGATTTTTTCCCGACGAGTACATCAGATTTGGAAAGAGTACAACTACAAAGGGGGTAATTCTTTTGTGAATCGAGAGGTGAGTTTATGAATTTGTTACACCCTAGAAAATTTCGCGTTACTAAGTCTGCAGACGGCTTAATGTGAGCTCAAGGAGGAGCAAATATTACAAGTATAAAGGATGAAATTCTACTGTATTAGCATGAGGAAAGCATGAGTATGATATTTAGAATTCGTACAATATGATCGGAATGATACGTTAAAAGATATATAGCCCTCGTAACCGTAAGCTGAGGTGGGTCCCACATGATGGGGTTTTTATAAAGGACATATGAAAAGTTATATGAACGATATATGTGAAGTTAAACACAACTCAAGAAGGACCCTTGAGCCAAATCCAAGTGTAAGCCCTCCAAAAAGATGTTTTTAAGTTACGTTTTCGGGTGAACTGACTTCGGGAGGCCATAACCCCATCATTTTTTGGGAATTGGGGAAAACTCCAAATATGAAAGTTGTATATAATTGAATTAGCTTTCCAACCATATGTCGTGAGCCTTCATGAGACATATGGATAAAAAGTTATGGACGTTTTAAGGCAGAAAGGTCAGGCTAGGCAGTGGGCTCGGCCCAACCAGACTCCAAGTCGGGTCAGGCCCACTTCCCTTGCTATTTAAGGAAAAGTTTCACCCTTATCTGCCTCATTTTCATACCAAACGATCCAGAATATTTTAGAGAGAGGGAAGAGAGCCCTTAGAGAGAGAAATCAAGTTTTGATCAAGTTCGAGGTTCCGAATTCCGAGGCTCGTGAAGAGTAAAGTGTAGTACAAGTTGTTGCTGTCTTTTTAAGCTAAAAGTTGAACTTGGGGGATGTTGGTTTCGTGGTGGCTGCTCATATAAGATATTTTTAAAATGTTAATGATGTTCTTATCATGATCATTGATAGATTTGACGGGTTACAATAGAGAAAATGACGTTGAAAGTTCTGTTATCATTTTTGGATATCAAATAAGTTGGGGTCTGTTTTGGTATGATTAAATGGATAGAATTATTTGGATATTGATATAAAATGATTGTTGATATTTTTGTTGATGTTGTTGATAAGTTGGTGTTCTTGAATTTGGGAGAATAAAGTGAATGTAGATATCGTATACAAAGCGTATACTGGGCTGTTTTGGTGTATATCTTTGGGAGTTGATGCTTTGAGTTTAAAGAGGCTTATATAAGATGGTTGTTGTTATTGTTGGTTGTTGATTGCATTGTTAAATTGAATTGGAATTACGGAATATTTCAGGGAAAATGCTGCACAAATTTACGGAAGTTAATTATGAGCTTAGAGAAGTATATGAACCTCTTTCAAGTTGTCTACCGTTTCCTTTACCTTGATTGTATATTGGCCAGTGTTTGGAAGAATAAGTTAAGCTAATCACGTAAGCGACAAGGTATGTAAGGCAAACCTTTCTTCCTTTGGCATGATTCTTGTGATATTCATTCTATATGTACTCCATATGATTCTATTCTTAGACGAGTAAGGTCTAAATGTTTCTTGTGATGGCTTATTGATATTGTACTCCTATTTTGTTCCAAAGGGAACACCCATAAGGTGCCAATTTGAGTTGTGTATATGGTTTTACTAATGATTTCGAGGAAATTAGTTTTATACTAAAGGAAACATAAAGTTTGATTTTCAAAACCATTCCGAAGGGGGTGCGAGATTTTATTACTTCATTTCATTTACGATTTATGTTTGCATTCCATAGTATCATCCCTTTGTATTGATATGATCATTTATTCTTTGGGTAGGGCAATAAGATGAATTTGAGTAGAATATAGGTAGTAAGAATTTCATAACAATTCTACCCTCAAACCTGGAAGTATGTCCTCCAATGTCTGGTGAGATACAAATTTGATAACTTCTTATAAAGACTAAGGCTAATAACTGAATTGTGATGAATTGATTAGTGACTTATGATATGGATTGAAATTGATATTTGTGGATTTAGTTTGTGTTGATATGATGGTGATATTAAGTAGGAAGCGGCTACCCGAAGGGGCCATCATTATTAAGCCGGAAGCGGCTGCCCGAAGGGGCCATCATTATTATGCCGGAAGCGGCCGTCCGAAGGGACTATTGTGATACTAGCCGGAAGCGGCTGTCCGAAGGGACCATTCGGTTAACATGTCCGAAGCGGCATGTGTGTTGGATTGAATTATTTGCTTAAAGATTGTTTTAAGACTTCATGTGCACATTTATGTTTCTTCTAGCGAAGGCTGTAAGTATTGAGTTAGATTGTGATTTCTTCTCTCCTAAATCAAATTATGATTATGATTTGTTACCACCTTACATACTCTGTACATTGTCCGTACTGACGTCCTTTTGCCTGGGGACACTGCGTTCATGCCCGCAGCCCCAGATTGTTTGGCAGGTTAAGTGTATAGCTAGAATGTTTGGACGTCAGCTGGGATTGGCAAGTTCCACCTCATTCTAGAGCTGTGCTGAGTCATGTATAGATATGCATAATTATGGGTATGTCAGGGCCCTGTTCAGTTCACTTCTTAGAGACTTCTGCAGACAGTGTCCTGTGGTATATTTGTCGAGATGTCGACAAAGTGATGTCAGTTGAGTCATTTGTGGATTTTAAAAGAGTATGTATTTTGGATGATTTCAATTGGTTTAAAGTACTTATTTGATTGTAAGTTTTCATAATCGTTATAAAGATAATGATTTCTATTTGGAAAAGTTTCATGTTTTTAAGAGTTTTTGAAATGACAGGTTTTGATAGAGCGAGTGTCTAAGGGTTCGCTCGAGTCTGATGGGAGTCGGGTGCTCGTCATGCCCAACCATTGTTAAAGTGTGACAGAATTCGACCGAACTCTGGTTCCTGAGTAGCCTACATATCTCGGGTTATAAGAGAATCAGGTCGATGTAGTTCGAACAAGAAGCGATAAGATTTTGAGAGGTCCTTAAAATTTTGCCCCAGTGTCTGAATTATGAGGACACTGGCTCTCTTGTTATGGACAGGGGATAATACTTTTGTTGGATATTTGGAAGGTTGAGTTGTTGAAATTTTTTTAGTGATCCTCAAAATTTGTCCCAGTGTTGTAGTTATGGTAACGCGAGGTTTCGGAGATAGAAAGGGTAGTGGTTTTAGCATGAGCGAAAATAGCTAGAATGGAATATGACTAGCTTTACTCTGAGTCCCCCACGGGAATTAATTCAGATGTGTTTTAAAGAAAACGAGAAGGTAAAATGTTTTTGAGGGATCCTTAAAATTTGTCCCAGTGTCGAATTATGGTGACACTAGATGTTGTTAAGAATATACTGTCAAGTTTTGGGAAATATTGCCGATGAAAAAGGTCTTTCTAATGACGGGATCTACCTTTGCAGCTTCTTGATTATAAATATGGCTGTCGCAACACACCCATAAGCGAGACTCTACACGAATGCATCTACGTGCTATCATAGTATCATATCAGCTCGTCGTAGGGAACTGATCCTCAGAATTGTCCCAGTATCTCATTAGGACGACCTTAGGATGCGAAAGAATTTGACTGAGTTTCTAGAATGTAGATTCTCCAAAGAAGTGACTTCTAAAAAATTGAAAGAAAAACTGGTTGGCGAGCTAAAGCGAAGAGCGGATTCATTGACTCTAGCTTGTGAGTTTGATGTCCTCATCAAGCGGGGCACCTCAGTTCGCTGTGGCAGAGATAGTTCCACGTTGTATTGTGTTCATCTGCAAAAATGTAAAGATACCTGTGCAGTTCAAAGTTATAATGTAATAATAACATAAGGAAATAAAGGAAGGGATTATAGACAAACTAGAATTAAAAGCACCGATTTGCGGAGCGACTGAAATGTAAAGCTTCCGGCTGGCGGAACAACTGTAATGTAGAGGCTTCCGGCTGGCGGAGCGAGCGTAATGTAAAGCTTCCAGCTGGCGGAGCAACTGTAATGTAAAGCTTCCGGTTGGCGGAGCAACTGTAATATAAAGCTTCCGGCTGGCGGAGGAACTATAATGAAAAGGCTTCCGGCTGGCGGAGCAACTGTAATGTAAAGTAAAAATCTCTGATTGGCGGAGCAACTGTAATGTAAAGTAAAAATCTCCCGGCGGAGCAACTGTAATGTAAAGTAAAAATCTCCGATTGGCAGAGCAACTGTAATGTAAAGTAAAAACTCCGACCGACGGAGTTGTTGACGAAGTTAGACGGCGGTCCCCGATTGGTGGGGTAATTGGCGTTGTTAGACGGCATCCTCGATTGGCGAAGTTAGTCGGCACAATTAGATGGTATCTTTGACCGGCGAAGTTAGTCGCAGTTAGATTGTGTGTTCGATTGGCGGAATTCGTCGCAGTTAGATCGTATCTCCGATCGGCGGAGTTAATCTCTGTTAGATCGTATCTTCGATTAGCGGAGTTATTATTAAGGAACAAGGCTGCTACGGGGGCCCCCATCTCTCGAATAATCGACCTTGACCTTGCTTCTGGAGATACCTGCAAATTTAAATGGAATGTTCAGAGATGAATAAGCCAAGATAACAAAATAGAATATGAGAAGGTTATTTTTGGCTCATGGTGTAATGATGGATCTTGTGATGCTTCCACCGGAAGCTCGCTTTGATGTCATCTTGTCCTAATTCCTGTCAATCCTGTACTCAAAGAAAAATTCTTAGTTTGTGTCGATTTGTGTCGATCGTGACCCTAGCCTTGTCACTTGAATCCTTTGAGCTTCTTTGGTTGCGAAGATCTCTGTCCGGAGACTTGGTAAGTGGAAAAATACGTAAATGCAATGTGAAAGAAAAAGGAAAATATGGTATTTTAGAAATCAGATATGCACGTATATGTACTACGTATAAATGTGATAAAACTCTATAATTTTTTAGATTATGACATGTTCCGAAATGCATTGAGCTTCTCCATTCCGACACCTGCATCCAAACGGTGTCTTTGCATAGTCTGTTCCTCTGATGACGCTTCTTCGTATTCAAGCCAGGTGTCGCGATGTCTTTGACGATGAGACCGATCCTAATCTATAGTTACATTACAAAGAAAAGGTTTCCTAAGGGTATGACCGAACCTTTTTAGGTTGCCTACGTATCCCAAATAGGAATCAGGTCTGTACGTAGTTCGAGGGTAGAAATGCAAAGAAAATAATATGTAATGTGATGTGACCGAGCCTGACTCAGGCTGCCTACGTATCCAAATAGAATCAGGTCGTAACGTAGTTCAATTACAACAGAAGGGTAAAATAATGCAATGACCGAGCCTGACTCAGGCTGCCTACGTATCCAAATGGAATCAGGTCATAACGTAGTTCAATTACAATAAAAAAGAAGATTAACAAAGGGACCGAATCTGGTGGGGATTGCCTACGTATCCCACCGTGGGAAATCAGGTCGAATCGTAGTTCCAATTACATGAAGATAATGTTTTTGGGATCTTCTATTACAAGAGACTGGGCCCGATGTGGGTTGCCTACATATCCCACCGTGGGAAGTCAGGTCAGCATAGTTCTGTTACAATAGAAATGCAAATTAAAATGGAAAAGAAGAGCTAGCTTGGATGTCTTCAGATGTAGTACTTCTTGATCGAGTCTTAGTTGATGGGCTTCGTGCTCACTTTACCATCCATTTCTGCCAAAATCAATGCTCCTCCTGAAAGCACTCGATGAACCACGTATGGACCTTGCCAATTTGGTGCGAATTTCCCTCTAGCTTCGTCCTGATGAGGAAATATTCGCTTTAAAACCAACTGCCCTGGTTTGAATTTCCTAGTCCTTACTCTCTTGTTAAATGCCTTGGACATCCTGTTTTGATAAAGCTGACCGGGACAGACATCGTCCATCCTTTTCTCATCAATGAGCATCAACTGTTCGTGTCTACTACGTATCCATTCCGCATCGTCCAAACCAACATCTTGGATAATCCTAAGAGAAGGTATCTCTACTTCTGCGGGTATCACAGCTTCGGAACCATAGACCAGCATATAGGGAGTTGCTCCTGTGGATGTTCTAGCAGTGGTACGGTAACCAAGAAAATCATATGGAAACTTTTCATGCCACTGCCTGTGACTGTCTGTTATCTTCCTTAAGATCTTTTTGATGTTCTTATTTGCTGCCTCGACTGCTCCATTCATCTGTGGTCGATAAGCTGTGGAATTTTGGTGGGCGATCCTAAACTTTTCACAAGTCTCTCTCATAAGATCGCTGTTGAGATTGGCCACATTATCTATAATTGACTCTGGAATCCCAAATCGGCAAACTATATTGTTGCGAACAAAATCTACTACCACCTTCTTTGTTACTGCCTTGTACGTTGAAGCTTCGACCCATTTGGTGAAATAATCGATGGCCACCAAGATGAAGCGATGTCCGTTTGATGCGGGGGGCTCGATAGGTCCAATCACATCCATGCCCCAAGTAGCGAACGGCCAAGGGGAGCCCATTACATTGAGCTCATTTGGGGGAACTCGAATGAAATCTCCGTGAACTTGACATTGATGACACTTTTGTACATAGCGAATGCTGTCTCTTTCCATAGTCATCCAAAAGTATCCCGCTCTCAGAATCTTCTTTGCCAAAGTGAATCCGTTTATGTGGGGTCCACATGTCCTTGCGTGTACTTCTTCTAGCAACCTCATCGCCTCTGTGGCATCCACACATCTTAGCAATCCCAGATCTGAAGTCCTCCTATATAGGATTTCTCCGTTAAGGAAAAAGTGATTTGTCATTCTCCTCAAGGTCCGCTTCTGTTTGTCAGTTGCATTTTCCGGATATTCTCTCGTCTCGAGCAACTTCTTAATGTCGTAGTACCATGGCTGGCCATCCAATTCCTCATTGACATGAAAACAATATGCTTGCTGATCGTGTATTTCTACCTTGATAGGGTCGATGTAATTCTTGTCCGGATGTTGGTTCATTGATGACAATGTCGCAAGGGCATCAGCAAACTCATTTTGGATTCGAGGCACATGCTTGAAGTCAATCTCTCTGAACTGCTTGCACAACTCCTTCACGCAATATAAGTATGGAAGAATTTTTACATTCTTGGTGTTCCATTCTCCTAGTACCTGATGAACTAATAGGTCAGAATCGCCTATTACCAAAATTTCTTTGATGTTCATATCAACTACCATCCTAAGCCTGAGGATGCAAGCTTCGTATTCCGCCATATTGTTCGTGCAGGGAAATCTGATCTTTGCCGAGATAGGGTAGTGCTGACCCATCTCGGAAACAAAAACTGCTCCTATTCCGACTCCTTTGAAATTTGACGCTCCGTCAAAGAACATCCTCCATCCTGAATAAGTCTCTGAAATATCTTCCCCTGCGAACAGTACCTCCTCATCAGGAAAATAGGTTGTAAGCGGTTTGTATTCATTGTCTACAGGGTTCTCTACAAGGTGATCCGCCAAGGCCTGGCCCTTGATGGCCTTCTGAGTTATGTACACGATGTCAAACTCACTTAACAAGATCTGCCATTTTGCTAATTTCCCGGTAGGCATCGGCTTTTGGAAGATGTATTTGAGTGGATCCATCCTTGAGATCAAGTACGTGGTGTACGCAGATAAATAGTGCCTCAACTTTTGTGTGATCCAAGTCAAAGCACAGTATGTGCGTTCCAACAAAGTGTACCTTGCCTCGTACGGTGTGAATTTCTTACTTAGGTAGTAAATGGCTTGCTCCTTTTTCCCCGTCTCATCGTGTTGTCCCAACACACATCCAAACGCACCATCCAATTCGGACAAGTACAGCAATAGAGGTTTTTCCGGTTCTGGCGGGACCAATACGGGTGGACTGGACAAGTACTCTTTGATTCTGTCAAAGGCCTTCTGACACTCTTTTGTCCATTTTGTGGCAGCATCTTTCTTCGGCAGCTTAATATAGGTTCACAAATCACCGTCGATTATGCGATGAATCGACTAATGTAATTGAGCCTTCCGAGGAAACTCATTACATCTTTCTTGCTCTTCGGGGGAGGCATGTCTTGGATTGCCTTGATTTTTGAAGGATCCAACTCTATACCTTTTCTGCTAACAATGAATCCCAATAATTTTCCAGCAGGAACTCCAAATGCACATTTTGCTGGATTCAACTTCAAGTTGTACTTCTGCAATCGTTCAAAGAACTTCCTTAGGTCAGTAAAATGATCTGAACTCCTTCGAGATTTGATAATAACATCGTCCACGTAAACTTTGATCTCCTTATGAATCATATCATGGAATAAAATAGTCATGTCCCTCATGTAGGTCGCACCAGCATTCTTAAGGCCAAATGGCATTACTCGGTAGCAGTACACTCCCCATGGAGTGGTAAATGCCGTCTTTTCTGCATCATCCTCATGCATCAAAATCTGATGATATCCTGCAAAGCAATCGACAAATGATTGCAGCTCATGTTTTGCACAGTTATCGATGAGTATATGGATGTTTGGAAGGGGGAAGTCATCCTTAGGACTAGCTTTGTTGAGATCCCGATAATCCACACATATCCTGATTTTTCCATCCTTCTTTGGAACGGGCACAATGTTGGCCAACCAGGAAGGGTAGTTTGTAACCCTTACGACATTTGCTTCAATCTGCTTAGTGACTTCTTCTTTGATCGTTAAACTCAAATCGGGCTTGAACTTCCTTGGCTTTTGCTTGATCGGCGGGCGGGTAAGATCAGTTGGTAGCCTATGAGAGACGATGTCGGTGCTCAGCCCAGGCATGCGGTCGTAGGACCAAGCAAATACGTCGACATATTGCTTAAGCAATTCCAATAATTCTTTCTTCTGTTCATCTTCTAAGTGTATGCTGATCCGAGTTTCCTTCACTGCTTCGCCGTATCCTAAGTTAACTATGTCAGTTTCATCCAAGTTCGGTTTCTTTTGATTCTCAAGTTGCTCGATCTCTTGCGGAAGATTCTCAGGCATCATGCTATCGTCGTATTCCTCGTAATCTTGCTCGCCGTTTGTTCGTCGTATTCCTCGTAATCTTGCTCGTCGTTTGTACTTTGCTCAACGGTTTCGTTACATGTTATAATCATAGAATGAATATTTTTACTAGTTTGAGTGCAGAAAAGGAAAAGCGAGTATAAGTAAGATATGATATTTTAATAGAAAAATAAAAAAGCATTTTCATTAAAGGAGCATTCAATGCTTTTAAAGAAACAGGCGGATGACAAAAGAGCACAGACATGATTCAAGCCTCAATTGATCATGCTATTTTGAAAACAAATTACAATTCCACATTACCAAGACTCCCGGCGAACCAAGGATGGGCTGACAGTCCAATTCTGCAAGATCTCTCCTGGTTCGGCATCACGAATAGTCGGTGTCTCGGCATCTGCTTCAGTCTCCCCACAATACTCCTCGATCATTGTCACGAACAAGTTCTCCATTCCTTCTATAATATCTTCATCGACTTCCGGCACAATCATCTTGTCACGACCCAGCTAGGGGCCGCGACGGATATCCGGGGCTAACCACCGAGCACCGCTCGTTCTATTACTCGTCTTACTCATTCAATGCTCTTCTATCAATTTCATATTTAAATCATAAGAAAATCATCTTCCATTTGAAAACGTAAATACTTTCATATACATACGCCTCTCGGCCATCAAAATAATATATATACATAATAGCATCTCGTGAGACCATCTAACCCACACTGCGTATCTACGAGCCTCTACTAGAGTACTAGACATAAGGACGGGACAAGACCCCGTCATGTCCAAAATATATACATGAATATACACAAATAATAATCATAAGCACCTCCGGAACAAGGGAGTGCTCTCTATTCAGCTACTGGCTCCTATGAGTCTGGAGCAAAATCTCCTCCCTGTCTACCTGTGGGCATGAACACAGCGTCCAACGAAAACGGACGTCAGTACGAATATTGTACTGAGTATGAGAGGCATAAACAATAATGAACATAAATAAAATAGGGAAGCATCAATTGAGGAGCAATCTGTAACTGACTGTGAATCATACAAGAAATAAATCATGTTGTATTACTCATACTCGTCCTCATATCATATATGCATAAATGTATAAGTGGAAGCTGCCCGTCCATGTAGGAACGGTGTAATAATAACTAACCTGCGTCCAGGTCTCCCGCGTCCGGGGTATAAGCTGCCCACTATAGTGGTGTGTATATCTGTCTGACCATATGGGTACGGTGTAATATCATCATCATAACATGCTCATCATCATGTACCCCTCATCATATGCTCATCACAGTATTGCTTATCATAATACATGCATAAAGACTCATGGACAATTATACTTGGGCGGGGTGACGTGAGGTCGTATTCTATGCCACAATCGATGCTTTTCTGCTACCAGTTTTACTTGTTTTAAAGCAAGTCTAGGTGATTTTACGCGACATTATGTGTTTTTTTCAATAAACGGAACAGATTTGGAATGAACAGTAGTTGAAAGTGCAACAGTGGTCGTAAACTCAGTTTGCGGTCCGTATTCTGAAATACGGGCCGTATTCCGTGGGCGTATTTTAGGATGACAGAACCAGAAAGTCAGGCTGAGGACATGGTGATTTACGAACTCAGTTTACGGTCCGTCTTTCAGTTTACGGTCCGTATTTCAAGGCGTATTTAACCATTCAAGCATTTGGCAAAAAGTCGAAGTTTTGGAATTTGAAATGCGACATGGCATTTTATGGCCCGTAAACCACTTTACGGTCCGCATTTCATTTTACGATCGACTGGGCCAAAGTGCAAATCTGCAACTTTCATGTTTTCAGATCCTATAATTAGTCATTGTGGAGCATTCACGAGTATTCTGACTCACCTAGAAGGAAGTAGTATATAAGGTGAGTATGTACAATACATAATATCATCGACCTTTATAGGAACATCATATGATAGACTCCTGGCTTTCCGGGATATAGGAAATTCATGAAGGGGAATGAAGGATCATACCATCGGATTCATGCCATAGAAAGAAAGGACTGACCTCACATACCTTTTACGTTTAACTAATCCATCGTTCGCTTATTCTCCTTCAATGCCACGTTCTACCTTCAAGAGAATTTGTATTGACATTAGCTAAACAATTACAAGAACGTGCTAACTATTTCTAGGAGAAAATTGGGCAACATTTCCTTTGTTTATACTACTTTTCCCACATCATATATCAACTCCCAAACAACCACAACAACATTCACAATATAGCACAAAAATCATCATTTATCTACATTTACACAATTCACCATTTCCTTCCAATTTCTCCACAATTATGGTCATAGTTCATTATCGCGATTTTCATATATAATACTTATTCCATGTTATAAATGTCATTTATAACATATTTACAATCTCAACATATCCATTTTCATGATTCCTTCCAACCACTATTCATCCATGATACTATTCACACATTTATGACCCACTTTCTACACTTTTCTACAATCCAAGTGTTTCAGCCTATCAATACTTCAAACATCATGGGAATACCATAAAACTTACCTTAGATGTTGTAGGAACAAGCCTTGAGTAGCAATACTCTTCTTGCACCAAAAACCCTAACTCACTCCCTTTGAATTTTCTTGGCTTAGATGACTTTATTGAGTTTGTTACTCTTGATTCTTGTTGGTTTGATGAAGTTGATCATCAATTTCCTTTGAATTCTTGTGGATGAAATATATGGAGCCTTCTAGAGGTCTGGAGAGATGAAGAAGTGTGAAATGAAATGAAATGAGAAGGGTCCCTTATATTAAATCATAAAAGCTGTCCCGACCAACTTATACGGACCAATCTAAGGGACGTCATTACTCGTCTCTAAGACTTCATTAGAACGTCTTTAACTTAATGCTTGTAATTCTTGTCCGACACACAACATATGATTTGCTTTCCTTAACAACTTTCTTTCCTTGCCTTATATGCCTTCAAAATCTCGTTTAGGGTCATCAAATACTATTTCTCACTCATCAAAACATTGTATACGCTATGCCCTTCGTTAGCCTATCCACTGTACGTTCACGGGGAATTTTTTCCCGAGGTGTAACATTCTTCCCCCCTTTTGGAACATTCGTTCTCGAATGTTTAGTCATCGGGGATTCTAGAAGAATTCCGCCAGAGTCTCCCCTATGTTATGGCACTACCATCCTGACACAACAACTCATAATGTCACTGCCTCACAGGGTCATAACACAATAAACTCTAAGAAAGATTTACGAAAGCTCCTGAAAGTAAGGGAAATAATATCTGAGTAATGATGGAAATAGGGGTGTTCAGATGCTCTAATTATTACACTTCACTTACTGCATACATACCTTATATTGTTGGCGTTTCATCTGGAATCTCTCCCGGGGGTTGGAATAAGTGTAGATATGTGGATTTCATTTCCTCTTCCGCTTCCCAAGTCATCTCTTCTCGGTTGTTGTTTCGCCACAACACTTTGACTGAAGCTACGTCCTTATTTCGAAGTCTTCGTACTTGCCTGTCTAGGATGGCAATAGGCATTTCTTAAGCTACATGACCCACCTTGCGGATGATTTTGTAAGGTCCGATGTATCGAGGACTTAACTTCCCTTTCTTGCCAAATCTCATCACCCCTTTCATTGGTGACACCTTCAAAAATACCCAATCATCAACTTGAAATTCCAAGTCTCGCTGGCGGTTGTCCGCATAAGACTTTTGGCGACCTTGGGCTGTCAACAATCGATCTCGGATCACTTTGACTTTTTCTACCGCTTGCTAAATCAATTTAGGGCCTATCAATTGCACTTCTCCTGTTTCGAACCATCCAATTGGAGATCTGCACTTTCTTCCATACAAAGCTTCATACGGAGCCATTTGAATACTAGAATGGTAACTATTGTTGTATGCGAACTCACCCAGAAGTAAGTGAACATCCCAGCTACCACCAAAATATAATACACATGCCCGTAGCATATCCTCCAACGTCTGAATAGTACGTTCGGCTTGTCCATCAGTCTGTGGATGAAATGCTGTGCTAAGCTTCACTTGGGTACCTAGACCTTCTTGAAAGGAATTCCAGAACTTAGCTATAAATTGCGATCCTCTATCTGTAATAATGGATAGTGGAATACCATGGAGCCGCACAATTTCTTTAAGATACAACCTTGCATAGTCTTCTGCCGAGTATGTGGTTCTGACTAGAAAAAAATGGGCTGCTTTTGTTAACCTGTCCACAATCACCCATATGGAATCATACTTGCCTCGAGAACGAGGTAATCCCACAATAAAATCCATGTTGATCGCTTCCCATTTCTAAGTAGGGATTTCCATTTCTTGCAATAACCCTCTTGGCTTTTGATGTTCGATCTTTACCTGTTGGCAATTTGGACATTGGGCTACAAATTCTGCTATATCTCTCTTCATACTGTCCCACCAATATATCAATTTAAGATCATGATACATCTTAGTTGCACCAGGGTGAACAGAATACCGAGAGTAATAGGCTTCTTCTAGAATTTGTTGGCGCAATTCTACCACATTCGGCACACATAGCCTGCTTTGGTATCTAAGAATTCCATCTATCGAAGTTTTAAACGGAGATCTCTCTTTTTCATGAAGTGTGTCTCTATACTGGCTCAACTGCGGATCTTCTTACTGACGCTCTTTCACTTCCACATCCAAGGACGAAATCGTGGGATCACTAATACTAATCCCTGCATTACCCGAATCAATTACACGTACTCCAAGATTAGCTAGTTGGCGAAGCTCATGAATCATTTCTTTCTTTTCCGAAGGAACTTCGCATATACTATCCATTGACCGGCGACTAAGCGCATCAGCTACTACATTTGCTTTCTTGGGGTGGTATAAGATATTTACATCATAATCTTTCAATAATTATATCCATCGCCTTTGCCACAGATTTAACTCCTTCTGTTTGAAGATGTATTGGAGACTCTTGTGATCTGTATAGATATCAACATGCACTCCATACAAGTAATGTCTCCACATCTTTAATGCGTGAATAATTGCAGCCAATTCAAGATCATGAGTTGGGTAGTTCTTTTCATGTTTTCGCAGCTGTCTCGAAGCATAAGCAATAACTCTACCATGCTGCATTAGTACACACCCTAACCCAACGCCAGAAGCATCACAGTACACAACATAGCCATCTGGCCCTTCTGGAAGTGTTAAAACCGGAGCTGAGGTCAATCTGTCTTTCAACTCTTTGAAGCTGTGCTCACAAGCATCATTCCACTGAAATTTGGCTGACTTCTGGGTTAGCTTCGTCAATGGGGCTGAAATAGATGAAAAGCCCTCTACGAATCTTCTATAATAACCTGCCAATCCCAGAAAACTACGGACTTCTGTAGGCGTTGTAGGCCTTGGCCAAGTCCTCAGAGCTTCAATTTTCGGAGTGTCGACTCGAATGACATCATCTGAAATAACATGGCCCAGAAACGTTACAGAATTCAGCCAAAACTTGCACTTTGAAAATTTTGCATATAATTCTCGGGCTCGAAGAATTCCCAGAACAATACGTAAATGATCTACGTGTTCTGATTCTGTGCGAGAATACACCAGAATATCATCGATGAATACTATCACAAATAAGTCCAAGAGTGGCCTGAATACATTATTCATCAAATTCATAAACATGGCCGGAGCATTAGTCAACCCAAACGACATCACCCGAAACTCATAGTGGCCATATCTCGTTCTGAAGGTTGTTTTAGGAATATCTTCTTCTTTAACCCTCACTTGATGATAGCCTGACCTCAGGTCTATTTTAGAAAACCACTTGGCACCCTGCAGCTAATCGAATAAATCGTCAATCCTCGGGAGAGGATATTTGTTCTTTATCGTCACCTTATTCAGCTACCTGTAATCGATGCACATCCGTAGGGAACCATCCTTCTTTCTCACGAACAAGACTGGTCTCCCCACGGTGATGAACTGGGTCTAATAAACCCCTTCTCAAGCAAATCTTTCAACTGTACTTTTAGCTCTTTCAATTCTGCCAGAGCCATTCGATACGGAGGAATAGAAATAGGCTTGGTGTTCGGAAACACATCAATAGCGAAGTCAATTTCTCTTTCTGGAGGAAGACCTGGAAGTTCATCTGGAAATACATCCGGAAATTCATTCACTACCGGAACGGATTGGAAATTTGGTGACTTTGCCTTGGTGTCATGAACCCGAACTAGATGACAAATAGCCCTTGGCTATCATCTTTCTTGCCTTAAGGTAGGAAATAAACCTACCTTTCAGAGATGTTGCATTACCCTTCCATTCAAGCACGGGCTCTCCCGGAAATTGGAATCGAACCACTTTCAATCGGCAATCAACATTTGCATAGCACGAGGCCAACCAATCCATACCCATAATTACATCGAAATCTAACATTTCTAGTTTGATCAAATCAGCTTCGGTTTGGCGATCACATATCACAAGTACACAATTTTTATACACTTGTCTCGCTATCACGGGATCACCAATCGGAGTAGATACCTCAAAAGGTTTAATTGGCTCAGGTTTCACCCCAATACAACCAACAACATACAGAGTAATATAAGAGAAAGTAGAGCTCGGATCTATCAATGCATATACATCACGGGAGAATATAGACAATGTACCTGTAACCACATCCGGGGAGGACTCAAGATCCTACCGTCCAGCTAAAGCATATACACGGGGCTGAGTGGCACCTGAAGTGAATGCTGCCCCTCTACCTCTACCTCGACCTGCTGACATCTGAGGAGGCTGCCCTACCGGGTGCACTGACGATGAACCAGCTGCTGAACCTGTGGGATGAGTCCTAACTCTACCTCTCATCGACGGGCAATCTCTCATCATATGCCCAATCTGGCCATAGGCATAACAAGCATCCGAACCCTGACGATATCGTTCGGAATGCAATCTACCGCACTGGCTGCACTGCGGTACCGGGGGTCTCCTCTGACTATCATCTTCCCTGAACTGGGAATCTGAGGCCCTCGAACTCTGACACTGTCCTGAACGAAAGGAGCGATCAAATCTCCTGCCTGCGAACCGAGGAGGTGCACTAGTCACCGACTGGCCTGAGTACCTAGAATGTGTCTGCCTTGATCCCCCTCCATAATCACTGCCTGCTCCCATAGATCTGGTCTTCTTACTTTGCCTTTTATCAATATCACGATCACTTCTTTGTGGTTGCTGTCGTCCCTCTAGATTCTGAGCATGGGCTTGTATTCGGGAAATATCTATCTCGTCTTGCAATGAAGCCGTTAAGCAATCTTTAAACAGGTGTGGCCCTAGGCCACTCACAAATCTATGTACCCGATCTCCCATGTCGGCCACCATAGTCAGGGCCGTATCTAGCCAACGAATTGAATTGAAGGCTATATTCTCGGGCACTCATGCTTTCTTGCCTAAAATTTAGAAATTTATCTGCTCTAGCTCGGCGGACCTCGGGTGGCAAGTAATGGCGAATGAAAGAATCTACGAATTCTTGCCAAACCGGAGGAGGCGCATTCTCCCCTCTTGATAATACCCAGTTATTATACCATAAAACTGCCACATCCCGGAGTCTATAAGATGCCAACTCTACGGATTCAATTTCGGAGGCATGGACAATCCTTAACGTTCTCAACATCTCATCAATAAAACCTTGTGGGTCTTCATCCGGCTTCGACCCGAATAACTCCTGAGGATTTAGACTCATAAAATCCCGGGCTCTGGTACTTGCTACCCGATCACCTGAACTCACATTTTTTCGCTGTGCCTGTGCAGCAACCAATTGTGTCAATAGATGTATGGCCTCGGTCACTTGTTGACCCGAAGCAACAGGTGGAGGAATTGGAGCTGAAGTTCCCCTTTGTTCTTCCACATTAGGCGAGGTGGAGGAAGTACTAGATGGAGCCTCATTTTGTGACTCGCCCTCTTCTACATTCATTGGAGGATCTCTTTCCACCCGCCTCTTTGTCGTAGTCTTTCCCTTCTGGGCGGCTGTAGCTTTTCCCTTTGGCGGCATTCTGAAATCACAACACACTATTAGGGAGGATAAAATCTTATGCACGGCTCTATCGTACGATCTCATAAGAAGAAAGATGGTAATTTTTCCTAAATACCCTGTAGCCTCTTATTTATTAGCGTGGTGCGCAACACACCATAAACAAGACTCTACTAGACATGGTTCGTAGACACTTCCTAGGACTGAACCGCACTGATACCACTTTTGTCACGACCTAGCTAGGGGCCGCGACGGATACCCGGGGATAACCACCGAGCACCGCTCGTTCTATTACTCGTCTTACTCATTCAATGCTCTTCTATCAATTTCATATTTAAATCATAAAAAAATCATCTTCCATTTGAAAACGTAAATATTTTCATATACATATGCCTCTCAGCCATCAAAATAATATATATACATAATAGCCTCTTGTGAGACCATCTAACCCACACTGTGTATCTACGAGCCTCTACTAGAGTACTAGACATAAGGACGAGACAAGACCCCATCATGCCCAAAATATATACATGAATATACACAAAATAATAATCATAAGCACCTCCGGAACAAGGGAGTGCTCTCTAATCAGCTACTGGCTCCTATGAGTCTGGAGCAAAAGCTCCTCCCTGTCCACCTGTGGGCATGAACACAGCGTCCAAAGAAAAAATGGACGTCAGTACGAATATTGTACTGAGTATGAGAGGCATAAACAATAATGAACATCAATAAAATAGAGAGGCAGCAATTGAGGAGCAACCTGTAACTGACTGTGAATCATACAAGAAATAAATCATGCTGTCTTACTCATACTCGTCCTTATATCATATATGCATAAATGTATAAGTGTAAGCTGCCCGTCCATGTAGGAACGGTGTAATAATAACTAACCTGCGTCCAAGTCTCCCGCGTTCGGGGTATAAGCTGGCCACTATAGTGGTGTGTATATCTGCCCGACCATATAGGTACGGTGTAATATCATCATCATAACATGCTCATCATCATGTACCCCTCATTATATGCTCATCACAGTATTGCTTATCATAATACATGCATAAAGACTCATGGACAATTATACTTGGGCGGGGTGACGTGAGGTCGTGAATCTATGCCACAATCGACGCTTTTCTGCTACCAGTTTTACTTGTTTTAAAGCAAGTCTATGTGATTTTACGCGACTTTTTGTGTTTTTTTTCAATAAACGGAATAGATTTGGAATGAACAGTAGTTGAAAGTGCAACAGTGGTCGTAAACTCAGTTTGCGGTCCGTATTCTGAAATACGGGCCGTATTCCGTAGGCGTATTAAAGGATGATAGAACCAGAAAGTCAGGCTGAGGACATGGTGATTTACGAACTCAGTTTACGGTCCGTCTTTCAGTTTACGATCCGTATTTCAAGGCGTATTTAACCATTCAAGCATTTGGCAGAAAGTCGAAGTTTTGGAATTTGAAATGCGACATGGCATTTTATGGCCCGTAAACCACTTTACGGTCCGCATTTCATTTTACGATCGATTGGGCCAAAGTGCAAATCTGCAACTTTCATGTTTTCAGAACCTATAATTAGTCATTGTGGAGCATTCACGAGTATTCTGCCTCACCTCGAAGGAAGTAGTATGTAAGGTGAGTATGTACAATACATAATATCATCGACCTTTATAGGAACATCATATGATAGACTCCTGGCTTTCCGGGATATAGGAAATTCATGAAGGGGAAAGAAGGATCATACCATCGGATTCATGCCATAGAAAGAAAGGACTGACCTCACATACCTTTTACGTTTAACTAATCCATCATTCGCTTATTCTCCTTCAATGCCACGTTCTACCTTCAAGAGAATTTGTATTGACATTAGCTTAACAATTACAAGAACGTGCTAACTATTTCTAGGAGAAAATTGGGCAACATTTCCTTTGTTTATACTACTCTTCCCACATCATATATCAACTCCCAAACAACCACAACAACATTCACAATATAGCACAAAAATCATCATTTATCTACATTTACCACAATTCACCATTTCCTTCCAATTTCTCCACAATTATGGTCATAGCTCATTATCGTGTTTTATCATATATAATACTTATTCCATGTTCTAAATGTCATTTATAACATATTTAAAATCTCAACATATCCATTTTCATGATTCCTTCCAACCACTATTCATCCATGATACTATTCACACATTTATGACCCACTTTCTACACTTTTCTACAATCCAAGTGTTTCAGCCTATCAATACTTCAAACATCATGAAAATACCATAAAACTTACCTTAGATGTTGTAGGAACAAGCCTTGAGTAGCAATACTCTTCTTGCACCAAAAACCCTAACTCACTCCCTTTGAATTTTCTTGGCTTAGATGACTTTATTGAGTTTGTTACTCTTGATTCTTGTTGGTTTGATGAAGTTGATCATCAATTTCCTTTGAATTCTATGGATGAAATATATGGAGCCTTCTAGAGGTCTTGAGAGATGAAGAAGTGTGAAATGAAATGAAAATGAAGTGAAATGAGAAGGGTCCCTTATATTAAATCATAAGAACTGTCCCGACCAACTTATACGGACCAATCTAAGGGACGTCATTACTCGTCTCTAAGATGTCATTAGAACGTCATTAACTTAATGCTTGTAATTCTTGTCCGACACACAACGTATGATTTGCTTTCCTTAACAACTTTCTTTCCTTGCCTTATATGCCTTCGAAATCTCGTTTAGGGTCATCAAATACTATTTTTCACTCATCAAAACATCGTATACGCTATGCCTTTCGTTATCCTATCCACTGTACGTTCACGGGGAAATTTTTCCCGAGGTGTAACACATCTGACCCTGTACAGGAACTTGCTCTGGCACAAAGATCCCCTTGGCGCCGCTAGTTTCTCCAAACATAGGATCATACCCGAACCCAAAAGTACCTTTCTGTTGTTTCAATTGGATTGGTTCAATTATACCATCAGATTTTGGGCCTAACCCGGACTTTGGCTGGTAGCCGTACTTCAACATCTCTGACGCTACCATCTTTGCCGCGCTTGACATCTTCATTTCATCAGATCCCGCCATCTCATCTATTTTTACAGCTTGCATGATTTCCACAGCATGAAAGGTAGCTCCATCTAACTCTCCCATTTCTTCAATAACCGGAATAGAGTGTTCAGAATAGACGGGGTGACTAAGTTCCCCCTGAACTACGATTTGCTCCCAACCCCATTCGAATTTCAAACACTGATGTAAAGTGGAAGGAACGGCTCTAGCCATGTGGACCCATGGCCTTCCTAACAACAAGTTGTAAGTTGACAATATGTCCATCACTTGAAAAAGGACCGAGAACTCCACGGGCCCGATCTGCAAATGTAGACAAATTTCTCCAATGACACCTCTTTGTGTCCCGTCAAAAGATCGAACCTTCATACCCTTTATTTCATTTCTCCCGTGTCCATCTTCAAACTTCTCAGGGTGTTGAGAGGGAAAATGTTACACCCTAAACCTCCATCGATAAGTACCTTAGATACAAACTTATCTTCGCACCTCACGGTGATGTGAAGTGCTTTGTTGTGTTCTGTTCCTTCTGGTGGAAGTTCATCGTTGCGGAAAGAAATCTTATTTGCTTCAACCATCTGCCCGATTGTTGTGGCCAGCGTTTCACTCGTCGTCTCATTCGATATGCTTACTCCACTCAACACCTTAACTAAAGCGTCCCTGTGGGCTTCAGAACTCATCAACAAGGACATGATCGATATTTAGGTAGGTGTCTTCTTCAACTGTTCCTCGACTGAATAATCTTTGGTTTGCATCTTCTTCCAGAATTCTGCTGCCTCGGCATCAGTAATGTTTCTCCTTTGATGGTGCTCTTTGCATGAACTTCATCTGTTTAAATCCTCCAGGACATAACATCTTCCTGACCTTATCATTCCATGGGCGACTACGGTTTCCATCATCTTAGCCTTCCCTTTCAATTGATAGTCCCATGGGACTGCCCTAGAATCATAATCGTGCTTTCTTGCTACAACAGTGGTCACCACATATTTTGGTTGGTATGTCCGAACAGTTACCGGCGGCTTTAACTGTACTGTGATGATGGGAGCAGTTGGGGATGTTGCAAAAAATGCCTCAATGTTTCTAACAGGCACAATGGTTCCCTCCAAGCCATATTCCTCGTCAAGTGATATCATATTAACTGCCCGATTTCCATGATTTGGTAGCGGGTTGTTGTTCACATTTGGGGGCGCTGTAGTGCATTGAATTGCTCCACTCTTGATTAAAGCGTCAATCAGATTTTTCAAACCAAAGCATTCCTCAGTGTCATGTCCTTGAATTGCCGAATGATATGCGCAGCGTTTGTTCCCATCAAAGTTTCGAGGAATTGGATAAGGGATTCTCCCTTCAATTGGTTGCAACAATCATGCTGTCCTCAACCTTTCAAATAACTGGGCTAAAGGCTCAGCTATGGGGGTGTAGGTTCGGGTATTTCTGACTTCGAGAGTTGGGCGAGGTCTTGGGGCATATGATGGTCTATTTTGGTGGACGGGTGCTTGGATAAGGGTGTAAGGTCTTGGTGGGTTGTAATGTGGTTGGGTGTTATAAGCTGGGTATGGGACATAAGGGGCATGAGCAAAGATTTGAGGGTTTGTGGGGGTATCGGCGAGATGACTCTCCTCGCCGGTAGTAAGGTGTGATATTGGATATGTCCTCCTTCTTGTTCTTAATTCCGCTAATGGAACCTGACTGTATGGCTTTGCTTGCGGCTTGTAGCGCAGCTATTGATTGAATCATTCCAGACTTGATTCCTTCTTCCAAAAAGTCTCCCATTTTAACCAAATCTGCAAACTTTTGGCCCATTGATCCCATTATCTTTTCAAAGTAGATGCCTTCCTGAGCTCGAATGAAATACTTACTAAGCTCGCTTTCGTCCAATGGGGGCATAACTCGGGTAGCCTCAATTCTCCAACGTCTTGCGTAATCCTGAAATGATTCAGTCGCCTTCTTTTGTATGTTGCTCAGAGAAAACTTGTTTGGTGTGGTCTCAGTGTTGAATCTGAAGTGATTCATGAAATCCCCAGCCATATCCTGCCAGTCGCTCCATTTTCGAGGATCTTGGCGAGTATACCAAGTGAGCGCCTCTCCTGACAAACTTCTAATAAACAATTTCATCCTCAATTTCTCGTTCCTTCCTACTCCTACTAACTTGTCACAGTAGGCCCTCAAATGTGCATGAGGATCACCTGCCCCATCAAAAATATCGAACTTAGGCGGTTTGTACCCTACTGGCATGCCAATATCCGGGTGTATGCATAGATCATCATAATCCAAACTCTCACTTCCCCGAGTAACTCGCATGCTCCTTATTTCTTTCCTTAGACTGTGCAGCTGGCTAATGGTTGATTAGTCTTCTCCTATCTTGGCATCTCTCTCCATTTCTGTATGCTGTTCCACCTCGAATAGAGCCCCTATCGCATATACCGGTGGCAGATATTGCTTGTGGGAAGTATCAACGTGTGCCCCTGGTATGTGCTGCACGGTGGGGTAAGTAGCTGCAGTAGTAGTTTGGGTTGATGGTGGGTTTTGTGAAGTATGGGTGTAGTCGGGGATGTAAGGGGTTTGTTTATGCATATTTGGTACATTCGCGAGAGTGATCGGAGGTAGGTTGGAAAAGGAAAGGGGTATTGGAGGTGGACGAGTAGATGGAGGGAAGTGTTCCGGAACTGGCGAATCCAAAGATGGAAAGTGAGGTGGGTTTGGGAAAGCAATCACAGTGAGATGGGTCAGATCCCGAACTTGGCGCAGCTCTCCTCTTAGTTCGTCAAGTTGTAGCTTTGGCAAAGCGATCTCTTCTTCATCGTTCAGATTAATCCTCTCTCTCGAGCTTTCTAGATTTTCATTCGTTATGGAAAGGTTAGCAGTTGGGTTGACTTCGTTGGTGATAGTCATTTTTCCCTTAGACCTCAAACTGTAGTGTGACTCGGCCAGTTTGAAGATCAACACAAATCAACCTCTGTTGGGGGGATAAAACTAATATAAAGACAATTGGAAAACAAAAGTTAGTCCGGGAAGCTTTAGAAAGAGTATAGTAACACATTTAATCACATAATTACGTCAAGTCGACGAGCAAACAAGCGTGTCTTAATTGTGGAGCCTCGTTTTGCCAGAGGTAAGCCTATGTTACACACATGTTGATGATGATGATCCTTTTTGACACATTCTGTGATTTTTTTTAGAACAAACATAACTTCCATTCCAACAAAAGGTAGCTCGAGAGCTTACATGGATAGGCTTATGGCAGCCTGAAATGATAAAACACAAAAGGGGATGGCCATAAAGGCATACAAAAGGAATGGGTCAATGGAAATTTGAAATGGAAATGCAAAGGGTGGCCACGAGGGCGTACAAAGGGATTGGGCCATACGACACTCTTTTGGAATGTAAAGAAAACAAAAAGGGGAAAGAAAATAGTCTAGGTCCACGTCGAGCCGTAATTGTCGTCCCCATCATATGCTGGATCGTAATCGGGCCCTAGGTCGTACTTAGGTTCTTCCTCTGGGTCTGTCTCTATCTCCCATCCTGCCTCTGGGTCATACTCAGGTCCCTCCTCTATACCATGTACTGTAGGCCTGCCCTCGGACTGCACCTCTGGTTCCTCCTCTAAATATCCTGCTGGATTGTACTCAGGTGATTTCTCCGGCTCTACCTCCATTACAAGATTACGCTCTGATTCCCACTCTGGATCTTCTTCCGGATCCTCTTCCATCGGTTCATCTGGCTCTGTCGGTTCTTCTTCGGGATCCTCTTCCATCTCATCTTCCGGCTCCACCGGATCTTCCTCTTCTACTAGTTGTATCAGATGGTTTACTGAACCTGGAACTACTTGCCTGTACATATTATTATTGACGTTCATGAAAGACAATATGTTATATCCCGTGTTTTTGCGCGTTTGGAAAAAAAAATTGGAATAATCTTGTCTTGTAGGAAATAAGGCTATATTATTATTTTATTTAACATGTGTGTCATATTCATGAAAAATATTGATGCGGAAGTACGGAGGAAGGCCAAGGGCAAAATTGGAATTTTGGAAATTAGTTTCGGGAATTTCAAAATAAGATTCACAATTAATTGGGCTCAAAAAAATAAAAGAAAAGTGAGGCCCAAGAGTGAAGGGGTGGCCGGCCATGTGCCTTGGCCCAAGCCCAAATAATTGGTCATGTGACTAATTAATATAAAAAGGGATCATTATATGTGTATTTCACTAGAACATTCAAGACCAAAATAAAACAAGAGAAAGAGAGCAAGAGCAAAGAGAGGGGTTCGCCCCCCTTCAAAAAAAAAAAAAAAAGAAGAGAAAATTTTTGAGCTCAAATCTTTAGTCCAAAAATTCATTCCTTGTTGAATTAATACTAAGCTCAAGGTCCTCTTCTATGTGATACCAATTTGGAAGCAAAAGAGTGTTTCTTTTTCAAAGAAGAGAATTTGGAAAAAAGGTAATAATTTTACTCTTTTTAGCTTTGAAGAATTATATATTTATGTTGTAGTATATGGGAGTGAATGTAAAGCATGAGAATTTTGTGTTATGGATATATATGTGTGTGGCCGTGAGCCATAGTGGCATGGGGATGGTGAATATATTTATTTAGCTTGTTAGAGGTGTCGTTGTGACATTGATGACGTAGATAAAAGTTTAACGGGTTGGGTTAGCATAGAAATTGGTTGTAGGTTGTTATGAGAGATTATGTGATTTTTACATAATTTTTATGCAATTATGAAAGTAAGATGCTAAATGTGAACTTTGGTAGTTGTTGATGAATTTGGAAGAAAACAATGCAATTTGGTAGTTCCGTTGTATTTGTATCATCCCTACACCATATAAGGTAAGATTTATGGTATTTCCGTGTTGTTTAAGGTATTTTAAAGTTGAAACACTTGGATTGTAGAAGAATATAGAAAAATGGGTCATGAATGTGGGAATATTGTCATT
This sequence comes from Lycium barbarum, assembly GCF_019175385.1. Lineage (NCBI taxonomy): Eukaryota > Viridiplantae > Streptophyta > Magnoliopsida > Solanales > Solanaceae > Lycium > Lycium barbarum. Next base: position 39,334,073 of record NC_083337.1, read on the forward strand.
TTGAGTAATAGCTTGAATTGAGTCATGATTATTGATGTGTTATGATATGGTTATGTTATAAATGATATTAAGGACATGGGATAAGCATTATATGTGAGAAAATGTACTAGTATACTATGACCATGATTATGGAGGAGTTGAAGTGGAATTGTGAAATGAGGGTAATGTAAATGAATGAAGATTGTTGGTTATGATATTGTGAACGTGATTATAAATGTTTGGGAGTCGGTATACAATATGGGGAAGGTTGTATAAACAAAGGAAATGCTGCCCAATTTTCTCTAGCTTTAGTAAGCCCGTTCATATAATCGATTAGCTAATGTGAATGTGAATTCTCTTGAAGGTAGAGACGTGAGCATTGAACGAGAACAATCAAGCGATGGAAATTGTTTAATGAAAGAGGTATGTAAGGCTAGTCCCTTATTTCTAAGGCATGATTCTTATGGTGTGATATTCCCTATATCTTCATGACTTTCCTACCTCCCGGAAAACTAATAGTCTATGTTCATGAATAGCCATATGGGATAAGATAAGAGATATGTTACGAGTGTGATAATAATGATGAAAAGTTTAAGCCTAGAGATTCTAAAGCAAGATATGATGTCTATGAAGCTAATGATCCTATTTACGATCCCTTGATATTGTTTATTGTGTACACTCACATTAAAATGTTAGTTCCTTCAAGGTGAGATATAATGCATATGATCAATCCATAATGTAATCGGGGGTTCTCGACCTTATGTCACCCCGATATTGTCACAGATTGTCTATAAGCTCTAATGCATGCCCTATGACAAATGTTCCAGAATAATTACGAGTCTATGTTCATGGAGGATTTCATATGAGACAAAGGTACAAAATATGCCATAAATACGATAGTGGTAATGATGAGCCTAAGTTTAGAGATTATAAGGTCTATCATACGGTATTTTGATGGAGTTCATGCTACGAATATGATATGATTTTCATAGATTGTCTTTAAATTCAAATGCATGCTCTACGAAAGGTTATGATAAGCTTATGAGATGTATGTTTAATGATGAATGTATGACGATGCTATGTTTACGACAAGGTTATGATATGCCTATGATATGTATGATAATGATAAGTTTGTGTTGACTATATGATGACGACGATAATAAAGCTAAGTCTATGATGTGCTCACGATGATACGATTCCACCGTGCCTAAATGGTCGGACATGTCACCGCTAAGGCGGGCTACTTGTGATTCCACCGTGCCTAAATGTCCGGGCATGTCACCTCTACGGCGGGCTTCTTGTTAATCCACCATGCCTAAATGGCCGGACATGTCACCGCTAAGGCAGGCTGCTTACGATTCCACCGCGCCTAGAAGGCCGGACATGATAACCACTAGTGGGCGGCATATGATGGTTACCCAGACGCGGGTTAACGATGATGATTTATATGACACGATGATGAATGCACTATAATGATACATGCATTATGATTATATTTATATGAGATATGTATGAAAAGCCCGGAAGATAGGTATGCGATATTATCGAGCCACTACGTGGCCGAATACGGATAATGTTTAATGTGTATGAGCAGATACGGTATTATGATATATGTATGATACAATGATGTATGCGCTATGATGATACATGTACTGTGATTATATATGATATAGGCATGAAAGGTATCCTCTCTTAAAAGTTACGCAGGTTATGTCTTCATCTTATGTCTTATGATTTCTCTATTATGTTCATTTCATTCATGCCTTACATACTCAGTACCATATTCGTACTGACGTTCATTTTCTTTGGACGTTGTGTTCATGCCCACAGGTAGACAGGGAGGCGACCCAGATTTATAAAAGCCGATAAGCAGACTTTTGAGAGCACTCCATTATTCCGGAGGTGCCATTGATTTACTGTTTTGAGTGCATATATGTTATGGGCATGACGGGGTCCTGTCCCGTCCATATGTCTAATACTCTAGTAGAGGCTCGTAGATACGAATGTGTGGGTAGCATGGTCTCACGATGTTACTATTGTATGTATATTATTTTGATAGCCGAAAGGCTAATGTATGTAAAAGTAATTATGTTTCTAAACGAAAAACGATTTTCCTATGATTTGAGTATGAATTTGATGATTGAACGCTTAACGAGTATGATAAGTAGTAGAATGAGTGGTGCTTGGTGGTTAGTCTCGGGTATCCGTCGTGGTCCCTAGTCGGATCGTGACAAGCCATCTCGCGTAGCCACTTTCTGCACTCCTACTTAAGATGTCCCCTAATACCACAGTGATGACATATATGATCTTCCTATACAGTGGACCGACTACTACCCTGGGAGAACCTGTTTTGGTTATTAATCTTTTGACCTTGCCTACCAGAAGGCACGCTAGCGTTCGAATATGCGCCAGACTGAGCAGGTGCAAAATACCCTTTACTTTGCCCTCCCTTGTAATTATTACCACTGAAACCACCGGCTGATCGGGTCTTCTTGTTCTGATCTCGATCCACCCTCTCCTAATTTTTCCAACTCTCTTATTGTTCAGCAAACCCAACCAGAGATGTAGACTTGATACATGCTACCAAACCTTTCACAAAGCGAGTCAACCTATGCTTTTCAGTCAGAATCATGTATAAAGCATACTTTGACAGACGGGGGAACTCCAAACTACAATCACAAACTGACTTGTCACCCTGTTCCAGCTTTTCAAATTTTGTAGCCATGGAAAACTCTCTCCTCATCAGACAAAAACCTTTCCATGAACGCCTCTTCGAATTTAGCCCATATCAGAGCTAAAGCAACATCACCCCTCTCAGACTCCCATATCTCAAACCATGCGTGAGCAATATCCTTCAACTGATAAGAAGCAAGCCTCACACCTTCTAAATCATGGGCATCCATTTCCCTTAACGCCTTGAAACTATCATCTAAAAAGTGTTGGGGGTTATCCACCTCTCGTGACCCAAAGAACTCTGGTTACTTTAGGTCGAGAAAATGCTTAAGCCTGCCTTCACCATGAGGTCCCACACCTCCACGCTGCTGTTGAGTCGCAACTAATGTAGTCATCACTTGATTAGCAGCTTGCATCGTACCAATCTCAGGCACACCCACAACAGGAATAGTAGGAGCAGGCGGTGTTGGAGGTGGTGCTTGATTTCCAACATCACTTCCGTTACCATCATTCGCGCCCCCGAGATTTCGGTTAGTTCTCATGAGTTTTCCTCGGTTACCATTTCAGGATCGCGTCAGAGCTATTTCTGCATGGCACAAATTAACGAGCGAATTAGGATGATCCTAGAAGGACTTCAAGCTCTACAGCACAATCTAGAATCAGGAAGAGTAGGAAATACCTGTTAATGTCGTGGGAGTTTCTCGGTCATGCAGGTGATCAGGATAAACAAGGAAAACTCCACTAAAAACAGCTCCACAGACACCGACACTTATCCTGGGACGTATTTAAACCTAGGCTCTGATACCAAGCTTGTCACGCCCCAAACCCCACCCTAGACATGACTGGCATCCGACGTCATGAACAATATCAGAAGAACCTAAATAATGCACTATTAACACTTGAACCCGCGAGGTTCAATATCACCTCCAACAGTTTATAAAAAAATTCAAATGAGTCGTGTTATATGAATTAAATTAGCGAAAGTCCTTAATGTCATAAAACTTAATCAAAATGTATTACATGCCCAAGAGTTGAACAACTCGACAAATACCCATATGAAAGTAAACTATGGAGCTTCTAAGAAAAAGAATGATTGTCTAACACATCGGGTCGCAGCCTGCTAAAATGCTAAAATAATGACTAAAATAATAACGGTGTCCCGTGAATGAATATGTGGGCTCACCAAGTCAGCAGCAATAGCAATTCCTTCCTAAGCGCCTGAAGTATCAAGAACCTACTATTCTTCGTTACCTAACATACCATCAAAAAGAACAATGGTATGCCTGAGTACTTCGTACTCAGTGAGTGTCTCGGGGACAACAAGTAATACGAAAATAGAGTACAATGATACTTAAAGAAATCAGTTCTAAAAAGCATGTGAAATCAATGTAAAACAGGTATTCAACTTGTGTATCTCAGTAGGCATTATTAAAGCCAATTAAGAAGCCTCTTGTCAAGTTACAGCTTTCAAATTTTGAAATTGATCATGATTATCAACAACAGTTCCATGAAAGAATAAGAATATCACACATGCTAATACAGGCCCAAGAATAAATCACATCGAAGGGATAACTGTAGAGGTTCCCTAAACACAGTGTACTAGACCAAAATATGTAATTCTCAGTGGCTATCCTTCCTCTCGAATAGCTAGGCATAAATCACATTACGGGTAGCGAACCCAACAGTGGCCACTTTTCCTCCCGAATGGCTAGGCAATTACCACACTAGGATCCATAGTGGCTACCCTCCCTCCACAGTAGCTAGGCCAAATACAACAATAGAGTTCATAGCATAGAATCTGATACACAATTTGTCTCAAAGTAGTCACACCATCAATTAGCATTAAACTTCACTATTCCATATCATAAAGATGAACCATTTCAAAGAACGTATTGAAAATGTTTACTCTTCTTTAACCAAAATTTAACGACATAGTTCAATACAAAAACATTATTACCATCCCTTGGCCATCATTATTGATCATCTCTTATAGAAGAAAATGATTATGATTTCATATACGTATATAGAGGATAATACAATAAAGGTTTAATGTGGGCTTGTCCCCCCACCCACACCAACCACAATCAAAACAAGAATTATTGTTTTTAAAGTATGAGAAGTTCACGTCTCCATTCAATAACGAACATTTGAAAAGAAGACATACATCCAAAATAAGGTTTTTAAAAGAGAGAGATACCTTAATATATTTCAACAAATTACTTTCCTAGAGGAGAATCACCCAAACATTAGCTTGAATTCCCTTGAATTAGATTATCTTGCTACTCCCTTGAAATAGGAGGTTTTGAGAAGTAATTTTCGTGCTTAGGGTTTTTGAACAGGTGAAAAGTGACAAAATTAACTGAACCCGTGTTTTTATAGTTGCTGATGGATGCGGGAGAAGTACGTCCAAAAGGGACGGGATGTACTTCTAAGTACGGGTTGTTCTTTCAGACCGTACTTCTAACAAAATTCCAGTGAACAATGGTTGAGACACAGGGAAAGGACGGGCAGAAAGGACGTCCCGTCCTTTGAAGTACGGGTCGTATTTCTAGGCCGCATTTTCCCAAAATTTTCCAGAGAGTTCAGATTTAACAAGGCCAAAGAACACCCACAGATTACGGGCCGTACTTTTGTCGTAAAATCTCCCAGTTACCGTTGAAATGGGATTTTTCATCCCAACACTCCCGTTTTGGTTTCTAAGTCCCAAATTGTGAACCTAACCTAACTTATAAGGTTCAAAACGACTTGTATAACGCTTTCGTATTCCTTTGGGATTTACGGGATGTTACATACTTTCTATTAATGATACCCCTTATACACCCCCTTACATTAGAGGACGAATGTCCTTAAGGGGGTAAGGATATTATACCTAGCACTAGATATTATATTTCACACCATTTATACGATTAATCCGTTTCAAGTCAGTTGGAGTAAGTTTGAGGAAAAGATCTTCCCTTAAGGTTATAGGTAAAGCTGATCTAAGCGCGACTGAAGACAACTTATTGTCGTCAGAAATCCTATTCAGATGTACGACTGTGAGACCTGAAATTTTGATTTGGTGATGGGGTATTCTTGAAAATTTCTTCTATGAACGGTGTTACGAGATTCGGTAAGAAGAAAAAACTCAGTCCGAGATTCATTAACCTTTACAAGATCCTTTGATAAGTCGGTCAAGTAGCTTACAAACTGGGACTTCCATCAGAATTAAAAGCAGATCATCCCATCTTTCATGTGTCCATGTTAAGGAAACACATTGGAGATCCTCCAAGGATTGTACCATTAAATGATATACCAGTCACGGATAGCCTAACTTACGAAGAAGAACCAATTTCCATCTTTGACAAGCAAGCACGCAGACTTAGAACTAAAGTTATGGCTTCGATAAAGGTGCTGTGGAAAAGCAAGGGCACGAAGGAGATGACACCGGAAGGCAAAGAGGAAAACAAGTCCAAATTCCCTCACTTGTTCCCTGCTAAAGGTATCTATTTGCTGAACGTCCCTTAATTTTTCTTAATAAAGTCAACGTATACGTGTATGCCTAGACCAAATGTAACTCTTATTATATTAAAGAGACATTGATATGATTAGATGAGAGTTGTATTTCTCCCTCGAGGTAAGACGTGGAAAGGATACATATGCATTTAATTATGATCCTTGAGTGTAAATATGCCAATAATTTACCAGCAGAAAAAGGTATAATAGGAATTATGGAAACAGAAAGAGTATCGGTTATGAGGAGAATGATGCCTAAAGTCGAAAATTGATATGATATGGAACGCAAGATTTCACCAAGGATAGTTATTGTTTGAATGTTTAAAAAGGAACATGATTTGTTAGAAAGGGTGAAAGAGTGATGTACGTCACTCAATGAGCTAGATATTGATGAGGGCCTCCTTATTTTATAGAGTATATTGGCAAGGGTGTTATACAAAGATATGAGATTCATGTATCCGCATTTGTTATCACTCCCTGAGGAGGTTCATACTAAGACATCATAACCTTCAGGTAAGTATATATTGTTAGTTACTGTCATTGGTTGTGTAGGGCCATTGTTATTACTGATTGTTGTAGCCCTGCGTGGCATTGTGTTGGTTTGCCATGTGACAGGTTGGTAGTATTACAATGACAGAAAAATTTCTGCCAAAATTTGTATAGGATCTCTGAGAGTTAACATTAGAGGACGAATGTTTTTAAGGGGTGAAGGATGTTACACCTCAAAATGTTTTGTGTCATTTGCGTCGTAAGTAAAGTAATGTAAGCTGAAGAGGTCATGGAACCCTTACAAAGTTAAGGAATACTTTTAACAAGTTCTAATCAAGCGTCTAAAGGTTCCGAGATCAAGCGAATCGAAGGAATTAAGTTTGTCAAAACTTTGGAAAAACTTGGCAGAATTCTAGACAGGATTTTTGGTCCAACTTGAGGGAGGTGTATCTCCTAAAATATGAGGAGTTATGGGATGAATAATCTATGTAAATTGAATTTCATTGAGTCTAGTTTGAACGCAACAAACCGTTCATCGATGCGACATCATAGTAGAAAGTTATGGGCGTTTCAAGACAGACAACTCGAGCAGTGCATTTTGACAATTTGAGGCAATTCGACGGTGCAACTCAACGATCCGTCAAGCAACTCGATCGTCCGTTGAGGTTGCTGTCTAGTTAAGGTAGCGGAACCGACCTACAGGGTATAAAAACCCCATCCCACCTGATTTTCATCATTATCCAACTCCTCAATACTTTTATATACCTCCATATACTCCTTTCAAGATGTTTTACTCACTGGATCATTAGTCACTCCAATTTATACGCTAATTAGCTTGAGAAGATTGCGGCAACATCATAGTATTATAATTAGTTGTGTAACGAAACAATGGAGGCAAGATCACGAGTTCGAAGATAGAAAGGATCAATCCAAGCTTAGTAGGGTAAGATCTTCCCTTTACATCTATGAAATTAAGTTGATTCAAGGTTATATTCGCTTAATTATGACGTATATAGTCGAATTGAGTAAAAGATGGAACAACCCTAAATTGAATATTATTGATTGAGTAATACAAATATGGGATTGAGCTTGGTATTGCATGTGTTGAGTTGATTGTTGTTGTAACCTTGGGGACATTGTTGAAATAGAGGAAATGCTACCCAAATTCCCGTAACCCGAATCACCCTTCGATGTGCAACTCATATACGTCGATTATACAAACATGATTGGTTATAACTAAGGACATATCTTTCAATATAGCTTCAAAAAAAGAGCGAGCATCAGAATAAGGATTCGTTCAAGGTGATGGCTCGACAAGTAAGGTATGTAAGGTGTTTTCTTCTCCTCTTTCCTTGGGATGAATCTGAATTTAGAATACCGATACATATACCCTGATGATTCTACACCATTCATGTATCACTTCTTATAGATATTCTTTATTGAATTACTTACTTGTTTCCCCAATCAGTTTGATATACTTCTCCAATGATTCTTGAAATATCATCATGTTGATCATCATTAAGTTATTTCTTTGGATTCGATACAAATTTAATAATTCATTCGGAGGCTACCGACCTTACGTCACTCCGAAAGGTCCGACGTTAATTCATTGGCTCCTTATGCATTATATATATATATATATATATATATTTAATACATCGCGCCGCGCTATAGTCGGCCGGGTAGGCACGTAGATGTGTACACCACTGCAGTGGGCATGTTATGATATCACCCCGAACCCGGGATGCCCCGGACGCGGGATGATGATGATATGCTAATGGTACGATGAGGATCTACTATATGTATATACTTGCATATGATTTTTAAACTCATGCATTGCATATTGCACATCTTCAGGTAGCTCAAGTTATTTATATTCTTTTATATCCATGTTTTACTTATGTTATTATTTACTGCCTTATATACTCAGTACTTTTATCCATACTAACAACGCATCCTATGGGACGCGGCATTTCATGCTGCAGGTCCTGACAGACAGAGCGGAGGACTTCTTTTGTAGGACTGTCAGCTTCAGCGGGTCGTCATCATGTGCTATTGTACCGGGATTGCTCCTTTGGTATATGCTATGTTCACATGTTATTTATAGGTATTTTGGGCACGACAGGGCCTTGTCTTGTCCTATATGTCATGTATATGCACTCCTAAAGGCTCATAGATTGTATGATGTATGTAGATGTCATGTACAACCTTCTTTCGATTGTGATGCTCTTGTGGTACCCTCGTCAGCTAGCGAATATATACATAAATGTATGGTCATGCATATGTCTTCCGTTGTATTTGGTCTTTTCTGTGTGTAGGTGTCTTTTTATGTTACAGTGAGATCACATTACAGGACAAGATAGTTGTATTGAGATAATGTCAATATATGCCCGGTCGTTCTCTATCGATAGGGTTGGGTGCCCGTCACACCCCTCGACAAGGTGTGACATTCTTGGGAAGAACCAGTTTTATGTATACTTGTTGGAATCTCGTTGAGGTGGTTGCACTTATTATGAGATTCTTGGAATGAATCGAGCTTAGATTGCTTACTTAATGAGTCAAGAAACCTCACATGGCTATGGGGGAATTTCTTATCTTAATTGTTGATCTTTGTTGTTTACTTGATTTGTGGACTTTAGTGATTATGAACTGTATAATTAGTTACTAAAGAAATGTGGAGGTAAGTATCGAAAAAGCCAACCCTCGCCATCGCTTCAGTTTAAGGTCGGTCAACGATGCTGTTAAGTACAGGTGTTTCCCCGTACTCACTCTACACTTGCTGCACCTTTTCCGTGTGCATGTTTGGTTCCGAGTTCTTATAGTGGGTAAGTCATTGCCGATAGATGAGGCATATCATTTGGAGTTGTCAGGGTGAGCAGCTAGCTGTTTTGTAACACTGATTCCCATTTCTTTAATGTCTTTATCTTTCAGATAGTTTTTATTGTATTCAGACTTGTATTCCAAATTTAGTAGCTCTTATACTTATGACTTCCAGGTTTTGGGGGAGGTGTACGACTTAGTTTCTACAATTACAATTTATGAAACCTTCTTTTTGAAACATATGAGTTATTCTTAATATATTTTCCTCTTTATGATTATTGAAAGACTTTAGCTTTTGCTTGGATTCGCCTACGGGTTAGGGTATGTGCCCTTGCAGCCACTTTGCGATTTTGGGTCGTGACATTTTTTATTTTGGATTTCTGGATTCTGTTGATATTTTTGAGTTTCTGACTTTTGAGGTTTATGAGTTTTTAGGATTTCTTGGTTATTTTGAGTTTTGGGGGTTATGGGTTTTTGTAATTTCTTGGTTATTTTGAGTTTATGAATTTTGGGTGTAATGGGTGTTATATCCCGTAATCTTGCGCATTCAGAAAATTTGAAATAATGGTGACCTGTAAGAGATAAGGTCATATTTTGATTTTATTTAATATATATGTTGTTCATGAAAAATGTTGATGCAAAAATATGGAGGAAGGCTAAGGGCAAAATTGAAATTTTGAAAATTTGTTCCATGAATTACAAATGTTAGCCAACTAATTGGGCTAAAAAAAATAGAAAAAAGAGGCCCAATCCATTGAGGTGGCCGGCCATATACCATGGCCCAAGCCCATGAACAATTAAATCCAAGCCAATAAATAGATAAGGGGCTACAAATCATCCATCATTCAAGAAGTTTCAAGAAAACAAACTAGAGAAAAAAAAAAAAAAAGGTTATTCGGCCCTAGGAGAAAAAAAGAAGAAACAAAATTTTGAGCCATCAAAATTTGATTCAAAAATCTTAATTTTCTAGTATTCCTACTAAGCTCAAGACCCTCTTCAACGTGGTATAATTATTTAAGCGAGGAAACAACTTTGGTGGCAAGTGGAATATTTAAGAAAAGGCAAGAATTTCATTCTTTTTATATTATGGAAGACTTGCATATATGTTGTAGCGTGTGGAAATAAATGGAAAGTATAAAATTTGTGTGTTGTGGGTGTGTGTGTGTATGGCCGTGTGCACCAAGTTGGAGGAAGAACATGAATTAAATTATTTAGTATGTTAATTGTGTTGTTGTGACTTTGTTATGTAAACGGAAGAATAATAGTTCAAGTTGGCATGAAAATTTGTTGTAAGTTGTTATAGGAAATTATGTGATTTTAATATAGTTTTATGTAATTATGGAAGTGGAGTTCTAAAGTGTGAATTGTTGTGTTGTTGATGAATTTGGAAGGAAACAATGCGACTTTGTAGTCTTATTGTCTTTGTGGAGGTTTCGGGTAGGATATGGTGTTAGTGGGAAATTGTTGAATATTTTGCGAATTGTCTAGAGTGCTCTTGAATTGTGTTGAATGATCTTGGATTAGCACTTGAATGTGTGATCAAATATGAATTGAATATAATTGAGACGTCGTTGAAGTTGTAGAACGAAGTTGCTAATGCTAGTATGCGTTTTGAATCGATGGTGGATATTGTTAGAATGATTGTTGGTATTGTTGTTGATATTTTGGCCGAGTTAAATTCTCGGATTCGTTGTTGATGATATAGCCGAGTTGAATTCTCGGGGATGGTAGCATATATAGGGGAAATGCTGCCGAAATTTCTGTAGAAAAAGGTGTTGGTTGGAATTGAATTCCTAAGTGTTTATACCTAATGTTGGTGCGCATTAATGTTGTTGTAGATCGTGTGGAGCCAAAGACTTAAATTCGGATTCGCGTAGAAAGCGGGCAAGGTATGTAAGGCTCACCTTTCATTCTTAAGGCATGATCTCTATGAATTGGACAAATGACGTATATGCATGATTTCAAAGAAATCCTTGTTCTTAGAGCCATTATGGTGGCTAATATCTTTGACCTACATAAGTCGTTTCATATGGTTTCGATATGTACTTATGATTCCGAAGCTCTATTGATAAGTTTTCAAGTTCGTCTACGACTTCTATTGGCCTTTTGATACGATTATACGTAATATGGTTGGGATTATTGCATAATTGGATAAATAGCCAAGTATAAGATTTCATGTCCTTAAAAAGATTTTGTAAGTATTAATGTTTCTAACATTGGCATACAATCTTGGATCGGGCCGAACGTTCCTCGGCAATAATATAACATGTTCATGGATCGGGCTGCACGTTCCGCAGCAATATAATGTATGACGTTCTACGAGTATGCGTGCATGAATCTATTATATGTGTATATATATGATATATGATGTCGTCATGATGTTCAAAGATCTATTTGATATGTTCCTTAATTGGTATTAAAAGATAAGTGATATAATTAGTGTCTTGATTTTCAAATGATAGTATGCCTGACTATTTTATCGAGTCTTGATATACTATGATATGTACCTATGAATCCACGTTATATATGATTTGATCTATACGACAACCGAAAGATACCTGATATGACTATTACTTCGATTATCCCAAAATGGCTTCTAAAACGCCTATAGAACGTTCTGTACTTCAAACGTTCGTAACTTTTTCAGACTAAGTCGGATCGACCCGAAACTTGTTTCTGAACCTTCTGATGTCAGTAAGTGTATGTATCCATCGGGTCTTAATTTATGTGCATATGGTTTCGTATTATTCTGTTCGTGCAAGCCTCAGTTTGGATTTCACTGAGCCCGGGCCAGGACATGTTATCGTGCGCACTTCTCTGCATTATTCACCGAGTCCCTCTCACTTGCGGGCCGAGACACGTTATATGTATATGTATGTGACGATATGATGATACGGGGATGGCGGCCAGGATGGCACGTGATGACTTTATCCACCGAGACCCGCAATAGAGGGCCGGGACATGTTATGTATAGACGGTATATGATTCTACCATGCATGATTCTATCCACGGAGTCCCTTAATAAAGGGTCGGGACACGTTATATGCATACTCTATACATGATATTGATATACATGATTCTATTTACCGAGTCCCTCACAAAAGGGCCGGGACACGTTATATGTACACACGGTATGTGATGTTGATATGCCTGACCTTATTCACCGAGTACCTCACTAAAGGGCCGGGACACGTTGTATATATATGTATGTATATGTATATGTATACGATTCATGATTTGAGATTTACTACTTTGTTACACAAAAGAGAACGTATTGATGATTTTTCACAGCTTTACTGGTTCTGTAGAGTTTCCATTTTTGGATATGATTCCCCTTTCTGTATTTCTTGCCTTACATACTCGGTACATTTTCCGTACTGACCCCCTTTCTTCGGGGGCTGCGTTTCATGCCCGCAGGTACAGACGATTATTGTGGTGATCCGCCAGTCTAGGGTGCCCTTTCTGCTACTTTGGAGTGCTCCTTGATCCGGAGCCCATACTTTTGGTATAGATCTTTCCGTTGTATATATTTATGTGTATATGACTATTCAGGGGTACGGCGGGGCCCTGTCCCGCCATATGATTCTATTATGTTTGTTAGAGGCCTGTAGACATACATGTGGGTCATGGATCGTCATTGTCTGGTAATGTCTGTGATTTGCGCCTAAGCGGTACTATTTGCCATGACAGCCTTAACGGCTGGTATATACAGATATATATATATATATATATATATATATGACTGCTAGTATATGACAGCCTTAATATCTGTGATAATTAATAGTTGTGAGATATGAATAAGTTATAGATATGTCGATTCGGTAAGTAGGTGTGTAAGGGTGTCCAGCTCGGACACCAGTCACGGCCCACGGGGTTGGGTCGTGACAGAAGTGGTATCAGAGCGGTTTGTCCTTGGAATTTCTACAGGCCGTGTCTAGTAGAGTATTGTTTATCGGTGTGTTGTGCACCACATCTATAAACAGGAGGCTACAGGACATTTAGGGTGTTACCTTTCTTTGGATCTTAGATCGTGCGATAGAGCTGTGCTATTAGGATGATATCTTCTGACCGATTGTTATGTTTACAGTGATGCCTCCGAAGAAGGCGACGGCTGCCCATAAGGGCAAAGCAGTGGCAGGAGAGACCAGTCAGATACAGAGGGTTACTCGGGCTCGTGCTCAGATAATGCCCGATGTTGCACCCCAGTCAGAGGGTTCTGCTACTCCCCCACCAGAGGAGCCTGGAGCAGCTCCACCATTATCTCCAGAGGCTCCAGCGCCCGAGCCTCCAGCTCCTCAGCCAGGGGAGGAGGACAGGGCGATGAGAGAGGTTGTTCAGCTGTTGACGACATTAGTAGCAGCCCAGGCTCGCAGGCGCGGGCTAGGAGATGATGATGGTGACAGGCGTGACAGTTTGAGGGTTTGTGATTTCTTGACCTGTAACCCTCCAGAGTTTTATGGGTCTAAGCCCGAGGAGGACCCCCAGGATTTCATTCGGCAGATGCAGCGCTCATTGAGACTGGTCAGGGCTTCTGAGACTGAGTTTGTTGAGGTAGCTTCGCATAGATTACGAGATGTTGCGATTAATTGGTACGAGTCTGGGGAGCTGTCCAGAGGCGAGGATGCTCCTCCAGCCGTGTGGGATGATTTTGTAGCCGGCTTTCTCAGCCACTTTTTGCCCCCAGAGTTGCGGCGGGCGAGAGTTGACAGATTTTTACAGCTAAGGCAGAATGGCAGGAGTGTCCGAGAGTACAGCTTAGAGTTTGATTCCCTGGCCAGGTATGCACCTACCATTGTGGCGGATATGGCTGACAGGATGCACCAGTATGTGATAGGGCTGGATCGCTATTTGATTGAAAGTTGTATGGCGATGACGTCACAGACTGGTATGGACATTGCCAGGTTACAGGCCTATGCGCAAGGGATGGAGGACTGACACACAGAGGATCAGTCGGGTAGAGATCGTGATAGGAGGCCGCCCAAGAGGGCTAGATCAGCTGGGTATTCTGGGGAGTTTCGAGGCGGACAGCCTCAATAGTATGTTAGACGGTCTTCTCAGCCAGCGCAAAGTGCACCCCCACGGCCTACTGGTGAGAGATTTGATAGTGTGGGATATTCAGGAGCGGGCCAGAGATCCAGGGCCTCGGATTCGCAGCAGAGCAGAGAGTTTGGTCAGACGAGGCTGTCTATGCCGCAGTGTCCTCGGTGCGGCAAGCGTCACCCGGGGGAATGTCGTCTCGCCACCGGTGCTTGTTTTTCATGTGGCCGCCAGGGCCATATTATGAGGGAGTGCCCATTTAGAGGTGGTCTAGGTGGTTCAGCCCAGCTCACCGGATCAGTTGCTGGATCATCTTCTCCTTCTGTAGCTATGCGGCCGACACTGACAGGTCGCGATAGAGGTCGAGGCGGAGTTCCCGGTTCTAGCGGTCCTTCGAACCGCACATATTCTTTGGCCAGCCGGCAGGATCAGGAGGCGCCACCGGATGTAATTACAGGTATATTACTTGCTTTCTTATGAAGTGTATATGCACTGGTAGATATAATTTTCCCCCTGGTTGCTAATAGAATAGAAGCTAAACCCGAATTAATAGAACTGTCGGAGGTAGCCATCCATACAAGTAAAAGTGAATGTTGAGAATTTAAAGGGCTAATTTGGTAATTACATAACCAGAAAAATGAACGACCCTCTCTAGATTGGAGTGGGACCCACTACGAAAACCTCCCGAAAATTGTTAAGACCCCGACTCGCCCTAGATTACGTGGGAAAGGGTCGTACGGTGTAGTGGGTGAAATTATACCGGCATTAACGCATCGAAATGCACTTAAGTTTCGAGGTTAAGCGTGCTAGGGCCAGAGCAATTTCGGGATGGGTGACCCCCTGGGAAGTATACCAGAATTTTCATAAATGTAAATATAAAAGGCAGAGGGGAAATCTGGGATAACCTAAAGGAAATTAGAATGTACCGAATGGTTAGAAACCCTAAATAGGTCGAGTAGTCTAAGGCAGACTCGGCCGGCGAAGAAGAAGGAAGTGCGACACAGTTTTGGAATCAGAATAAGTTTGAATAGCGTTTGGAAATGTTTTGTAAGCGAAATGGTAGTAAATGTACGTGTATGCATATGACATCCCATTTATGACTGTATCGATCGATAGGTGGGCCCTAGCGGTCAGTGTTGCGATATGTGAAAGACATTGACTGAACGGAATCTAAAGGGCAAAGCGAAAAATATGGTATAGATGTTGCAAGTAGACTAATGCTGATTCCACCACTAGTTAAAGCCGGAAAGTCTTAGTACAACGATGTTCGGAAATAGAAAGAAAGCGAGTACGAAAAGGGGATAGCAGCTGCAACGTTTGGAAATTTTTAAAGGAAAGACAGAGACCTCCCCGAAGTATTTTTAGACCCCATAAGGTCAGTTGAACATTCGAGGACGAATGTTCTAAAGGGGGGGAGGATGTTATATCCCGTAATCTTGCGCACTCGAAAAATTTGAAATAATGGTGACCTGTAAGAGATAAGGTCATATTTTGATTTTATTTAATATATATGTTGTTCATGAAAAATGTTGATGCAAAAATATGGAAGAAGGCTAAGGGCAAAATTGGAATTTTGAATATTTGTTCCATGAATTACAAATGTTAGCCAACTAATTGGGCTAAAAAAATAATAGAAAAAAGAGGCCCAATCCATTGTGGTGGCCGGCCATATACCATGGCCCAAGCCCATGAACAATTAAATCCAAGACAATAAATAGATAAGGGGCTACAAATCATCCATCATTCAAGAAGTTTCAAGAAAACAAACTAGAGCCAAAAAAAAAAGGGGGTATTCGGCCCTAGGAGAAAAAAAGAAGAAAAAATTTTGAGCCATCAAATTTTGATTCAAAAATCTTAATTTTCTAGTATTCCTACTAAGCTCAAGACCCTCTTCAACGTGGTATAATTATTTAAGCGAGGAAACAACTTTGGTGGCAAGTGGAATATTTAAGAAAAGGTAAGAATTTCATTCTTTTTATATTATGGAAGACTTGCATATATGTTGTAGCGTGTGGAAATAAATGGAAAGTATAAAATTTGTGTGTTGTGGGTGTGTGTGTGAATGGCCGTGTGCACCAAGTTGGAGGAAGAACATGAATTAAATTATTTAGTATGTTAATTGTGTTGTTGTGGCTTTGTTATGTAAACGGAAGAATAATAGTTCAAGTTGGCATGAAAATTTGTTGTAAGTTGTTATAGGAAATTATGTGATTTTAATATAGTTTTATGTAATTATGGAAGTGGAGTTCTAAAGTGTGAATTGTTGTGTTGTTGATGAATTTGGAAGGAAACAATGCGACTTTGTAGTCTTATTGTCTTTGTGGAGGTTTCGGGTAGGATATGGTGTTAGTGGGAAATTGTTGAATATTTTGCGAATTGTCTAGAGTGCTCTTGAATTGTGTTGAATGATCTTGGATTAGCACTTGAATGTGTGATCAAATATGAATTGAATATAATTGAGACGTCGTTGAAGTTGTAGAACGAAGTTGCTAATGCTAGTATGCGTTTTGAATCGATGGTGGATATTGTTAGAATGATTGTTGGTATTGTTTTTGATATTTTGGTCGAGTTAAATTCTCGGATTCGTTGTTGATGATATAGTCGAGTTGAATTTTCGGGGATGGTAGCATTTATAGGGAAAATGCTGCCAAAATTTCTGTAGAATAAGGTGTTGGTTGGAATTGAATTCCTAAGTGTTTATACCTAATGTTGGTGCGCATTAATGTTGTTGTAGATCGTGTGGAGCCAAAGACTTACATTCGGATTCGCATAGAAAGCGGGCAAGGTATGTAAGGCTCACCTTTCTTTCTTAAGGCATGATCTCTATGAATTGGACAAATGACGTATATGCATGATTTCAAAGAAATCCTTGTTCTTAGAGCCATTAGGGTGGCTAATATCTTTGACCTACATATGTCGTTTCATATGGTTTCGATATGTACTTATGATTCTGAAGCTCTATTGATAAGTTTTCAAGTTCGTCTACGACTTCTATTGGCCTTTTGATACGATTATACGTAATATGGTTGGGATTATTGCATAATTGGATAAATAGTCAAGTATAAGATTTCATGTCCTTAAAATGATTTTGTAAGTATTAATGTTTCTAACATTTGCATACAATCTTGGATCGAGCCGAACGTTCCTCGGCAATAATATAATATTTTCTTGGATCGGGCTGCACGTTCCGCAGCAATATAATATATGATGTTCTACGAGTATGCGTGCATGAATCTGTTATATGTGTATATATATGATATATGATGTCGGCATGATGTTCAAATATCTATTTGATATGTTCCTTAATTGGTATTAAAAGATAAGTGATATAATTAGTGTCTTGATTTTCAAATGATAGCATGCCTGACTATTTTATCGAGTCTTGATATACTATGATATGTACCTATGAATCCACGTTATATATGATTTGATCTATACGACATCCGAAAGATACCTGATATGACTATTACTTCGATTATCCCAAAATGGCTTCTAAAACGCCTATAGAACGTTCTGTACTTCAAACGTTCGTAACTTTTTCAGACTAAGTCGGATCGACTCGAAACTTGTTTTTGAACCTTCTGATGTTAGTAAGTGTATGTATCCATCGGGTCTTAATTTATGTGCATATGGTTTCGTATTATTCTGTTCGTGCAAGCCTCAGTTTGGATTTCACTGAGCCCGGGCCAGGACATGTTATCATTTGCACTTCTCTGCATTATTCACCGAGTCCCTCTCACTTGCGGGCCGGGACACGTTATATGTATATGTATGTGATGATATGATGATACGGGGATGGCGGCCAGGATGGCACGTGATGACTTTATCCACCGAGACCCGCAATAGAGGGCCGGACACGTTATGTATATACGGTATATGATTCTGCCATGCATGATTCTATCCACCGAGTCCCTTAATAAAGGGCCGGGACACCTTATATGCATACTCTATACATGATATTGATATACATGATTCTATTTACCGAGTCCCTCACAAAAGGGCTGGGACACGTTATATGTACACACGGTATGTGATGTTGATATGCCTGACCTTATTCACCGAGTCCCTGACTAAAGGGCCGGGACACGTTGTATATATATGTATGTATATGTATAGGTATACGATTCATGATTTGAGATTTACTACTTTGTTACACAAAAGAAAACGTATTGATGATTTTTCACAGCTTTACTGGTTCTGTAGAGTTTCCATTTTTGGCTATGATTCCCCGTTCTGTATTTCATGCCTTATATACTCGGTACATTTTCCGTACTGACCCCCTTTCTTCGGGGGCTGCGTTTCATGCCCGCAGGTACAGACGATTATTGTGGTGATCCGCCAGTCTAGGGTGCCCTTTCTGCTACTTTGGAGTGCTCCTTGATCCGGAGCCCATACTTTTGGTATAGATCTTTACGTTGTATATATTTATGTGTATATGACTATTCAGGGGTACGGCGGGGCCCTGTCCCGCTATATGATTCTGTTAAGTTTGTTAGAGGCCTGTAGACATACATGTGGGTCGTGGGTCGACATTGTCCGGTTATGTCTGTGATTTGCGCCTAAGCGATACTATTTGCCATGACAGCCTTAACGGCTGGTATATTGTCACGACCCGACTATGGGCCGTGACGAGTACCCGATACTTGTACCGAGCACTCCTTATCTATCATATTACCTTTACCTCTTAGCAAACCGTATAAACAGAGCCATATTTTTTTTTTAACATTAACATTAGCAGCGTCATTCTGAACATAGACTAATAAACTTCGTTATCACTTTATACAACAACATTAACATACCAAAACACCGTATATCTAACTGTACTTGACTGACTGTACATATCTGCCTACGAGCCTCTAGACATAGTACACTTATACATAGAAAGGGCCGAGTACTATCGTGCCCGAGATTATATATACACAAAATAGTACCACTGAAGTAAGGCTCCAAAACGACTGGAGCACTGTAGAGTACTGTTGGCAGAGCTCCTAAGGATCAAGTCCACCTGTCCGCTGACCTGCGCGGCATGAAACGCAGCGTCCACAAGAAGGGACGTCAGTACGAATAGTGTACCGAGTATGTAAGGCATAGAGAATAATACAAGCAGTAACATAGAGTACGATTAATAATATCATGGAGTCACAGGGCATATAACGAGGTGAGAAAGTAACCTGTGCATAGAAAGGCCCCTTTTCAGGCCGGCTGTCATGTAGACTTGTCCTTTCGTCTTTGAAACGTTTCTTTCCATAAGCATAGGAATTAACATTTATATATTACTTATTCTCGTGTACAGAAAACAGTACATTTCAGTAACGGTAGCTTTTGCTCACATTTACAGACGCCGAATACATCGGCTCTCCCAATCCCCCTCCCCAACGGTGTCCCAACACATTACATCATATATAGGTAGCATACATTATATATATATAGACGCCGCGTACGGCTCTCCCATATCCCGCGTCCAGGATGGAATCCAGCTGAATCAGGTGGTGATATAACAGTGGCCCTTCCCCTTTCCCCATACACATATACATATACATTTGCTTATCTTTTATACATATACACGTCTCATATACAATTACTTATCTTATTTATATATACATATCCATACACATATACCTGCTTTATAAACATATATCATATAAGCACACAAGAGCCAAGGAAAATCATGTATCCATCGGAGTGACGTAAGGTCGGTGGCCTCCGATTACGTTATGGAACGCTAGTTATAACTTTGTCTCACCTTGAAGGAACAAGTATTTTAAGGAGAGAATATCAATGGAGAATAGTATTACAGTAACCGTAGAATGAAATCGTGGGCATCATAGATGACTGTCATAGGCTTTGGAGTCAGAGAAAATAAAGATATAGGTAGGAAATATAAATACGATTCAAAAATTAGTATATCACTTTCATGTTTTCATAAGATACTTAGCTTAGTCATCTTAGTCATAGAGTCGTTCCGGTCGTACTTATCAAAGGTACATTCTCTTGTCTAACATTGTCATTATCATTATCCTCATAGAAACATTCTCGTTAGAGTAGTCATAGTACTTATCATTCGGTAACGAGATTGGGATCAAAAGTCCCCTTTGGATTTACTTCACGTAAGTCAACCACGACTATAGAAAAATCCGAGAGTAACGGGCCCACCTCGGGCCGGATGAGGTAGCGTATAAGATTTACGTATGTTACGTGTCATAGCGTTACTTGCGAGGGTCTTAGGGTAATCGGGTCCCATTTATACAAGTTCTAAGGGTGTAGGAGGTTTTTCCAACAATTGGCACACTTTCTAGTTCAATTCTATTGAACAAAAAGTGGAAAACTTTAGGTGCGGATTCCGGGGAACCGAGTTGTCCCCGAGGCTCGTACCCAACTTATTACAACTAAGACATGCCATAGAAAGAAGGGTGAAGCATTACATACCTCTTTCCGCTCCTTTTGCTATCCCAAATTCACGTCACAATCTCGTCGAAATCTGCGAATTGGTCATTTTTACCAAAACTCTCATTAGAAGACTTAGAGTTAAAATCTTAAGGAAGCACTTTGCTACCGAAATTTCGGCAGCATTTCCTCTGTAAATATACCATCCTCGACATTCAATTTGGTCAAATTCTCATCAAACACAACCCGGGAATTCAAACCCGGCCAAACTATCAACATAATTCAACAACTATACTAGCGATTCACACATTTCATTCAATACACATGATCTCAATTTACCACTTTCTTCAAAATCTTCCGACTTCAATAAACATAATAATTCATATCTCAACCACATCATACTAACCACATTATTTTTCATGCATGCGGGAACCTTACATTCAATTTACATGACTTCTATAACAAGTCTCCACCTACTACAACTTCACAAGATTATTATGCATTCATTAGCCACATAGAATCCGCAACATAACCACAACCAAAACACTACATAAAATTGACTCATTCTCTTCCATTTTCTGCATATCATTCACAACCAAATACTAGACAACATGATTGAAATATGATTCCTACACATACATATATATATGCTACCTCACGACCAACATGCTATATTTATTTCCTTCATGAATTTCATTCATTTTAACATAGTACAACTCATATACACCATGTACAACACATAAAACAAGATGGAAATTCACCTTTCTTCTTCAACTTCTTACTTGACTACAAGTTGGCAACTTGAATGATTTTGAGCCTTTCTTGCTCCAACAACAACTCCACCTTGTTAGGGATCCTTAGCTTGGTAGGGAATAATTTTTGGGGAAATTTTACCAATTTTCTTGGTGATTTTCCTCTTGGCCGAAAGGCCTTAAGGGTTTGGCTCCTTCTTTCTTTGTTCTTGCTTCTCTTGAAGCTTCTTGAAATTTCTATGGATTATGATGAATAAAATGACTTGGTCGTTATTTAAATTGACCAAGTTATATTCCTTATGGGCTTGGACCCTATATGGCCAGTTGGGCCTTATAATTTTTCCAAGATTTTTACTTTCAAGCCCACTTATATTTTGGCTAGTTTATGTAATTCATGAAGCATTTTTCAAACTTCCAAATTTGCCCTTCGTCTTTCTCCATATTTCCACGAGTCATATTGCGAGTTTCCCCTTTTTGCCCTTGACCTTTCCTAATACTCCCACTTCAAAATTTTTATAAACAACTTGTACACCAAATAAGATCAAAATTATAATCTTGCTCTTAATGTCCCACAATTACCTTAAATTATCCGAATGCGAAAAATGCGGGATATAACATCCTCCCCCCCTTTAGAACATTCGTCCTCGAATGTTAAACTAGCCTCATAGTGTATTGTAACACTTCAGGGAGGTCTCCTCTGTAGATACCTCATGTCACTTAGCATACCCATCTTAGGAGCTTAGGTTGCCTTTTGCGATCTTTATGGATGTAATCCCTTCTTCGGGGCATCCGTCGCGTCTATCCCGTCACTAGACATGCTTCCATACATCGCCACACCGGGGATTTCTTGCCTTAATTAGTGCGGGCTCAATATCGGTCTCACCTTGTGACATTTGTATCCTTTTCCTTCATTCCCAAAGCTTTTTGTTGTCATGGCTTCCCTTTTTCTGTTAGTTTAGTCCGTCTCGGCCTATGTGACTCGTGTGGGGTTTCTAACCACTTTCCGCACCCTAATTTACTCTGGTCCGCCTACTTTTACGCTCGTCTCTTGTTTCCGCATTTACGAAATTTTCAGCATATTTCCCAGGGGGTCACCCATCATGGAATTACTCCCACCTGAGCACGCTTAACCTTGAATCCTAAATGCATTTCAGTGTCTGGATGTTAGTATTTTTACCTTCGCTTCCCCGTACTACCTACATCACATAATGTGGGGCAAGTTGGGGTCTCGGCAATGTTCGAACGCGCTCATAGCACATATTTCTCTTTTAATCACTATTTTAGTCTTCGCGGTCAATACTATTCACCCTTTTTTTTTTGTGTGCACGGCTACCCTTGTCCTAAATTTTCCCGAATTTCTTATATGTTCCGCAACACACGGGACGGTGCAAGATAAAGTAAAATCCAGTTCAATTTAACATCCATATATTATAGAAAAGATGCCAGAAGTGTACCTGTGGCCGCGTCGGCGGAAGGTTCAGGGTCCTGTCGTCCCGTCAGTGCATATAAGCGGTGCGGAGGACAGGCTGAACTAGATGCCCCTCCTCTACCTCGGCCGCGGCCCATTGGAGCCTGGGAAGTCTGTCCACGAGGGCGCACGGTCGACGATGAACCGATTGCTGATCCGGCTGGCTGAGTTCGGCCTCCTTCATCCTTTAGTGGGCAGTCACGCACCAAATGGTCAGTTCGACCGCAAGCAAAACAACCACCTGTTTCCAGGTAACACTGCCCAGAGTGTGGCTTGCCACACCAAGCACATCGTGGTGGGGGCAGCCCCGTCCTGCTAAAATCAGCTCTGTACTGGGATCCTGAAGCTCTAGTACCCTAATCTGGTCCCGAATAGGCAGAGCGGTCAAATCTCCTATCCGCAAATCGAGGTGGTGCACTGGCCACTGATTGGCCTGAATGCCTAGACTGCTCTTGTGCATGCCCCCCTCTATACTCGCTTCTAGCCCCAGATGATCTGCCCCTTTTTCTGGGACCCCTATCTGGATAACGCTCCTCTCTCCGTGACTGGTACTGTTCTTCCAGATTTTGGGTGTGGGCCTGGATGCGGGTAATAGTCATCCCGTCCTGGAGTGAAGCCGTCAAGCACTCCTTAACCAAATGTGGCCCTAGCCCACTTACAAACCGGTGCACATGGTCTCCCCTATCAGCTATCAGGGCAGGGGCATACCTGGCTAGCGAGTTGAAACGAAGGTTGTATTCTCGGACACTCATATTCCCCTGTCTCAGGTTTAAGAACATATCGGCTCGAGCCCGTCGAACCTCTGGCGGTAGGAAATGTCGTAGGAAAGCCTCAGTGAATTCCTGCCAAACTGGAGGTGGTGCATTTGCTCCCCTCGATGATATCCAGCTACCGTACCACAGAACTGCCACATCCTGCAGCCTGTATGAAGCCAAATCTACGGACTCCGTATCTAAAGCATGTATAATCCTCAGAGTCCTCAGCATCTCATCTATAAAGCTCTGCGGGTCTTCCTCTGGTTTTGATCCATAGAACTCTGGCGGCTTCAGGGTGATAAAGTCACGGGCTCTTGCACTTACCGCCCTGTTTCCCAAGTCTACACCTTGCCGCTGAGCCTGTGCGGCAACTAACTGGGTCAATAACTGGATGGCCTCTGCCATCTGCTGGCCCGGAGCTGCTGGCGGTGGAACTGGAGGTGCGGGGGCTGGAGCTGGAACTCTTTCCTGCTCTGCTGATGCAGGGGGAGCAGGAAAAGTCTGAGGGGGGCTTCATTATGAGATTCTCCTTCTTCTAGCTCCCGTTCGACTCTGCTGCCCGCCACCCTCTTGGCTTTCTCGGCCGTCGTAGCCTTTCTCTTCGGCGGCATTACTGAAACCATAACATAGGTTTAGGAAAAGGAATATGGAAGCCTGGCAACTTAGCTCTATCGCACGATTTCAGAATGCAAAGAAGGTCACATTTCCTAAATGCCCTGTAGCCTCCTGTTTATAAGCGTGGCGCGCTACACACTCATAAACAAGACTCTACTGGACACGGCTCGTAGACAAACCCCTAGGACCGAACTGCTCTGATACCACTTCTGTCACGACCCGACTATGGGCCGTGACGAGTACCCGATACTTGTACCGAGCACTCCTTATCTATCATATTACCTTTACCTCTTAGCAAACCGTATAAACAGAGCCATATTGTTTTTTGAACATTAACATTAGCAGCGTCATTCTGAACATAGACTAATAAACTTCGTTATCACTTTATACAACAACATTAACATACCAAAACACCGTATATCTAACTGTACTTGACTGACTGTACATATCTGCCTACGAGCCTCTAGACATAGTACACTTATACATAGAAAGGGCCGAGTACTATCGTGCCCGAGATTATATATACACAAAATAGTACCACTGAAGTAAGGCTCCAGAACGACTGGAGCACTGTAGAGTACTGTTGGCAGAGCTCCTAAGGATCAAGTCCACCTGTCCGCTGACCTGCGCGGCATGAAACGCAGCGTCCACAAGAAGGGACGTCAGTACGAATAGTGTACCGAGTATGTAAGGCATAGAGAATAATACAAGCAGTAACATAGAGTACAATTAATAATATCATGGAGTCACAGGGCATATAACGAGGTGAGAAAGTAACCTGTGCATAGAAAGGCCCCTTTTCAGGCCGGCTGTCATGTAGGCTTGTCCTTTCGTCTTTGAAACGTTTCTTTCCATAAGCATAGGAATTAACATTTATATATTACTTATTCTCGTGTACAGAAAACAGTACATTTCAGTAACGGTACCTTTTGCTCACATTTACAGACGCCGAATACATCGACTCTCCCAAGCCCCCTCCCCAACGGTGTCCCAACACATTACATCATATATAGGTAGCATACATTATATATATATACAGACGCCGCGTACGGCTCTCCCATATCCCGCGTCCGGGCATCCCGCGTCCAGGATGGAATCCAGCTGAATCAGGTGGTGATATAACAGTGGCCCTTCCCCTTTCCCCATACACATATACATATACATTTGCTTATCTTTTATACATATACACGTCTCATATACAATTACTTATCTTATTTATATATACATATCCATACACATATACCTGCTTTATATACATATATCATATAAGCACACAAGAGCCAAGGAAAATCATGTATCCATCGGAGTGACGTAAGGTCGGTGGCCTCCGATTACGTTATGGAACGCTAGTTATAACTTTGTCTCACCTTGAAGGAACAAGTATTTTAAGGCGAGACTATCAACGGAGAATAGTATTACAGTAACCGTAGAATGAAATCGTGGGCATCATAGATGACCGTCATAGGCTTTGGAGTCAGAGAAAATAAAGATATAGCTAGGAAATATAAATACGATTCAAAAATTAGTGTATCACTTTCATGTTTTCATAAGATACTTAACTTAGTCATCTTAGTCATAGAGTCGTTCCGGTCGTACTTATCAAAGGTACATTCTCTTGTCTAACATTGTCATTATTATTATCCTCATAGAAACATTCTCGTTAGAGTAGTCATAGTACTTATCATTCGGTAACGAGATTGGGATCAAAAGTCCCCTTTGGATTTACTTCACGTATGTCAACCACGACTATAGAAAAATCCGAGAGTAACGGGCCCACCTCGGGCCGGATGAGGTAGCGTATACGATTTACGTATGTTACGTGTCATAGCGTTACTTGTGAGGGTCTTAGGGTAATCGGGTCCCATTTATACAAGATCTAAGGGTGTAGGAGGGTTTTCCAACAATTGGCACACTTTCTAGTTCAATTCTATTGAACAAAAAGTGGAAAACTTTAGGTGCGGATTCCGGGGAACCGAGTTGTCCCCGAGGCTCGTACCCAACTTATTACAACTAAGACATGCCATAGAAAGAAGGGTGAAGCCTTACATACCTCTTTCTGCTCCTTTTGCTATCCCAAATTCACGTCACAATCTCGTCGAAATCTGCGAATTGGTCATTTTTACCAAAACTCTCATTAGAAGACTTAGAGTTAAAATCTTAAGGAAGCACTTTGCTACCGATATTTTGGCAGCATTTTCTCTGTAAATATACCATCCTCGACATTCAATTTGGTCAAATTCTCATCAAACACAACCCGGAAATTCAAACCCGGCCAAACTATCAACATAATGCAGCAACTATACTAGCGATTCACACATTTCATTCAATACACATGATCTCAATTTACCACTTTCTTCAAAATCTTCCGACTTCAATAAACATAATAATTCATATCTCAACCACATCATACTAACCACATTATTTTTCATGCATGCGGGAACCTTACATTCAATTTACATGACTTCTATAACAAGTCTCCACCTACTACAACTTCACAAGATTATTATGCATTCATTAGCCACATAGAATCCGCAACATAACCACAACCAAAACACTACATAAAATTGACTCATTCTCTTCCATTTTCTGCATATTATTCACAACCAAATACTAGACAACATGATTGAAATATGATTCCTACACATACATATATATATGCTACCTCACGGCCAACATGCTATATTTATTTCCTTCATGAATTTCATTCATTTTAACATACTACAACACATATACACCATGTACAACACATAAAACAAGATGGAAATTCACCTTTCTTCTTCAACTTCTTACTTGACTACAAGTTGGCAACTTGAATGATTTTGAGCCTTTCTTGCTCCAACAACAACTCCACCTTGTTTGGGATCCTTAGCATGGTAGGGAATAATTTTTGGGGAAATGTTACCAATTTTCTTGGTGATTTTCCTCTTGGCCGAAAGGCCCTAAGGGTTTGGCTCCTTCTTTCTTTGTTCTTGCTTCTCTTGAAGCTTCTTGAAATTTCTATGGATTATGATGAATAAAATGACTTGGTCATTATTTAAATTGACCAAGTTATATTCCTTATGGGCTTGGACCCTATATGGCCGGTTGGGGCTTATAATGTTTCCAAGATTTTTACTTTCAAGCCCACTTATATTTTGGCTAGTTTATGTAATTCATGAAGCATTTTTCCAACTTCCAAATTTGCCCTTCGTCTTTCTCCATATTTCCACGAGTCATATTGCGAGTTTCCCCTTTTTGCCCTTGACCTTTCCTAATACTCCGACTTCAAAATTTTTATAAACAACTTGTACACCAAATAAGATCAAAATTATAATCTTGCTCTTAATCTCCCGCAATTACCTTAAATTATCCGAATGCAAAAAATGCGGGATATAACATATATATATATATATATATATGTATGACTGCTAGTATATGACAACCTTAATATCTGTGATAATTAATAGTTGTGAGATATGAATAAGTTATAGATATGTCGATTCGGTAAGTAGGTGTGTAAGGGTGTCCAGCTCGGACACCAGCCACAGCCCATGGGGTTGGGTCGTGACAATGGGTTTTTAGGAATTTGAGAAATTTTCATTTTCAAGTTGGAGGCATCATTTGTTTTCTAAGAGGAAGTACTGTAGACATCAAAATTATAATTGAATTTATCCATAAAAAACTTGGATTAAATTCTAAGTTATTGACATAGTGAAGTCAAGTTTTGGTTAATAAAGTCGGATTAATTATTTAAGTCAAAATTACTTGACTTGAATGAAATTCTAATTACATTTGGGCTAGTTCATTAAATTGGACCTCTACTAGATGAGCCCAAACCACGTCTTTCTAGCCCAAGGTCTGCTAGAATTACTTGGAGGCCAAAAACCCCCAAAGCTCTAGCTCACACCTATATAAAGGGATCACATATCTATTTATAAAGACATCTTGAAAGTTGCATAGCCTTTTGACTAGTGGCAGAGGAGAGCAACAACATCTACATCAGTCTTCTTTAAAGATCCTCAACAAGAAGGAAGGTTTGAGACACATATTCCCCCAAGAACAATCCAAAGTGCTGCTCAAAGTTCTTCACAGATTCAACACATCAAAAAAATTCCATCCTTCTTTCTAGAAAGATGCTACATCGGCCCTTGAATCAAGGCGAACAACAGGGAGATTAGAATCAAGGGTTCATCTGTCTGAACTTAGTTAACCTTATGATATCTTATATACTGCTTGTCTAACATGCTCCTTGAAGGATCAGATGCCTGCAGGAATTGCTCATATATGAAAGACTAGTGATGTTGATGTAGAAGCACCAGATGGGATCAGGTCTCTAGCCTGCTCGGCCAACAATGCAATCGTAGAGCTACTTATAGTGTATCCAGTACTTACAAATTACTCCAAGAACAGATGATCAACCAAGTTCCTCCACATAAAGATTTTGGCCACTGAAGCTAAAAGTCCAAATCACAGCTGTAAAGTGAGTGGCTGAAAAGTACATCCCGCTGTACAGTATTACCTCATCAAGGATGACTAATCGACGGTCCAGATTTCATGACTGGTCATCTCTACTCTTTCTCTCTCTCTCTCTATCTCCGAGCATATAAACACATCATCTTCCAAGAGAAGGCTTATTCTTGCACAATCCGAAAATTATTCCATCCAAAGAGCAAGTCTCCACCTTTTGAAGGTGTTCATCCAGAACAGAGCCACAACAACCCGAAGGACCAGGTCCAGAACTTAAGATGTTTTAGGTCTTTACGTTGTTAAGTCTTTGTTCTTTTGTGCTTAAACTGTAAACCTACTCTTATATAAAAAAAAGTTGTTTGTAAGTATCCTAAATTCTCAAGGTTTCTTCTACAAGCTCTTGAGTGGTACACTAGGCTAGAGTTAGCTTAGTTGTATTAGTGTGTGGATAGAGTTAGTCACTGTGGTGAATTCTCAAAGGGTGCCTTTGAGTGGTACACTAGGATGGGGTAAGTCTAGGTATATTAGTGGTCCTTGGCTAGGGGTAGTCAAGGGTGAGGGTTGCATAAGCGTTATTATAAAGTTCAAGGATTATGGAAGTTAATTCCTAGCTCATGATAGAGTTGTAAGTTGCTTGATTAGTAGAGTTGAAATCCTACAGGCGTAGATCGTGGTTTTTAATCCCTTGAGCCAGGAGTTTTCCTCGTAAAAATATGGTGTTGATTCTGGTATTGCATTGCATAAGGGAATTGGTACAAGACCAGGTCCCTCATATACTGTTTGGTGGGTGCATGGCCTGTAACAATTAGTAGCAGAGCAAGTTCTTTCTAAAAGGTTAAAACTTAGAAAGGATCTCTTCATGGCTTGCTCACTAAAGAAAAAAGAAGGGAGAATCTATCTTAAGACCACCAAGCTTCAGCGCTGAACATTATGAATGGTGGAAGGTTAGAATGCAAGACTACATCACTAATAAGGATACAAATCTGCTGGACATGATCTGTTATGGTCCTCATCTCCCCGAGCTGAATAGCTTTACTCTTCAAAAATATCAAGAAGTTAAAAAGTTATTCTTCAAAACAGTAGATCTGGTGAGTACAATCTAGCTTCCTCTTGTGAAACAGCAAAGGAGATCTGGGACGTTCTCAAAGGCGCAGATGATGGAGATGACAAAAAAATCTTAGAATGAGTATGAAGGCATACAAGAGTGTGGATCAAGAAAGACCTGCATCTTCGACCTTCTTCAATGTGAAGATACAGCCAAACAGAAGTTAAGAGAGGAGGAACCTGGTCTGTGAAAGGAAAAGGAAGAGTTGCCTAAATTAAAGGAAGAAAGCTCAGTTTACACTGCTTCTCATTCCAAATGACAGTGACCTAGGAGAAGCATTATCTCATACTACTTTTAGGACATCATAAGTGCTAGAGATATGCATACTTCCAGGTTCCCTGCTACTTCAAATAAAACTGTCAAGGAACCTGGTTCTTGTGACTGAGGTTAGTAGTCTCTACAATGCTTATACAGGTGTATTAAACTACTAACATGTCATGTCATAAAAACTCTTCCCGCCCAAAATCCCGAACCCAAATGTTACATCTTTTTTGGATCGACTCGGTCTATAAGAGACTTCAGGTATTAACCAATCAAAATCAGTTCCTTGTCGCAAACATTTAAGGGTACTGTTTGTGTCTTTCTCTTACTAAACCCCTCTTCTCTGTTCCCTTCATTAGTGTAACATTCACAAACACAAACTCATTTTCTTCCTCTCAAAAACCTGGCATAGATCAATCAGTTTTAACAACAATTCCTCCTCTCAAGCTATCTCAGATATAAAACTCTTCTCCTCACCTTCTAAAGGCACATCCTTAAATTCCGTTCCTTCTGGAAACCTAGCTTCGGACGGAAGTGGTCCAACACTTTCAGTCTCTAAATTCTTTCAAAACTCTGAGGAAATTAATGCAAGGGATGATGAAGTGGAAGTTTCAAGCAATATCATGAGCTATGAGGGTTTAAATACTGATATCCAAAGGTCTATTGCTGAAAAGGCAATGTGTGAAGATATACAGGACTTAGAAAATGGAGGTGCCACTACAAAAAATGAAGTTGGTGCAGAAATCTCAGGTAATCCCAATTCCTTTAGTTGTGAAAAAAGAGCAGAGGACTCCATCTCGGCTATAGATAGTAACCTATTGGAGAAAAGACTAGGATTGTTTAATAAACTGGAGAGTGAAAAAGAAATAGTGGTTGGGTCTGATGATGCCATGCAGGCCGAGATGGATAGTGAAAAGGTTTAAGGGAAAGAAGAAAGTACAGGGGATTTGCAGGAGGGACCTGGTCTCTCAGCACAAGGAGTGTTCAAATTATCTATACTTCAGACTACTCCCACCATAGTTGAGATTCCAGACTCCTCTAAAGTAATTAGAGATGTTATGCCTATTGTTGTGCACTTAAGAAAACCACCTCTGGAGAAGGAAAGGTCAAACAACTCCTCTAATGAAATAGACTCTGATGGTGATATCATTCTATGTACCGTAATCAAGAAATTGTCTAGCCCTGTAACTCTAAGAAGTGGGAAAGTCAGGAAACATATTGCTCATAAAGCTCCAAACACTAGGCAAAGGAGAAAAGCTAGGCGTAAGTCCGCCCTAAAGGAAAGCAAAGAGAAATTGGTGGACAATAAGAAAGGAAGATTTGGGAAGAAAGGATTGAGAGATGAAGAGGTTCTATCATCTTCGAATGTGGTGACAATTCCTGATGTAGAAGAGGAACTTGAACAACTATCTCTTGAGAAAAGGTTATCTAAAAGAAAACAAGAAGAAAAAGGAAAAAGGGTTCTCACGGAGGATACACCCACTAATAAAAACGAGCAAGCGGTCAAGAAGAAAAGTACACCTTGACAACCCAAAATAAAAGGGAGCAAACTAAGAAAGGAACCAGGTTGCTCTAAGAAAAGGAAAAGGTTACAGGACTCAGATGAGGAAAGGGAAAATACTCTTATGAATAAAAAAGTGCTATTGGGAAGGGTATTTGATCATGACATCTCTGACAAGCATGGAATGAGGGAACTTCTAGAGATTGTAAAATTTCAGAAAAGGTAACATCTATTTGTTGCTCCAGCTCCTAGTGTTTTTGAACAAGAGGTGAATGAGTTCTTCTTGAATCTGACATATACTGATGACTCCACCTTGGCTCTGACAATTCATTCGGAGGAATTCGAGCTAGATGAGGCAAAACTTAGAGAAATGTTGGATGTCCCAACCTGAGGACTGAAAACTGTGAAAGGAATAGCCTCTCAAGATTTCAAAAACTTGATTGTCAAGAAGGGCCTTGCATCCTTTAAAAGGTTCCATAAGAAGCAACTAAAGCCGCAATATCAACTTATGTTTGAGTTTCTTAATAAAGTGCTGCTTCCTAGAGCTGAGGGGAGATGCATGACTTTATTGTCAGACCTGGTGCTTTTTCAAGGTCTTGCAAACTTTCAACCCATCAACCTACATGGTCTAATGATTGAACACATGATAAAGGTTGTGAATATCAATGACAGCAAGCATGGGCTTCCTTATAACTTCTCCTTGACCAATGTGTTTGAGTATTTCAGTGTCAAAACTGGAAAGGCTACTAAAAGAATAAGGAAGCAAATGATCACTATAGGGACCTTGGAAGAATGTGAATCCATACACAAAAGGGAAGGTGTAGGAAGCAGTTCTGTTATATCTGACCTAATTAATTGATGCACAGGAGCAAGCAACCGTTGAAATCAGCCGGCATCAAGCTGAAAATGATCGCTTGAGAGCTCATTAGTTGAGCAAACATGTGAACCAGACCCTAGTAGTGAGCTTGTACGTGCAAATGCTGAGCTCCAAGCTGAGAATGCTTTCTTGAAGGAGAAGGTTGATGAACTTCGTGAAGTGAATAATGTTCTGAAAGCCTTTGCTCGTGCTCCCTGATTCCTCTCCTTGTTCCGTCCTCCATATTCTAGTCCCTCAAGCTCTCCCTTTTTTTCTCTGTCTATGACATGATGTTTTAAATCTTTAAATATCATATGTATATTGTCTAGACTATTGCTTTTGGATAATGATTATAACTTCATCTTGTGGATAAATTAATTTGATGAGTGCAACATTTTTTTTGTCTTTATGCCATACACTATCATCGTGTATACTTATGGTTCATAAGGTTTATACTTATGAACCTTTTTTGATAATTCCAAAAGGGGGAAGATATTGTAGGGCAACATGGTAATATGCAGGGAGATTAAGGGGGAAGATACATTGAATAAATGACTATGATGGTGTGATACTGTAAAATTGATGATGTAACATTCACAACAAGGGGGAAGAACTGGAAGATATATGTGATAATATTGTGTCAATTTTTGTCTTCCAGTTGACATTGGTATTATGTTGCTAACATGTTGCCGGTGCCTTGACAATGATGGTCTTCTTCGCATGGAGAACCAGTGGGAAGCTGGTTCTCAGGGGGAATATCAGTCTATGAGTTTTTCATCATCAAAATGGTGAAAATTGATATGTCATGACATGTTTTGATGATTTGACAAACCTTACTCAAAGAACCATAATACTACTATATATCTCGAGGTCTGAGTCTCAGGGGGAATAAATGAGTTATCTGGGTAAGGGATCTGGTCCTTATGGGGAATACATAGGATGTCGCTTTGTCATTATCAAAAAGGAGAAAACAGATAAGAAATGATATGTTTTGATGACATGACAAACCCTAAGAAACAAGATACAATTAGGATGAGGTACATCTAGAATTGTACTCACAAAATAATCAATAAAATAATTTTTCTCATATATGTTTTGTTGTTGTTGATATTTATTTTCCACTAATTGTTTTTATCGAAAACAAGTTTTATTCACAGCCAGTGGGACCAACTCTACCCTTCATCTCTTTGTCTCCCAGATCAGATTTTCAAATCTTGAGATATACTGCTGTGATGGCCTCAGATAAAAGCTTTGGTATTCAATCCACAAGTGTCATTGTTGTTCCTCGTCCAACGAATCGTGGTATATTCAAGACTCATGGTTTGAAGTGATTGAAATGTTTTATCTCCTTGTAGATGCTAGAAAAGAATAAACCGAAAATGACGACTGCAATATTTGGGGGAAACACCCATTTTTCGTGTCCTAGAGAAGTTTCTCAATCATGCTCTACCTTCTACAAGTATGAAGACTTGGTGGATTATTCAACTTCTAACGTAGTAAATGTCATGATTACGAATTTGACCAATGTAAAGGAACAACGGACCATGACGATCCAAAGTGTTAAGGTGTTGAACAAATCTGCGGAGGGAAAAGATCTTCAAATAGCCGAATTGATGAACAGATTGGAACTCTATAGTCATGGATATTCAAGTCACAACCCACCACCACGAAAAAAAAGATGTTGAATCTGCCACCAAGTTTCCCAATGCTCAAAATACAAATCAATCCGCTTTAGTGGCTACGTTATCTATCCAACAACTGCAAGATATGATAACAAAAACCATCAGAGCTCAATATGATAGGCCATCACGGAGCTCGTTATACTGCTCCAGACCTTATACTAAACAGGTTGATTGTCTACCTATTCCAATTGGATATCAACCAACCAAAGTTGCAATAATTTGATGCTAAGGGAATCTGAGGCAACATATAGCGCATTCATGGAGACTTGCAGTAATGCTGGTACATATCATGATCTTCTCGTTAAGTAGTTTGTGCGCTCTTTTAAGGAAAATACTTTCGATTGGTACACCGATATTGAGAAAGAATCAATGAATAGTTGGGAACAACTTAAAAAGGTGCTCCTCAAATCCCTTTATAGCATACTTCAAATGTAAGCATGATAGACCTGACAACCACCAAGCAATTGAAGTATGAACTAGTGAATGACTACATCAACCGCTGCCGAGCATTGAGTTAGGATTGCCAAGATCGTCTCT
This sequence comes from Lycium barbarum, assembly GCF_019175385.1. Lineage (NCBI taxonomy): Eukaryota > Viridiplantae > Streptophyta > Magnoliopsida > Solanales > Solanaceae > Lycium > Lycium barbarum. The sequence continues at coordinate 39,368,925 of NC_083337.1, forward strand.
CAGAAATTTCTACTGTTTAAATATGTATCCATGGAATGGATTAGTCCTTGCATACGTTCTTAAGGACTTAACCGATAAACTTTTGAAGAATTGGCTACACGAGGACATGACATGAAGTTGAGCATACTCATGGAAGGACTTCACCAATTTTTGATCCAAGGAATGAAGAAAAAGAATTCAAGAGATCATCAAAGCACCAAACTAAGAAACCATGGTGGTAGGAACAATGTCAGGGTCCCAAATTACCGATCGTGCTAGCACCTACCTTATCTCACCTGGCAGGCGAACCCTTACCCCAATACTTCCTTCATAAAATTGTTTTATAATTTAGTACCAACAATGTTGAATAAAATAGGTAAATAAAGTGCCTTTCTAGTAAAATTCGCACCTTACAATTCTAACAATTCACATTCTCGAGACCTAGTCTAGACATGCACAAGAGCTTCTATGACATACAAGGATGGTCAAGTAAAAATAAAATAATGACACAACTTCTCTCGGGGAGAAGATACACAAAAGCTGTCGGAGGATATCTACTGCTACAACACACTAAAACCTCCAAGCAATAACCTGAAAGCATATATACACCCCAAAAGGAATATAACAAGAGTAGTATCAGTACACCACATGTACTGGTAAAGCATCATAGGCCGACAAAGATTAATTCACGGAACATAACATAAAATTAATCAGATTAAACATATTTGTTCAATAACGATTACACTTATTGACTATTTCCACTAAGTAACAGTTTATCACGAAATTACTTGGAACCCCTCTATCACTATCACTTACATAATCACATTTAAAAAGACTAACATAATCCAATAGCCTCGTCTATTTTGCAGACTCTTTGACATCCATATCTCGAAAATAAGAAATCGGGACAACTCTTCCTACTGCTTCGTCCTATCAGAACTGATTAACATTCCCCTTTAGTTCCCACAATACAGTGAACTTACTAATTGATGGACAAACACAATGATATAAAAATTCTAGACAACCCTCAGTTGCTATCTACTTATAATTATTCCTTATAACAAAAATCAACAACCCATGACAACCGACACCCAATTTACGCATTTCATTCTTAGCCATTCCTGGTGTAGACACTAAATGCACGAAAAACCGCAACTACTTTTCTACGAAGGTATTCACGTTTGAAATCTCGAAAGTGAGTCATACCTTAATATGATGCCATGAGACTCATGAAATGCAATCTCTCACCAACCATGTACACACATGCTAAATGGTAATATTTTCCCTAAATAGCCATGACCTTGAAGGGACTCATGGTGTCCATGTACCACTCGTTTTGGAACGAACCTCGGACCACGAGTTCACAACAAGGCCATATCGTCACCCCCTGTCAAATGTGCCTTACATAGATGTACATGTTCCATCTTCAATTATTATAAGTATAATCTATCACAATATATTATCAGTAATTTCCATTATAAACTATTATCCATAATGTCTTAATCGAACATAATCAAATCATAAACACGAAGTGATGCCCGAATCAGTAATGTACCAATTGAATTACCATAAGTCATACTAGAACTTGATATTAATCATGCATTCCCACAACGAAAAGTACTATAGTAAAGTACGCGCCACCTAACATATCGTAATACAACCTATACTAAGACCAATTTACAATATCATCAAGCCTAACCCTTCTAGACCTTCCATGATTACACATGCAACACTAATATCCCTCTTAGAACAATTAGCTAAGTTTCTCAGTACTACAAGCCCTTTTTAATACTAACAATGTCAACCTATCGTATGTCCAACCGAACTTCTTGTCTGAAGACCTAATCATTCTTTCTTCTGTCAATTCTACGTCATATATATGTTTCACTAATAAAAGTCTAACTAAAGTAAACCATAACCTACCTCGATGCAGAGCAGCTATCATGGGCGCCGTGAAGTCCCCTCCTATCGCAGATTCCGAACCGAAGCCTTGATAGCGAATTCTAAGAATTCCACGAACCGAGAACAAGAGTGTAATTCAAGCATGCATAATTAATCAAGATTTTTGAGGTGATTAATGTTTCTATGTTGTTTACTAACAATTCTCCTTTTATTAATCCTGAAGGGGAACTTACTATGAGCGGTATTTTCTTTATGAATTCTTAGCAATAAAGATGGTTGAGGGCTTACCTTGATGAAGTCTCCGAATGTTCTATCAAATATCTTTAGGAGGCAGCCTAGAATATGATTTTGAGGAAACGTAGAACAAAACCCCGAAATAGGGCTGTATATATTTTTTTGAATTTTTGCCACCTTCGTTACAACGATAGTCTCTTCGCTGACCGTAGGTTTTTGTTCGGGCCTATGTATTTTGATTTCTCAGGATTTGATCACGATTTTAATTTTACGCAAAATTCCTATGTGAATTTAGCCTTCATTCAACCTGAAACTTGGTTTTTGAACATGGTCCGCAGAAGGTTTTCAGTAACGACCAAACAGTTCGTTACATCAGATACCAATTAAACAACCGTTCATCCCCAAACAGTCTAGAGTGGTAGAGGGACTGTAAGTCATCTTATTGCACCTGTCGCAAGTACGAAATTTAACTATATACTATGGTCACTTTATTTTATAATTTCGGTCTAGGTTCTTTAAGGTTGCATTCCACATTGGCGAAACGTAACTGGAACACATCACGCGAACCCATATCGCGAGTGAAAAGATGAAAAATTAAGGACGAGAGCCACTGCAGCGGTGGGTTCCCTCGCTATGATGGGCTCCACAACAGATGTAACATTTGGGAGGGGTTCATTTCCCCTCCCCTCCTATTATACTCTACTGAAGATCTGCTTGAAATAGGGGCAATATCATGTTGGGGGTGGTGGGTGTAGTGATTAGGGCACTTTTGGGTATTTGCTTGAACTCTAAGGCCTAAATATTGTTAAAATGATGTGCTATAGGGCGTAAAATACATGCATGTTAACATATTACCCAATCTAGGCTGAATTTTATTGGTATTTGGTTGAAAGTTTAAGGCTCGATTTTTGAAAAAGAGGGGTTTTCTCTTTGGGAAGATGATGGGTTCGTTGCAGCAGACCTGTCATGATGTTCTAAGGTCTCGTGGGTACAAAAAATATGGGGTGGGGTGTTTTTGTCCCTGGGGATCCATGTACCGCTCTCACGATTTCGCTGCAGTAGTTAACTCACCGTTGCAGCGAAGTAGTTTGGGCAGAAACTCCCGTACATGATTTCACTCCAACTTTACTCAATTTTATCCATATTAATGTTATTATACTCAGTGTTGGTAGGGGACTAATGTGATTTCTTCTTATAGGTACTTGTTCTGACTACACTATGGCCCAAGGTCATGATGCTCCTCTAGCGGCCACAGCCCAAGCTGCCCCTCTCCCTTACAATCAGTTTACCTCCCCCCAATGTAAGACATGTTTCTTAGAGCATAAAAATAAGGGAATTTTGACAGAGAGGATTTCTCATGGATTGGGTGGACGAGCTTGCCCTTGAGTATACCGCCTTCTTCACGAGATCAAATGGTCTAAGCTAGTGGATTCCCTGGGTAAATATAATGCAGGCTGGGTTAGGGAGTTCTATGGTATGCTTCCTACGGTGGACTTGACTTCCCCCCACCCTGATGGTTCATCTTCAGGGTGTTACGGTGCCATTTGGCCCTGCAGTGATCAATGATATTTATGTGCTTGACAAACATTCAGAGGATGAGTTAAAGGACAAGGATCATGAGGGCAATGTTCAGTGGCCAGTGGATACCTTAGTGGTGGAGGGGAAGAGGAGGAAGATTACTTGGGTCAACAGCCGGACTGGGTCAAGTCCCACCTTTTTACTACCAATGCTCGAAGATGGCTTAACATTGTAGCTCTCATGATCCATCCTTTGAGCAACACTTATGATGTCACCTACCCCCGGGGCACTTGTGGTGGCTTGTGTATTAGATGGGGTGCTGGTGAATGTGGGCAGTCGGGTGATCTAGTAGCTCAGGTGGTTCATGGACAAGCCAGGGATGAGTTGGTTGTTCCCTTCCCTCATTATTATGCTATTGTCACGACCTGATTAGGGGGCTATGAAGCGTACCCGGAGCTGACTACCGAGCACCACTCATTATGCTAATCATCATACCCCACCAGAACACATAGACTATCCAAAGCAATATATAAATATACATAAGCCCTCACGGCTGCAAAAATGATATACAAGAATATACACTGATGTATCCATGAGACAACTACTACCCACACATATGTATCTAGGAGCCTCTACTATAGTACTGAGACCTAAGGACGAGACAGGACCCCGTCGTGCCAAAATATATACACAAAATAATGTATCAAAAATGGCATCTCCGGAATAGTGAAGTGCCCCTGTAAATCTGCAGAGTAGCTCCTAGGAATCTGGGCCACCTCCCTGTCTACCTGTGGGTATGAGCACAACGTCCAAAAAAAGAAGGACGTTAGTATGAACAATGTACTGAGTATGTAAGGCATGAACAATAATAATATATCGAAGAGATAAAGAAACATCAAGTTAAGAAACAACCTGAAACTGAATGTCACTTAAGACAGAATAATGCATGCTAACTTACATCATAAACAATATCATATCAAGTATGCATATATAAGCTGCCCGACCATATAGGAACGGTGTGATCATAATTAGCCCACGTCCGGGGTAAACATTTCATGCCGCCCACTAGTGGTGTTTGCCTGACAAACTAGGCACGATGTAATCGTAAGATGCCCACTACGCCCATCGTGGTGGTGTCTGCCCGGCCATATAGGCACGGTGTGATCTCATTATCATATAATTATCATAAAGCATGCTTTAGAATTCAAGTACCGACTATAACTCTATCGGAGTGATGAAAGGTCAAGAACCCCTGATTCCATTATGGAGTAGTCATGATCATCATGCTCACCTTAAAGGAACTAGCATTATAAGGTGAGTCTAGCAATAATGAAAAACATCAAGGAATCATTAGCTTCATAAGAATATAATATCATAAGCTTTGGTATCTCTAGACTTAGACTTATCATCATCATTGTCATATTCACAACGCATCTCTTATCTTTATTTCATGAGAAGCTATTGATAATCATAGACTCATAGTTTTCGGAATATAAAAGAGTTATGGAAAGCTGAAGGAAATCATGTTTTAGGAATCATGCCTTAGAGAATAAGGGACTAGCCTTACATACCGTTACGTCTCTCTAACTTTATCAATTAAACGCTTCCCTCCAATGTTCACGATTCTACATTCAAGAGAATTCGTACGAAGATTAGATACTCGGAAACATACTTAAGCTTAAGCTAAAGCTAATACAAATTGGGCAGCATCTCCTTTGTTTCTATAACTTTCTCCATATATTATAACAACTCCCAAACATCAATAACAACATTCATAATATCATAATCAATAACTTTAACAAGTTCGACATTATCCAATTCTCAAAATTCTCTCTCAATGTTATTCATAACCATCGCCATAATATAACACCGCATTCGTCCTCATATAATGCTTTTCCAATATTCTTAATACCATATATAACAAGATTATACTCATAACATGTCCAGAATCATGATTCATGTTAAACTACTATTCAAGAATACCACTATTCTCATATTTGTAGCCCATTCTCTACTTTCTTCCATAATCCAAGTCTTTCAACTATTCAATACTCTTAATAACATGAAATGAACATAAATATTACCATTGATTGTGAAGGAATGGGTTTTGGATGGAAATACTTCACTTGGAGAAAACCCTAGCTTCAATTCCAAAGAGATTGCTAGCTTCCATCAACCCTCATTAGCATTCTTGCACTTCATTCTACTAGTTTTTGGTAATTAATCTTTGATTTCCCTTGAATTCATGTAAATGAAGTGTGTGGAACCTTCTAGAGGTCTTGAGAGAAGTGGAGAAGTTGGAAGAATGAAAAATTAGAAGCGGGAACATATATTGTCGTTTCGTTTGATCTCCAATCCTTATGGAACCTTCTTAGCACTTGTTTAACACTTCACTAACAATCTAAGGAGCATTATAACTTTTTCTCAAGACATTATTAAATCAACATTAGCTCGGTACCTTGCAAACCCTTTCCAACACGACTTATACTTCACCTTTCTTTGACGAACTTTGTCTCCCTAATCATATCAGTTCAAAATCTTATCGCAATACACTCCGAACTTGCCAATTACCCTTCTTATAGTCATAAAATCTTGATGTTTACCTTAAGCTCGTGTTAGTCTACTTGCAATACAACGACATGAAATTTTCGAGGTCTAACACTCTTCCCCTCTATAAAAATATTCTTCCTCGAATGTTAAGTTATCGAGAATTCTACAAATATTTCGTCAGAGTTTCCCCTGTTATATGGCGCTACTATTCACAACAGCCCACAATAACATTGCCTCACAGGGCTACAACACAATAGCAAGAAATTATGGCCACACACGACTAAAAGCATTAAAAAGAAAACATTACATACCTCATAATACTGATGTCACATCTTGAATCTCTTCCGGGGGTGGAAACAATTGCGGATATTTGGACTTCATGTTTTCTTCTGCTTCTCAAGTCATTTCCTCTCGATTGTTGTTTCGCCACAAGACCTTAACTGAGGCTACCTCTTTATTTCTAAGTTTCCATACTTGCCTATTTAGTATAGCAATGGGTACCTCTTCATAAACCAAATATTCCGTAACTTGAACATCATCTACCGGCACGATTCTAATAGGGTCTCCGACACACTTACGGAGCATTGATATATGGAAAACCTGATGGACTGATTCAAGTTCTGGAGGTAAGTCCAGCTCATAAGCTACTTGGCCTATCTTGCGGACAATCTTATAAGGTCCAATGTATTGAGGACTTAATTTTCCCTTCTTGCCAAATCTCATCATGCCTTTCATTGGTGAGACCTTCAGGAATACCCAATCATCAACTTGGAATTCTAAGTCTCACCGACAATTGTCTGCATAAGATTTCTGGCGACTTTGGGCTGTCAATAATCGATCTCGGATGACCTTGATCTTTTCCACCGCTTGTTGAATTAACTCCGGACCTATTAGTTGTATCTCTCCTACCTAAAACCACCCAATTGGGGACCTACAGTTCCTTCCATATGGAGCTTCATATAGGGCCATGTGAATACTGGAATGATAGTTGTTGTTGTAGGCAAACTCAATAAGAGGTAAGTTGTTACAACTTGGAAAATTTTTCGTTGATGCACAATGAATAGAATAACGAAGAGCACAAATTATATGGTATTTCAATAAGTAAGGAATGACATTTGATGAACCTAATTAAGATTTCAAAGGCATTCGAGGTAGGGGGAGAAAGTTTGCCAAGAGAAGGCAAGGCATACGATATGTATCAGAAAGGATTTATGAGTAATAAGTTAATGATGATTTAATGATGCTTTGAAGAAGAGTTATAACGTCCCTTACATCGTTAATGAGGTGATAAACAAGTGTCGAGAAGGTTCCATAAGGATTGGAGATCAAATTAGTCGACGAGAATGAGTTCGGAAGGACTGGAATTATATGGCCCAACATACTGGCCGTATAAATTATACTGGCCGTTTAATCAACCCAGATTAGCACCCCTCACTGGACCAAAAGTACGACCAAACATACGGTCAGTATAATTTATACGGATCGTATGTTGGTCCGTGAAATCAAAGCGGGACAGATTTTGTATTATTAATAAGGGGTCTAAGTTTATTTCATTTCATTTCCCCTTCACTTCCCTTCTCTCTAGAACATTTCTCTACATTTCTCCCACAAGAATTGAAGGGATATTAGTGAACAACTTCATCAAACCAAGAGAATCAAGTGTAAGAAACCTATTAAAGTTCTTCCAAGACAAGGAATCCAAGTGAAGGTGAAACTAGGGTTTTGCTCAAGTGAAGTGTTTCCACCCAAGGTTCATTGGTGCTAAAGATGTTTATGAGCTTTTAATGTATATGTGTCTATGTATGACTATTATGAAACCCCGAGCTTATATGGCCGGGTAGAATATATATATATATTGCGCGCGCACCACTGCAGTTGGGTACGGATAACCCTGAGCCTTGGTAGGGCCAGGTATGTATACTCACCGAGCCTTGACATGGCCAGGTATGCAAAACACCGAACCTTCATGGTCGGGTATACTATGTACATGATATTGATATGTATACGATATAAATATGAGTATAAATACGAATATGCTATGAATACGAAAATGGATACGAATGTAAATAAGTACGGTTATGAATACGGATATGGATGTATGTACACAATCAGGCATTAGAAATGGAAAGTCCCTATGAAAAGCAAGTAAGTGTTTATGACGATGATACTACTATCTCCCATCTTATGCTATTTCTTATGTTGTCTATTATGCTTTCATAATGATGTTGATCAGTCTTTACATACTCAGTACATTCTTCTTACTGACGTCCTTTTATTTGTGGATGCTATGCCCGCAGGTGGCCAGGGAGACAGGCTTGATCCATAGCTTTATTACACAGGGACTATATAGCGGAGCTCTATTTCATTCAGAGCTACAACTTTTGGAATTTATTCTTTTGTGTACATATTTATGGGCATAGTGGGGTCCTGTCCCGCCTATATGATATGACATACTCTCCTTAGAGGCTCGTAGACATGTGTATATGGGTAGATGTGTTTGGAATTGTCGGCCTATATTTTGGATATCATTTTGTTAGCCTCGTCGGCTTATGTACATTGTTGTGGGCATAGTTGTGATGATGATATAAATGTATTGTTGCCCAATGGAAATAGTATGAATGAGGAATAAAAGTATGATTTAGCTATGTGGCTCACCTAGATGTAAATGTGAAAGTATGATAAGAGGTGCCCAGGTGGGTTAGTACCGAGTGCCCGTCGCGGCCCTCCGGTTTGGTCGTGACAAAAGTAGTATCAGAGCAGTTATGTCCTAGGGTGTGTCTACGAGCCGTGTTCAGTAGAGTCTTGGTTATGGGTGTGTTGCGCGCCACATTTATATACAAGAGGCTGCGAACATTTTTGGAATGAATGATCTTCTTTCTTCATAAGATCGTGCGATAGAGCTATGATATAAGAACTTCCTTCTCCTTAACCGTGTGTTATGTATTTCAGAAATGCCTATAAAGAGAAAGGCTACCGCAGCCCAAAAGGGCAAGACAGTGGCAGAAAAACAGGCTGAAAGAGCACCGCCAACGGTTTTAGAGGGAAGTGACTCCCAAAATGCGGCTCAATCTCAGTCCTCCCATTCAGTGCCTATTTCTGAGGAGCGTGAGGGAGCCTCAGCCCCAGCTCCAGCACCTCCGTCTCTTCCACCGGATGCTTCAGGACAAGATATGAAAGAGGCCATTCATTTGCTTACTCAATTGGTTGTTGCCTAGACTCAGCGGCAAAGTACAGGGCAAGGTGATAGGGTTGTTAGTGCAAGGGCCCATGATTTTATTAGCTTGAACCCTCTGAAATTCTTTGGATCAAAGCCGGATGAGGACCTTCAGAATTTTATTGATGGAATGTTGAGGACACTTCGGTTGATACATGCTTCGGACACCGAATCGGTGTAGTTAGCATCCTATAGATTGAGGGATGTTGCGTTTCATTGGTACACGGTTTGGATGGCTTTACAAGGAGCCAATGTGCCCCCCCCCCCTGTACGGCAAGAATTTGTAGATGCTTTCTTCTGACATTACCTGCCTCCAGAGGTTTGGCGAGCTAGAGCTAATAAGTTCTTGAATTTGAGGCAAGGAAGCATGAGTACTTTAGAGTATAGTATGCGCTTCAATTCCTACGCTAGGTATGCTTCGACCACGGTAGCGGATATGGGTGACCGAGTGCACCGATTTGTGAAAGGCCTAGGGCCACATTTGATGGATAGGTGCTTGACTGCGTCCCTTTAGGACAATGTGGATATTTCCCGCATTCAAGCCCATGCTCAAAATTTAGAAGGAAACCTACAACAACAAAGAAGTGAGCATGAGCATGATAGAAGGTATAACAAGAGGGCTAGATCTTCGGGTTCGATGAGTGAATATAGAGGCGGGCATAGATAACAGTTTTCGAGGCATTCAGGCCATTCTATGACTAGTGCGCCTCCATGGTTTTCAGTCCAGATATTTGATAGGTCTACTCATTCCGGGCCAAGTCAGAGCTTTTCGGGATCTCATTTCAAGGGTGATTCGGGTCAGGCAAGGCCACCCGTGCCACAATGTTCCCAGTGTGGGAAGTTACATTAGGGTCAGTGCCGATTGGGTTCAGAGGTTTGCTATTCATGTGGTCGACCAGGACATATTATGCATGATTTCCCCTCAGTTGGTGGTAGAGGTAGGACCCAGCCTTCATGGTCGGTAGCCGGATCTTCGTCATCTATACGCCCTATGGGGCAGGTTCACATGCGCCGGTCGGCCATGGTAGAGGCAGAGGGAAAGTCCCCAGTTCTAGCAGTCCTCAGCACCGTATTTATGCTTTTGCTGGATGCCAAGATCTTGAGTTTTTTCCTAATGTGGTCATAGGTATATTATCGGTATTTTCTCATGATGTATATGCTTTGATAGATCTGGGCTCCACATTATCATATGTTACTCCGTATATTGCGGGTCGATTTAGAGTCAAACCGGAGTCGATCAAACCTTTTGAGGTGTCTACACCCGTTAGTGAATCGGTAATAGCTAGCCGAGTATATAGAAACTGCATAGTTGTGATTTGTGACCGTCATACTATGATTGACTTGCATGAGTTAAAATGGTGGATTTTGATGTTATTATGGGCATGGATTGGTTGGCTTCTTGCTATCCCAATGTTGATTAAAGAATGAAAATAGTTCGTTTCCAATATCCGGGAGAACCAGTTTTAGAATGGAAAGGGAATACTCGTCACCAAAAGATAGGTTTATTTCCTATCTTAAAGCAAGGAAAATGATCACAAAAGGTTGCATTTATCATCTAGTGCGGGTTCAAGATGTAGAAGCTGAACCGCCAACTCTTCAGTTAGTCCCCGTGGTGAATGAATTTCCGGATGTGTTTCTGGAAGAGCTACCAGGCCTCCCTCCCGAGCGGGAGATTGATTTTGCTATTGATGTGTTGCCAGACACCAAGCCTATATCTATTCCACCCTATAGAATGGCTCCCGCAGAGTTGAAAGAGTTGAAGGAGCAATTAAAAGACTTGCTTGAGAAAAGCTTTGTTAGGCCTAGTTCATCCCCCTGGGGAGCACCTGTATCGTTTGTCCGAAAGAAAGATGGCTCCTTGCGAATGTGCATTGACTATCGGCAACTGAATAAGGTGACGATTAAGAATAAATATCCTCTTCCGAGGATTGATGACTTATTTGACCAATTACAAGGCGCCAAATGGTTTTCGAAGATAGATTTGAGATCCGGGTATCATCAAGTGAGAGTTAGGGAGAAAGATATCCCTAAGACAACCTTCAGAACAAGATATGGCCATTTTGAGTTCCGCGTGATGTCATTTGGACTAACTAATGCACCGACAGTATTTATGGATTTGATGAACGATGTGTTCAGGCCCTTCCTAGATTTATTTGTGATTGTATTCATCGATGATATCTTGGTGTATTCTAGATCCGAGGCAGAACATCAGATCATTTGCGTACTGTCCTTAGAGTTCTTCAAACTCGAGAGTTGTTTGCAAAATTTTCTAAGTGTGACTTTTTGTTGAACTCAGTGACATTTTTGGGGCACATTGTTTCAGCCGATGGTATTCGGGTAGATAGCCAAAAGATTGAGGCCGTGAAGACTTAGCTAAGGCCCACGACTCCTACGGAGGTTCGTAGCTTTCTGGGCTTAGCATGTTATTACAGGAGATTTGTAGAAGGCTTTTCTTCTATTTTTGCACCACTCACAAAGCTGACCCAGAAATCAACAAAGTTTCAATGGACAAATGCTTGTGAACGTAGTTTCCAAGAGCTAAAAGATAGATTGACTTCTGCCCCAGTCCTGACACTTCCAGAGGGATTGGAAGGTTATGTTGTTTATTGCGATGGTTCAGGCATTGGGCTAGTTTGTGTGTTGATGCAACATGGTAAGGTGATTGCGTATGCTTCAAGGCAATTACGAAAACATGAAAAAAATTATCCAACCCATGACCTCGAATTGGCTGCAGTGATTCATGCATTAAAGATGTGGAGACATTACTTGTATGGTGTTCATATGGATATTTACACAGATCATAAGTGTCACGACCTAGCTAGAGGCCGCGACGGGTACCCGGGTCTGACCACCAAGCACCGCTCGTTCTATTACTCATCTTACCCATTAAATGCTCTTTAATCAGTTTTATACGCAAGACATTAGAAAATCATCTTTTCATTTTAGAACGTAGAATACTTTTATATGCATAAGCCTCTCGGCCATCAAAATGATATATATATACATATACATAATAGCAATCTCGTGAGACCATCTAACCCACACTACGTATCTACGAGCCTCTATTGGAGTGCTAAACACAAGGACGGGACAAGACCCCGTCATGCCCAAAAATACATATACATGAATATACGCAAAAGAATAATGAAGCACCTCCAGAACAAAGGAGTGCTTTCAATCGGCTGACAGCTATTACGGATCTGGATTGAGCTCTCCTCTCTGTCTACCTGTGTGCATGAACACAGCGTCTAATGAAAACGGATGTCAGTACGAATATTGTACTGAGTATGAGAGGCATAAACAATGAAATAAGATAATGATGCAAAGGGAAATATCAATATGGATCATCTTTGTCTGACTGTCAAGTATAAAGGAAATAAGTCATGCTGTCTTAATCATACTCATCATCATGTCATATGGGCATAATGTATAAGCTGCCCGTCCATATCGGAACGGTGTGATAATCATAACATTAGCCTGCGTCCAGGCCTCCCGCGTCCGGGGTATCATCTCATGCCGCCCACTAGTGGTGTCTGCCCATGCCTTCTGGCCATGGTGTATACGCTGCCCGCCTTAGCGGTGACTGCCCGGCCATATAGGCGCGGTGTTATATCACAATATGCTCATCATAATATACTCATCATAATATGCTTACCATAGTACATACATAAGGCTCAATAACAACTATACTTCACCGACATTCTGCCTCACCTTGAAGGAATTAGCATATAAGGTGAGTGTATGCAATAAATAACATCATTAACGTTATAGGATCATTATATCATTATAGGGCTCATATATATATATATATATATATATATATATATATATATCTTATCTTATGTAGTTATTCATGGACATAGACTTTTAGCTTTTCGGAATGTAAGAATTCATGAAAAGGAATGAAGAGTCACGATATAGGATTCATGCCATTAGAAGGAAAGGACTAGCTTCACATACCTTTCACATTTAACTAAGTTATCGTTTGCTTGTTCTCCTTCAACGTCACGCTTCTACCTTCAAGAGAGAATTCGCATTAACGTTAGTTAATCGGCTACAAGAACGTGTTACTATTTCTAGGAAAAATTGGACAGCATTTCATTCGTTTATACAACTCTTCCCATATTCTTTATCAACTCTCAAACGTTCAATACAACATTCTCAATATGATAGACAACACGCATCATTCGTTTACAATATCCGTATTTCACAATTCGTCTTCAATTTCTCCATAATCGTGGCCATGGTTCATTGTTGCATTTTTCTCACGTAGGATACTCATTCCATGTTCTAAATGTCATTCATAACATTTTTATAATCACAATTTATCAATGATCATGGCTCAATTCAAACCTTTACTCAACAATGCTACTATTCACACTTTCATGACCCATTTCTTACATCCTTCTATAATCCAAGTGTTTCAACTCTTCCATACCCTAAATAACATGTAAAAGCCATAAAACTTACCTTATATGTTTTAGGAACAAGCCTTGAGGCGTATTACTCTACTTGCACCAAAACACTAATTTATTTCTCTTGAAATTTCTTAACTTGGATGAACTTTGATGAGTTTCATACACTTGATTCTCTTGAATTATTGATATTGATCTTTGATTTCCTTTGTTTTCTTGTAGATGAAGAGTGGAGAATATTCTAGAGGTTTCTAGAGAGATGTAACGTGGAAATGAAATGAATTAATGAGCTTGGGTCTCCTTTTTAATGACTTAAAATCTGATCCGAAATGAACAGTAGTTGAAGTGCACAGTGGTCGTAAACCCAGTTTACGGTCTGTATTCCAGTTTACGGTCCGTATTCTGTGGGCGTATTTAAGCATAACAGAACCAGAAAGTCAGGCTGAGGACATGGTGATTTACGAACTCAGTTTACGGGGCCGTATTTCAGTTTATGGTTCGTATTTCAAGTCGTATTTAACCATTCAAGTCTTTGGCAAAAAGTTGAATTTTGGAAGTTGAAATACGACATGGCAGTTTACGGTCCGTAAACTACTTTACGGTCCGTATTTCATTTTACGATCGACTGGGCCGAAGTGCAAATCTGCGGCTTTCACGTCTTCAGAACCTATAATTAGTCATTGTGGAGCATAACCTATCTCTTATTGCAATTGCCTTTGAAATCTTACTTAGGGTCGTCAAACGTCGTTCCCTTCTTATTAAAACATCGTATACTCGTATTCTTCGTTAGTCTATTCACTGTACGTTCACGGGGAAATTTCCAAGGTGTAACAATAAGAGCCTTCAGTATGTCTTAAAGAAGAAAGAGTTAAAATTTGCGGCAAAGGCGATGGTTGGAATTGCTAAAAGATTATGATGTCGATATTCCGCATAATCCCGAAAAGACAAATATTGTGGCTGATTCTCTTAGCCGTAGATCCATGGAAAGTTTGTGTGACGTATGACTAGAGAAAAGAGAAATGGCTTGTGAGCTCCAGCAGTTAGCTAGCCTAGGAGTTCGAGTAGTGGACTCAGGTAGCAGAGGAACTACCATTCAGAATTCAGCAGTCTTGTCGCTAGTAGTGGAAGGGACAGAGCGACAATACGAAGATCCCATGGTAATGCATTACAGAGATACACTCCCTCAGAAGGAGAAGTCATCATTTGAGATTGCAGGAGACGGAGTTCTCCGATGTCGAGGCAGATTATGTGTTCCTGATGTGGCAGGATTACGCCACCAAATATTGAGAGAAACTCATTGCTCCCGTTATTCTGTCCACCCCGGAGCAACAAAAATGTACCATGATCTTAAATCTATATATTGGTTAAATGGGATGAAGAAGGATATAGCGGAATTTGTAGCTCAATGTCCCAACTGTCAACAAGTAAAAATCGAGCATCAAAAGCCGGATGGATTGTTGCAGGCTATAGAAATTCCAACTTGGAAGTGGGAAGTAATTAACATAGACTTCATTACAGGCTTGCCCCGTTCTCGATGCAAGTATGACTCTGTATGGGTGATTGTGGATTGGCTCACGAAGTCAGCTCTTTTCTTACTTGTCAGAACTACATATATGGTAGAAGACTATGTAAAGCTTTATGTTAAAGAGATAGTGCGACTCCATGGTATTCCAGTATCAATTATCTCTGATAGAGGGACTCAGTTTGCAGCAAATTTTTGGAAGTCCTTCCAAGAGGGTTTGGGTACTCGAATGAGCCTTAGCACGACATTTCACCCACAGACCGATGGACAAGCTGAACGTACTATTCAGACTCTTGAGGATATGTTACGGGCATGTATGTTGGATTTCGGAGGAAATTGGGATGATCACTTACCCCTTATTGAATTTGCTTATAATAATAGTTATCATTCTAGCATCCAAAGGGCACCATATGAGGATTTATATGGGAGAAAGTGTAGATCCCCAATTGGGTGGTTTGAAGTAGGAGAGACTAAATTGATAGGGCCAGACTTGGTCCAGCAAGCCATAAAAAAAGTTAAGCTCATACAAGGTCGACTATTAGCAGCCCAAGTCGTCAAAACTCCTATGCGGATAATCATCGAAGGGACTTAGAGTTCCAAGTTAAAGATTGGGTATGCTTAAAGGTGTCGCCGATGAAGGGCGTTATGAGATTTGGCAAAAAGGGGAAGTTAAGTCCCCGATACATTGGGCCTTATGAGATTGTGCGCAAGGTAGGCAAAGTGGCTTACAAGTTAGATCTACCTCCTGATCTGAAGTCAGTTCACCTAGTCTTTCATGTCTCGATGCTTCGTAAATATGTTGGAGATCCTACTAGGATCGTGCCAGTAAATGGTGTTCAAGTGACAGAAGAGCTGACTTATGAAGAGGTACCCATTGCCATATTAGATAGGCAAGTACGGAGGCTTAGAAACAAAGAAGTGGCCTCAGTTAAGGTTTTGTGGAGAAACAATAACCGAGAAGAAATAACATAGGAAGTGGAAGAAATTATGAAATCCAAGTACCCATACTTATTTTAGCCCCCGAAAGGGATCCAAGATGAGACATCAAGATCATAAGGTATGTATGTTTTCCTTTTTATGCATTGGAGTCATGTGTGGCCAAACTCTATTGCTATTATGTTGTGGCCCTGTGAGGCATTGTTATTATGGGCTGTTGTGACAGGATGGTAGTGCCATATTACAGGGAAAACTCTGGCGAAATTTTTATAGAATTCCCGAGGACTTAACATTCGAGGACGAATGTTCTTAAGGGGGACGAATGTCATACCTTGAAAAATTTTCCGTTGATGCACAGTGAATGGAAAAATGAAGAGCACGAAGTTAATGGTATTTCAATAAGTAAGGAATGACATTTTATAACCCTAATTAAGATTTCAAAGAAATTCGAGGTAGGGGAGAAAGTTTGCCAAGAGAAGGCAAGGCATACGATATGTATCGGAAAGGATTTACGAGTAACAAGTTAATGATGATTTAATGATGCTTTAGAGAAGAGTTATAACGTCCCTTAGATCGTTAATGAGGTGATGGACAAGTGTCAAGAAGGTTCCATAAAAAATCTTGCACGCTATCTTACTACTTGATTCTTGAATAAAACGGGAAAACCATAGTGAAATTTTTTGTTTGGAACAGGGTTGGGGTAAGATTTTTTTTTTTTGGAATAGTGAAGGCGGACCCCTGTGGCGGTCCTTCCGTCTCTACAGCGGTATCGCTGTAGTGGTGAGACCGTCGCTTGGAGCGCCCCTTCAATGTTAGATGTGGCCGCTATAGCGGTGACCTGCTCGCTATAGCGAGCCCACTACCGCGACCAAGCACCGCTATGGCGACGCCCGCGGCCATTTTACCTCTATAGCGGCTTCGCTGCAGCGGTCCTACCACCGCTATAGCG
The DNA here is from genome assembly GCF_019175385.1 of Lycium barbarum. Taxonomy (NCBI): domain Eukaryota; kingdom Viridiplantae; phylum Streptophyta; class Magnoliopsida; order Solanales; family Solanaceae; genus Lycium; species Lycium barbarum. The sequence goes on from NC_083337.1 coordinate 39,386,144, forward strand.
GAGCTGCTTTAGGCAGTTTTGAATTTTTGAGTTTGTCTACTGTTCCATGCATGGTCTATTATTGCTCACTCTTATGCCGTAGTGATCCACTCTGCCTTCCACTTTTTTAGGTTAATTTTCTCACTTTTCATGACGGATCAACAACAACAAGCAAGACAACAACCCCCAGCTCCCCCTGCAGGTTCCCCAATAGCACTTGCAAGCAGCGTTTCATGGAGTAGCAGACCAAGGGTCTGCTTCATGAGAGGGCTTTTGTTATGGCGGTCCACTGATCGCTATAGCGTTCCGCTTTATTTCCTGGCCCAAAATTTTCCGAATCCTTCCGAAATTGAGTTTTCCCACTCTTAACTCTTAAAACACACCATGGAGCTTATTATTTACAATTCTCAACCTAGATTGGGAATGGTTTCGCGAAATATTAAATAACAACCGGACGGGTCGTTACACCAGATACCAATTAACCTACCGTTCATCCTCAAATGGGTGGGGTGAGGGGTGAGGTAAGGGTCACTTCCTTGAGTCATACACCATGAGAAACAGGGTTTCGAGCAATTTGCATGGGGAAAGATTGAACGACAAACAAAACAAAATGAAAATATTTCAATGCCAGCGCTATAGCGGTACTGCTGCAGCGGTCCAAGCACTGCCCGCAGCGGTCATCGGGTAGAATCAAAAAACATTAAGGGGGGTAAACTCACCCCCCCCCCCCCCCCAACTTCCCTCAAACCCCCATAACCGAAAACCTCTCCACTTCCCACGAAAATTCTTCCCTCCTTATACACTTCTCAACCTCTCATCTCTCTCCCCACTGCCTTATAACCACCCTACCCCTTACCACTTCTAAAATCCTTACACAAAATTTGAAAAGCAAAGGTTACTTCTATATCAAAATTTTCATTTTTCTTTTGCTAGGATTGCAGATCTCCCCCCATTTCAAGGTATGCGCTCTCCTTTACTAACCTATAACTCGCATATGTCTTTTTATTTCGAACATCCCATGCTTAACTTGCTAAATTAGGAAGAAATTCGGTTTTCTAGAAAAAGGGGTTTTTGGGTTCTTGGGGAGGGTAGTTCCCTGGATCATTGTTACACCCCGTATCTTCGAATACGCACTTATAAAATTTGAAACATAAGTATGTTGAGTTACGGTTCACTAAAACCACATTGGAATGTAAGGAGCAAGCATTACTAAGTATGTTTAATGAGTGAAGGATGTATATAAGGAATACCGAAAGGTTTTATAAGGAAATGAGTGTAAGTAATCGAGTTGTACGACTTTGGAGAAAGGATGGGTGAAGTTCGTCAAGTCTAGTTTCTAACGCAACAATCCCATTGGGGGACGAATATCTCTTATCATATGAAGTGTTTTGAAGTGAAACAAAATCCTAAAATGAAGTTCGTCGAGTCTAGTTTCTAACGCAACAAACCGCTTTTCGATAAGATATCGGAGTAGAGAATTATTGACGTTACAAGTTCAGCTGACAGAGCAGAAACGCGTGCTACAGTACTGCTACAGTATCGACCTGCTACAGTGCTGCTACCGTAAAATGCTACAGTGAACCCGACCCGAATTTGACCCTTATAAAAAGGGTAAGAACCCCCCTTTTTAACCAGATTTTGCTGGAAAATTCCAGAAATTGAAGAGAGAGTGAGGAAAACAAAAAGTGAGCAATTTTCAAGTATCGGAGTAGTGGTTTAGGTCCGGGTAACGCATGGTTGTGATTCTAGTATTGTTTTGCAGTGGATTTTAGCGTGGATATTGAGGATATTGCTTTCTTAACAAACCAAAAGGTATGAATCTTTCTCTTTTGGTATTATTTAAGGCTTATTTACGGAGATAAAGTCGCTAAACAATCGTGAAGTAAGTGCCCAATTTTTGGCAGAATATAGAATTGTATAATTTGAAACTTGGTACAAGTGTGCGATGAAGAGGCTAATGTTAGTATAAATCCTCTTAAATGTAGACTTGCGTGCTCGGACACATAGGCGCAGCTACTAGGAGGTCGAACAGGTATGTTAAGGCTCGTCCTTTTCTTTCAAAGGCATGATTCCTATGGTATGATTCCATAAGTGTTTTCATTACCTCCTTGATTTCAAAGCTAGAAGTTTATGACTCTTAAAGCTTCTTATGATGTTAAGAACGAGAATGTTTTTATGAGGATTACATTGAGGATTATTTTATGCTTAAAGGTCTCAAATATGATTTCAACGATGATATGAGAATGTTAAGCTATTTCATGATTTTCTCGATTTATTTCATTGTTGTTGATCTCACCTTATAAATTGTTCCTCCAAGGTATGATAAAGCGATAGTTTTCATTTGAACTCCTATGCATGCCATAAGTACAGTATATACATGTGGTTATTTTGTGACATTACATAGAGCTCTATTATTTTATTTTGATTATGCACTGCACTCATTTTCATTCTTCATGTATATGTAAGGCACAGTTGACAAGGGGTGTGCTGTGGCCTTGTTGTGTATATATATGGCACAGTTGACAGGGGGTGTGCTGTGGCCTTTGTTATGTATATATATGGCACAGCTGACAGGGGGTGTGCTGTGGCCTTTGTTGTGATGTGTATACGTATGGCACAGTTGACAGGGGATGTGCTATGGCCTTTGTTGTGATGTATATATATATGGCACAGTTGACAGGGGGGGGGGGGGGGTGTGCTGTGGCCTTTGTTGTGATATGTATATATGTGGCACAGTTGACAGGGGTGTGCTGTGGCCTTTGTTGTGATGTGTATATATATGGCACAGTTGACAGGGGGTGACGCTGTGGCCTTTGTTGTGATATTTCTATGGATATATGTGTTTCTTTGATATAGCTATACTGATGCATTTATTTTGCCCATTCATTGACACGCCTCAAATGTTGTCCATGATTTTATGTATATATTGATTTCATGCCTTACATGCTCAGTACACTAATCGTACTGACCCCCTTTCTTCGGGGGCTGCGTTTTATGCCCGCAAGTACAGACCCTCAGCTTGGTTACCTTCCGGCTTAGGATTTCTGCCTAGCTGTTTGGAGAGCTCCATTGTCCCGGAGCTTGAGCTGTTTTGGTATAGATCTTCTTATATAGACTTTGTCATACTCCTAGAGGTCTGTAAACATATGTGGGTTGTGCATATGGTTTGGTCAGCTATACAGATGTAGTTCGTTTTGGATATTCCCGTGTATATTAACAGGCTTGTCGGCTTGTGTATTTTGTTACGTTTGGTTAACTGTGAGACAGGTTCATTATGATATATGCTATTATTAGTCTACAACATGTTTTCCATATTTCCACATTGTCCTTAGTATCAGTCTGATTGTATTTAATAGGTTCTTGTACGAGTGTCCAATTCGGACACTAGTCATAGCCCATCGGTTTGGGTCGGGACAATCATGAAGGGTTAATTCATGTTGATAAAGTCTTAGCAACACTTTATACTATAAATTTTCTGAACAAGGGGTTAGTTTTTGCGTTGGGGTGGGTGTCTTTCTATGGTGATATTTTTGGTGTTCTTGTTCAAAATTTTGGTAACCGTGATAGTTGAAATAAAGTAGATCAAGTTATAAAAAATCTTGCACGCTATCTTACTACTTGATTCTTGACTAAAACGGGAAAACCATGGTGAAATTTTTTGTTTGGAACAGGGTTGGGGTAAGATTTTGTGTTTTTGGACTGGAGAAGGCGGACCCCTGTGGCGGTCCTTCTATCTCTATAGCAGTATCGCTGTCGCGGTGAGACCGTCGCTGGGAGCGCCCCTTCAATGTTAGAGGTGGCCGCTATAGGGGTGACCTGCTCACTATAGCGAGCCATTACCGCGACCAAGCACCGCTATGGCGACGCCCGCGACCATTTTACCGTTACAGCGGCTTCGCTGCAGCGGTCCTACCACCGCTATAGCGGAGCTGCTTTAGGCAATTTTGAATTTTTGAGTTTGTCCACTGTTCCATGCATGGTCTATTACCGTTCACTCTTATGCCGTACTGATCCACTCTGCCTTCAACTTTTTTAGGTTAATTTTCTCACTTATCATGACGGATCAACAACAACAAAAAAGACAACAACCCCCAGCTCCCCCTGCAGGTTCCCTAATAACACTTGCAAGCGGCGTTTCATGGAGTAGCAAACCAAGGGTCTGCTTCATGAGAGGGATTTTTTTATGGACTGGGTTGAAGAAATGGCCCCAAAATTTTACCAGACCCTACATCGTATTGATTGGGCCCAGTTAGTTAAGGAGCACGGTGATGTAAACTGTAACTGGGCCAATGAGTTTTATGCTATGCTCCCTACTATAGATTGGACTGCCCTGCAGCCGCAAATTACTATTCGGGGGGTCGCAATGATGGTGAATACCGAGGCCGTGGCTGTTGAGGATGTTGGTACGAGAATCAAAGAGAAGAAGGCTACTTGGGTTGTCTCACGATTGGCTATAAAGAGCCGACACTTTACTACTGAAGCCCGGAGGTGGCTAAACCTCGTTGCCCGGCTGGCTCGCCCCTCGAGCATTACTTGTTGATGTCATATACCCACGGGCCCTTGTGGTGGCTTGCATTCTGGTTGGTGTACCCGTGAATGTGGGTATGCAGGTGATCGAGGAGTGGGGGGGATTTATAGCCAAGGCTGGCCCGAGCTTGATGTTTCCCTCCCTGATTACCCATCTCTGTCATAATGCCGGGGTGCCTACGGAGCCTGGGGACCACTATATGGAGTGCGATGTTACCTTTGACACATTGAAGGTCAAAGGGTCAATGGGCAAGAGCAAGAGCAAGAGGACAGCCTCAGATGACAGTGAGCACAGTGGTGGCCCACCTGATGTGAGCGGTCAGTCACAGACCCTGGGTACTCTAGAGCGCATAAAGGCTGATATGGCTATGGTTATGGCGGTCATGATGGGCTGTGGATACCTTGCAGAGTGCCTATGGATCTTTGGCTCGGCCCGTGTGGATCTCCGGGAGGATTTGGACAAGGGGAAAAAAAAGAGCCGGGCTAGGGACAAGCTATTTGTGAAGATGTGGAAGGGCATCAAGAGTGTCGTGAAGGCCTTAGTCCCGAAGGTGAAACCTCCTAAGGTGACTACTAGAGACGCCTCCCTGTTCTTTTTCCTTAGCGAGTCCGAACTTGGTAGCGAGGACTCTAGTGACTCGGAGGATGGTGGCGATGAGGCGACTAGCCGAGTAGTGGTTTAGAGATTCCCCCCCCCCCTTTTATCAGCTTTGGTTAGGATTTGCCCTTGTAGGGCTTTGATGTTTCGACAATCTGTTTACTTTGGTTGTGTTTTGGCCTATTTGGATAATCCTTGCTTTTGTTATTTTGGTACGGGTGCCCCAGTTTAAGGGTGCTCATAAGACAATTTCCCTCGTGGGGCAGATGTTTTTATGGATGTGTTTGTTTTGAAAATTGATTTATTCTTGTTTTGTTGATGGACTACACAACTTGTCAAAACAGAGGAGAAATGAGGAGGCTACTGGTCAGATAGTATTGCTGTGGCAGTCACATGACCGCTGCAGCGGTATCGCTATGGCTGTAAGTTCGCTGGTATAGCGGCCCAGGTAGAAATTTTATGTTACACCTCGGAAAATTTTCCGTTGATGCACAGTGAATAGACTAACGAAGGGCACAAAGTATACAATATTTCAAAGAGTAAGGAATAGCATTTGATGACCCTAATTGAGATTGCAAAGATATTTGAAGTAAGAGAACAAAGTTTGCTAAGGAAGGCAAGGTATACGTTATGTATCAGGAAAGATTTACGAGCAACACGTTAATGATGTCTTATTGATGTTTTGTAGAAGAGTTATAACGTCCCTTCGATAGTTAATGAGGTGTTAAACAAGTGTTAAGAAGGTTCCTTGAGGATTTAAGATCAAACGAACGATGAAGATCATTTCACGAAAAATGGGGTTATACGACCGACATATACGGTTTGTATAACATTATACGGTCCGTATAACACCCAGCAGAGATAGTGTTTTCCTGATGGTGAACCACGACCACTTATACGGGCCGTAGAATGTTATACGGACCGTATAAGTGTCCGTGGAAGTCCCGACGGGCTGAATTAAGTTCAAGTACTTAAATGTGATCCCACTTCACTCATTTCAATTTTCACACTTCTCCATCTCTCTAAAGGTTTCTAGAGAGTTCCATACACTTCTTCCACAAGAATTTAAGAGATATTAATGATCAACTTCATCAAACCAAGAGAATCAAGTGTAAGAAACTCATTAAAGCTCATCCAAGACAAGCAATCCAAGTGGAGGTGGAACTAGGGCTTCGCTCAAGTGAAGTGTTTCCACTCAAGGTCCATTCCCACACCATCTAAGGTATGTTTTATGGTATTTCCATGTTGTTTAAGGTATTGAGAGGTTGAAAGACTTGGATTGTAGAAGGAAGTAGGAAATGGGTCATGAATGTGAGAATAGTGATATTTTTGAGTAGTAGCTTGGATTGAGTCATAAATCTTGATATGTAGTGATTATGATTATGCTATAAATGACATTAAGAACATGGGATAAACATTGTATATGGGCGAAAATAATAGTGTGCTATGACCATGGATATGGATGATTTGAAGTGAATTGAGAAATATGGATAATGTAGGTGAATAAAGAGTATTGTTATGATGTTGTAAATGTTATTATTGATGTTTGGGAGTTGAGATATGATATGAGGGAAGTCGTATAAACAAAGGAGATGCTGCCCAATTTGCTCTAGCTTTAGTCCAGTATGCAAAGATACCTATTTTATAATGTTAGTATATACTCTAATGAAGGTAGAACCGTGAGCATTGAAGGAGAACATTCAAGCGATAAAATAGCTGAACTAAAAGGTATGTAATGCTAACCCTTCTTTCAATAAGGCATGGTTCTTTGGCCATATATCTATTCTTTCATGAACCTATGATGTCCTCCAAAAGATTCGATCTTTAAAGCTACTAAAACGCACGATTCTCGTATTGTTAGGATTCTATGAAATTCCTTATATGATGAGTGATCCTCTAAGGATAGATGTAATAAAACGATGATAGTAATGATGTCAAATATGCTTATGAGCTCTTATGTATATATGTTATGTATGACTATTATGTAACCCCGAGCTTATATGGCCGGGTATGATATATACTGCGCGCGCACCAGTGCAGATTGGTACGAATAACCCTGAGCGTTGGTAGGGCCAGGTATGTATACTCACCGAGCCTTGCCATGGTCGGGTATGTGAAACACCGATCCTTTATGATTGGGTATGCTATGAATATGAATATGTAAATGAATATAATACGATTATGAATACGAATATGGGTATGAAAATGTAACTGAGTACGGATACGAATACGGATACGGATATGGATGTATGTACACAATCACGCCCTAGAAATGGAAAGTCCCTATGAAAAGCAAGTAAATGTTTGTGACGATGGTTCTACTACCTCCCATCTTATGCTACTTCTTATGTTGTTTATTATGCTTCTATAATGATGTTGATCATGCTTTACATACTCAGTGCATTCTTCGTACTGACGTCCTTTTGTTTGTGGACGCTGCGTCATGCCCGCAGGTGGCCAGGGAGACAGGTTTAATCCATAGCTTTATTACTCAGGGACTACGTAGCGGAGCTCCATTTCATTCGGAGCTATAGGTTTTGGTATCTATTCTTTTGTGTACGTACTTATGGGCATGGCGGAGTCCTATCCCGCCTATATGATATGACATACTCTCCTTAGAGGATCTTAGACATGTGTATATGGTTAGATGAATTTGGCCTTGTCGGCCTATATTTTGAATATTATTTTGTTAGCCTCGCCGGCTTATGTAAATTGTTGTGGGCATAGTTGTTGATGGTGATATAAATGTATTGTTGCTCGATAGAAATAGTATGATTAATGGATAGAAAGCATGATCTAGCTATGTGGCTCACCTAGATGTAAATGTGTATGCACGTTAAGGGGTGCTCGGGTGGGTAGCACCGGGTACCCGTCATGGCCCTCCGGTTGGGTCGTGACAAAAGTTGTATCAGAGCAGTTCTGTCCTAGGGTGTGTCTACGAGCCGTGTCCAGTAGAGTCTTGGTTATGGGTGTGTTGCGCGCCACACTTATAAATAAGAGGCTGCAGGCATTTTATGAATGAATGACCTTCTTTATTCATAAGATCGTGCGATAGAGCTATGATATAAGAACTTCCTTTTCCTTAACCGTGTGTTATGTATTTCAGAGATGCCTGTTAAGAGAAAGGCTACAGCAGCCCAAAAAGGTAAAGCAGTGGCACGAAAGCGGGCTGAAAGAGCACCGCCAACGGTTGTAGAGGAAAGTGAGTCCCAAAATGCGGCTCAATCTCAGTCCTCTCATTCAGTGCCTATTTCTGAGGAGCATGAGGGAGCCTCAGCCCCAGCTCCAGCACCTCCAGCTCTTCCACCGGATGCTTCGGGCCAAGATGTAAAAGAGGCCATTAATTTGCTTACTCGGTTGGTTGCCGCCCAAACTCAGTGGCAAGGTACAGGGCAAGGTGATAGGGCTGTTAGTGCGAGGGCCCGTGATTTCATTAGCTTGAACCCTCCAGAATTCTTTGGATCAAAGCCGGATGAGGACCCTCAAAATTGTATTGATGGAATGTTGAGGACACTTCGGTTAATGCATGCTTCAGACATTGAATTGGTGGAGTTAGCCTCCTATTGATTGAGGGATGTCGCGATTCATTGGTACACTATTTGGATGGCTTCACGGGGAGCCAATGCGCCTCCCTCGGTATGGCAAGAATTTGTGGATGCCTTCCTCCAACATTACCTGCCTCCAGAGGTTCGACGAGCTAGAGCCGATAAGTTCTTGAATTTGAGGTAAGCAAGCATGATTTCTTTAGAGTATAGTCTCTGCTTCAATTCTTTGGCTAGGTATGCTTCGGCCATGGTAGCGGATATGGGTGACCGGGTGCACTGATTTGTGAAAGGCCTAGGGCCACATTTAATGGATAGGTGTCTGACTGCGTCCCTTCAGGATAATATGGATATTTCACGCATTCAAGCCCATGCTCAAAATTTAGAAGAAAGCCAACAACAACAACAAAGAAGTGAGCATGAGCATGATAGAGGGTATAACAAGAGGGATAGATGTTTGGGTCCGATGAGTGAGTTTTGAGGTGGACATAGACAACAGTTTTCTAGGCATTCAGGTCATTCTATGACTAGTACGCCTCCATAGTTTACATGTAATAGATTTGATAGATCTACTCATTCCGGGCCGAGTCAGAGCTTTTTGGTATCTCAGTTCAGGAGTGATTCGGGTTAGGTGAGGCCACCCGTGCCACGATGTTCCCAGTGTGGGAATCTACATTGGGGCCAGTACCGATTAGGTTTAGAGGTTTGCTATTCATGTGATTGGCTAGGCCATATTATACGTGATTTCCCCTCAGTTGGTGGTAGAGGTAGGACCCAGCCTTTAGGGTTGGTAGCCGGATTTTCATCCTCTATACGCCCTATGGGGCCAAGTTCACATGCGCCAGTAGGCCATGGTAGAGGCAGAGGGAGAGTCAGTTCTAGCGGTCCTCAGCACCATATTTATGCTTTGGCTGGACGCCAAGATCTCGAGTCTTCTCCTGATGTTGTCACGGGTATATTATCGGTATTTTCTCATGATATATATGCTTTGATAGATGCGGGCTCCACATTGTCATATGTTACTCCATATGTTTCAGGTCGGTTTAGAGTCAAACCGGAGTCCATCAAACCTTTTGAGGTGTCTACACTCGTTGGTGAATCGATAATAGCTAGCCGAGTATATAGAAGTTGTGTAGTTATTATTTGTGACAATCATACTATAGTTGACTTGCGTGAGTTAAAAATGATGGATTTTGATGTTATTATGGCCATGGATTGATTGGCTTCTTGTTATGCCAATGTTGATTGTAGAATGAAAATGGTTCGTTTCCAATTCACGGGAGAACCAGTTTTAGAATGGAAAAGGAATACTGTGTCACCAAAAGGTAGGTTTATTTCCTATCTTAAGGCAAGGAAAATGATCACAAAAGGTTGCATTTATCATCTAGTTCCGGTTCAAGATGTAGAAGCTGAACCACTAACTTTCCAGTCAGTTCCCGTGGTGAGTGAGTTTCTGGATGTATTCCCGGAAGAGCTTCCAGGCCTTCCTCCAAAAAGGGAGATTGATTTTGCTATTGATGTGTTGCCAGACACCAAACCTATATCTATTCCACCTTATAGAATGGCTCCCGCAGAGTTGAAAGAGTTGAAGGAACAATTGAAGGACTTGCTTGAGAAAGGCTTTATTAGACCTAGTTTTTCCCCGTGGGGAGCACCCGTATTGTTTGTCCGGAAGAAAAATGGCTCCTTGTGGATGTGTATTGACTATCGGCAACTGAATAAGGTGACGATTAAGAATAAATATCCTCTTTCGAGGATTGATGACTTATTTGATCAATTACAAGGTGGCAAATGGTTTTCAAAGATAGATTTAAGGTCCGGGTATCATCAAGTGAGAGTTAGGGAGAAAGATATCCCTAAGACAGCCTTCAGAATAAGATATGGACATTTTAAGTTCCGGGTGATGTCATTTGGACTAACTAATGCACCGATAGTATTTATGGATTTGATGAACGATGTGTTCAGGCCCTTCCTAGATTTATTTTTGATTGTATTCATCGATGATATCTTGGTGTATTCTAGGTTCGAGGCGGAACATGCGGATCAATTACGTACTATCCTTAGTGTTCTTCAAACTCGAGAGTTATTCGCCAAATTTTCTGAGTGTGAGTTTTGGTTGAACTCAGTGACATTTCTTGGGCACATTGTTTCAGCTGATGGTATTCGGGTAGGTGGCCAAAAGATTGAGGCTAGAAATACTTGGCCGAGGCCCACGACTCCTACAGAGGTTCGTAGCTTTCTGGGCTTAGTAGGTTATTACAAGAGATTTGTAGAAGGTTTTTCTTCTATTTTCCCGCCACTCACAAAGATAACCTAGAAATCAGTGAAGTTTCAATGGACGGATGCTTGTGAACGTAATTTCCAAGAGCTAAAGGATAGATTAACTTCTGCCCCAGTCCTGACACTTCCAGAGGGATTGGAAGGTTATGTTGTTTATTGCGATGCTTCAGGCATTGGGCTAGGCTGTGTGTTGATGCAGGTAAGGTGATTGCGTATGCTTCAAGGCAATTACGGAAACATGAGAAAAATTATCCAACCCATGATCTTGAATTGGCTGCAGTGATTCATGCACTAAAGATGTGGAGACATTATTTGTATTGTGTCCATTTGGATATTTATACAGATCATAAGAGCCTTCAGTATATCTTCAAGCAGAAAGAGTTAAATTTGCGGCAACGACGATGGTTGGAATTGCTAAAAGATTATGATGTTGATATCCTATATCACCCTGGAAAGGCAAATGTTGTGGCTGATACTCTTAGCCATTGATCTATGGGAAGCCTGTGTGATATTTGGCCAGAGAAAAGAGAAATGACTCATAAGCTCCACCAGTTAGCTAGCCTAGGAGTCCGAGTAGTGGACTCAGGTAACCTAGGAGCTACCATTCAGAATTCAGCAGCCTCGTCGCTAGTAGTGGAAGTGAAGGAGCGAAAATATAAAGATCCCATGCTAATTCATTATAGAGATACACTCTCTCAAGAAGAGAAGTCATCATTTGAGGTCTCAGGAGACGGAGTTCTCCGATGCTGAGCCAGATTATGTGTTCCTGATGTGGCAGGATTATGCCACCAAATATTGAGAGAAGTAGGATATAGCGAAATTTGTAGTTGAATGTCCCAACTGTCAACAAGTGAAAATTGAGCACCAAAAGCCGGGCGGATTGTTGCAAGCTATAGAAATTCCAACTTGGAAATGGGAAGTAATTAACATGGACTTCATTACAGGCTTACCTCATTCTCGACGTAAGTATGATTCTATATGGGTGATAGTGGATAGACTCACGAAGTCAGCTCATTTCTTACAAGTCAGAACTACATATGTGGCAGAAGATTATGCAAAGCTTTATGTTAGATAAATAGTGCGGCTTCACGGTGTTCCAGAGTCTATTATCTCTGATAGAGGAACTCCGTTTATAGCTAATTTTTGGAAGTCCTTCCAAGAGGGTTTTGGGACTCATGTGAGCCTTAGCACGACATTTTATTCACAGACGGACGAACAAGCTAAACGTACCATTCAGACTCTCGAGGATATGCTACGGGCATGTATGATGGCTTTTGGAGGTAATTGGGATGATCACTTACCACTTATCGAATTTGCTTATAACAATAGTTATCATTCTAGCATCTAAATGGCACCGTATGAGGCTTTATATGGGTGAAAGTGTAGATTCCCAATTGGGTGGTTTGAAGTAGGAGAGACTAAATTGATAGGGCCAGACTTGGTCCAGCAAGCCATAGAGAAAGTTAAGCTCATATAAGATCGGTTATTAGCAGCCTAAAGTCGTCAAAAGTCCTATGCGGATAATCGACGAAGGGACTTAGAGTTCCAAGTTAAAGATTGGGTATTCTTAAAAGTGTCACCAATGAAGGGTGTAATGAGATTTGGCAAAAAGGGAAAGCTTAGTCCCCGGTACATTGGGCCTTATGAGATTGTGCGCAAGGTAGGCAAAATAGCTTACGAATTAGATCTACCTCCTGATTTGTAGTCAGTTCACCCAGTTTTTCATGTCTCGATGCTTCATAAATGTGTTGGAGATCCCACTAGGATCGTACCAGTAAATGATGTTCAAGTGACAAAAAGGTTGACTTACGATGAGGTACCCATTGCCATATTAGATAGGCAAGTACAGAGGCTTAGAAACAAAGAAGTGGCCTCAGTTAAGGTTCTGTGGAGAGATAATAACCGAGAAGAAATGACATGGGAAGTGGAAGAAAATATGAAATCCAAGTACCCGCACTTATTTCAACCCGGAAGAGATACAAGATGAGACATCAAGATCATGAGGTATGTATGTTTTCCTTTTTATGCATTTGGATCGTGTGTGGGAAAACTTTATTGCTATGATGTTGTGGCCCTGTGAGGCATTGTTATTATGGGTTGTTGTGACAGGATGGTAGTGCCATATTACAGGGGAAACTCTGGCGAAATTTTTATAGAATCCCGAGAAACTAACATTCGAGGACAAATGTTCTTAAAGGGGGGGGGGGGGGGGGAGAATGTTACACCTCGTTAAATTTTTCGTTGATGCACAGTTAATAGAATAACGAAGAGCACAAAGTATACGATATTTCAATGAGTAAGGAATAACATTTGATGAGCCTAATTGAGATTTCAAAGACATTTGAAGTAAGAGAAAAAAGTTCGCTAAGGAAGGCAAGGTATACGTTATGTATCAGGAAAGATTTACGAGCAACACGTTAATGATGACTTAGTGATGTTTTTTAGAAGATTTATAATGTCCTTTAGATAGTTAATGAGGTGTTAAACAAGTATTAAGAAGGTTCCTTGAGGATTGAAGATCAAACGAACGATGGAGATCATTTCAGGAAAAATGGGGTTATACGACCGACTTATACGGTCCGTATAACATTATATGGTCCATATAAGGGTTCGTATAACACCTAGAAGAGATGGTGTTTTCCTTATGCTGAACCACAACCACTTATACGGGTCGTACAATGTTATACGGACCGTATAGGTGTCTGTGGAAGTTCCGACGGGCTGAGTTAAGTTCAAGTACTTAAATGTGATCCCACTTCACTCATTTCATTTTCCACACTTCTCCATCTCTCTCAAGGTTTCTAGAGAGTTCCACACACTTCTTCCACAATAATTTAATAGATATTAATGATCAACTTCATCAAACCAAGAGAATCAAGTGTAAGAAACTCGTTAAAGCTCATCCAAGACAAGAAATCCAAGTGGAGGTGGAACTAGGGTTTTGCTCAAGTGAAGTGGTTCCACTCAAGGTCCATTCCCACACTATCTAAGGTATGTTTTATGGTATTTCCATGTTGTTTAAGGTATTGAGAGGTTGAAAGACTTGGATTGTAGAAGGAGATAGGAAATGGGTCATGAATGTGAGAATAGTGATATTTTTAAGTAGTAGCTTGGATTGAGTCATGAATCTTTATGTGTAGTGATTATGATTATTCTATAAATGACATTAATAACATGGGATAAACATTGTATATGGGTGAACGTAATAGTGTGCTATGACCATGGATATGGATGATTTGAAGTGAATTAAGAAATATGGATAATGTAGGTAAATAAAGACTATTGTTATGATGTTGTGAATGTTATTATTGATGTTTGGGATTTGAGATATGATATGGGGGAAGTCGTATAAACAAATGAGATGCTACCCAATTTTCTCTAGCTTTAGTCTAGTATGTAAAGCTACCGATATTCTAATGTTAGTATATACTCTAATGAAGGTAGAAACGAGAGCATTGAAGGAGAACGTTCAAGCGATAGAATAGTTGAACGAAAAGGTATGTAAAGCTAACCCTTCATTCAATAAGGCATGGTTCTTTGGCCATATATCTATTCTTTCATGAGCCTATGATGTCCTCCAAATGATTCTATCTTTAAAGCTACTAAAACGCACGATTCTCGTTGTGTTACGATTCTATGAAATTCCTTATATGATGAGTGATCCTCTAAGGATAGATGTAATAAAACGATGATAGTAATGATGTCAAAGATGCTTATGAGGTCTTATGTATAAATGTTATGTATGACTATTATGTAACCCCAAGCTTATATGGCCGGGTATGATATGTACTGCGCGCGCACCGCTGCAAATGGGTACGGATAACCCTGAGCCTTGGTAGGGCCAGGTATGTATACTCACCGAGCCTTGCCATGGCCGGGTATGTAAAACACCGATCCTTTATGATTGGGTATGCTATGAATATGAATATGTAAATGAATATGAATACGATTATGAATATGAATATGGGTATGAAAATGTAACTGAGTACGTACGAATACGGATACGGATATGGATGTATGTACACAATCAGGCACTAGAAATGGAAGGTCCCTATGAAAAGCAAGTAAGTGTTTATGACGATGGTTCTACCACCTCCCATCTTATGCTACTTCTTATGTTGTTTATTATGCTTCTATAATGATGTTGATCATGCTTTACATACTCAGTGCATTCTTCGTACTGACGCCCTTTTGTTTGTGGACACTGAGTCATGCCCGCAGGTGGCCAGAGAGACAGACTTGATCCATAGCTTTATTACTCAGGGACTATGTAGCGGAGCTCCATTTCATTCGGAGCTACAACTTTTGGTATCTATTCTTTTGTGTACATACTTATGGGCATGGCGGGGTCCTGTCCCGCCTATATGATATGACATACTCTCCTTAGAGGCTCGTAGACATGTGTATATGGTTAGGTGTATTTGTCCTTTTCGGCCTATATTTTGAATATTATTTTGTTAGCCTCGCCGGCTTATGTACATTGTTGTGGGCATAGTTGTTGATGGTGATATAAATGTATTGTTGCTCGATGAAAATAGTATGATTAATGGATAAAAATCATGATTTAGCTATGTGGCTTACCTAGATGTAAATGTGTATGCACGTTAAGGGGTGCTCGGGTGGGGTAGCACCGGGTACCCGTCATGGACCTCCGGTTGGGTCGTGACATTTTAGGGCCGCTATAGCGGTATGAGGACTGCTATAGTGATCCCGATACCGCTACAGCGGTGCTACAGTGCCAGTGACTGAATATTTTTGTTCCGTCTGGTATTCCAGCTCAGATTGCGTAGGGGTTTACTTAATTGCTTAGCATGTAAGCATGAATGCGCTATTAACTTTCTCTAGTGGTCCCAGAATAATCACCTAGTCTACAACACCAACATTACTACCGAACTTTCACTTGGTCACACAATTAATTACACACATACTTATGGAAGGTCTTCCATGAGTCGAAATAGAGAGACACCAAATTGAATCAACAGCTACCAATTAGCCCGTCAAGATACCAATTGGAATCGACCAAATACTAATTGGATCCAACTAGGGGATGGCGTATTGGGGTGGCACGATAGAATGAATGAAGAGAAACTTCTAAATGCCCTATAGCCTCTTGCGAACGAGTACATACGTTATCGTACCATTCCACAAGACTCTACTAGACATTTGCTCTTGTACTTGTGAGACCGGTAACCTGGGATTTGATACCAATAGTGATGACCCAACCCACGAATCGTGCAAGAACCAACCATATTACTAACATATCAGGCGAACCCTTACCAATAAACTCAACCCTTAAAACATACGATAACCATCTTTAAAATTTTACAGAATTTAAAGTAGACACTTTTTACACACTTGCTTCAAATACAATAAAAATATGAAAGAATTACTCGAGATCTAGTATAGACAGGTACAATAGAGCCTAAAATACAAGAAGACAAATAAATGACACAGCATCCGCGGGGAGTGAGATAGGCGAAGCGGTAGGACAATGTCCGGTAAATCCACACGGCGAAACTTCAGCTAAGACCTACAACACATCTACACCCAGAAAGCGCATAGCAAGTGTAGTATCAGTACACCACACGTACTGGTAAGCATCATAGGTCGACTAAGATTAGTTCACGTAAAATGATATAAAGTCAATAAGATAAGCTATTAAGTCAATGAACCTCAAGATTCTAAATAAATATTACTACAACATTGCCCCCGTACCTTGTTACTCTCGAAGCACACTTTTTGTATTTAAAAAATATAAGGTATTCTATTAGTCACAACCATTTCCTTCCTTCATCCAACCTAGTAACTCTCACTCCCACACTCACTGTACCCTATAACCGTTACCCTTTTTATTAATAAAGTTCACCTACTGTCATTACCTACTATTATTCAATGTATCTGAGAAACTAAATCACTATTGGGCATCCAACACTTCACCCATCTTGGGTAACTCTCCCCCTCTACACCCAGACTCTCGACTATAAACATGGGATGAAATAATGTGATATTAACGGCAGTAGTACACACATGTAACACAAAAAAATATGAGATGTAATGCAATGCAAATGCGATGTGGGGCCCAAACACACTGTACATTCACACTATCTGATGTCTTTGCTCAATAGTCATGACTTGCAGGGGACCCATGCTCCCCATGTACCACTCGTTTCAGATTCATTCCTCAGACCTAAGCAAAAACCTCCGCTCCGGAACGAACCTCGGACGCAGGACATATTAATGTACCTCTCATTTTCGGAACTATGCTCAGACTATGAGCTCATAATCTAGGTCACATATGTGTCTTTCCATACCTCTTACAGAACAATGTTTCTTACCTTTCAGTATCAATACTCAACTTCTCATTTAATATCGCAATACCATCGAGAAGATTATATTAACTTCTCATCACAATACATCCACTGCAGATTCATTCATATGCATATTCAACAAAATCGGATATACAGACGGAAATCACCCCCTTCTAGGGTTGCATAAAGTAAACACGAGGTAACACTTCAGCGACAACAACACTTTCTATTAAAGCTAAATCATTATTATAACCATCATTTACACTATAGTTTATTCATATTAACAAGTTCGTTCATCCAAACTCCATGTCCGAAGACCTAAACATGCATTCTCCCATCAACTCTAAATGTATTTACGATTCGCTAATCAAAGTCTAATGAAAGTAAATCATAACCTACCTCTTTGACGAAAAGCTATTTGATTCTCCATGAATTGCTCGCCTTCTTAGCCTTTATCTGAATCCATGAGCGCTAATATTCATAGGGAAGGGTGGAAAGGATATTCAGGATGTTTATTTTTTATATGGAACCCTAGGAGCAGCCCTTGATAGTCTTTGGTTAACAGAGGAGAGAAAAATAGGCTAAGTACACAAATTCGGGCTACTGCCCCGCATGGACCGCTGTGGCGGTCGCTAAGCCGCTACAGCGGTATCGCTATGGCGGTCCACTGACCGCTATAGCGGTCCGCTTTATTTCCTGGCCTGAAATTTTCCAAATCCTTTCGAAATTGATTTTTCCTACTGTTAACTCTTAAAATACATCATGGAAATTATTATTTACAATCCTCGACCTAGATTGGGCATGGTTTCACAAGATATTAAATAACGACTGGACGGGTCGTTAAATTAAATTCGTGCCAAAAGGAGCATAACAACTTGCAGTTTAGGCTGGTGCAATGAGGGGACGTTTGGAAAGAATTCTAATAATATAAGTATCCTTCAACCTGTTGGAATGAAGCAATGTTGTAATTTACTTTGGTGTTTGACTTCGTGCCTCTTTGTGGTTGAAGATGAGTTTCACTTGTTTTTGTGTTGGCTTTTAGACTTTGGTTCTTGAATGCTCTTTGATTCTTTTGCCTTTAGTGCGCAACAAAGTCCAAGTTTCACCATCTTTTTTATTGGAGTGTCCATCCACTTTGCAAGTATTTGGAGTTTCCTTTAATGCAAGAACTTCAACTGGTTCAGAGCTCCCAAATTGCAGCATGATCGTTCCTTGTTCAATCTTTGGAGATGCAATAAAAGTCCTGCATCTCTGAGTTTCTATCACTAGACTCTACGTGTTAAGAAGATAAGCACTAGCATGGTTCGCCTCGACTGTGTCTTCATCATTAATGATTATTTTTCCAACTCTAATGTCACACCCCATTCCTGATAGGTCATGATGGGCACCCGACCCCTCACTTAGAGCCGACCGAACCCGCTAGTTCTCGCTATGTTCATAATCTCACTGGACTTCTTAAATCACGAAATGAAAAACATAATGAAAGGTTTTTATAAACATTCTTTTTGTCGTTCTCAAATCAGGTAAAATCTGTAATCATATGAAACTTGTAAAATAATGCATAATGATACATCGGCTTGCAGAGCCGCTTACAAGACTGACATGCTATATACGTGACTCTGTCTGCAAAGTCTCTAACATCAATCAAGATACCATAACATGGATACTCTGACTCGGCAACACTCCAGAAGGAAATGGAGCTCGCCAATCCAGCTGGAACATCTCCTAGCAATGTCCTCTACTCATCTGTATACACCTGCGTGGCATGAAACGCAACGTCCACAAGAAGGGACTTCAGTACGAGCATTGTACTGAGTATGGAAGGCATGAATAGTAACCTCATAAGGGATGCAAATTATGAATAATAACAGAGTGGAAATACAGAGCATATCGTGAGATAAGAGAGTAACCTGTACATGTGAGTGCCTCTTATGGCGGATGCCATACATGCTTAGCTTTCTTTTGAAAAACATTTATGTTTCATATATATAGAAAATAGAACATATCATATGAGATGATATTAACCGATGTAGGATTCGCCTAAACCAGTGTGGGATTCGCCTAAACCAATGTGGGATTCGCCTAAACCAATGTGGGATTTTCCTAAGGCAAGCCTTACACTCACCCCCTTTTGGGACTCAGCGTTCTTGCTGAGGTTTGCCCCACCACTGGGTTTGCCCCACCACTGGGTTTGATACCAACTGATTAGGTGGTTACGCGTATATAACGCTCCTCCCTTTTTCCCATATTCCCCATTTACATATACATATATCGTATAAGCAGCATGCAGGAGAGCCCAAAGAAAGTTATGTCTCTATCAGAGTGACGTAAGGTCGGTAACCTCCGATTACATTATGGAATAATCATCATCGCTTTGTCTCACCTTGAAAGAACAATTATTATAAGGTGAGACCATCAGTGAAGAATAGCATCAATGGAGGACATAGAATAAGATCGTAAATCTCATAAAGCACCAATTCATATACTTTGGAATCTTTAAAAATAGTTATCATTCATGAAATAAAGTCGAGAGGTCAGAAATAGCTCAACATTCTTATACCGTCATTGAAATCTTAAACTTGGAACCTTTAAGCATGAAATCGTTCTCATAATAATTATCATAGAAAAATATTCTCATCTTTGGCATCATTGCCATCATGATAAACAACATATCCATCATTGTCGTCATAAGAGCTTACAAAATCATAAACCTTTGTTTTGGAAAGATATAGACATTTGGAAAACTTTTACGGGTTATCAAGAAAGGAATCATGCCTTGGAATCATAAACTTCTAACTTTTCAAAACAAGGAAGTTATGGAAGCATTTATGAAATCATAACATAGGAATCATGCCTTTGAAAGAAAGGGACGAGCCTTAACATACATGTTCCACCTCTTATTAGCCACGCTTATTCGTCCAAGGTCGTAAGTCTACATTTAAAAGGATTCACACTAACGTTAGACTCTTTATTGCACACTTGTTCCAAATTTCAAATCAAACTATTCTATATTCTGCCGAAAATCGGGCAGCATCTCCCCTGTTTATATGCCTAGCCCAAAATTACAATTCAGCAACCAATCAACAACAACAATAATATCAACATCAACAACAGTATTATTCATACCAATACATTCGATAAACATCCCACACGATGTTTTTCAACATACAACAACAACATACACTTTCTTCCATCCCAATCAAGGAGTATAATCTCATCAACACACCCACAATGTTAAATACCATTTCTAGACGCATAAATCAGTCCATCCTCACGGCCACAACATGTTCAAAACAGCCCATAAACACAACAACTACAACACAACACTTTATGACCTTTCCTCCATAACTATTTTCCTTTTTAAGGCTTGCTAGACCTTCAAATAAACTCAACATAAGAGATGGGATGGATAACATACCTTATACTTGAAGAAACTCAGCCACATCAACTTTCTCCAACGCCAAACTTAAGTAGAAGCAAGAACAATCACCTTTCACGGACTAGTTTGGCGTAATCTTGTTAAATTCTTGATTTATCAGACTATAATGTTTGGGGGAGGTGTGGATAATTTTCTAGGACCTTTTAGAATGTTACTTTGATGAACAAATGGGGTTGATGGGGGTGTTTATACCCATCCTAGGTCGGTTTCACTGACCTCCTCATGTGGGGCCCGCGGAACCATTTTGGCAGCTTAAAGTCTTGTTCTTAAAATGGCCATAAATTTTGATTCCGATATGGTATGAGGGCCCACAACCTACGGTTGGAAAGCTCTTTCAATTACCTACAACTTTTATTCTTTGTGTTGTTCCAAATTCTAAACTTATAATAGCATTTTGGCCTCTCTAAGTCAGGTCATCCGAAAAGTATCTTTAAATCATCCTTTTGGAGGGCTTATGCCCATATTTGGCTTAAGGGTCCTTCTTAGGACTTTCTCAACTTCACATGAACTACTCGCATATCTCTTCATATGTCCTTTATAAAATCCTGACATGTGGGCCCCGCCTTAACTTATGGTTACGAGGGCTATCATCCAGTAACTTGTTAACTGATTTATTCCATACGATCTCCAAATGTCATATGTATATTCTTATACTCAGATAATAAACTTTTCATCCCTAATCCTTGTATAACTTTGCTCTCCCTTGAGCTCATACTAAGTCGTCGACAGTCTTGGTAATGCAAAATTTTTCAGGTGTAACATTCTTCCCCCCTTAGAAACATTCGTCCTTGAATGTTGCAGTATTGCTATCCCACAACACCATCTTTGATTCCTTAGAACCGTTATTCTTCCCTAAGGGCCCAATTACCGTTTGCTTAGACTATAACTTAGTTCGGTCTTTTCTCATCTTCCCTTAACCCTTTCATTGCCTTCAGTCGGCTTCTTTCGCTTCGTTACCTTCACGTACATGGTTGGAAATTAACTAGCATTTCGTTCTCAATTTGTCTCCATTCTTGTAATCTTGACTTATCGTGCCATGATTATTCCTCAGCCCGTAAGTATTTCTCTTTTTCTCGTTCCTTGTTCCTTTGTTAGTGATCCACTTCCTTTCTCATATACAGAGCCCTTTCTGCCTTTATCCCTTTGGTACAACTTGGGATACTCCTTTGATAGCTGTTAGCCTTGTATATCCACTATACTGGCTCCTTGTAGTACATTTGGCAGGTTCATTAGTCCTCATATCCTTTTCACTATCTCTCTTACTCTTACACTGCAAGTGTTTATCCAACATGACTTTGTCGCTAGCGAGTATAATGGTTTTGTTCTTTTCTAAGGCCAGTTATATCATTATCCAAAATGTGCATATACGTGATGTTTCTTCGTCATTTATTATCCTTTGCAGTCCAGTTACACTTATGGCAACTCATAATTGGAGTTCAACTAAATTTGTAACTCGCCACATGTTTGAGCTCCTGCCACAACTGTTTCTTTAACCTCCATTTTTGAGTTCCTTCAAATCTCGCAATACAGCCCAAAAGCATGGGGGTACAACAATTCTTACTCCATTACGACTCATATATATATATATATATATATATATATATAACGTTTCTAGCTTCGATTTCCTTGTACTGGCGGTTGCTTCATCCGTCGTTATTCTTTATTGACTTTCTGATATGGCCTTTCTACAATTATAGTTGGGCATAGCTTCACGTTGACGGTTCATACAATTCCATAGCATATGTTCTCATGTTCAGTATAATTAGCGATCAATGATGTTTTTTTTCTAATACTCGGTGAACTCTTTTACTTCCATTCATAAGAGTAGCATTCTTCCTTTCCCCGGAAATTACCAAACCACTAATCTTTGTTGCTTTTGTTACAATTGCTATCTCTTCCGGTGCAAGTCGTCCTTCGATCCGTCATCCTCTCTGTCATCCTTGTGAGTTTGACTTGAAACCCGTTCTTGCTCTCTCTATTACCCTTTTAGGAGTATCACTACATACTTAGGTACGGCACAATTTTTACCCGATACGAGGTATTCAAATCATGGTCCAGAAATATCGTAGTTCATATTGGCATGAAACATTCTCTTACGGTGTCTTTCAGACTTTTTTTTCCTATGTCTGCCTCGTGGTACATGTTTTTCCGTTTGCTTCTGCTTCTTTTTGATACCTTCTTGATATGCCGATATGTTTCGAGCTAATAAATCTCCTTTCTCTGGAGCTTGAAACTTCATAGCTCCTTTCAACTCTAGTATGTTCTTTCCCCCTTATTAAGAAGGTCCTTATACGCCATTAACCCTTGAGTACCCACCGTCTTCAATAATTTCCTGCTGCCCTTCACGACCTTCTTAAGGTTGGGGTTCTGTCGTCGTATGGTCGGCCTTATTCATCTCTTGCTAGTTAAACTCTTGTGTTCAATCGGAATACTTAGGATCCATTTCCAATGCCTTCTTTTCTGTCTTTTCACACCTCTGTCCTTTTATGACTAACAGTTTTTCGGACCTACAAGTTAATAGGGACACCGAGATTCACCACGTCCTTTATGACGTCTTCGATTATACCTTACTCCTTGTTTTTCTGTTCCCGACTTTGCTTATAACATATCTAGAATTCTTCTTATCTTGAGTTCTCCTTGAATTTATGTCTATATCATCATTTTGTCAACGTTTCCATACCTTTCCATCCACTACTAGTCCTTTCACCCGCTTAGCTCACTTACTCATAATCCTTCTTAACTACGCATTTATGTTGCAGCTGTGCGTCTAAGTTTTTCGAGTGTTCTGCTACTTTTGCTCTTAGCACAAAATCCTTACAATGTAGTCTCTCTCCATCCTCATTCATCGAGCCCTTATCTCTATCCTCGTTCATCCAACCATTATCTATCTTTCTTATGCTACGGCCGGGTGGTCTTCCATACACGTTCCTTACATTTAATTCCATTTCCTCTATGATCAAATCTCTTGGTCCTCACATGAATTCTCATTCCATGCCATTAATTTTCTAATCAATTGTGTTGACTCATCATCCTTGTTCTTTCCTCGATGAATAATCGGTTTCCTACCGCCAATTTCCAGTTACTATGCTCCTAAATTTTCTCCTCTTCCCTCGACTAACCCATTAGTATACCTTTTCTATTTTCATCCTTAACCCTCCTTGGGTTTCTTTCTCCCCGAGCACCTTTCTTCTCTTGTTATTTGTAGTATCGGCTCTGAAGTTCGTGAAATATTCCTTTAAACGCGCAAATCCGTTCTATTCTTAAGTCGTCATTTTGGAGAGCTTCTCCATGTCCGAGGCAACCGTATCAATATGACTACACACTTATCCCTTTATATATATAACTTTCGAGAGTTGGAGATCTCTTAGCATCGTTGTAAGGCCTAATCATTCTCTCTCTTACTTCGCATTCCTTGTCGTGGTCACTATCCTTTTATCCCCACTTATCGAATTCGGTTCTCGAACCCCACCATTCCTTTTTTGTTCCATACTACCACACTTTATCCCTTTCGCATGCCTACCTTTGAATATTTACCCAATAGTCTCGCGTTTTGCCCTTCGTCTCTCTCGGAGGCTTCGCTCACTCATGTTTCTTACTTTTTACTTTCTCAACACTTTGATCTCCTTACCTTCCGTATTTTCACTTTCTTTCTTTTCCAAATGTCATTGCATTAGAACTCTCCAGACCTATCCGGTAGTGAAAGTAAATCAGCTTACCTGGTAGCATTCTTTTGTCACTTGCACTTTATTACCCTGTTCGATTAATGCCTTCAAGATACCGCAACGCCGGTTACCGGGATACACATACCGGCTGATACTGCCATAGATGGGGTATTATATGCATACATATGTACATTTTCTAACGGCTCGCTTGCAAGGTATTTCCAAGCGCTACTTAAACTCATCCTAATTCTAGAGTTGTAATGCACTTTCATTCTCTTCACTGGTCTAGTCTGCCTCGTTCTTTGCGACCTCTTAAGGTTTCCAGATACTCCGCACACTCTAATTTCCCTTGGGCTACTTTATCTTCTTATTCCTGTCTTATGTCTAAATTTATAGGACTTTTAGTACACTTCCCAGGGGGTCACCCATCCTAATATTTCTCTCACCCCAGCACACTTAACCTTGAAACTCTGATGAAATCTGGTGCGTTAATGATGGTATGATCGTATCCACCTCGCCGCATGACCTTCACCACATAATCTGGAACAAGTTGAAGTCTTAACAGATTCCAAAACATTCTCGTAACGTGTCTCCCTCCGAATTAGAAAGGGTCGTTTACTCTTCTGACTATGCAATTACTATTTTAGCCTTTTCAATCCTCAATATTCATCTTCCATCTATATGTACGACTACCTTTCGTCCTGGATTTCCAGATTCCCAATAGTGGCGAACACACCTTCGCCGCCTTTACTTATAAATACTCGGTTATCAGTCTCTTTGGATTTCCGCTTGCCACTCTTATATAATAATCTACAGCAGAACTCATTTGTTGACTTTCCCTGAATCCCCCAATAGACCTTGCTCCTACTAAACCTCGAATGTAACCCATTTTAATCCTTCGAACTGCTAATCGTCTTTCTCACAATCATTCTTTATGCCATGCCAAATCCATAACTCTTCTAAAACAATGCATCCTACTTATTGTCTATTTACGATATTTCCTTTCCACGCTTCTTCCTGTTAGGTGTACCTAACTAAATAACCTGATTTTTTTAAAATTCTGGCAGAATCTCCTTTACAATTCTTACTACCCAAAACCTGCATGCAGCAATTACCAGCAATGCCTCACAGGGCATATATATATATATATATATATATATATATATATATATATATATATATATATATATATATATATACGACATATCCCAGCCACCCAGGGCTCCCAATTTCAGGCAGAAGAACAAAAATATCAAAACTTACCTCTGTGACTTCCCATATCATCACTCACCTTCTCCCGTCGATACTGTGCTTCTGCTGCGATCAAAGGTTGGTATAAGAAATCTCATTTCCTGTGACTTGGCTCTATCGCACGATCTAAGACAGAAGGAAGGTCAATGATTCCTAAATGCCCCGCAGCCTCCCGTTTATAAGTGTGGCTGGCTTCACACCCATAAACAGGACTCTACTGGACACGACTTTGCAGACAACCCGTAGGACGAACTGCTCTGATACAAATTTGTCACACCCCATTCCTGATAGGGCATGATAGGCACCCGACCCCTCACTTAGAGCCGATCGAACCCGCTAGTTCTCGCTATGTTCATAATCTCACTGGACTTCTTAAATCACGAAATGAAATGCATTATGAAGGCTTTTTAAAAACATTCTTTTTGTCGTTCTCAAATCAGGTAAAATCTATAATCATATGAAACTTGTAACATAATGCATAATGATACATCGGCTTGCAGAGCCGCTTACAAGACTGGCATGCTATATACGTGACTCTGTCTGCAAAGTCTCTAACATCAATCAAGATACCATAACATGGATACTCTGACTCGGCAACACTTCGGAAGGAAATGGAGCTCGCTAATCCAGCTGGAACATCTCCTAGCAATGTCCTCTACTCATCTGTATACATCTGCGTGGCATAAAACGTAACATCCACAAGAAGGGACGTCAGTACGAGCATTGTACTGAGTATGGAAGGCATAAATAGTAACATCATAAGGGATGCAAAGTATGAATAATAATATAATGGAAATACAGAGCATATCGTGAGATAAGAGAGTAACCTGTACATGTGAGTGCCTCTTATGGAGGATGCCATGCATGCTTAGCTTTCTTTTGAAAAACATTTCTGTTTCATATATATAGAAAATAGAACATATCATACGAGATGATATTAACCGATGTGGGATTCGCCTAAACCAGTGTGGGATTCGCCTAAACCAATGTGGGATTTGCCTAAGGCAAGCCTTACACTCACCCCCTTTTGGGACTTAGCGTTCTTGCTGAGGTTTGCCCCACCACTGGGTTTGCCCCACCACCGGGTTTGATACCTACTGATTAGGTGGTTACGCGTATATAACGCTCCTCCCTTTTTCCCATATTCCCCATTTACATATACATATATCGTATAAGCAGCATGCAGGAGAGCCCAAAGAAAGTTATGTCTCTATCAGAGTGACGTAAGGTCGGTAACCTCCGATTACATTATGGAATAACCATCATCGTTTTGTCTCACCTTGAAAGAACAATTATTATAAGGTTAGACCATCAGTGAAAAATAGCATCAAGGGAGGACATAGAATAAGATCGTAAATCTCATAAAGCACCAATTCATATACTTTGGAATCTTTAAAAATAGTTATCATTCATGAAATAAAGTCGAGAGGTAAGAAATAGCTCAACATTCTTATACCGTCATTGAAATCGTAAACTTGGAACCTTTAAGCATGAAATCGTTCTCATAATAATTATCATAGAAAAATATTCTTATCTTTGGCATCATTGCCATCATGATAAACAACATATCCATCCTTGTCGTCATAAGAGCTTACAAAATCATAAACCTTTGTTTTGGAAAGATACAGACATTTGGGAAACATTTACGGGTTATCAAGAATGGAATCATGCCTTGGAATCATAAACTTCTAACTTTTCAAAAGAAGGAAGTTATGGAAGCATTTATGAAATCATAACATAGGAATCATGCCTTTGAAAGAAAGGGACGAGCCTTAACATACATGTTCCACCTCTTATTATCTACGTTTATTCGTCATAGCTCGTAAGTCTACATTTAAAAGGATTCACACTAACGTTAGACTCTTTATTGCACACTTGTTCCAAATTTCAAATCAAACTATTCTATATTCTGCCGAAAATCGGGCAGCATCTCCCTTGTTTATATGCCTAGCCCAAAATTACAATTCAGCAACCAATCAACAACAACAATAATACCAACATCAACAACAGTATTATTCATACCAATATATTCCATAAACATCCCACACGATGTTTTTCAACATACAACAACAACATACACTTTCTTCCATCCCAATCAAGGAGTATAATCTCATCAACACACCCACAATGTTAAATACCATTTCTATACGCATAAATCAGTCCATCCTCATGGCCACAACATGTTCAAAACAGCCCATAAACACAACAACTACAACACAACACTTTATGACCTTTCCTCCATAACTATTTTCCTTTTTAAGGCTTGCTAGACCTTCAAATAAACTCAACATAAGAGATGGGATGAATAACATACCTTATACTTGAAGAAACTCAGCCACATCAACTTTCTCCAACGCCAAACTTAAGTAGAAGCAAGAACAATCACCTTTCACGGACTAGTTTGGCGTAATCTTGTTAAATTCTTGATTTATCGGACTATAATGTTTGGGGGAGGTGTGGAGAATTTTCTAGGACCTTTTAGAATGTTACTTTGCTGAAAAAATGGGGTTTATGGGGGTATTTATACCCGTCCTAGGTCAGTTTCACCGACCTCCTCATGTGGGGCCCGCGGAACCATTTTGGCAGCTTAAGGTCTTGTTCTTCAAATGGCCAAACAATTTGATTCTGATATGGTGTGAGGGCCCACAACCAACGGTTGGAAAGCTCTTTCAATTACCTACAACTTTTATTCTTTGTGTTGTTCCAAATTCTAAACCTATAATAGCATTTTTGCCCCTCCAAGTCAGGTCATCCGAAAACGTATCTTTAAATCATCCTTTTGGAGGGCTTATGCCCATATTTGGCTTAAGGGTCCTTCTTAGGACTTGCTCAACTTCACATGTACTACTCGTATATATCTTCATATGTCCTTTATAAAATCCCGACATGTGGGCCCTGCCTTAACTTATGGTTACGAGGGCTATCATCCAGTTACTTGTTAACTGATTTACTCCATACGATCTCCAAATATCATATGTATATTCTTATACTCAGATAATAAAATTTTCATCCCTAATCCTTGTATAACTTTGCTCTCCCTTGAGCTCATACTAAGCCGTCGACAGTCTTGGTAACGCAAAATTTTCCAGGTGTAACATCTAACCAATATCATGATCTTGTCATTACAGATGAAATATTTTTAGTTGTATGACTAATGATGCCATGGAATTTTTAATAATTGGGATCATTGACTTTATTTTCTTCGTCATGTCTTTTGGATGCACGAGGTCCAATAATCTTCTCGGTTAGCAACTCATCAAGATTTGATAGGACATCAGAGTCAGGAAAAGGTAAGCTTTTCTTCTAACTCCTTGAAGATTTAGTGACACTTTTCTTCTGCAGCATGTTGACGTGCAACATTTTCTTTCATTTTTGTTTAGCGGAGGCTCTTATAGATATTGTTTGTAATGACCCGCTTGGTCGTTATTGAACACCTTCTGCGGACCATGTTCAAACTCATGTGGAATAAAGGCTAAATTCACTTAGAAATGTTGCGTAAAATTAAAATCGTGATCAAATCCTGAGAAATCAAAATTCGTAGGCCCAGACAAAAACCTTCACTGTAGTGAGCCCATTGCAGCGAAGAGACCATCACTGCAACGAAGGTGGCGAAAATTCAAAAAAATATATATGGCCCTATTCTGGGGTTTTGTCCAACTTTTACTCAATACTTTATTCTAGGTTGCCTCCTGGAGACATTTGATAGAACATTCGGAGACTTCGTCAAGGTACGCCCTCAAACATCTTTATTGCTAAGAATTCATAAAGAAAATTTCACCAGTACTAAGTTGCCCCTCAGGATTAATAAAAGGAGAATTGGCCGCAAACAACATAGAAACATTAATCACCTCAGAATCTAGATTAATTATGCATATTTGAATTTGCCTCTTGTTCTCGAGTTCGTGGAATTCTTAGAATTCGTTGTCGAGGCTTTGGTTCGGAATCTGCGATAGGAGGTGACTTCACGGCACCCATGATAGCTGCTCGGCATCGAGGTAGGTTATGGTTTACTTGAGTTAGACGTTGATTAGTGAAATGTATATATGATGTAGAATTGATAGAAGAAAGCATGATTAGGTCTTCGGACAATAAGTTTGGTTAGACATACGATAGGTTGATATTTGTTAGCATTAAAAAGGGTTTGTACCGCTGAGAAACTTAGCTAATTGTTCTAAGAAGGATATTAGCGTTGCATGTGTAATCGTGGAAGGCATAGAAGGGTTGGGCTTGATGCGGTTGTAAATTGGTCTTAGTATAGGTTAGATTACGATATCTTAGGTGGCGCGTAATTTACTATAGTAAATTCCATTGTGGGTATGCATGATTAATATTGAGTTCTAGTATCACTTATGATATTTCGATTGGTACATCACTGATTCTGGCATTACTTTGTGTTTATGATTTGATTATGTTCAACTAAGACATTATGTATAATATATTTGAAATTATAGATAATAGATGTGATGGATTATAATGATAATAATTGGAGATGGAACATATACATCTACGTAAGGCATATTTGACAAGGGGTGACGATGTGACCTTGTTATGAACTCGTGGTCCGACGTTCATTCCGAAACGAGTAGTACATGGACACCATGGGTCCCTACAGGTAATGGCTTTTTGGGGAAAACATTACCATTTAGCATGTGTGTACATGGTTGGTGAGTGATTACATTTATTTTGTTGCACTTCCGCAACTATTTCCTTATGTGTGTGTGTGTGTGTGTGTGTGTGTCTATATTTATATATATATAGACACACACACTCTTTTTATGGTGTTCACGAGTCTCATGGCATTATATTAAGGTATGACTCATTGTAATGATTTAAGAGTTGAATCCCTTCATGGCAAAGTAGTTGTGGTTTTTTGTGCAATTAGTGTCTACAGCAGGAAAGGCTAAAAACGAAATACGTAAATTAGGTGTCGGTTGTCATGGGTTGTTGATTTTTGTTATAAGGAATAATTTATAAGTAGATAGCAGCTGAGGGTTTTCTAGAATCGTTATATCATTGTGTCTGTCCATTAATTAGTAAGTTCGCTACATTGTGGAAAATAAAGGGCAATGGTAATCAGTTCCTATTGGACGAAGCTATATGGAGAGTTGTCCTGATTTCTTATTTTCGAGAGATGAATGTCAGAGAGTCTGAAAAATAGACAAGGTTGTTGGATTACATTAGTCCTTTATATGTGATTATGTAAGTGATAGTGATAGAGGGGTTCAAAGTACTTTCATGATAAACTGTTACTTAGTGGAAATAGTTAATTAGTGTAATCGTTATTGAACAAATATGTTTAGTTTGATTAATTTTATGTTATATTGTGTGAACAGATCTTAGTCGGCGCATGATGCTTACTAGTACGTGTGGTGTACTGATACTACTCTTGCTACATTTTTGGGGTGTAGATATGTTTTCAGGTTATTGCTTGGAGGTTTCAATGTGTTGCAGTGGTAGATATCCTCTGACAGCTTTTGTGTATCTTCTCCCAGATAGAAGTTGTGTCATTATTTATTTTTACTTGACCATCCTTTTATGTCATGGAAGCTCTTGTGCACATCTAGACTAGGTCCCGGAAATGTGTATTGCTAAAATTGTAAGTTGTAAATTTTACTAGAAAGGAATTTTATTTACTTATTATATTCAATATTGTTGGTAGTAAATGATAAAAAATTTTATGAAGGAAGTATTGGGGTAAGGGTTCGCCTGCCAGGTGGGATAAGGTAGGTGCCCGCATGACCTGTAATTTGGGGCCGTGATAGTTGGTATCAGATCCCAAGTTACCGGTCTTATGAGTACAAGAGTAATGTCAAGTAGAGTCTCGTGGAATGGTACGATAACATCCGTACCCATCCATGGGAGGCTATGGGACACCTAGGAATTCATCTTTTCTTTCCTTCTTATCATGCTATCTCGGTCATTCGAACTCCCTAGTTTAGCCCAATTGGTATCTAGACGATTGCAATTGGTATCTTGGCAAGTCGAATTGGTAACTGGCAAGGCCAGTAGATGTCTATCTATAGCATCGTGTTAATGATATTATGATTTATTTGATTATGTTTATGGTTGAACAAATGAGTTCAGGTGTTATGCTGTATTGAGTGGACAATTGAATAGCCCAGCCGAATCATCTTTGTTACAGCGATGGTAAGCTCGCTGCAGTGGGTTCTTCATAGCGAGACGACGTCCGCTACAACAGAACCCCATTTCTTTCTTAATCGTCGTCACGAAGCACTTTTTCGTCATAACGGACCATTGTAGGGAGAAGGACTGCAACGAAGCATGTGACCAGTGACCAGAACCTGTTCCTAAAAAATTTCCAAACTGTGCAATTCCACAAACCAAGCAAACACCAACAATTTTAAAACAAACATTCACGAAAAACCATGCCCAACGAGGCCCATTGTCTACGAGCACAACAATTGAAAATTGTCCAAACATACCAAAAATAAACAAAACCATTGTTTGAAATTAAAAACCCTACACGTGCTGAGAAAAACCATGCTTAAAAGAAGGGGGGGGTCATTAGTTTCTGGGGCCACTGGTTGCCTCGTCACCACCAACACTCGAGCTACTAAAGTCATCGATGTCAAGACCAGACTTGCTAAGGAAGGAGAACCGTTGGTCATCGGCTTTGACCGCTTTGGGAAGCTTTACGACTTGATCATCTTTAGAATACCCTTCATGCCCTTCCACATACAGACAAATAGCTTGTCCCGACCATGTTCTTTGCTTTATCCCTATATAGATCCTAGCAGAGCTTCCTGTGAGTCTCAGCCAAAGATCTATATACACTTTGAAGAGTGTCCATCGAGTCATACGTCTTAGTCTGAGTCCCACCTGTTCCAGCAACACCATTCAATGACCCTACCTCAAAAGAGCTCTGCGACCAACCAGTCATCACGTTCTTCATAGCCTCTAGCTGGGTCTCAGTCCACATAAGAGGGTCCTGGTGCTGTAAAGTATCAACCCTGTCCCCTTCCTCCTTAGAATTATCGTTATCCTCATCACCCATGCCAACCTTCATCTTCTTGCCTCAGCTTTGGAAGCCTTTCACCCTCAGTGGATCGATGTCAACATCAGAATTGACCCATAAATCATTATACTCCCTATGAACATTGGCCTTCTCATATAGCTGTTACACCTCGGAAATTTCATGTCGTTGTGTCGTAAGCACACTAACACGAGCTTAAGGTCAACGTCAAGCTTTTATGACTATAAGAAGGGTACTTGGCAAGTTTGGAGTGTATGCAATAAGATTTTGAAGTGATATGATTAGGGAAACTAAGTTCGTCAAAGGAATGTGAAGTATAAATCGTGTTTGGAAAAGGTTTGCAAGGCACCAAGCTAATGTTGATTGAATAATGTCTTGAGGAAAATTTATAACGCTCCTTAGATTGTTAATGAAGTGTTAAACAAGTGCTAAGTAGGTTTCCATAAGGATTGGAGATCAAATGAAACAACGAGATTAACTTCAGAAAAATGGAGTTATATGACCACTTATACGGTCCATATAAGGGGTCTGTATAACCTTACAGAAAAAGGGATTTCCCTGATGGTGAAATACGGTCACTTATATGGACCGTATAATATTATACGGACCGTATAAGGGTCCGTATTACTCCCATCTGGCTGATTATTTGCCAAATATAAATATATGTTCCTGCTTCTAATTTTTCATTCTGCCAACTTCTCTACTTCTCTCAAGACCTCTAGAAGGTTCCACACACTTCATTTACATGAATTCAAGGGAAATCAAAGATCAATTACCAAAAACTAGTAGAATGAAGTGCAAGAATGCTAATGAGGGTTGATGGAAGCTAGAAATATCTTTGGAATTAAAGCTAGGGTTTTCTCCAAGTGAAGTATTTCCATCCAAAACCCATTCCTTCACAATCAAAGGTGAGTTTTATGCTCATTTCATGTTATTAAGAGTATTGAATAGTTGAACGACTTGGATTATGGAAGAAAGTAGAGAATGGCTTCAAATATGAGAATAGCGGTATTCTTAAATAGTAGTTTAACATGAATCATGATTCTTGACATGTTATGAGTATAATATTGTTATAGATGGTATTAAGTACATTGGAGAAGCATTATATGAGGGCGAATGTGGTGTTATATTATGGCGATTGTTATGAATGACTTTGAGAGAGAAGTTTTAGAATTGGATAATGTCAAACTTGTTGAAGTTATTGATTATGATATTATGAATGTTGTTATTGATGTTTGGGAGTTGTTATAATATATGGAGAAAGTTATAGAAACAAAGGAGATGCTGCCCAATTTTTATTAGCTTTAGCTTATGCTTAAGTATGTTTCCGAGTATCTAATCTTCGTACGAATTCTCTTGAATGTAGAATCGTGAACATTGGAGGGAAGCGTTTAATTGATAAAGTTAGAGAGGCGTAAAGGTATGTAAGGATAGTCCCTTCTTCTCTAAGGCATGATTCCTACAACATGATTTCCTTTAGCTTTCCATAACTCTTTTATATTCCTAAAACTATGAGTCTATGATTATCAAGAGCTTCTCATGAAATAAAGATAAGAGATGTGTTGTGAATATGACAATGATGACGATGAGTCTAAGTCTAGAGATACCAAATCTTATGATATGATATTCTTATGAAGCTAATGATTCCTTGATGTTATTCATTGTTGCTAGACTCACCTTATAATGCTAGTTCCTTCAAGGTGAGGCATGATGATCATGACTACTCCATAATGGAATCGGAAGTTCTCGACCTTACATCACCCCGATACAGTTTTAGTCGGTACTTGAATTCAAATTCATGCTTTATGATAAGTATATGATAATGAGATCACACCTTGCCTATATGGCCAGGCAGACACCACTACGATGGGCGTAGCGGGCGGCTTATGATTACACCATGCCTAGTTGGCCAGGCAGACGCCGTTAGTGGGCGGCATGAGATGTTTACCCCGGACGCGGGAGGCCTGGACGCGGGCTAATGATGATCACACTGTACCTATATGGTCGGGTAGCATATATATGCATACTTGATATGATATTATTTATGATGTAAGTTAGCATGCATTATTCTATCTTAAGTGACATTCAGTTTCAGGTTGTTTCTTAACTTGATGTTTCTTTATCTCTTCGATATGTTGTTATTGTTCATGCCTTACATATTTAGTACATTGTTTGTACTGACCTTCTTTCTTTTTTTGGACGCTGTGTTCATTCCCACAGGTAGACAGGGAGGTGGCCCAGACTCCTAGGAACTACTCAGCAGATTTACATGAGCACTCCACTATTCCGGAGCTGCCATTTTTGATACATTATTTTATGTATATATTTGGGCACGACGGGGTCCTGTCCCATCCTTATATCTCAGTACTCTAGTAGAGGCTCGTAGATACGTATGTGTGGGTAGTAGTTGTCATTTTTGCAGTCGTGAGGGCTTATGTATATTTATGTATTGCTTTGGACAGTATATTTTTTTAGGTGGGGTATGATGATTAGCATAATGAGTGGTGCTCGGTAGTCAGCTCCGGGTACCCGTCATGGCCCCCTAGTCGGGTCGTGATAGAAGTGGTATCAGAGCAATTCTGTCCTAGGGTGTGTCTACTAGCCGTGTCCAGCAGAGTCTCATTTATGGGTGAGAAGCGCGCTACACTTATAAACAAGAGGCTGCGAGGCATTTAGGAAAAATGACCAATCTTCTTCCTACTAGATCGTGCGATAGAGCTATGTTATAAGATTTCCTTCTCCCTAATTGTGCGTTATGATTTCTACGATGCCGGTAAAGAGAAAGGCCACAGCCGCCCAGAATGGCAAGGCTACGACAGAAATGTGGATGGAAAGGGAGCCGCCAATGAATGTAGAAGAAGGTGAATCCCAAAATGAGGCTCTCCAATACCTCCCACATTCCGCCTATTCTAGAGGAACAAGGAGGGGCTTCAGCTCCAGCCCCTATGCCTCCAATTCCTCCACCGGGTGCTTGGGGTCAACAGATGGCCGAGGCCATCCAGTTATTGACTTAGTTGGTTGCCGCCCAGGCTAAACGGCAAAGTGCGGGTCCTGGTGATAGAGCCACTAGTGCAAGGGCCCGTGATTTCATGAGTTTAAATCCTCCAGAATTTTTCGGGTCAAAGCCAGATGAAGACCCATAAGGTTTTATTGATAAAATACTGAGAACGTTGGGAATCATCCATGCCTCCGATATTGAATCTATAGAATTGGCATCTTATAGACTCCGGGATGTAGCGGTCCTTTGGTACAATAATTGGATTTCTTCAAGAGGAGAGGATGCACGTCCCTCGGTTTGGCAATAGTTCGTGAAAGCTTTTATTTGTCATTATTTGCCACCCGAGGTCCGTTAGGCCAGAGCTGATAAATTCTTGAATCTTAAGCAAGGGAATATAAGTGCCCAGGAGTATAGCCTTCACTTTAATTTATTAGCTAGATATGCTCTGACGATGGTGGCTGACATGGGAGATAGAGTACATAGATTTATGAGTGGCTTAGGGCCACACTTGTTCAATGATTGCTTGACGGCTTTACTACAGGAGGGGATGGACATTTCCTATATTCAGGCTTATTCCCAGAATTTTTTAAAGAGCGGCAACAACCGCAGAGGGGTGAGCGTGATATTGATAGAGGACAGAACAAGAGGGCCAGATCTATCGGTGCTAGTAGTGAGTATAGAGGGGGTCAGCGACAACAGTATTCCAAATATCCGGGTCAGTCTGCGACAAGTGCACCTCCTCGGTTTGCGAGCAGGATATTTGCTCGCCCTAATTATTCTGGTCCGGGTCAGAGTTCGAAAGTCTCAGGTCCTCAGTTTGGAGGTGATCCTAGCCAGCAGAGACTACCGATACTGCGATGTAGCCAGTGTGGTAAATTACACTTCGGCTAGTGTCACCGAGGTCCAGTGTGGTAAATTACACTTCGGCCAGTCTCAGGTCCTCAGTTTGGAGGTTACAGGTATATTATCCATATTCTCTCATGATGCTTATGCATTAATTGATCTGGGTTCTACGTTGTCTTATATTACTCCTTATATTGCTGGCCGCATTGGGGTGAAACCCGAGCCAATTAAACCTTTCGAGGTATCTACTCTGGTTAGTGATCTAATAATAGCTAGACAAGTGTATAAAAATTGTGTGATTGTGGTATGTGATCGTCAGACTAAAGTTTATTTTGTTGAGCTAGAAATGTTAGATTTTGATGTGATTATGGGCATGGATTGGTTGGCTTCTAGTTATGCTAATGTTGATTGCAGAACCAAAATAGTTCGACTTCAATTCCCGGGAGAACCCATGCTTGAATGGAAAGGTAATACAGCGTCTCCAAGAGGTAGATTTATTTCCTACCTTAAGGCCAGGAAGATGATCGCCAAAGGCTATATTTATCATCTAGTCCGAGTTCATGACACCGAAGCAAAGCCGCCGACTTTTCAATTTATCCCGGTAATGAATGAATTTTCGGATGTATTTCCAGATTAAGTCCCAGGCCTTCCTCCAGAAAGAGAGATTGATTTATCTATCGATGTGTTGTCGGACACCAAGCCTATATCTATTCCTCCTTACCGAATGGATCCTGCAGAATTGAAAGAGTTAAAGGCACAACTGAAAGATTTTCTTGAGAAGGAATTCATTAGGCCCAGTTCATCACTGTGGGGAGCACCTGTCCTATTTGTGAGAAAGAAATATGGTTCCCTCCGGATGTGCATTGACTATAGGCAGCTGAACAAGGTGATGATAAAGAATAAATATCTGCTTCCTAGAATCGATGATTTTTTTGACCAATTACAGGGTGCCAAATGGTTTCCCAAAATTGATCTAAGATCGGGATATCACCAATTGAGAGTTAAAGAAGAAGATATTCCCAAAACAGCTTTCAGAACGAGATATGGTCACTATGAATTTTGGGTTATGTCATTTGGGTTGACTAATGCCCTAGCAGTGTTTATGAATTTGATGAATAAAGTATTCAGGCCTCTCTTAAATCTGTTTGTCCGGAACTAGTCAGTCCCGAATTCGACATACCTAAGAGTTACTATGAAGCAAAGAGATTGGTTTCCAAATTAGGATTGTCGTATGATAGAATTCATTGTTGTCCAAACGGTTGTATGTTGTTCTATAAGCAAGATGTTGATTTAAATGAATGTAAAATATGTGTACATGCGCGTTATAAGCGGACACCGAGTGGGAAGACGGTTCCAATTAAGGCGATGAATTATTTACCTATTATACCTAGGTTAAAGAGGTTGTTTGCATCGCCGAGTTCTGCTCCTCACATGAGATGGCACAGCGAAAATAGAAGGCCACCTGGTGTTATGTGTCATCCATCGGATGGAGAAGCGTGGAAACATTTTTATAGAACTTATCCTGATTTTGCTAGTGAACCAAGAAACATTAGTTTGGGTTTGTGTGCGGATGGTTTCACACCATACTCTGTTTCGGCTGCACCCTATTCTTGTTGGCCTGTATTTCTTACTCTATATAATCTACCACCTGAGATGTGTATGACAAGTTCCTATATATTCCTAAATTGTGTTATCCCTGGTCCTCATAATCCAAAAGTTTTGATTGATGTCTATCTACAGCCTTTGATTGATGAGTTAAAACAATTGTGGTGTGAAGGTGTAGTGAGATATGATATATCAACTAAGAGCAATTTCAATATGCGTGCTTCTTTGATGTGGACTGTTAACGATTTTCCTGCGTATGGGATGTTGTCTGGTTGGATGACTGCTGGAAAGCTTGCTTGTCCTCATTGCATGAAAACTAGTAAAGCTTTCACTTTAAAACATGGCCACAAAAATTCATGGTTTGATTGTCATCGTCAATTCTTACCTATGGATCACCAATTCAGGAAAATGAAACAAGCATTTAGAAAGAATAAAATTGAAAATGATCCCCCACCTCGAACATTGTCAGGAGAATAAATTTAGGGGAGGGTTTTTCACTTGCCTAAGGTCACAGAAGTTGCCCCTTATAGACTACCTGGTTATGGTGTTGAACATAATTCGACTAAACAGAGCATATTCTGGGAGTTACCGTATTGGAAGGATAATCTTCTACGGCATAATCTTGATGTGATGCATATTGAAAAAAATTACTTTGATAATTTGTTCAACACTGTTATAGATGTTAAAGGCAACACAAAAGATAACCCAAAAGCTAGATTGGACCTAAAGGAATATTGTAGGCGCCCTGCATTGAACTTGCAAGAGTTAGCGAATAATAAAGTGTTCAAACCCAAAGCTAGTTTTTCATTCACTTTGGAGGAGAAACGACAGATTTGTCAATGGGTTAAGAATTTGCGGATGCCAGAGGGGTATGCGTCTAATTTTGACAAGCGTGCTGATATGAATGAAGGAAAATTAATTGGTATGAAAAGTCATGATTGCCATGTTTTCATGGAAACTTTGATTCCTATTGCATTTAGCCGCCTACCGGAAAGAATATGGAAACCAATCACAGAGATAAGTTTGTTCTTCAAGGATTTATGTTCTAACACTTTGACGGTAGAAAACCTTCAAAGAATGGAACAGAATATACCAGTCATTACAACTAAGCTCGAGAAGATCTTTCCATGTGGATTTTTTGATGTGATGGAACATCGTCCCATTCATCTTGTACAAGAGGCGCGCCTTGGAGGCCCGGTTCGAACTAGGTGGATGTATCGTTTCGAGAGGTAAGTAACCAAAATTACTAGCTCTTTCTTTAACAGTATTTTGTTAACTAATTATTGTTCCTATTGATATTAAACATGTGTGCAGGACCATTGGCAAATGCAAAAAATTGGTTAAGCAGAGATCTTAGACTAAAGAATCTATTTGTGAAACGTATCTTGCAAAGGAAACATCGCATTTCTATTCATATTATTTCGGGGAGCAAGTGTCGTGTATGAGAAATAGGCCTAGCCGTAATGATGAGGGTGGGGTTGAACATAACTACCCACCAATGTCCATCTTTAATCAACCAGGACAAGGTTCCAAAAAGCCTCCAAAATGAACCCTGAGTAGTATGGAGAGGCAATCAGCTGTGACACATGTTTTGCTCAATTGCCCTGAAATTCAAGTATATATTCGGTGAGTGTCGAATTATGTTACTAAATTAAATGGGTAACTGATAACGGTGAAACTAATGAAAATCTTGCATATGTCGAGCAGTTACTTCGTAGAACTTGAGGGCGATGAAGCCATATATTCTAAGTTTTCCCATTGGCTGTACGATTTTGTAAGTGTGAAAATTCATTGCATAATTTCAATTAAATGTAGGCTACATAGAAGTTGATGAATTTTAATTTTCCTCCTTATTATATTGGTTTATCATACAGGAGAACATTCCCAATTTGTGAAAGATATAGCTCTTGGACCAGGCAATGAAGTTAGGATAATGAAAAAGTGCATTGCTAATGGCTACAAGTTTTAAACCGAAGAAGTTTCTCAATATAAGAAGACGAATAATAGTGGAGTGTGCATTAAAGGCGATGCTGATGGTAGCGGTGTAACTGTTGATTATTACGGTGTGCTGTAGGAGATCATACAACTTAAGTATCCAGGTTACCCTAAGAAGAAGATAACAATATTTCGGTGCAAGTGGTTTGATCCAAGCCAAAGAGGTACAAGGGTGAATCGTCAACATAACGTAATTGAAGTCAAACACACAAGACAATACAATTGCTATGATCCCTTTATAATTGCACAAAATGCTAAGCAAGTCTATTATGCTCCATATCCTTTGCGTAGGGATAAGGCTGATTGGTGGGTGGTTATAAAGACTAAGCCTGTGGGGAGGATTGAGGTCGATAATGCATTAGATGTGGCGTATCAAAATGATGTACCAGTTGTTCATCAAACGGTTGACACAGAGTTAGAAAATAGTTTGGAACATCCTCAACACATATTGGAAGAAGTTGATGAAGATGATGTAACTATCATAGAAAATGTTGAGGAAGAATCAACCGATGGACCTGAAACAAGCGATGAGGAAGAATCATCTGATGAAAATGAAACAAGCGAGGATGAGTGGGAGGATAACTAGTTGCATGTTAGTTTATTCTATACTTGATAATAACACAATTCTATACTTGTTAAATTTTTACCTACGATAAATATATCATTATTGAGTTATTAATTTTATGTATTCAGATGTCATCAGGTGGTAGTGATCAAGGTAGAGGTAGAGGTAGAGGTAGAGCTGGAGGTACTAGTAAGAGAAAAGATAAAAGACCTATAGATCCTACAACTACTAGTAGTCAGTCCATTCCGTCCACTCCACATATGCAGTCTACTCCGCCTTCTTTTTTTATGCCTGGCTCTTCTATGCAGGGCCAGTCTGGTCAGTGGGTCTTTCAGCCGGCACCACCTCAGCCGGCATCATTTACCTATCCTACTTCTATACCTATACCTATGTATTGCCCACCATGTGGCAGATCTCCTAGCCCATCAGCCACTTTGTCTTCTTCTCCTTCTCCTTTTCCAAATGGTACACCTCCAACTGTATCTAATTTTTCGCCTTAGAGATAGCAGCTCTGAGCCTGAGTTACTGCCATCCAACCAGTCTCAGACCCATCGTCATCCTCCTGCACCTGCTCCTACTCTTGCACCTGCACCTGCACCGGCTCCTATACAGGAACCGATACATCATGGTTTACAGCCGGGAGATAGAGATGCGATGGGTCGGATTTTCATCGTGCCTGAGGGAGTTGGGTAAGATTGTCTTTTATTAAGTTTTCCTAACGTTTTTTTTCATCTTAATCTAATATGCATTATATTTTTTAACTGCACGTTCTATCCATATCACGACACTACAAAAGTCGTGCTGGATGTTGTTCGGAAGCTTTATAGCAATCATTTTTATACTTCATGGGGTGAAATCCTATATGATACTCGATGGGCTATGTTTAGAGAGTTTAACGTATGCATCTTATTATACATTTCATAACTTGAATTTACTTTTATATAAATCATCTAACATTAGCTATTTGATTTGCAGATGTATTGTACATGGGATCCAATGGGCAATGATAGGGTTGCTGCAAACTTTGAGAAGAAGGGGAGTGCAAGGTTGTCTGATTGGTTTTCGAGGGCTAGAAGGTATATGATGATGACCCAATGGCTAAACGCTGAACAGTGGGAGAAACTTAAGGCATATTGGCAAACTCCTGAGTTTATCGCCAAGTCTGAGCAGGCAAAGGCTGCCCGTGCATCCCAGAAAGGTGGCTCTTTGCACACTGCGGGTGCAAGAAGTTAGGGGCACGTGGCTAGGACAATGGTAAGTA
This sequence comes from Lycium barbarum, assembly GCF_019175385.1. Taxonomy (NCBI): domain Eukaryota; kingdom Viridiplantae; phylum Streptophyta; class Magnoliopsida; order Solanales; family Solanaceae; genus Lycium; species Lycium barbarum. Next base: position 39,427,991 of record NC_083337.1, read on the forward strand.
ATTTTATAATTTTAAAGTTACCTACGATCAATATATCATTATTGAGCTATTAATTTTATGTTTAACTTTTTTTTTTTTGCAGAAAAAAGCTACGGGATAGATGCCAACTCAGGATCAGCTATTCCTAAAGACCCACACAAAAAAGAAGAAGCAGGAGTCGGATCCGACCTTATGGGTTGAGGACAAGGCTTGTAATTCCTATGTAAGTGATAATTTTATTATTTAAGTAATTATATATACGTTTAATTATGATATATTCGTTATATACTAAGTTTCATTTTTTAATATATAGACGCAATATATGGATCATGTGGACCAGGACAGCCAAACTCAGCCTGAGCATCCGAGCCGTCCTCCACCGTAATTAGAGATAGATTTTTGGTGTAGAGCAGTTGGGGGAGTACAAAAGGGTAGAGCGTACGAGGGGACTTGGTGAATGACCTTTGATTAATGGCATGTGCATCTACGGGTTTTAACCGTTAGAGCCAGTAACTGTATAAAGAACTGGGGTTTAAGACACATACATACATGCGTGGTTTCTCTCAGGGTTTTATATTTTCCCATGAACAAAGACATTCATCATCACATAACAATTATTATGGGGTAGACTTTTTTCCTGATCCTTTTCAAATGCTTATTTCTTCTCAGAATTATCCCTAAAATTTTCTGATCTTGAATTGTTTTGTTGCTCTATGGGATTCTTTTTTCATGGTGATTCTTGGATATGAATGTAGACGTAAATTTGGTCGCTCTAAGGTGGGGTTGTTCATTTTTGTTTGATTTGTTTCTTAAATTGATAATGTTACAATCTTTGCCTAAGAACTTGGTTTGCTTGGAGAGAAAAATCTCGCTAAGATTAAAGAAACCATTTATTTTGAGAATGACTTGGTAAATTTTCATGGTTTGTGTTTTTTATAAGGTTTCTCTGAGACCAGCAGAGCATTCTTTGGATTCTTAACTGTCAACCTTTTACCTTTCGTCTAAATTCGGAACATCTTGTCGTGAACCTTTATTTTTCTGTCCTCATTTCTTGGATCCAAAAGCACATAACTGAAAAGCATTACAAGCCATCAAGAGCATGTGTTATTTGGTTTTCTTACCCAAAGGGAATGCAGAAACGAGCTAGAACCAAATTAAGTATTCAAAATGTACATATTTCTCAGAAAAATAAACTGGTTACATTAAATTAACAAAGTACCAGCATCTACAGATCACCAAAGTTAGAAGAAACTTAAAAGTGAGTGCAGATTTGACATATACACATGGACAAAATCTGATAGCCACATTAGCATCAGGCCAAGACTGAATACATTCTTTAGCCCAACAAATAAATGAGCACAAGAAAACCAACAAGTAAGAACATAAACTTGAGATTGCTATCTGCTTGTACTTGGGCTGTGTCTTGAGCATTACGAACATGTGGCCCATGATATGCAGGAGTATATCCAAAAGGGTAATTTGATGTGGTAGGATACGCTGTCGGACCAGGAAATCCATGAAACTGGAAGCTGAGTAACCGAATCTTGCAGTTGATGTGGGAAAAAATCCTCCTAATCCTCCCATATGACCAAATCCTCCATGATTATGAAAATTATTTGGTTCAGGTTGAGGAGCAGTTTCAGGTCGTTGTCCTGCAGGTCTATTAGGAATTTCAAGGCCGGGGATTGGTTTTGATCTGGGATCAGTAGAAGTCCTTCCTCTTCGAGCGTCTCGTTAAAATAGGTTATTAACTAAATATGTGCTAAGTCTAACTTCGAGTGTCATGGTTCTTCCTTCGTATGCCATCTCTTTACTATCTTTCTCTTTTCTTCTAATGTCGTATTGAAGGCAACCACCAACCATTTCATGTCACTAATGCTAATAGTAACTTTTCTCATTAAATGTCTGCTACGCTTGAACCAGTCGAACCATACTTCAGAACCTGAATGTCTCCCTGTAATGTCTCCCTGTAATGTCATATGATTTAAAATCTGCATTGTAGAAAATCTTATATTCCCCCATATATATTGAAATTCCGGCCAGAGCTGCCGGATAAATTCAATCTCTTTGTTAGTTAAGACTCTTTGTAGCTGATATATATTAAAATCAGTAGTGATGATATATTTGTTTTTGCTTTGCAGTTTCTCGCATCAATAAAAAGAGAGGAAGGGGAAAATATAAATCTAAAACAGTAGATATAAAAACTAAGCATGGAGGAAAAATCACAATAATGATTCCAGATGACATTGATAGAGCTGTGGGTTCCGGGGCTAGAGATATTGTTAATTACTCTAGTTTGATCATGAGGACCTATATCTCGTTCCGAGAGGGAAAATGGCAAAAAATTGTTTTGAAATACGGAGAAGCAATGTGGTTACAGGTCAAGGTAACAAATTACTGTCAATATTATATTTCCTTTAGATTCATGATTTATTCATATGATTATTATATCAAATATAATGTTACAATATGTTCAGAACAAATTTGAAGTTTGTGGCGGGCTGCGAGAGCATAAGTTGCAAGGCCTTGTGATAAGTAGTATGCAAAGGATTTTTAGAGCATGGAAAGCTCGATTGCACACTGATTACCTTTGTTATTCTACTGATGAAGACAGATTTTCTCATCGACCTGAGGATGTTCAGTTGGAGGACTGGAAATACCTAGTAAAGTATTTTGGAAGTGAGGAATTCAAAGTAACTTAATAACCAGTATTTTGGAAGTTAGGAAATACAAAGTGTGTTTACTCTTTGAATAAATTTATCCTGAACTCTTGACTTATTGCAGGTTGTCAGTGAGAGAAACAAAAGAAATAGGGCAAAGCAAATAACTAAGCATGCTTGTGGTACAAGGTCTTTTGCAGAAGTAGAAGAATCTACGGTGAAAATATTATTGTTCCCCTATTATAACATATAATGCTTTGTTATTTAATTATTTATCTGCTTATAAATTTTCCCTATAAAACTATATTGTAGAGAGATCCGGTTTCTGGAGAAAAGGACACACCAGATAAAGTGTGGGAGATCCAACATACACATAAGAATGTTAACGGAAAACGGGTGTGGTTTGATTCAAAATCCCAACAAATTCATGTAACTCCCTAAAATCACTACCTTATTATCTTTCCATCATATTACTTGCTACTTTCATATGTTTATTATGTCTTGGTGTAAATGATTATGCATAAATGTAGGGCCAGCTTCAGCAACTTGTTGTTGAACAACAATCTGAAGAGGTTGAGCATCCCATGACTAGAGAAGAGATGTATTCATCCATTCTTGGTCAGAAATCAGGCTATGTTCGTGGTTTTGGATATGGAAAGAAGCCTCTCAGAAAGACTCAAATGCAGCAGGAAAACATAGAAGATAGCATGTTTTCTGCGATGGAAATTATGCGTCAAGAGATGCAAGCTGATATGGACCGGAAGTTCCAAGAAGAACTGAACCGAAAGTTGCAAGAAGAAAATGAACAGATGGCTATCGACTTAAAAAGGGAGATGGAAGAAGATTTACAAAAAAAATTGGAAGAGGAGCATGCACACATGAGAGGAGAATTTGATAACATGATCCAAGACCAAATGGCTGCTTTCATGACTAGAATTCTACAGGTACTTGCTCTTGCTCCTTCTTAACAAGTTTTCTCCTTTCCTTGACAATTCTTCTTTCTTACTTTTGAAAATTATTTTGTGTCTTGCTCCATATAAGTTATTGGCTAGTTCCTCTAAATCTGATTTTCTAGCAGAATTTTGTGTTTTGCTGCTACTAAAGTTCTGTTACAATTTCAAGTTGCTGATTTTAGAAGTAACGTTCCTTCTTCTTGTCCTTTCCGATCGTTTAATGTGTTGGTTTATTAAAAGAGGGAGCAGTTTTTCCTGTGTTTCGTTAATTTTTTTTTTACACCAGCAGCAACAAATGCTGCCTTTATGCACACCTTATGGCAAACACCTTGTGTACCAACAGCAACAACCAAGGCTACAAAGTGCCAGCACCAGGCTGCTCCTCTGATGCTTGTCTGATAGAGGCCAACATTAGTAGAACCTGCTGCTGCTGCCCTATTCTAACTCCCCTACCTGTTACAAAAATCCTTGCAACACAACCAGTCCTCTATCAGTCCAACCTCCATGCCTGCACACCCTTTGACACAACCAGCTTCTAGCATAGGTGGTTTTTTTTTTTTTTTTTTTTTTTTGCATAAACACCAGCTGTTACTGCATAAACAAATTGTTGGTTTTGTATTTCTTCTTGCATAAACACCAGCTGTACTGCAATCCATGTACTCCCTCCTGGTTCACACCAACAACAATAGGTGCTGCATTTATGATGCTTCTATCATCAGTATCTGTGTACAACTACCAGCTATATTTCCTGACTGCTGTAAACAGCATTGTTTGCACCTCATCATGACTGTTTACTCTCCTGGTGTACTTGAAAATTTCTTCAAAGTACACCAGATTGTGTAAAATTTGTCACTCAGCTGCTGCTTACCAACTGCTGCACATGGAAGTGCTGTTTTCCATCAGTACTATACCAGCAATCAACTCCACCTCTGCAACACATCATCTCCCCTATACCTAAAATCCGATTATCCACCCATAACAGTTGTAAATGAATGGTTCCATCAATCTGTATCTTCACGTCAAGCGTTTCCCACCAAAAAACCATATTTCCCATTTTGCCCCTGATCATTAAAAAATAGTCTTCATAGTCCAACCATCAGCTTCTCCATACAATATATTTGTAAATGATTGTATAAATCATTATCCATCATCCTGGCAGTCTTTTCGACCTAACAAACCATATTTCCTATCATCCTGGCAGTCTTCGGTAATGTAGTTTGTAGTTTTGCCATATTCTAATTTGTCTCTAATGCTCTTGGAATGGTTGGAATTAAGTGTGGAATTTCTCTAGCGATTGTTACTAGTTGAGGTTATTTTCTAGCAATTACCCCTGCCATAATTTTTAGAAATTACCTTAAATTTAAGTGGTGAAATTGATGGAAAGAAGAAGCATACCAACTTGATCCCATAGCAATTTTGGGAACTCAATGGTCTGATATCAACTTTGTAACTCAATCATGATATTTGATACTAAATTTTAAATTTTGATGAGTATTGCATGGATATTAAAGATCTGATAAAAAATATATTGCCATGATGGTATCTGTTGGGATTATGTTACACTACAGTTAGGCCTAAATACTTTTTCAATTTGGCTCATATTATCTTATACATATTTCTTGGATTTGTTTCCTTGGAACTGATTTACAACATGGTACAGTTTTGGTAAAGTAGATGAAGTATGAACCTTTATCTTTATAAAGTGTTGGAACTATTATGTCATTAAATTTTAGTTTCTTATGTGCTCTAGTTTATTATTAGTGTTGGATTATGAGAACTTTTAGAGTGATCCCGTGTTTTTTTAATAGTAGGGACAAGGTTCTTAAGCAATGGGGCTGCCCAAAGAGGAGCTTCAAGGCGTGCAATGGAAGTTTTTGATCATATGTAATATGCATACAATGGAAGTTTTTGATCATATGTAATATGCATACAATGGAAGTTTTTGCTTTTGAATCCTATGTATATGCACACAATGAACCGAAGTACTATATATATATGTACGTAATATATATGCAGTTGACTTTTAAGTAATGAAAGTATTTATAATATTCGGCTTGGGAATGCTTTTGTTGGTTGTTATTTGTTATTGAATACTTTTAGTAGCAGTATATTAATTTTAGACAATTCAATTGTCTATAGTAAATCTTCATGATTTAATTCTTTTTGTAGCTATTTTTATTGTTGATAAAAGTTGTTTTTCAGCAGCAAGATAAATGTTGCCACAAATGTTAGTAGTTTTTGTGGCGACTGTCCTCGCTCCTAAAAGTAACTTTTTAGTAGCAAGATTAAATCTGCCACTGATAGTACATTGAGTTTGTGACGACAAGAGTCGCTACTAGTAGTAATATTTAGTAGCGAGGACAACCTTGCCATAGATAGTCTATTGAGTTTTGTGGCGACCAAAGTCGCTACAAATTATCACTTTTTAGTAGCGAGATAAAAGTTGCTGCCGATAGTTCGTTTGTATTGTGGCGACAGAGTAGCCACTAAAGCTTTTATTCAGTGGCGACCAGGCCAATATCTGTGTTGTAGAATTTTTTTTGTGACATGCTTGCTTACCTTTGGTGGCAATATATGTCGCGACAAATAGCTTCTTATTGTGGCGACTACCTATTGTCGTCACAAAAAACCTTTAGTTATGGAACTACTACCATCGGAGGAAAGTCGCTGCTATAGGTTTTTCGTGGCGACTTCTGGGGCTTTTGTGGTGACTTTCGTCGCCACAATAAGGCAGATTTCTTGTAGTGCATACTTTCGCAGAGTACGGGGAAAACCTGTAATGAAATCCTTATTAATTACCTCTCATTTCCATGTCGGAATCTCCATAGACTGCAACAAACTTCCGGGCTTCTAATGCTCTATCTTGACAGGCTGACAATTTAGACACTGTGCAACAAACTCTGCTATATCTTTCTTCATACCATCCCACCAATACACTTCCTTGAGATCGTGATACATTTTGTTGGGCCTGGGTGGATAGAAAACTGAGAATAATGAGCTTCCCCCATTGTTACACCTCGAAAAAATTTCGCATCGTTTGCATTGTAAGTAAACTAACGTAAGCTCGGAGATACCATGGAACCCTTATAAGGTTAATGAATACTCTTAACAAGTGTTAAGAAAGTGTCTAAAGGTTCCAGGACCAAGCAAATTGAAGAAAATAAGTTTGTCGAAGATTTGGAAAAAACGTTGGCAGACTTTTGGGTCACATTTGGAGGGGTATATCTCTAGTTATATTAGGAGTTTTAAGGTGTTTCAAAATCCTAAAATTAATTTCGTCGAGTCTAGTTTCTAACGCAACAAACCACTCATCAAAACGACATCAGAGTACGGAGTTATGGCCATTTTAAGATTACCCATCCAAGCTGCCAAATGGCTTCCACGGGTCCCACTTGGAAAAGTCGGTGGAACCGACTTATGAAGGGTATAAACCCCCCCCCCCCCCATCAACCCCATTTTATCAGCATTTTTCACTCCCATGAATTATATAAATCACCTAACACATCCCCCAAACATTTATAGCTCATTAAATCAAGAATTTAACAAGATTACACCAAACCAGTCCATGAAAGGTGATTGTTCTATCTTCTACTTGATGTTGTGGTGAGTTTGGTCTTGAAGAAAGTTGGTGTGGCTAAATTTATTCAAGTATAAGGTATGTTCTTCATCCTATCTCTTATGTTGAGTTGATTTGAAGGTTTATCAAGTTTTAAAAGTGAAAATAGTTATGGAGGAAAGGTCATAAAGTGTTGTGTTGTAGTTGTTGTGTTTATGGACTATTTTGAGCATGTTGTGGCCATGTGGTTGGGATAATTTACACGTATATGGATGGTATCTAATGTTGTTGGTGTGTTGATGAGATTATGCTCCTCGATTGGGAAGAAAGGAAGTGTATATTGTTGTTGTATGTTGAAAAACATCATGTAGGATGTTTTATGGAATATTTTGGTGTTGATGATGATGTTGTTGATATTAGTATTGCTATTGTTGTTTTTTTGTTGGTATTGCAATTTCGGGTTAGGGATATAAACAGGGGAGATGCTGCCTGAATTTCAGTAGATTCTAAAGGGGTTTAATTTGAAGGCTTAAGATAAGCATATGATGATAAGCCTAGCAATAATATGAATTCTCTTAAATGTAGATTTGCGAGCGCGGAAGGATAAGTGTAAGTAGTAGAAGACAAAAAGGTATGTAAGGCTAGTCCCTATCTTTCTAAAGGCATGACTCCTACGTTACGACTCCATAGATGTCTTCCATAACATCCTTGTTCCCAAAAAGCTAGAAGTTCATGATTCTCAAGGTTTTTATGATATTAAAGACAAGATGTTTTCTATGAGGACCATGATGAATTCTTTCTTGTGAATCCATACATGTCTTCCATAATGTCCTTATTTCCAAAAGCTAAAGATTTATGATTCTTAAAATTTCTTATGACGCTAAAGATGATTATGTTTTCCTGATGAAGATGATGATGATGATGATTCCGTTTCTAGAAGTTTCAAGGCTTATGATTTTGATGCTATCACGAGATTGTTGAGCTTATTTCATGATTTTCTTGATTCTATTCATTGTTGTTGATCTCACCTCATAATAATTGTTCCTTCAAGGTGAGATATAGCGATGATGATTGTTTCATAACATAAATCGGAGGTTACCGACCTTACGTCACTCCGATAAAGCGATAATTTTATTTGGGCTCCCATGCATGCTACTTATATTATATATGTATATGAGGTATATATACGTATATAGGGGATATGGGATAAGGGCGAGGCGTTATATACGCATAGCCACCTGATCAGTTGGTATATCATGACATCGTCCCGGACGCAACAATAGCATATATAGGTATGGGTCGGGCTGCACGTTCCGCAGCAATATAATATATATAATATTTATGGATCGGGCTGCACGTTCCGCAGCAATATAATATATATAATATTTATGGATCGGGCTGCACATTTCGCAGCACTATTATGTTATACAAGTATGAGAAAGGTTTTTATGAAAAGACTAAGCATGCATGATAACCGCCCTAAGAGGCAATCAGACATACAAGTTATCCTTATCTCATGTTTTGTTCTATATTTCTTATTATGTTGTTATTCATGCCTTAAATACTCAGTACACTGTTTGTACTAACGTTCTTTCCTTGTGGACGCTGCGGTCATGCCCGCAGGTAGACAAGTAGATGGACCTGATCCCTAGGAGCTTCATCAGTGGCATCTCAGAAACGCTCCAGTTGTTTCGGAGTTGTAGTCTTTTGGTATTGCTCCTTTGTATATATACACTTGGGCATGGTGAAATCATGTGTCGTTTTATGGGTTCATGTATTCTAGTTAGAGGCTCGTAGACATGTGTATGTTGTTAGATGTTCAATAGTTTTTTCAGTTCTTATTAGTGTATAATATTTCGGTTGTCTCGTTGGCTTATACTTGTGAACACTGTTGTTGATGGTTGTTCTAAGTACGATATTCATGAGCTGTCTATATGGACCACTTAGAAATGGTTATGGAATGTTAGGCTAGAGGTGCTCGGTAGGCAAGTACCGGGTACCCGTCATGGCCCTCCGGCTGGGTCGTGACAAAAGTTGTATGAGAGCAGTTCGTCCTAGGGTATGTTTATGAGCCGTATCCGGTAGAGTCTTGTTTATGGGTGTGAAGTGCGCCACACTTATAAACAGGAGGCTGCGGGGCATTTAGGAATAAATGACCTTCTTTCTTATCTTAGATCATGCGATAGAGCTATGTTATCAGGGTCCCCTTTTTTCTAATCGTATGTTATGATTTCAGCAATGCCTATGAAGCGGAAAGCTACAGCGACCCAGAAGGGCAAGACAGTGGCGGGAAGAAGGACTGAACGGGAGCCACCGGTAGAGATAGAAGAGGGCAATTCTCATAACGAGGTTCCATCTCGGACCTCTCCTACTCCACCCCTACTAGAGGAGCATGAAGAGGCTCCAGCTCCAGCTCAAGTACCCCCAGTTCCTCCGCCAGGCGCCTTAGGCCAGCAGATGACCGAGGCTATTTAGTTGCTGACCCAGTTAGTTTCTGCTCAGGCACAGTGGTAGGGCGGGAGCAAGGGTGATAGAGCGGTCAGCGCAAGAGCCTGTGATTTTATTAATCTGAATCCTCCAGAATGCTACGTGTCGAAGCTAGATGAAAACCCGCAGGGTTTTATAGATGAGATGCTGAGGACGCTACGAATAATACATGCTTCTAATATTGAGTCAGTTGAATTGGATTCTTATAGACTGCGGGATGTGGTCGTCCACTGGTACAACACTTGGATGTCTTCGCGAAGGGCAAATGCACCTCCCCCAGTATGGCAGGAGTTCGTGGATGCCTTTTTGTGACATTACTTACCACCAGAGGTTCGACGGGCCTGAGCTGACAAGTTCTTGAATCTCAGGCAGGGAAATATAAGCGCTCGGGAGTACAGTCTCCGCTTTAATTCTTTAGCTAAGTATTCCCCAGCCAAGGAAGCAGATATCGGAGACCGTTTACATCGATTCGTGAGCGGGTTGGGGCCATATTTGATTAAGGAGTGCTTGACGGCCTCGCTCCAGGACAGGATGGATATTGCTCGTATCCAGGTCCATGCTCAAAATCTGGAGGAACAGCAGCAGCCGCAAAGGGGCGAGCGTGATTCTAACAGAAGGCACAGTAAGAGGGCCAGGTCTTCCGGTACAACTAGCGAGTTCAAAGGGAGTCAAAAGCAGCAATATTCCGGTTACTCAGGCCAATCAGCGGCTAGTGCACCCCCCACCCCCACCCGATTTATAGGCAGGATCGCCCAATTTATTTGGGATCGAGTTAGAGCTCCAGAATTTCGGGCTCCCAGTATAGAGGTGAATCTGGTTAGATAAGGCCGCCCTTACCACGATGCAACCAATGGGGTAAGCCACATTCGAGACAGTGTTGCTAAGGTTCCGACGCTTGTTTTGCCTGCGGTCGGATTGGTCATATGATGCGGGATTTTCCATTGAGACGAGGTGGAGGTGTGGCTCTACCGACGAGGTCTGCAGTTGGCTCTTCATCATCTATGCGCCCTTCTAGGCAGAATTTTCCAGACTCTAGTGGTCCACAGCAGAGGCATAGGAAGAGGACCATCCCGTCCCAGTGGTCCTCAGAATTGTATATATACACTAGCTGGATGATAGGATCTTGAGTCCTCCCCTGACGTTGTCACAGGTATATTGTCGGTATCCTCTTATGATGTGTACGCATTGATTGATCCGGCTTCTTCTCTGTCATATGTTACTCCTTATATTGCTAATTGTATTGGGGTGAAACCTGAACCAATCAAACCTTTTGAGGTGTCCACTCCTGTAGAGGAACCAATGGTAGCTAGGCGGGTATATAGGAACTGTGTGGTTGTAGTCTGCAACCGCCATACTATGGCTGATTTACATGAGTTGAAATATTAGATTTTGACGTTATTATAGGTATGAATTGGCTGGCCTTCTGTTACGCTAATGTGAATTGTAGAACAAAAATGGTTCGATTTCAGTTTCCAGGAGAACCAGTCTTAGAATGGAAAGGTAATACAGCGTCCCCGAGAGGTAGGTTTATTTCCTATCTCAAAGAGAGGAAGATGGTTGCTAAGGTCTATATTTATCATTTAGTCCGAGTTCATGACACCGAAGCAAAACCGCCAGCTCTTCAATCTGTCCCAGTAGTGAATGAGTTTCCAGACGTGTTTCTGGACGAGCTTCCAGGCCTTCCTCCAGAATGGGAGATTAAGTTTACCATTGATGTATTGCCAGATACTACACCCATATCTATCACTCCTTATCAGATGGCCCCTGTAGAATTGAAGGAGTTAAAGGCGCAGCTAAAAGATCTACTTGAAAAGGGATTTATTAGGCCTAGTTCAACGCCACGAGGAGCGCCGGTGCTGTTCGTAAGAAAGTAGGTAGTTCTTTGCGGATGTGTATTGATTACAGGCAATTGAACAAGGTAGCCATAAAGAATAAATATCCACTTCCCAGGATCGATGATTTATTCGATCAACTACAAGGTGCCAAATGGTTCTCAAAAATAGATCTAAGATCGGGATACCATCAAGTGAGGGTTAAGGAAGATGACATACCAAAGATAGCCTTCAAAACTAGATATGGCCATTATGAGTTTCGGGTGATGTCATTTGGACTAACTAACGCCCCAGCTGTATTCATGAATTTGATGAATAACGAATTTAGACCTTTTCCAGATTTATCTGTGATCGTATTCATTGATAATATTCTGGTATATTCTCGATCTGAGGCAGAGCATGCAGATCATCTACGTATTGTTCTTGGAATTCTTCGAGCTCGGGAATTATATGCCAAGTTTTCAAAATGTGAATTTTGGATGAATTCTGTCACTTTTTGGGACATATTATTTCAGCTGACGGTATTCGAGTAGATACCCAGAAGATTGAAATGATGAAGAATTAGCCGAGGCCTACAACACCTACGGAGGTCCGTAGTTTTTTGGGGTTGGCCGGTTACTACAGGAGGTTCGTAGAAGGAATTTCTTCTATTTCGGCACCGCTGATGAAACTAACCCAAAAATCAATAAAATTTCAGTGGACGGACGCGTGCGAGCACAGTTTTCAGAGGGCTATGCTATTTATTCTGATGCTTTAGGAGTGGGGCTAGGTTGTGTGTTGATGCAACATGGCAAAGTTATTTCCTATGCCTCAAGACAATTGCGGAAACACGAGAAAAACTACCCAACTCATGACCTAGAGTTGGTTGCGGTTATTAATGCACTAAAGATGTGGAGGCACTATTTATATGGTGTTCATGTGGATATTTATACGGATCATAAGTGTCTCCAATATATTTTCAAACAACAGGAATTTAATTTGCAGCAAAGGCAGTGGTTGGAGTTATTAAAAGACTATGATGTAAATATCTTATATCATCCTGGAAAGGCGAACGTAGTAGCCGATGTCTTAGCCGCAAATCTATGGGTAGTTTATGTGATGTTCAACCAGAGAAGAAGGAGTTAGTTTGCGAGCTTCGACAGCTAGCTAGATTAGGAGTTCGCTTAATGGACTCGAGTAGTACGGGAGTTACTGTCCAGAATCCAGCTGTGTCATCTTTAGTAGAAGAGGTAAAGAAGTGCCAATATGAGGACCCCTATTTGACTTCTCCTTCTCCTTCCCCAGAAGGAGAAGTCACTATTTGAGGTTCCTGCAGATGGAGTTCTCCGACACTAAGGCAGATTTGTGTTCCTAATGTTGTAGGACTATGACAATTGATTTTGGAAGAAGCCCATCATTCCCGTTATTCTGTCCATCCAGGAATGACAAAGATGTACCATGATCTTAAATCTATATATTGGTGGGATGGAATGAAGAAAGATATAGCGGAGTTTGTGGCCCAATGTCCTAATTGTCAACAGGTGAAAACCGAGCATCAGAAGCCCGGTGGATTGCTGCAAGCTATAGAGATTCCAACTTGGAAGTAGGAAATGATTAACATGGACTTCATTACAGGATTGCCTCATTCCCGGCATAAGTATGACTCTATATGGGTGATCGTGGATAAACTTACGAAGTCAGCTCATTTCTTGCCAGTAAGAACTACGTACTCAGCAGAATATTATGCAAAGTTGTATATTAAGGAGATAGTACGACTTTATGGTGTTCCAGTAACCATTATCACTAATAGAGGAGCACAATTTACAACTAATTTTTGGAAGTCTTTTCAAGAAGGTCTGGGAACTCAGGTAAGACTTAGCATAACATTTCATCCACAGACTGATAGGCAAGCCGAGTGCACTATTCAGACCCTTGAAGATATGTTAAGGGCATGTGTGCTAGACTTTGGAGGTAATTGGGATGATCATTTGCTTCTTATCGAGTTTGTGTACAACAACAGTTACCACTCTAGTATTCAAATGACCCCATAGGAAGCTCTATACGGGAGGAAATGTAGATCGCCAATTAGATGGTTTGAAGTAGGGGAAACAAAGATAGTGGGCCCAGACTTGATCCAGCAAGCGGAGGAGAAGATCAAGCTTATTCAAGATCGATTATTAACAGCCCAAAGTCGTCAAAAGTCCTATGCAGACAATCGTCGACGAGGCCTGGAATTCCAAGTTAACGATTGGGTATTCCTGAAAGTATCGCTGATGAAAGGGGTAACGAGATTTGGCAAGAAGGGCAAGCTTATCGAGCCCTACAAGATTGTGTGCAAGGTAGGTCAAGTAGCTTATGAGTTAGATCCGCTGTCGAATTTGGAGTTAGTCCACCCAGTTTTTCATGTGCCAATGCTTCGTAAGTGCGTGAGAGATCCTTTCCGAATTATGCCTGTAGAAGATGTCCAAGTTACTGAGAAATTTTCCTATGAAGAAGTACCCATTGCTATTCTAGATAGGCAGGTTCGGAGACTCAGAACCAAAGACGTAGCCTCAGTTAAAGTCCTGTGGAGAAACAATAATAGGGAAGAAATGACTTGGGAAGTTGAGGAAGATATGAAGTCCAGGTACCCACATTTATTTCCACTCCCAAAAGAGCTCCATCCAGAGACACCATTATCCTCAGGTATGTGATGCTTCTTTGAATGATTTCTTGGTTGTGTGTGGCCAATATTGGTATGTATGTTGTAGCCCTATGAGGCATTGTATATTTTGGGTTATTGTGACAGAACATGTCACAAGCTTATATCTTATCTCCTTTAGATTCTAGGAAAATTTTGGCAGAGTTTCTCTTGTAAGCATAACAATCCCAAACCTGCACATAGCCCAGAAAACACGTCCCATGACTCATTAGGAAATATACCGGGTCACACATAATACGCAACTCAGCAACACAAGATCACTTACCATTAAAGAATATAAAAAATAGAGCTTGTCTCATAAATTGTGCCTGCACACTCGGTCTAGAATTCCAATATCTATATACGTACACATTTTATTTATATTCACTCATTGTCAATCAACTTACTCGTAAATCACGATTCTGGCTATCACTGGGTTACTAACAAATGTAGTCATCTCAAATCGTCGGATTGGCTCAGATTTTTTCACCTCAACACAATCATCACAACGGGGGTGATACATGACAGCATAGGATTCAAATCAATCGATGCACACATATCATAAGAGGATACTAACAATATACCTGGATCAATATCAGCGGAGGACTCAGGATTCTGTTGCTCAGCTAACGCATGGATATGATGCTGGGATCCACTTGGACTGGGCGTCCCTCTTTGGTCTCTATCACCACCTACTAACATCTGTGGCCTTGGCCTTGGAGGGTGTATCGACGACGAAGAGTCAGCTATCACTCCCGTAGCAAGAACCTTACCTTTACCACGCCTCCATGGGCAATCGCGCATGAGATGGCCTGGCCGAGCACAGGTATAACAAACATCCGAGCCCAAGCGGCACGGTCCCCAATGTAACCTGCAGCACTGAGTACATCGTGGTACCGAGGATCTCGTCTGACTAGAACCACTCCGAATTCGAGAACTGGAAACTCTGAGATTCTAGGGTTACCTAGAATTAGTAGGTCCATAAAATATGGGTCTAGGAAACTGCGGAGGAGCACCACTTGTTGAACGAACTGAGTGCCTAGAGGATTGTTGCCTCGGGGCACCCCTACACTCGTGATCAAACCCTGAAGAACTAAATCTCTTTCTCCAACCCCTGTTATCGTGGCCCACATCCTGCCGCTGAGCTTTAGCGGCTACCAATTGAGTCAGTAGAAGAATGGACCGTCTCATCTCATGGCCCAAGGCATCCGGTGGAGGAACGGGGGGTGCTGGTGCTAAAGTTGAGGCTCCCCTCTGATCCTCGAAAGTGGGCGAAGTATGGGAAAACTGAGGTGGGGCCTTATTCTGGGGTTCGCCCTCCTCCATATCTATAGACGTCTCTCGTTCAAGCCCTTCTTCAATTAACATCTTGCCCTTCTAGGTTGCCGTAGCTTTTTCTGTCATTAGCTTTGCTGAAATCATAGTACACTATTAAGGAGGGGATAATCTTATAATACAGCTCTATCGCACGATCTCTTAAGATGAAAGATGGTCAGTTTTCCTAAATGCCCGGCAGCCTCATGTTTATTAATGTGGCGCGCAACACACCATAAACAAGACTCTACTAGATACGGCTCGTAGACACTTCCTAGGACTGAACTGCTCTAATACCACTTTTGTCACGACCCGACTAGGGGCCGTGACGGGGGCTAACCACTGAGCACTACTCATTCCCTTACTTATCATACTCATTAAGCGTTCATTTATCAAATTCATACGTAAATCATAGAAAAATCATTTTTCGTTTAGAAACATAATTACTTTTATACACATAAGCCCTTCGGCTATCAAAATAATAATACATACACAATAGTAGCATCGTGAGACCATACTACTCACACGTGTGTATCTACGAGCCTCTACTAGAGTACTAGACATATGGACAGGACAAGACCCCGTCGTGCCCAAAATACTTATACATATATCTACATAAAAGAATAAACCAAATAGCACCTCCGGAACAATGGAGTGCTCTCAAGTCAGCTAACAACTCCTACGAGTCTGGATCACCTCCCTGTCTACTTGTGGGCATATACACAGCGTCCAAAGAAAACGGACGTCAGTACGAACATTGTACTGAGTATGTAAGACATGAATGAAATGAACATAATGGAGGAATCATAAGCCATAGGAGGAAAATGTAACTTGTATGAGTTTTTATAGCTGGATACATTTCATACATATATCGTATATTTATATAATCTTAGTAAATGTATCATCATAGCACCTATATCATCGCATCATCATCATCATCGTTAACCCGCGTCTGGGTAACCATCATACGCCGCCCACTAGTAATGATCATGCCCGGCCTGTAGACACGGTGTAAACATAGCAGCCCGCCTTAGCAGTGACATGCCCGGCCATTTAGGCACGGTGTAAACATAGCAGCCCGCCTTAGCGGTGACATGCCCGGCCATTTAGGCATGGTGTAAACATAGCAGCCCGCCTTAGCGGTGACATGCCCGGCCAACTAGGCGTGGTGGAATCGTATCGTCACATAATCATTCATAAACTTAACCTTTTCATACCTTGCATACGTATATCATAAACTTATATTATCGTATATCTCATAGACATATCATGACTTAGCATCACTATACATTTGTCACCAAAACATACATTAGGACTTGAAGGCAACTATGGTTATGTCGAGGTGACATAAGGTCGTGAACCCCCGATCATATTATGGGGTAATCATCAATATCATCTCTCACCTTGAAGGAACTAACAATTTAAGGTGAGTGTAACAAAGAAAAGCATTAATGAAACAATACTTAGAATTATTGGCTTCATGGACCTCTTACTTTACTTTAGGATTCTTTATACTTAACTCATCATCATTATTATCTTGCTCATCGTATCTCTTTTCTTTACCTCATACATATATAACTCATTACATTCGTCGACTCGTAGTTCCTTTGTTTAGGAAGATTATGGAAGTCTAGGAGATTCGTGCCATAGGAGTCATGCCATAGAAAGAAAGGACCAGCCTTACATACCTCTTTCATTTAGCAGTTTTATCGCTTGATCGTTCTCCTTTGATGCTCGCTTTTCTACCTTCAAGAGGATCCGCATCAACATTAGTTAATCGGTTACAAGAACGCGCTTACTAAAGCTAACGAAAATTGGGCAGCATTTCCATTGTTTATACAACTTTCCCCATATTCTATATCAACTCCCAAACATTCATAATAACATTCACAATATAATAGGCAACAATCATCATTCACATATATTACCCACATTTCACAATTTCACTCCAATTTCTCCATAATCATGGTCATAGTTCATTATTGCATTTTCTCACATATAATACTTATCCCACGTTCTAAATGTCATTCATAACATACTTACAATCACAACACATCAATATTCATAATTCACTCCAAACTACTATTCAACAAAGGCACTATTCACACATTCATGACCTAATTTCTATATCTTTCTACAATCCGTGTGTTTTAATTTTCAACCCCTTAAACAACATAGAATGATCATAAAACTCACCTTAGATAATGGAAGAATAAGTTTGGAGTGGAAATTCTCTTCTTGCACAAAAACCCGAGTCCACTTCCCTTGGGATTTCTTGACTTAGATGAACTTTGATAGGTTTCTTACACTTGATTTTGTGGGTTTAATGTAGTTGATCATGGATTTCTCTTGGTTTCTAGTGGATGGAGAGTGGAGAGAATTCAAGAGGTTTCTATGTCCAAAAATGGTAAAATAATGAGTTAGGGTCGAATTTGGTCTATTTATAGTGGTCCAGAAAATTCTGGACCGACACAACTTGTTGCAAGCTTTGCTAGACGCAAAGCGTTCTTTGCTAGACGCAAAGCGTTCTTTGCTAGACGCAAAGCGTTCTTTGCTAGCCGCATGTTGTGTCGCAGACCTCGCAACATCACCAAATTTCACTGTCACACTTTGTTGCACAACTGCGTGGCTGCAAAGGGCGCTTTGCTGCTCGCATGTTGCGCCATAATGTGACATTTTACCAAACTTCCACCGAAACTTAACTCCGATGATCCGATGAGTCTTAAACCTTCCCAAGGCTTACTAAACATGGTTTTTCTCCATTATATACCCAAGATGGACATATCTATCCCCATGACCTCGAATAATTTATCCTACTTCCCAAGGCTAGGACAATTAGCATTTGGCGGAACTCAACGTATGAAAATGAGAGGTGTAACACAAAACCCTAGAATTGAAGGGAGATTCAACTTATAAAGTAGTTTCCCCAATGATGAGAAGATTAGAAATCAAGAAATCTTCTCACAAAACTCATTAGAATTGTAAAGGGTTCACAAAAATACTTAGGGTTTATAACCCATCTTCCTCAACTTAAAAGATGAAAACTACCTTGGATTCCAATCTTAAATCATAACTACCATGGATTTCCATCTTATCCAAGGTAACATCACCCAAAAGCTCTGCAAATCGCCCATAACACTCTAGGTTTAGATTTTTCTGAATGGAAAGAATAGTTCGAAATTGACAAAGATATAAGGTTTCTATTCAGCGATTCTCGCATCTAGGGGCACCTTGTCCGCAAATGCAGACTCACCTCCGTGAAGAGTCGCCCGTACACGCAGAGCCACTTGCCACCTCACTTCCTCCAGTCTGCGAGCCAAGTCCCGTAGGGGCGACCCCACGCCCGTAGAAGCGGGACACCAGAAACCAGCAAAATCTGGTTTATCACCAAGTCCAACCCAAAACCCCACAGTCCTGTGGGACTTCCTGAATAAAAACCAGACATACATACCAATGTAAAAACATGTCACGAACCCACCCCTTCCCTCGGAATTTGAAATGGAGGTCATCTTGACTCAGTCAACCCCCAAAACCACAAAGATAAGTTTCCAACCAAGGATCCAAAAGCCTCCTGAGTGCCTCAGGAACCGAACCAATCAACCCACCAAGCTATAAATGACTCTCCCTAACTTATGAAATCGATGGAATTCCGAAATAGGTTTGTTTACCCAAAAGTCAACTATTGGTCAAAGGCTTTTCACTTTAACCTCTAATTTCCTCCAAACCAATCCCGATCACCTAGAGAACCATGCTACCCATCACCACAAGTCAAACACGGAGCTAGGGGAAGGGTCAACATGGGTAAAAGGGTCAAAAGCCTAAATGGCCAAACGGGTCAGTATATCATATTCCAATTAAACAATCCTTTATCCTCGAATGACAAAGAAGAGCACAAAGATGACGACAACCAAAAAATCTCCGTTATAAACCTCATGAAAGCCTCCATAGGCAAGGAACTACACCGATAGCACTGCTTGTTCACTTTATTAGCTAAAACTACCCTTAACTTATCTCACGACCCAATTTCTATTTCTTCGTATCCGAAATTCATTTCACAGCTGATCCTCGAATATAAGTGTTACAGTTCGCATTTCGCGAGCGGGGTTAGCGCTCGAAAAGATACTTCGAACTTGTTGATGCTCTTTTGAACTTTGTTTTAAAAGAGTCGCCACCTAATTTTTAGAAAATTAGGAAAACCAGTGGTGAAGGATTTATTCATATACAGTGAAAAAGCCTTCGTAATCCAAAGTTCTAGGCAAGGGTTCCGGTGATCCCGTAGGGAAGGTGTTAGGCACCTTAGTATTAAGGATCCGTACTATACGGTTGACCATCGAATTCCAATGTATAAGTATTTGCATGAAATGTTTATTTAGTGTTTATTCCCGCATTTATATAATCTATAATTTGCTTGCATATCATTTTAAAAAAAAAAAAAGATTTGAATATATTCGCTCTATATATAGGGTAGTTTAGGTTCGAATTTATAATATCTAGATAAGAGTAGTTTCCTTTTATATATAAGGATAATGTATTTTATAAGTAAAAGTGTAAAAACCTTCTAGTTTTTAATATATATGTTTGTATATACTTGTTATAATACATTTCATTCAGGTCAATCCGCATAATACGTTTGGAATGTCTTATCCTAGAAACTTCGTATTTACGCATATTTCCATTTATTAAACGTTTGGACTTAAAATAATCCATTCATTATTAATGATTTATAGACATATACATATAACTGATTTTTAGAGTTGGGTTCCAAAACCCGAAAATACAACTTTATTTTAACGAAGGGCATCTTAGTGTGGGCTTGGCCCAAATCTACATTTATTCTGTGGATCGTTTTTTAAGCTAAACCGAGGCCTGGTCTAAAAGTTTTTTTTTTTTGTTGGGGGGACTTTGGTCCAGAAATCACCTATTTTTATTCTTCCAGAAAAAAGGATCTCTATTTTTATTACTGGAATTGGCCCAAATTACTTGGCTCGATTTTGGTTTTTAGTCCAAAACAACAAATTGCATTCCTTGATTTAAAACTTGAAATAACACCTGTGTCCTTAAAATCCCTTATCTTTCACAAATGATTTTTGTGAATTGTCCATTTGATTTTAAGAAAATCGTTATGTTAAGCTCGGTTTTCTTTTTGATAGTTGTTTCAGGGGGACTTAAGGTCAACTAAACGGCATAGGCACTGTTGTCTTAAGATGACTAGTTCATAATCATAAAAATTCCAATAATGTATGAGTTTTACAAATATTATAAATACAAGTAAATTGAACAAATAAAATAGAATAACAGAAATAAAGAAGGGGAGGCTAGGGGCATACCAAGCCCCTAGTTTGGCCATTTTCACCCATAGCTGGGTCTTCTGCACGTTTTTATAATATTAGCTTTCTTTTCTTTACTCAGACTCGATAATACTTGAAAAGAATCTTCCTATTGGGCCAAAAACCTCAGCCCGAATGGCCATGTAGTGAAAGGAGAAAGGAAACAAAGACGCCGGTTAGTTTATATTTTACTGCACTTATCACATATATAATTGTATGCATACATATATATATATATATATATATATATATATATATATATATATATATATATATATATATATATCAAATTCATTCGTAAATCATGTAGTTAGCATATGCGCATCTATGCTTCTAGACTTTATTGGTGATGATTTAGGTAGTAAGAGGGCAAAGTCGTCACCATCCGTATTCCTAACGCCACATATGATCCAAGAGGTTTCATGAACCTCCGGCGTGACAGGACACCAGGGGAAGGTTTAAGGCCAGGCCCAAAAACTACTTTAATCTCCCAACCATACAACCATAGATGACACAGATTTGCATATCCATACAGATTTTCATATCCATACATGGCCAGAAGTTAACAGAAACAAAGACTGGTGTGGGAAAAGATGAATTGACATAAGAAAATGTAATATGTAAGTAAACAAAAACTGACAACTAAGTATGACTTGGACAAGGACAAAGTGGCATACATAGGTACAATGCAATCAAAACAAGATTGAACCAAGTAGGCATAGCATAGACAGGTTAATAGGTTTAGTATAATCAAAGCAGAATTGAACCAAGCAGATATAGTGTGAAAAAAACAAACCAAAGGCACATACACATAGAATGATCAAAAGTAGACCGCAGGCTATAGACATGGGTTAACCAAGAGCAGGATCAAATACATGGACATGAGATGAGCAAGAAGCACACTTCAGTACTGATATGATGTAGACAGAGGTAAATTATATAGTCATAGACATGGTACAGGCAATGGCAAGTTAAAACATATAGATACAACATAAGCAGGGGCTAACTATAAGTTTGAGTCTCATAGGAATGATGCAAAGCTATCAATGCAATGGCCTCATCAAAGAACAGTGTTCACGAATCATACATTATTCAAGGCAAATTCACATGTGAATTAAATTAGGGTATTCCTCAAATTTGGGTGGCCTTTATACAACATGCAAATGATATGCAAATAGTCACCTTTTATGATTTCAATAGCCTAACATGAGTAGGATATGCGCAGATACGGCCAAGTTCCTCTAACTTAAGCAATCATACACGGAGTAGGTAATGCATAGGACAGATCACTGAGTTCTAACTATTGTAACACACGCAGAAATATGGAGCAAACATTCTTGAGATACAATGAAAACACAAGCAGGGATAATAATACAAACATACTTGTATGCATGAGAACAACACATCAATGATTTCTTCAGTTAAAACTTAATCAGAGGGATCATAACATGTGGAACTATGCAGGATTCATACAAGTCAGGTACCAAATGAAGCAAGTAAAGAGAAGGGACAGTTTAACAATTTCAAGTACCATCAAGGTGTTAAAGGACAGGGAATTACAAGGAATATTAGTAACTTAAGTAACCTCTATGATTTTATCTTTGTTTAAGACAGATATCAGGAATTCAAAACTTTAAAATCTTCTATTAGATTCCTCTTCCCTTTAATCAAATTATGGGATTTTATAGGATCATGGTGTGTTTATGTGGTAAAACAATACCTCTACATGTCCACAGAAGAGTCATGTCACCTTTTATGTAGAGGACAAGTGTTATAAATCAAGCAGGGCCTAAGTTCTCTTGATCCTCTCGCAAGATACCTTTTAAAAGACTCATCTGTGTGCTTGTGGGGTTCTCAGTATGCCTCATAAATTCCCATGGTTATACAAAATCATACCATTTAATCATTATCCATTGAATACGTAACAAGACTAAGTAGGATTTACAGTCAACTCTTAGATAGTCTCTTAACTTTGAACTCTCGTTTTATCCACAGAAGGAGAAATTCAGACAATCATGCAAGATACTCTCCAAGATTTTAGCTTAGACTAAGTATATACACCCAATCTCATTCTTGTTTCACTATAGCCAAGATAAAAGTTAGACCTCAATAGGCAAGTTCCTAACACATCAGACTACCCAGATAAAATAAATGCAGGGAAAAGGGAAGATCATGTCCTCACAAAAATAGAACAGTCCTCATTTTGAAGATTAGAGTGATTGCTACAGAAACCACTGATGCATCTGAGTGTTCTCTTATTGATGTTGATAATATATTAGCATGCTTAGACTTTTTACAAACAAAATAGGTGCACAATTTAGTTTCAAACCAAACTCTACATCATTAAGACATGGCAAGAAACAACTGTATACTTTACAAGCTCAGAGATTTGACAAATCTTCTCAGAATTCAAACCATCCCTTTTATCAGTAATTACATAATATTCCTTTGTATTAAAAGTTACAACATGCTCTTTCTTATTTGATTAGTTTACACCTATGTCACACTGTGATCCATAATCCATTATCAAATTGGCAAACTTTGCAATTGCATACTTCAATAGTCTTAAGAAGGGATATGAAGCTATAGTGCAGGGCAAAAATCACATTATGCATAGTGCTATGTCACTTAAAGGAAAGGCCCCAAGACAGCTGATGCAACTCACACACAAGATCCCCCTTTATTTACACTCAGAACAGACTTCAATTAATAAAACAAGACTTAAACAAACAGTGTTACCATGGCATGAGAAAGGGATAATATGTCCAAGTATGCATTCAAGACTATCAAAACTTCACTCTCTCTTCTCAGTAGAAAACTCAGACACAATACAGAATAGGGTGATAAACTAACTTATTCAGACCTTTTCACCTTATTAAACTCAGATGCAGACATATCAAAATGTACTAGCACAGGTTTTAAAATAAGCTAAGCTTCATTTAATCACCTCAAAACAACCCAGTCACATTATAAACCTTTTACAAGAACTGTTGAACTTTACTAGCCTGATTTTCTCCTAATCAAGGTCCCTTATTTTATCTAAGCAATATTTTAGACAATATCAAACAAGACAAGTGAAGTAAGCAGATTCCGACCAAGAATAGCACATAAGTCTCAGGTTAAGGTTATTGAAGAACAAAAGAATAACAAGTCCCAACTCCTTGGGAACACCTCAATTCATCTACATTGTGTCATCAGAACTCTTATGACTAAGGTACTGGAACTATCATGATTCTAAATAAAGTCAATCAAAGCAAACACTAGAGGTCTTTTAGAACATTAAGTATCATTGATCACATTACGCATACACATAATCAAATAGAATTTCATATGGACTCCTACTCAAAGGTTATTTATGTCGAACAGCTTACAGGGCTTAATCCAACACCCAAATAGTCATTCTAAGCCAATCATTTGAACAGTTAAGCCAGATTTCCATACAAGCATGGCAACAAAGTATCCAGTTTGGTTCTCAATACATATTGAGCAAGGATTGCATCTGAGTAAGCTAACATCTACTTGTTCTCTATCCCAAGCAACTTTTCTAACAGAACATTCATGATTAAATAAGAATTATAAACCTTAAAGAGCAAAAACAAGATAAAGAATTACCTTTTGTCTGCGCAGCCGTGAACAAGAATGGATTCGGAGCCTTTGTGCTTCTAATTCTCACACTCAACCACACAAAAGAGAAGTACATAAATATTTAAGAATGGAAGACTCTACTTTTATAGTTAAGTCATTAATTGTTTTTTTAAATAAAGCTCAGAATTTTGAGTTATATTTACTCAAAGCTCAAGCTATGATGTTCAAAACTTTTTTTCCTGTTGAGGGATGGGGTTCTATTTATAGAACCGTAAAGTCCATTCAAGGTTTTAAACCAACAATGTGGAACAACATAAATCTTTCAGAGATTAACCTTGTAAACATTATCTACGGCCTAGATTGAATCATAGCATCAACAAATGGTCATATCTAAGTCTTGTTTGACTCGATCCAACTCATTCCCATTCAACCAAGAGGCTCGAGTAAAAGATAACAAATAAAACACAACAAATTGTGGATTTCAATCAAAGTTTTAAGAAAACAGAGTAAAGAAAATGATTATCACCGCGTTTGGAGAGAAGATGATGGATTAGAAGTAGTAGCATTAATTGTTTCACTAAATCATCTATGCAAAAGCTGCGTACCCTCTGTATTCTCTGCGCTTTTACCATTTTTGGTGGAGAGACAGAGAGAGGAAAAGTGAGGTGGTGCCCTACGGTTACACGGAAGAGGAAAAAAGGGGCAAAGAAGAGGTATAGGCTGCGTTTGGTATGTGGAAATTAGGTGTAGAGGGGTATTACCCCTCCTTATCAGATGGGAATTAGGTCGGGTCGGTCCATGTTTAGACTGGACCTGGTCCATAATTTAAAAGAAGGGGAAAGGGCCCTATAAACGTATATCACACATGTATATTTGTGTATACTAGTTGTATATATGCGTATAGGGGTAGGATGGTTAGTTTAATAAAACGGACAAACACTTTAAACAACCAATTATTGACCATAGCAACAAATTAGGACTTTAATTGAAAAAAACGGATAATAAGTTAAATTTTGCAAGCCTAGCCTTAATTGGTTTCAAATCTAAATGAATTTGCAATTATGACCCTCTAATTGGTTAATTAATCTAATTTAAGCACTAGAACAATTTATTAATTTAAATCAATTATTCAAGCACTTAGAATTAAAGATGGAGGGGTAAAATCGTCAATTCCTTCAATTACTCAAATTTCCTTGGCTTTAAAGAGAACAAATCATTTTTTAATTGGTCTTTTTGAAACATTTGCAATTAAGTGAATAATTATTCAAAAAATTGTTTTTCCTTTGATTAATCCCAACAAAATATTTCATAAATTTCATAAAACGCTAATTAATTCCTAAATAATTTATAATGTCATAAAAATCACTTTATCAATTTAAAGGAGAAAAATATTAATCCAAACAATTTTATAAAAATTATTTAACCCTTTTTAACATGCATGATTTGCTTCATTTATTATCCAAGGACTGAGCAATTAAAATAAATTGTGGGAGGTTAAAAATTAGGTGTCAACAACTGCCCCTTCAGTGTTCGACGATGGCGGGACCATCCCTGAGCAACGAAATTTGACTAACCCAAATTTTTGACTGACCCGACACATTCTACCTCTCAACTTTATGTAATTTTCACATATGTGGTCGGACCCGGGCTTCAGGGCTTCCTACATATCTTGGGCTACACAAGAATTTAGGCCACTTGTAGTAAGACTCAACTAAGGACCCTTAAAGTGATTCAAAAGGAAAGTCCTAAGATTCTATCACGCCCCAAAACCCACCCTAGACGTGACCGGCATCAGACGTCATGAATAATATTGGAAGAACCTAAACGATACAATAATAACACTTGAACCCGCCATGTTCAATATTCGCCTCCAACAGTTTATAAAATAAATGTAACAAATTATGAATATATGAATTAAATCAGCGAAAGTCTTTATAATTTAAATAATTCAACCAAAACATAATAGTGTGCCCGAAAGAGTTAAAGAACAACTCTTCTTCTACCCACATTCGAATGTATACTAAATAGCTTCTAAGAATAAGGAATAAATGTCTAACCAATCAGGACGCAACCCGGAAACTAATATAAATAAATGGAATTAAATAAATAGGGTGACCCACCAATGAATGTGCGGGCTCACCAAATCAGCAGCAGCCGCAAGTCCTTCCTAAACGCCCCGAGTATCAAGAACCTGCTCTTCACCGTTACCTAACATACAATAAAAAACAAGAATGGTAAGTCTGAGTAATTCATACTTAGTGAGTTCCTCGGGGACAACAAGCAATATAAAAATAAGGTACAATAATACATAAAGAAGTCAGTTCTGAAAATCGTATGAAATCAGTGTAAAAACAGTTATTGAACTGGTGCATCTCAACAAGCATTATCAAAACCGATTAGGAAGCCTCTTGTCAATTACAACTTTCAAATATGCCTTTTACAATTGATCAGGATTGTCAATAACAATGCCATGAAAGAATAAGAATATCACACATGCCAATACAGGCCCAAGAATCAAGCACATCGAAGGGGTGACCGTAGAGGTTCCCTTGTCATAGCGCACCACATCGGAATATAGAATTCTCGGTAGCTATCCTTCCTCCCGAATATCTAGGCATTAACCGCACTCCGGGTAACAAACCCGGTAGTGGCCACTCTTCCTCCCGAATGGCTAGGCAATTACCACACTAGGATCCATAGTGGCTACCCTTCCTACTGAGTGGTTAGGCCAAACACAACAACAAAATTCATAGCATAGAAGCCGATTCACAATTTGTCTCAAAGTATGTCACACCATCAATTAGCATTAAAGTTTATTATGCCATATCGTAAAGATAAATCATTTCAATGAATGTCTTGAAAATGTTTACACTTCTTTAACCAAGATTTCAATGTCATAATTCATCATGAAAACATTAATACCAATCCTTAGCCATCATTATTGATTATCTCTTAGAGAGGAAAAACGATTATGATTTCATATACGTATATAGAGGATAATACAATCAAGGTTTAGTGCGGGTTTTCCCCCTCATGCACACCAACCATAATCAAGGCAAGGAATAGAGTCCAAAAGCCTGAAAATTTCACCCTTTATTCAATAAACAAGGAGAAAATTCTCAAAATACCCCCCAACGTTTGACCAAAATCTCAACTACACACCTAACCTTTGCGAGGGTCCTATTACCCCCCTGGACAAATTTTTTCAGTATCAAAATGTCCCTTTTTTGCTGATGTGGACAAGAGCGTGAATGCACCGCCCAGTGGCGCGTGACAGGCTTTAAAAAATAGCATCTGACGTGTTTTGGAGCGCCAACTCAGCTGCCACATAGATGCCACATAGATTAATTTTGAACTCCCTCCATTTTTAGGCTTCTTCATCTTCTTCTTCACCCTATTTAATACCCATCTCCATTTTTTTTTGTCAAAATAATATCCATTATAAATTCATAAAACATAAAAAATAATACCCCCCACGAGAATCTAATCTTGTTAAACGAAAAACGAAAATCTGAAGAAAAAAAATGAAACATCTGAAGAAAAAAAATGAAAAATATGGAAAAAAAAAACAAGGTTGAAAAATTTAATCTTGTTAAAGAAAATCTAATTGGAAGTTGCTTGTTTGGAGTTGCTACTTGTTGCTTGGTTGGAGTTGTTTAAGCACTAATTCTTTGAGTTGATTTGGGGAGAAAATTAAACTCCATTGCTAGGAATTTGGAGAAAGCTATGAAGAACACCAAATGGGTGTCTTTAAATTCTTGATTGTTTGATGAGAAATTACTCAAAATACCCCCCAACGTTTAACCAAAATCCCAACTACACACCTAACCTTTGCGGGGGTCCTATTACCCCCCTCGGACAAATTTTTTCAGTATCAAAATGCCCTTTTTTTGCTGACGTGGACAAGAGCATGAATACACTGCTCAGTGGCGCGTTATAGCCTTCAAAAAACTGCAATTGACGTGTTTTGGAGCGCCAACTAAGCTGCCACATAGATAAATTTAAATTCCCTCCATTTTTAGGCTACTTCATCTTCTTCTTCACCCTATTTAATACCCATCTCCATTTTTTTTTGTCAAAATAATACCCATTATAAATTCATAAATTAAACTCTGTTGCTACTTGTTGCTTGGTTGGAGATTCTTTGAGTTGATTTGGGGAGAAAATTAAACTCCATTGTGGAGAAAGCTATGAAGAACACCAAGTGGGTTTCTTTAAATTCTTGATTGTTTGATCAAATTAATAGATGAACTTTGTTCTACTTGGTGTTAGGAAGCTTCCTTTCACATTTGGGTTTGTTTGGATTATAATCACTGTTTTCCCAAATCAAATTCAAAAAAAAAAATCTGAAGAAAAAAACAACGAAAAATCTGGAAAAAACAAAACACGGTTGAAAAATCTAATCTTGTTAAAGAAAATCTAATTGGAAGTTGCTTGTTTGGAGTTGCTACTTGTTGCTTGGTTGGAGTTGTTTAAGCACTAATTCTTTGAGTTGATTTGGGGAAAACATTAAACTCCATTGCTAGGAATTTGGAGAAAGCTATGAAGAACACCAAATGGGTTTCTTTAAATTCTTGATTGTTTGATGAGAAATTACTCAAAATACCGCCCAACGTTTGACCAAAATCCCAACTACACACCTAACCTTTGCGGGGGTCCTATTACCCCCCCCCCCCCCCGGACAAAGTTTTTCAGTATCAAAATGCCCTTTTTTTGCTGACGTGGACAAGAGCGTGAATGCACCGCTCAGTGGCGCGTTATAGCCTTCAAAAAACTACATCTGACGTGTTTTGGAGCGCCAACTAAGCTGCCACATAGATGCCACATAGATAAATTTAAATTCCCTCCATTTTTAGGCTACTTCATCTTCTTCTTCACCCTATTTAATACCCATCTCCATTTTGTTTCTCAAAATAATACCCATTATAGATTCATAAATTAAACTCTATTGCTACTTGTTGCTTGGTTGGAGATTCTTTGAGTTGATTTGGGGAGAAAATTAAACTCCATTGTGGAGAAAGCTATGAAGAACACCAAGTGGGTTTCTTTAAATTCTTGATTGTTTGATCAAATTAATAGATGAACTTTGTTCTACTTGTTGTTAGGAAGCTTCCTTTCACATTTGGGTTTGTTTGGATTATAATCACTGTTTTCCCAAATCAAATTCAAAAAAAAACAAATCGGAAGAAAAAAAAAATGAAAAATCTGGAAAAAAAAAAACAAGGTTGAAAAATCTAATCTTGTTAAAGAAAATCTGATTGGAAGTTGCTTTTTTGGAGTTGCTACTTGTTGATTGGTTGGAGAAATCTGACTATTTTCCCAAACGCCCCTTTCTTCTTCTCTTTCTTCGGTTCAAGAATCTAGGGTTTTTGGAAGATGAACTAGTGTTAATTTGATTTTAGATCGATGCTGAAATGATGGGAATTTATCAAGAACATACCTTATATGGTTTGGCGATGTTTTAGGGTTGTTTCCTCTCAGGAAGTCGGCCAAAACAAAGTGGGAATGAATATAACGAAGTTAGGCCTTTATAAAATTCGGGAAAAATCGCTTCAGGCGTAAAATGGCCTGGTGCGCCGCCTGGGGCATCGCCCAGGGAAGCGCACACAGTGTATCCATTTCGACGGTGTCACAATTTAGAGTTTCCTGAAGATTTTGCCTGGGGCGCCGCACATGCCTATTTTTCGGACTGCAGAGATGATGCTCAGTAAAATGGACATAACTCCTAGCACAGATCTCTGTTGGAGCTGGGTAACCTACTTTTGGAAAGGTATTTCAAAGATCTACAACTTTTATTAAGGATGTTTTCCCAATTTCTTAACATAATTTCACGAAACGTGCTTAGAAGTTAGACCTACTGATATTTAGATGAGCTTTAGAACTCTTACGAACTTCACTATTTGGTATTGATCTTAAATCAACTATATCTAGCCAAACTCATATTGATAGGACTTCATATGCCTAAAATATCACATTATTTCTCATTTAATACATTCACACTTAACTCAAATTTACGGAGTGTTACATTATGCCCCCCCCCCCCCCCCCCCTCTTAAGATCATTCGTCCTCGATTGAGAATCATGGCCTAGAAAAAATTAACTAAACCACAAGTTGTTTCAAACAATACAACGATCACAAACATGTCTAGAAACGGCCTGAATACCCGATTCATCAAATCCATAAACACTGCTGGAGCATTAGTTAGCCCAAAAAACATCACCCTGAACTCATAATGCCCGTATCGGGTCCAGAAAGCAGTCTTTGGAACATCTGCCTCTCGTACCCGCACCTGATGATAACCCGAGCGCAAGTCTATTTTTGAAAAATATTTAGCACCCTGCAACTGGTAAAATAAATCATCAATCCGGGGGAGGGGATATTTATTCTTTATAGTCACTTTATTCAGCTGTCTGTAATCAATGCACATCCACAGCGACCCGTCTTTCTTTCTTACAAACAATACCGGTGCTCCTCAGGGTGACGTACTGGGTCTGATAAAACCTTTTTCTAATAAGTTTTTCAGCTGTTCCTTCAATTCCTTCAATTCTGTAGGTGCCATTCTGTAAGGAGGAATAGATATAGGCTGAGTATCTGGCAGCACATCTATCGTAAATTCTATCTCCCGTTCAGGTGGGAGACCTGGAAGCTCATCCGGAAATACATCTGGAAATTCATTAACAACCGGAACTGACTGGAGAGTAGGTGTTTCTGCTTTAGTATCATGCACACTAACCAGATGATAAATATACCCTTTCTGAATCATCTTCCTGGCCTTGAGGTATGAAATAAACTTACCTCTCGGCGATGCTGTATTTCCTGCCCATTCTATAACTGGTTCCCCTGGAAACTGGAAATGAACTACCTTTTTCTGACAAGAGGCTAACCAATCCATGCCTATGATAACATTGAATTCCATCATATCTAATTCTACCAAATCGGCCTTGGTGCAACGGCCACATATAATCAAAGAACAATCCTTATATACCTGCCTTGCTACAATAAAATCCCCGACCGGCGTAGCTACCTCGAACGGCTCTATAGGTTCAAGTGTTATCCCAATTTTACTAGCGATGAGGGGAGAAATATATGATAAAGTAGAACCTGGGTCTATCCATGCATATACAGCTCGAGAGAAAACCAATAATGTACCTGTGACTACATTTGGCGACGCCTCCTGATCCTGTCGATTAGCCAAGTCATATATGCGGTTCGAAGGACCGCTAGAATCAGAAACCCCACCACGGCCTCTACCGCGGCCCGCTGGTGCTGACGTACCCCGCCCCATAGGGCGCATAGCAACAGAAGTAGAAGATGAACCAGCAGCTGATCCCGTCGGCTGAGCTGCACCACCAGAACCACCCGCCAATGAACAATCTCTCATAATATGGCCCTGGCGGCCACAAGAGAAACAGGCACCCGTAGCTCGATAACACTCTCCCGGGTGAGACCGACCACAATAAGAACATCGAGGCATAGGTGGCCTCACCTGGCTGGAACCTCTGGTCACTTGCGAACCTGAAGCCCTGGAGCTCTGGCCCGCTCCTGAGTGCCCTGCACCGTCAAACCGTCTACCTGTAGGCTGTGAATGTGTACTCCAGCCTGACTGAGGAGGATATCTGCTATACTGTTGCTGAGGCTGCCCGCCTCGAGACTCCCCAGAATACCCGGCTGACCTAGCCCTCTTGGGCTGCCTCCTGTCACGGTCTCTATCGTCCTGACGCCCTCTGTGCCAGTCCTCCATTCCTTTCGCATATGCCTGTAACAGGGGAATGTCCATACCAGTCTGCGATGCCATCGCCATACAGCTATCAACCAAGTAATGATCCAAACCCATCACGTACCGGTGCATCCTGTCGGCCATATCAGCTATAATGGCGGGCGCATATCTGGACAGAGAATCAAACACTAAGTTGTACTCTCGGACGCTCCTACCTCTCTACCTCAGCTGTAAAAATCTGTCAACTCTCGCCCACCGCAGCTCTGGAGGCAAAAAGTGGCTGAGAAAAGCTGCTGTAAACGCATCCCACACAGCTGGAGGAGCATCCTCGCCTCTGGACAGCTCCCAAGACTCGTACCAATTAATCGCTACGTCCCGCAATCTATGTGAAGCCAGCTCGACAGACTCAGTCTCAGAAGCCCTGACCAGTCTCAGTGTGCGCTGCATCTGTCGAATGAAATCCTGGGGGTCCTCCTCAGGCTTGGACCCGTAAAACTCTGGGGGATTACGGGTCAAGAAATCACGGACCCTCAAACTGTCACGTCTGTCACCATCATCACCCCCTAGCCCGCGTCTGCGAGCTTGTCCTGCTACTAATGTCGTCAATAACTGCACAGCATCTCTCATCGCCCTATCCTCCGCCCCTAACTGAGGAGCTGGAGGCTCAGGCGCTGGAGCATCTGGAGCTACTGGTGGAGCCGCCCCCTGATCCATAGTGGCAGCGGCTGCTGCTCCAGGCTCCTCCAGTGGTGGGGGTGTAGCAGAACCCTCTGACTGGGGTGCAATATCGGGCATAGTCTGAATACGAGCCCGAGTAACTCTCTGTATCTGGCTGGTCTCTCCTGCCACTGCTTTGCCCTTCTGGGCAGCCGTCGCCTTCTTCGGAGGCATCACTGTAAACATAGCAATCGGTCAGAAAGAAATCATCCTAATAGCACAGCTCTATCGCACGATCTAAGATCGAAAGAAAGGTAACATCCTAAATGTCATGTAGCCTCCTGTTTATAGATGTGGTGCACAACACACCGATAAACAAGACTCTACTAGACACAGCCTGTAGACATTCCGAGGACAAACTGCTCTGATACCACTTTTGTCACGACCCAACCCCGTGGGCCGTGACTAGTGCCCTAAGTGGACACCCATAGAGACTTACTAACCAGATCGACATTTTAATAACTTATTCACATTTAGCATAAGTTAATTTATACAGATACTGAGAACAGACGTCATCTTAAGCGGTCACCTGTGACAGAAATATCATACAAAAGCCGGCAGGCTGGCGGAATACACATCGCCTGAATATACATACATATACAAACATATGGGCCGTTTTGGCCATAATGGCAAAAGGGACCGCTTATGGCACAAGTCACAGACATAACCGAACAAACATGACCCATGACCCACATATATGTCTACAGGCCTCTACAAACCATAACAGAAACATATGACGGGACAGGGCCCCGCCGTACCCCAATTAGTCATATATCTATACAGAAATATGTACGACGAAAGATATGTACCAAAAATATGGGCTTCGGATCAAAGGGAGCACTCCAAAGTAGCGGAATATGGATCCTACACTGGCGGATCAACAGAACGAACGTCTGTACCTGCGGTCATGAAACACAGTCCCCGAAGAAAGGGGGTCAGTATGAAATATGTACTGAGTATGTAAAGCATGAAATACAGTAATTCAAATCAGAACTGAAATAATGAGTATGGAAAATGGATACAGAGTTAGTATATCGAAACCTTTTCTGAAAACATAAATCATGCAAATAAAAAATCATGCATAGGGCTCAGGAACGTGGTCGCCACTCCGACGCTGGCGCCACAACACATCATACTCCAGAAGGTTTCAAATCTCCGTACAATCCCCGAACATATCGTATCATCATAACATATCACAACATCATAACATATCATATGCCATATCACATCATAACGCCGTATATAAGCGGTACCCGGTCCTATGGCGAGGGACTCGGGAACCGTAACACATCATACTGCCGAATGTAACATAGTGCGCACGATAACAAAACCGGCCCGGGACTCTGCGAACGATATAGTAGTAGTATGCACGAGCAGAGTAGTGAGAAACTATATGCATATAAATAAATAATTTCCAAACTCGATGAACAAATATATTTACCGACATTTGAAGGCTCAGAAACAAGTTTCGGGTCAATCGGAATTAGTATATGAAAGTTACGAACGTTTGAAGTATAGAACCTTTTAAAAACATTTCATAAGCCCTATTTGGAAATTCAAGTATCATTCATATTAGGTAAATTTCGAATAACATTATGGATCAAATCAAATGGAGACTTTAGGACCATATTTACGTACCAAAATATTCATCAAAGACTTTAGTCATCTCGATTTTCTTTCGAACAACATTCGGAAACATAACAACTAGAATCTTTAGAAGCATACATATACGTTATTTGTTCATTTCATAAAGGTCATGCCAAAAGAAGGAAAGGTAGGCTTTACATACCTCGATCGCTCGCTCGCTAAACAAATATCGACTCAAGTCTCGGGCTCCCCGATATCTACAATAACGTTATCAATTACCAAACATCAGCTACAAGTACTTAGAAATTCAATTCTAACTAGTACTTGTCTACAGAAATTTCGGTAGCATCTCCCCTGTAAATTCAACATCCCTGAGAATTTAACTCGGCCAAATTTATCAACAGCCATACCAACAATACCAACAACCATACTAACAACATCAACAATCAATTTAAATTGCATTCTATCATTAGTAACCTTCTTCTGTACGTAGCTTATCACATTCAATTCAACTACGTACATTCAAACCAATATCAACGCTCACATATTCATTACTAATCCAAGATCATTCAAACACAATTCAAGAACATTTCAACCAATTTATACAATTTTCAAACAATTCCACCAACACACCATACTCCACCCGAAATCTCTACAATTGCAACAAAACTACAACGTCGCATTTTCTTCTTTCAAATTCACAAACTACAACAACAATGCACACTTTAGCAACTCCCTTTCCACAATTACATAAAACCATATTAAAATCACATAATTTCCTACAACAACCCACAACAATTTTCAATGCCGACTTGAACCATTCAACCTTCATTTACATCATAAAGGCCACAACAACACAACTAACATACGAATTAAAATTAATTCATCCTTTCTCCACCAATTAAAACCACATGGCCACACACACACAACACACCCACACGGCCCACACACAACACATAACTTTTCCATGATTTTCATTCAATTCTAATTACTACAACATATATAAACCTTCCATAACATATAAAAGAAGAGAAATTCTTACATTTTTCCTTAATTTTCCACTTGAATAGGATTTTTCCACTTGTCACAAAAGTAGTTTTCTTGCTTTAATAATTATACCACGTTGAAGAGGGTCTTGGAATTAGTAGGAATTCAAGAAGAAATAAATTTTTGGATCAATGATGGAAGGCTTCCAATTTTGTTTTCCTCATTGTTTTTTCGGCCGAATGGCCCTTTTTTTTGTGTTCTCAATCTCTCTTTCTCTTGAAGGTTCTAAATGAAGACAAATGATAGGCCTTCTCTATTTATTTCATGGATTTAATTTTTCACATGGGCCTTGGGCCATTGCCCTATGGCCGGCCACATCTTGGGCCCTTTTCCTTTTTTTTTTTTGATTTTCCAAGCCCACTTACATATGGTTAATATTTTGTAATTAATGAAACTATTTTCCAAAATTCCAATTTTTCCCTTAGCCTTCCTCAATATTTCCGCATCAATATTTTTCATGAACAACTTATATATGTAATAAGACCAAAATATTGCCTTATCTCTTACTAGTCACAATTATTTCGATTTAACCAAATGTGCAAAATTACGGGATATAACAATATGGGCTTTGGTGCAGTGTTGATGTAGGAGGGTAGGGGGATACCTTATGCCTCCCGTCAGTTAAAAGTTCACGAGAAGAATTACCCTACCCATGATTTAGAGTTGTTGGTCGTAGTCTTCGCCTTGAAAATTTTGGGGCATTACTTGTACGGTGTCCATTGTGAGGTTTTCACCGATCACCGTAGCCTTCAGCATGTGTTTACCAAGAGAGATCTTAATTCTAGGCAGCGCCGATGGATGGAACTCCTATGACATCTCTATTCTGTATCACCTTGGTAAAGCCAATGTGGTGGCTGATGCCTTGAGTCGCAAGGCAATGAGTATAGGAATTTTAGCTCGATTGATTGTTTCCGAACATCCGTTGGCCATGGAGGTTCAGACTCTGGCCTACAGTTTCGTCCGTCTCGACATCTCAGCACCGGGCAGGATCAGATCAAGGCTCATTAGTTTGAGGATTCTCAGTTGAGCAAGATCCGAGATAAGGTGTCGAGAGGGGAGGCCATGGAGGCCGTGATTGATTTTGAGGGCATTATGAGGATTAGAGGACGCGTGTGCATTCCTCATGTTGGTGATCTGATTCAGTTGATCTTATTTGAGGCCCGTAGCTCTCCCTATTTCTTTCATCCAGGACCGACTAAGATGTACCGTGACTTAAGGAAGCAATATTGGTGGCGCCGTATGAAGAGAGATATAGTTGATTTTGTGACTAAGTGTGGAAATTGTCAACAGGTAAAGTACGAGCACCAGCGACCTGGTGGGGTGCTTTAGAGGATGCCCATTCCCGAGTGGAAGTGGGAGAGGATTACCAGGGATTTTGTCACAGGTATTCTGAAGACCCTTGGCAAGTTTGATTCTATTTGGGTGATAATGGATCGGTTGACTAAATCCGCTCACTTTGTTCCTGTTCAGGTTTCTTATACCGCGGAGAGGTTAGCTGAGATGTATATTCCGGATATCGTGAGATTACATGGGATCCCTACTTATGTTTTATCTGATCGGGGTACTATCTTCACTTCCCGATTCTGGCCAGCATTTCATGACTAGTTGGGTATCCGATTGGACTTTAGTACAACATTCCATCCCCAGACCGATGGCCAGTCCGAGCGGACCATCCAGGTGCCCGAGGACATGTTGAGAGCATGTTTTATTGACTTTGGTGGTCATTGGGATCAACACTTGCCCTTGTTAGAGTTTGCATACAATAACAGTTATCATTCGAGTATTGGTATGACGCCTTTTGAGGCTTTATATGGTAGGAGGTGTAGATCTCCGATTGGTTGGTTCGATAGATTCGAGGCTTAACCTGGTAGCACGGATCTATTGAGAGAGTCCCTTGATAGAGTGCGAGTTATTCAGGCCAGACTCGTGGCAGCTCAGAGTCGGCAAAAGATTTATGCGGACCGGAAGGTCCGGGATTTGAAGTTTGCTATTGGTTACCAGGTTCTATTGAAGGTTTCACCCATGAAGTGTGTTATGAGGTTTGGTAAGAGGGGAAAGTTGAGCCCCAAGTACATTGGTCCGTTTGAGATTGTGGATTGTATCGGTGATGTAGCTTATGAGTTAGCATTGTCACAAGGCTTGGCGGGAGCTCATTCGGTCTTTCATGTTTTGATGCTGAAGAAATACCATGCCGATGGTACCTACATTGTCCATTGGGCTTCTATATTTCTTGATGAGAATTTGACTTATGAGGAGGATCCTATCGCGATCTTGGATTGGCAGGTTTAAAAGTTGAGATCAAAGTAGATTGCTTCTG
The DNA here is from genome assembly GCF_019175385.1 of Lycium barbarum. Classification (NCBI taxonomy): domain Eukaryota; kingdom Viridiplantae; phylum Streptophyta; class Magnoliopsida; order Solanales; family Solanaceae; genus Lycium; species Lycium barbarum. The sequence continues at coordinate 39,465,729 of NC_083337.1, forward strand.
TGAATGTGCAATGGAAGCACCGCCCTATGGAAGAGGCTACTTGGGAGACTGAGTCCGATATACGTAGCTGATATCCCCAGTTGTTCACTGATTTAGGAATTTCCCTACTTTCCTTTTTTTCTTGCTCGGCGACGAGCAACGGTTCAATTGGTATCTAATGTAATGACCCGTTTGGTCGTTATAATTCTTCTGGCATTTTTGCCCATTCTCAAGCATTGATTGGCTCACTTTTGACCCAATAGGCTTGAAGTGAAAATTGATTGACCCAAACTTGACTTTTGGGCAAACAGACCTTTTTCGAAATTTTGTCGATTTCGAGAGGTCTGGATGGTTGTTTAGAACCTGTATGGGTATTTGGTTCGGTTCCCAATGCATTCGGATGCATTTCAAAACTTAGAATGGGAAATTGGAATTAAGGCATCGGTGGTTAACTCGGTCAATAAGACCTCTGTTGGGAATTCCGACGCCACAGGCACGTTCGTAGCACGTTTTTATGTGCGACTAGGTATGTGGTATGTAAGCAGATGGCCTCAAGAGTTAGTCGAAAAATCTGATCAAAAAGAAAAACTTAGGCCAAGTTCTAGTGTCTGGTGCCCGCCTTGGCGGCACCATCACCGCAGTATCGGCACCGTTGGGGCGGTAACCCTACTGCTGCAGGGGTCCTACCATTTAGGTTTGCCCACTGCTGCAGTCAGGTGGCCGCTGGGGCGGTCACGGTACTGCTGTAGCAGGTAACGGGCAGTTAAATCCATTAAATGAGTCTTAGACCTTCATTATTTCATATCTCGATATTGGAGCTTGGGAAAGCGGTTCTTGGAGACAAATTGAAGGAATTCTTAGAGGTAAAACTTTGTCTAATCCTTTACTCCTCTTGAATCACAATCATCTTAGATTTCCTCTTTCCTTTTCAATCCCTTAGAAATGGAATTTGAAAGAGGGTTTTGGGAGACTTTTCCTTAGGATTATATATGATAACTTGTTGAATCTAAACTTAGTAAATTCATAGCTTCCACTTTTAACATTGAATTCGGATTCGGAGACTTAGGGTTTATACCTAATTTGCGGGTTCTTACTTGAAATCAGATTTAGACCAATTCTTGAGTTAAATCAATAATTAATGGTTGGGTTATGATTAACTAGTACTTAATTTGGTATTTTGCCCGCTAATTTCCCGTTTTTCCCTTGTGGGCCCGTTTCCCCAATTTCTAGAGCTAAAATGGACTTAGTTGATATCATAGCAATACTTGTATCAATCTTCATGATTTCTAATATAGAATTCAATTATGCTTAGACTACTTTGGTTCTGAGCTTCAGAGGAAAGGCAAGGCAATAGAGTGACTTGTTGGTGTTGCGGTTTGGCAGTCCAGGTAGGTTATGGTTTATTTTGATGAGATTTCGTATAGTGAATCACATATTTAGATTATGAGGTCGGACACAGCATGTGAACCTTTGGGTATAAAGTTGTGATGGATATTACCTTAGGTTGGGCCCTGATGTGTGTTGGGACTAGCTACCCCGTTATGTGTGTTTGATTGATTAATTGTGTTGGCTTGATGCCATGTGTAGTTGATAGATATCGAGTCCTACTTGTCGTCCTGATTGGGATAGAATGGGCATACTGTTGTTAGTATTTGTGCTCAATATATATTGGTGTGCCCATTGTTGATACTTGAGTTATTTACATGTGTTGGCATACCCACTGTTGGTACTTGACTTGATATATTTTGGCATACCCACTGTGGTGTTGTGAGATGATACGTTGTGGCATACCTCGTTGCGGTATTTGTGATATTAAACTTGATTGTTGATGATTGACATATGTATTGCACGCATTCTCTCATATTCATGCATGGTCGATACCCGGTGATGACTTGGTATTGCTGATTGAGCAAAACTGATATTTGATAAACTCCTTCACTTGAGTGATTGTGAAAAGGCCGATGTCCGAAGATCCATTTCGGAATCGTTGTTTATCTGAAACTGGTATTTGATAAACTCTTTTACTTGAGTGATTGTGAGAAGGCCGATGTCCGAAGATCCATTTCGGAATCGTTGTTTATCTGAAACTGGTATTTGATAAACTCTTTTACTTGAGTGATTGTGAGAAGGCTGATGTCTGATGGTTATATTCGGGAATCGTTGTTGCATGGCTGATTCCGATATTATTCCGAAATTGTTGTTAGTGCATGGGCTCCGCAGGTCCCCCAGGGTGGTGCCGGTGAGACTCCCCCTGTGAGAAATTAGCAAGGGTCCCGTCTATCTGTTGAGCAAAGATCCGGGACGGGTGGCACTTAGACTTCGCGAGTCATGCTGGGTTGTGCTACCGAGACGTCGATATTTATGTATGGAGTACATGTGTATACCTCATTTGCACGGCACGACATCGCATTCATACCATTTGCACTACATTGCATTTTTACTTGATCGAGTGTGGTGATTGTTGATATTATGATGTTTCCGTTGTGATGGTTGGATTGTGTCGATTCTATTATGGTGATCAGATTGGATCGGGTATACTCGGACTTATCATATTGGGGTTTAGATGCTTATATAGGTGATGACGGATTTCAGTTGCGATTATATTGTCTCATGCTTGATTGTTTTATTTGCTTATCTGCTTTATTTTCTGAATTGTGTTAACTATGCTTAGTCGGCCGATGATGCCTACCAGTACTGTTGTTTTTACTTACCTGCACTTGCTGCATTCTTTTATGAATGCAGAGTATCAGGTCGGATCTACTTCTCTGAGTCGTGGCTGATCGACTCTTCAGCTTCCACTTGAGGTTTCAAAGGTGAGCATGGCGTCCGCTGACCTCGAAGACTCTTCTATTACTTATGTCTTACTTTCCATTTAGAGACATGATTTGAGACAACTTATGTATTATTATTCAGACTTGAGTATTCGGATTTAGATGCTCTTGTAGGACCAGACCAGATACTGGGGTGGATTTCATTTACTTCCGTACTTGTTAAGATTATATTATATTCTGTGACTTATGTTATTTTACTTCTTTTTGCTATTTTCTATTAATGTGAATGTTGAGCTAAGGGTTCGCCTACCGAGGTGGGAAAGGTAGGTGCCGGCATGACCGAGGTCAAAATGGATCGTGACACCCACAAACAAGACTCTACTGGACACTGCTCATAGACACACCCTAGGATGAACTACTGTGATACCACTTTTGTCACGACCCAACCAGAGGGCCATGACGGGCACTCGGAGATAACCTACCGAGCACCTCTTAACATACTTCTCATAGTCATATCTAAGTGGACCACAATAGATAACTCATAATTGTCATAATCTGTAAGAGCGTGAGTCCAAAAGATAAAAACACATCTATATAATCATCATCTACATGGAGTGCATAGAATCATAAAAATAGGACAGGACCCCGCCATGCCCATATATACATACAAGAATAGTACCGCTGAACTATAGCTCCGAACAAATGGAGCACTCCTGTGCAAACGCAGATGAAGCAGCCTAGGGGTTGGATTTGTCTCCCTGCCTACCTGCAGGCATGAACGCACCATCCACAAACAAAAGGACGTCAGTATGAATAATGTACTGAGTATGTAAGGCATGAATAACAACATAATGAATGTATGGAAGAAACATGAGATAGGAGAAATAACATGTACATCTGATTGCCTCATAAGGCGGATATCATGCATGCTTAGTCTTTTAAAAAAGACATATTCATACATACATATATAATATAAGTGTTAGTGTTGCGGAACGTGCTACCCGATCAAAATATCATATCATCCTGCATCCGGGTAACATCATAACATACCCACTGCAGTGGTGTACACATCTACGTATCGTACCCGGCCAACTATAGCATAACTCAATGTGAGAAAATAGCTACATATATATAAAGCATGCATGAGAGCCCAAATAAATGTTAGAACTCAATCAGAGTGATGTAAGGTTGGTAAACCTCTGATGTGTCATTATGGAATCATCATCATCGCTATATCTCACCCAGAAGGAACAACTATCATAAGATGAGATCAACAACAATAATATCATAAGAACATCAAGAACTATAAGCTTTGGTATCTCTAGAAATGGAATCATCATCATGGAGGACATTTGTCAACGATGTCATAAGAACCTTGAGAATCACAAGCTTCTAGCATTTTTAGGAATAGGGATATTATGGATATCATGTGTAGGTTCACAACAAAGGAATCATGCCTTAAGAAAGAAAGGGTTAGCCTTAACATACCTTTTCGTCTCCTCAACTACTTGGTGTTTCTACTGCCAAGCTCACAAATCTACATTCAAGAGAATTCATACTAGACTTAAGTCCTGAAAACACTCATAAGCTTAAACTAGAGTAATTAGTGAGCTAACGGAATTTGGGCAGCACTTTCCCTATTTCATCTACTTCCACCAAATTCCAAATCAACTCCCAACAACAATAACAACATCAACAATGCCATGATTAAGAGAGTTCATTCAAATTATATACAATAAAATCCCAAAACGTCTTCTCATAATCAAGTTATAATAACAACTTCAACACAACCCCTTATACCTTTGTATACAACACTTCCTCATAATTATTATTACCCCTCATAACAAGATTATGCTCAAAACATTTTAATAATTATAACTCAAGTTAACCTACTACTCAAAATATCCTCAAATTCACATTCGAACTTCCTTTTTCTCTTTCTTTCCTCAATCAAGTTGTATAACAATCAAACATCCTCAACAACATGCAATAGATGTGCAAACTTACCTTAATCACACGGGAGAAAGTTTTGGATCAAATTATTCCACTTGAGTGAAACCTCCAACTTCAACACCAAAGGAATTCTTGGACTCTACAAACCCTAGTGAGCCTTCCAACACTTGAATCTCTTGATTTTTGGCTTTTGATATTTGTTTTCCCTTGGCGTTAGTTAGATAGGTTTAGACGAGATTACTAGTGCTTTCATGAACTTTGGGAAATGTTAAAAATGAGCTAAAATGAATAAGGGTTGAATATATCATTAAAAACAACTGCCACCGCCTCAGATATACAGTCCAATATACGGACCGTAAATAATTTACGGTCTGTACATTTGGACCGTAAATCACCAATAGAAAACCACCACCCACTGATTCAATTTTTACAGTGGAGTCCATTAAATTTTACGGTCCGTATAACATATATGGTCCGTAAATCCAATCGTAAATCTCAACTTTTGCCAAACCGTATTATCGTTGATTCATTAAGCCTCTAATCCTTCCAATACCTTCTAAACATGAAATTAACCCCTTATAACTATAAGATGAACTTGTCTAATCTAATTTAACATTGATAACCCGGTGTCCAAGACTAGAACCACTAACACACGACGAATCTCCATGTACAAAACCACGAGGTGTAACAGGTCATACCAGCAGAAGTGGAAATCCCTTCACTCAGGATAATCCAACAAGCAGAGCTGAATGATACAGAATGGGTCAAAAATCGCTATGAGCAACTGGCCATGATAGATGAAAAGAGAATGGTGGCAGTATGCCATGGACAGCTGTACAAACAAAGAATGTCTCGAGCCTACAAAAAATGGGTAAGAACCCGACTTTTCCAATTGGACAACTTGTGCTTAAACGGGTCTTCCCCCCACCAAGAAGAATACAAAGGAAAATTTGTGCCAAACTGGCAAGGGCTGTACATGGTCAGGAAAGTACTTTCAGGAGGAGCTGTAATCCTAGCCGAGATGGATGGACAAGAGTGGCTCAAAGCTATCAATGCAGACGCACTCAAAAGATACTATGTGTAGGATTCTATTTGCTTGTAATTGCATTATCATTTCCATGTAATCGTATCTTTTGCTTGTAATCATATCTTGTAATAGAATAGGAAAAAAACAAATCATCTAAGTAATGAACTACGCAATGACCTGACTTCCCCACAGTGGGATACGTAGGCAGTCCATATCGGACCCAGTCAAATTATTGGCAAAACCAAACTCAATTACTTCATTCCGAACAACATTCCATCTGAATTCCTGCTGCGACAGGATGCATAGGCGCTTTCGAGCTCGATCGTTATAAAAGAAAAACCCAAGAAACCCTTAGGAAATCTCAAAGGCAATAAAGCAAGAGAAATCAACGAGAACAAGCTACAAGGATAGACACAAGAGACAGTCAACGTCAGCCCTACACTGGGGTAGAATTTTTTAGGAAACCTCAAAATTCTATCAGAAATAGTCAACAAAGAAGAGGGCGGAGCGAAGCCATACCCTGGGGCAAAATTTTCGAGGGAACCTAAAAAATTCCGGCATAACAAGACAATACAAGAGTCGACCAGAGCAAGACCAGAAATTAGGGTAGAATTTTTGAGAAAGATCTCAAAAATTCTACCAGTTTAGAACTCAGCAATCGCATCTCCGGGAAGAACCGGAAGACTTCGTTCGAAGCAAACACATGTCATGACATGAAACAACAACAACAACAACATACCCAGTGAATCCCACAACGTGGGGTCTGGGGAGGGTAGAGTGTACGCAGACCTTACCCCCACCTTAGATAGGGAGGCTATTTCCGGAAGACCCTCGGCTCAAGAAAAAACATAAGAAAGGTCAGATACGGGCAAACAAATCAAAGCAATTATGCTAATGAAAACAATGAAAGTAAATAAGTCATGAAAATGAAATAATTTTTTTTTTTGAATGAAAACCAGCAAACCATGTTTGGCAGTGTTTTATTAAAATAGAAATTTTTCTGTACAAGAAAGGAAAAAGAAAACAAATAAATAAAGATCCTAAAAAACAGAAATGGAAGGTAAACTACATCCAAAGACTGTATAGAAGCTTGTCTACTGCAGATCCTGTGGCCTTGACTTGACACCATCTCAAACACCTACAAGCTCTCACCAGTTTCTGTGGTTCAAAGTCAAAATGAATGCATATTCAGGCTTCCACGATGGAGTAGAATTCCTCCATTTTTCTTCAGATGTAGCTGCTTTCTCCTTGCCTTTATGTTGCAATTGTTTTGCCATAGTCTCAAGTTTCCTGAATGAAAAAATCCTTAGAAAGATTACAGAAGAATGAGCATCATGCTAATACCACTCTTGTAATCCTACCAAAGACACTTTCATACAAGTACATGCTGCTACTCATGGCATGTTGAAATGTAGCCTTGTTACTGCTACTGTTTTCAAAATTTGCTATTAATCTCCAGGAATATGATAGTCCTTAGCTTTCCTGATCCTCATGTATAGTATATGTGACTTCTCTGTGTTGAGAAATTTCCTTGCTTTCACAGGAAGTGAAGTAAAACTATGAAAATGGTGATCACCTACAAAATCAAAAGCATAGTTAGTTAAAAAATCAGCTAGGCCATTTTCTTCTCTCAGAACATGCTCCACCCTCACTTCCTTATCCCTTCTCAGTCTTGAAATATCATTTATGATCATTGATATACTCCATAGAGTCTCCCACTGTCCAATTAAGATCATCTTCATAGTCATTGAATTTGTTTCCATCACAACTGGTAACAAACTGTGTGTAACACAATACTTAAGGCCCTCATATGGTGCCATTTCTTCACCCACCAAATTTGAACCATCTGATATTCTTCTTGCTGCTGCAAACTAGAAATCACCTGCTGCATTTCTAATACAAAAGGCCACCGATCTTGGTCCAGGATTTCCCCTAGAAGCTCCATCAGAATGACATTTCAACCACCTTGGCATAGGAAATTCCCATTTCGCTATCGTGCTCACAATTCTTGGCCTGTATGCTTCAAAGACTCGTAGGATTTGAGGCATGCATCTTGGTAAGTTGTTCTGCCATGGAAACCTCAGTCTACACATTTGATATAAGATCATGTTTATCTCATAAATCACTTTGTTGATGGACATCTTCCCTCCATGTAGGACTGTATTCCTCCACTTCCATATCTGCCACATGGTGACCATTGGAATAGCTTTAAATATAGCTCTGAACTTTGAGGGGCAATCTGCATTCCACCAGACCTGAAGAATCTGGTTGACTTGTTGAAACTGTGTTGTGATGCCAACAACAGTTTTAACATATGTCCAAACTTTTGTAGCAACATTTCCTGTAACAAACAAGTGATCCACAGTTTCATATTGCCTATGATCACATCAATAACATCTTGCCTCAGTATCTATCCCAATCCTTTTTACTACCTCTCCAACTGGTATTTTAAACTTCCACAACCTCTAGAAGAAGAAAGATATCTTAAAAGGTACACCTGATATCTACATGCTCTTAAAGTCATCTGACTTGACTGCTTTTCTCCTCAGAAGTTCCCATGCAGTGCCTACTGTGAATTTGCCTGAAGCTATCATCATCCATCTTGGCCTATCCAACTCTTCTTTAGGTTTATGAAAGTGCAATTCTTCTAATATATGATCCACAATATCCATGGGGAATAATTGCTGCAGTCTTTCTATGTTCCAACCATCCTGCAGCATAAGTTTTTTTACATCTTGTACACCCTCATCTACCACAAAATCATCAGGAATAATATGATATAGAGCCCCTAGCTTTGTCCAGTTGTCAAACCATACATTTTCAGTTCCACTCCTTGGTTCCCACCATATTTCTTGTTCTATATTATCTCTAGCCTCTATCATTACCTTCCATACTTGAGAACCTCCCTTCCACTGCACATTATGAGGACTGTGCCTTTTACAGTATTTGATCCATATGTAGTTTGCCCATAGAGTATTTGTTGTCCTGAATTTCCACCAAAGTTTTGCACATAAGGCTTTAGATACATCAAACAAAGATCTAAAGTTCACTCCTCCTTCCTCTTTTGGCGTACAAAAGTTCAACCATGATGACCAATGTCTTCTTCTGCCTTCCTCACTATTATTCCAGAAGAATCTTGAAAATATTTTCTGCATATCATTGATGACACATTTTGGAGGTTTGATGGCTGACAACAGATGTATTGGCATGCTCATTAGAACATTAGTGATCAAAACAACTTTTCTCCAAATGATAGCAATCTTCCTTTCCAAGTTTGCAGCCTATTCTTGACTTTCTTGATCAGATCATTGTAATTAGCTTTCCTCTTCCTTGAATGTGTGACAGGACAACCCGAGTATGTAAAAGGAAAAGTGCCTCTTTTAAAACCAGTAATGTTCTCCACTTGTTGTATCAACACATTAGACACTTTACTGTATACATAGAAGGAACTCTTGTCTTTGTTGATAAGTTGGCCTGATACCTGCTTATATTCATGTAATATCTCCATAATCAGCTCCAAAGACCTAGAATCAATAGATGAAAAATTTATTGTGTCATCTACATATGCCAGATGATTCAGACTTGCACTCCCTTTAGGCATTCCATAGCTTCTAAAATCATTGTTCTCAAATAAAGAGTTCAATGCTCTAGATAAAACTTCAGCAGATAAGATGAACAAAGCAGGAGAGAGTGGATCTCCTTGTTTTACACCCCTGGTGGAGTGGAAAAAACCAGAAGCTTGGCCATTAAGGAGTATGGAATACCAGTTATTTGCTATCAACCTCCAAACCATATCTATGAACACTTCTGCAAATCCCATCTTCCTTAAAACTCTGATCAAATAACTCTATGATACTCTATCATATGCTTTGGCCATGTCAAGCTTAAGCACTACATTAGCTGGTTTTCCTCTTTGTCTAATGTCAGTCACAACTTCTTGAGTTAGAAGGACATTTTCAATGATACATCTGTCCTTAACAAAACCAGACTGATTAGGAGATATCAGAGAAGGTACAAAGCCTTCCAGCTTATCCTGAACCACTCTAGAAATAACCTTATTGATGAATTTATTAAGACTGATTGGTCTCATATCAGCAAAAGTCTTGATGTTATTCTTCATTGGTAATAGTACCAGGTTAGTATGTGTGATTGACTTAGGAAGAATTTGCCCATCAAAGGAAGCTTTCACAACATTGTATACATCAGCACCAACAATGTCCCAACATACCTAATAAAATATTCCAATCATACTATCTGGACCACCAGCACTATCTGCAGATAATTCAAACACAACCTTCTCCACCTCCTCCAAAGTTGGCATGCTTACTCGTTAATTGTTAGCATCCTGATTAGGAACATGTTGTAGCAAATCAAAGTCTAATGGATCAACCTTTTGAGAGAACTGCTGTTGATAAAATCTACAAGCTTCTTCTGCAAAAAGTGAATCCCCTTCTATCCATATTCCTTGCTGATTCTGAATTCTTTTGATCTGCAATCTCTTTCTCCTACCATTCACAATACTGTGAAAATACATTGTATTCCTGTGTCCTCCAGCAAACCTAGTCATATGTGACTTTTGTCTCCAAAATTCTTCCTCATAGTGAACATACTTCTTCAATTCTGCTTGTGCTTGCTCTAGCACCATCCTGTTCATAGGAGAAGGATCCTCTTTAAATAATTGTTCTTTAATTCTCACCACCTTTTCCCTTACTGTTAGTTGCTTAAACATATCACCAAAAGTTGCCTTGCTCCATGCAGATAATGCAGTTTTCACATTCTTCAACTTTAACTTAAAGCTGATAAACTCATCACCTTCAAATTCTGTGCTCCATGCCTGATTAACCACCTTTAAGAATGATTCATGTTCTGTCAAGAATTTTAGAAATCTAAAAGGCTTCCTTATGTGATGTGACATTTCACCACAAGTAAATAATAAAGGGCCATAGTCTGAGCCAGTTCTGGATAAATGTTCCACTTCCATATGTGCAAACTAATCCTGTAATTTGGAGTTTGCAATCACTCTATCCAATCTCTTGAAAATCCAGTCACTACCTGCCCTCCCATTCCACCATGTAAACAGACTCCCCTACTAATTGATATCAAATAGCTCACATGAATTAATACAAAATGCAAAATCTTCATATTCATCTGGAAATACAGGTAAACCACCAATCTTCTCATCTTCATTCATAATGACATTGAAATCACCCCCTACCAACCAAGGCAAGTCCATTTGATCAACCAAACTATACAAACTATCCCATAAACTGATTCTTTCCAGATGATCACACCTTACGTAGACCATTGTTACCATCAGTGACTTATTCCACTCTTGGAACAACAGTTTTACAGTTACTTGTTGTTCTAGATCTTGCATAATCTCCACATCCACATTATCATTCACAAAGAACCAATTTACCATTGCAGTTGTAGTGGGCATATCTCATGCCTAACCTCCTTCTAAATCTCTAAATATGCCTAAAGTGTTGAAAAGGCTCCATTAAAGCTATAATGGAAAATTTATGATGTCTGTGCAGCACTTGGACTCTGTGAAAAGCTTATTGTGTGTTCACAGACCTGATATTCCAAAAGAGTGTTTTCATTATCATTTAAAAATAGGCTTACAACCTCTCTTTGGTACTACTCTTATGGCAATAGTATCTGTAATTACTTGTTTCTTTCCCTTCTTGGTGCCTTTTCGTCTAGATCTTGGAGTGATGCCAGCTTCTTTTACCACATTACTAAGAACCTGCTCCACTGAAGCCTCTTATTCACTTTCTTTGAATTTGTTTTTGCCCTCATCATGTTCCACCTCAGCTCCCACATTAATATTATGAGAGATCACATCATGCAGTTCCTTCAAAGGAGATTTGTTACACCTCGAAAAATTTCCCATTAACGTACAGTGAATAAAGTAACGAAGGGCATGAAGTATACGATGTCTTGGTAAGTAAGAAATAACATTTGATGATTCCAAATGAGATTTCAAAGACATTCGAGGTAGGAGACGGAAGTTGTTAAGGAAAGCAAGGTATATGTTGTGTGTCGGGCAAGATCTACGAGTATCGAATTAATGATGGCTTAATGATGTTTTTGAGAAGAGTTATAATGTCCATTAGATTGGTAATGAGGTGTTAGATAAGTGTCAAAAAGGTTCCATAAGGATTGCAGGTCAAATGTGTCGATGAGAACGAACTTCGGAAAGTTGGGCATTATACGGCCCATCATACTGGCCGTATAAAACATACTAGCCATATGTGTTACATACTGGATGTATGTTAGGCCGTATGTTGTGACCAGAATGGGTCCTTCACTGGACCAGATCTATGGCCAAACATACGGCCAGTATAATTTATACGGCCAGTATGTTGGTCCATAGAATCTGGTCGGGACAGATTTTTAAAAATGATATAAGGACCCAACCCCATCCAATTTATTTCATTTCCTCACTTTACATTTCAAGAACACTCTAGAGAACTCTCCACTCTTCATCCACAAGAACCCAAGATAAATTGATGATCAACTTCATCAAACCAACAAAATCAAGTGTATAAAACACATTAAAGTTCATCCGAGCCAAGGAATTCCAATGGAAGTGAACTAGGGTTTTGGTGCAAGAGAAGTATTTCCACTCAAGGCTTATTCCTACACTATCTAAGGTAAGTTTTATGATATTTCCATGTTGTTTAAGGTAATGAGAGGTTGAGAGACTTAGATGATGGAAGGAGATAGAAAATGGGTCACAAAGATGAGAATAATGAGATTGTGAATAGTTTTTGGAATGAGTCATGAATATTGATATGTTGTCATTGTAAGTATGTTATGAATGACATTTAGAACATGGGATAAGCATTATATGTGAGAGAACGTAATAGTGAACTATGACCATGATTATGGAGGAATTGAACTGAAATTGTGAAATGTGGATAATATAGATGAATGATGATTGTTGCTTCTAATATTGTGAATGTTGTTATGGATGTTTGGGAGTTAATATTGAATATAGGGAAAGTTGTATAAACAAAGGAAATGTTGTCGAATTTTCTCTAGCTTTAGTAAGCATGTTCTTATAATCGATTAGCTAATGTTAATATGAACTTTCTTGAAGGTAGAAACGCGAGCATTGAAGGAGAACGATCAAACGATAGAATAGCTAAACTAAAGAGGTATGTAAGGCTAATCCTTTCCTTCTAAGGCATGACTCCTATGGCATGAATCTTCTTGTTTTTTATGATCTTCCTAAAGAACGGAAATTATGAGTCCATGACTATAAAGAGCTACATACACATATGATAACGAAAAGAGACACGATACGAGCATGATAATGATGATGATGAGTTTAAGTATAAAGAATCCTATAGTAACATACAATGTCCACGAGGTTAATAATCCTAAGTGTGATTCCATTGATGCTTTTCCTTGTGTACACTCACCTTAAAATGTTAGTCCCCTCAAGGTGAGATCTGATGATTATGATCACTCCATAATATAATCGGGGGTTCACGACCTTATGTCACCCCGACATAGCCATAGTTGCCTTCAAGTTCTAATGTATGTTTGATGATAAATGTATAATGATGCTAAGCTTAGTATGTGGTTCTAACCGGAAGAAAATGGGCTGATTTCGTGAGTCTATCCACAATCACCCATATAGAATCATACTTGCCTCGGGAACGAGGTAACCCCACAATAAAATCCATATTAATAACTTCCCATTTCCAAGTAGGGATTTCCATTGCTTGCAATAATCCTCCTGGCTTTTGATGTTCGACCTTTACTTGTTGGCAATTTGGACATTGGGCTACAAATTTGGCTATGTCTCTCTTCATGCCATCCTACCAATATATTAATTTAAGATCATGATACATCTTTGTTTCCCCTGGGTGAATAGAATATCAAGAATAATGAGCTTCTTCTAGGATTCGACGACGCAATTCTGCAACATTCGGAACACATAGCCTGCCTCGATATCTGAGAATTCCATCTATAGAGGTTTCAAATGGAGACTTTTCTTTTTCATGAGATGCGTCTCTATAATGGCTCAACTGAGGATCTTCATATTGCTGCTCTTTCACTTCCATATCCAAGGACGAAATTGTGGAATCATTAATACCAATTCCTGTATTACCCGAATCAATTACACATACTCCGAGATTAGCTAGTTGGTGGAGCTCATGAACTAATTCTTTCTTTTTCGGAGGGACTTCACATAAGCTGCCCATTGATCGACGACTAAGCGCATCAGCTACTACATTTGCTTTCCCAGGGTGGTATAAAATACTCACATCATAGTCTTTCAACAATTCTAACCACCGCCTCTGCCGCAAATTTAACTCCTTTTGCTTGAAAATGTATTGGAGACTCTTATGATCTGTATAGATATCAACATGCACACCATACAGGTAATGTCTCCACATTTTTAATGCATGAATAACTGCAGCCAATTCGAGATCATAAGTTGGGTAGTTCTTTTTATGTTTCCGTAGCTGTCTCGAAGCATAAGCAATAACTCTACCATGCTGCATCAATACACACCCTAACCCAACACCAGAAGCATCACAATACACGACATAACCATCTGGCCCTTCTGGGAGTGTCAACTAGAGCTCAGGTTAATTTGTCCTTCAACTCCTGGAAACTACGCTCACAAGCATCATTCCACTGAAATTTAGCTGACTTCTGGGTTTGCTTCGTCAATGGGGCGGAAATAGATGAGACGCCCTCTACGAATCTTCTATACTAACCTGCCAATCCCAGAACTATGAACTTCGGTAGGCGTCGTAGGCCTTGGCCAAGTCTTAACAACTTCAATTTTCTGAGTGTCGACTCGAATGACATCATCCGAAATAGCATGGCCCAGAAATGTCACAGAGTTCAACCAAAACTCGCACTTTGAAAATTTTGCATACAATGTTGGGGCTCGAAGTATTCCAAGAACAATTCGTAAGTGATTTGCATGTTCTGATTCTGTGCGAGAGTACACCAGAATATCATCAATAAATACTATCACAATTAAATCCAAAAGTGGCCTGAATACATTATTCATCAAATTCATGAACACTGCTGGAGCATTAGTCAACCCAAACGACATTACTCGGAACTCATAGTGGCCATATCTCGTTCTGAAAGATATTTTGGGAATATCTTCTTCTCTAACTCTCACTTGATGGTAACCCGACCTCAAGTCTATTTTTGAGAACCACTTGGCACCTTGCAATTGATAAAACAAATCATCAATCCTTGGGAGAGGATATTTGTTCTTTATCGTTACCTTATTCAACTGCCTATAATCGATGCACATTCGTAGGGAACTGTCTTCCTTTCTCATGAACAAGACTGGTGCTCCCCACGGTGACGAACTGTCTTTAGCTCTTTCGACTATGCCTTTAGCTCTTTCAATTCTGCCGGAGCCATTCGATAAGGAGGAATAGAAATAGGCTTGGTGTCCGGCAACACATCAATAGTGAAATCAATTTCTCTTTCTGGAGGAAGGCCTGGAACCTCATCTAGAAATTCATTCACTACCGGAACGGATTGGAAAGTTGGCGACTTTGCTTCGGTATCATGAACTCGGACTAGGTGATAAATATAGCCCTTAGCCATCATCTTTCTTTCCTTAAGGTAGGAAATAAACCTACCTTTCAGAGATGCTGCATTACCCTTCCATTCAAGCACGGGCTCTCCCAGAAATTGAAATCGAACTATTTTCATCCGACAATCAACATTAGCATAACATAAAGCCAACCAATCCATCCCCTTAATCACATCGAAATCTAGCATTTCCAGCTCAATTAAATCAACTTTAGTTTGGCGGTCACA
The DNA here is from genome assembly GCF_019175385.1 of Lycium barbarum. Lineage (NCBI taxonomy): Eukaryota > Viridiplantae > Streptophyta > Magnoliopsida > Solanales > Solanaceae > Lycium > Lycium barbarum. Next base: position 39,481,278 of record NC_083337.1, read on the forward strand.
CATCACAATTACACTATTTGTACACTTGTCTTGCTATCACGGGATCACTAACCGGAGTAGATACCTCAAAAGGTTTATGTCACGACCCAACCCCGTGGGCCGTGACTAGTGCCCGACTTGGGCACCCCCAACATGCTCGTTACCAAATTCAGCATACAAATGGCCTGTATATAAGTAAATACCAGACGAGGCTCCACACGGGTGCCTACAACCATATACCCAACAGAAAAGCCGGCAAGGCTTTCAGATCATACACAACGTATTAAGACATACATATATGCAACCGATAGGGTCGTCACGGCGGATGAGCCGCCCGAACCCAAATCACATGACACATCCAGACAAAACTATACATTACCCACGTCTATGTCTACAGACCTCTAATACAGAACGACAGAAACATATGGCGGGACAGGGCCCCGCCGTACCCTGAACAACATAAACATGTACACCAAAAGAGTATATACCAAAACGTCGGCTCCGAAAGCAAGAGGAGCACTCCGAACCGCAGGATGGAGATCCTATACCGGTGGGTCACCAAAACAAATATCTGTACCTGCGGGCATGAAACGCAGCCCCCCGAAAAGAGGGGGTCAGTACGAAATATGTACTGAGTATGTAAAGCATACAACACAGAAAGCAAAGTCACAACTGATATACGATATATAGAAAGCGAGCACAATAGCCAGCATACTAAGGAGTCGTATCCGGCGTACAACAGGCAAAAGAAGTTCCGGAGAAATCAACACGGCAATCGGGATGACAAAATGTTTGCTTTCTTTTGGAAAACATCTTTGTTTCACACACATAGAAGAATCAACGCACAATTTCCGCGGCCATAAGTCCAGCGGTCACAATCACACATACCGCGGTCAAGTATTCAGCGGTTTTCTATCACAAGTTCGACATACCGCGGTCAAGGGTCCAGCGGTCTATGTCGGCATAATCACAAGTGCAGTAGACGCAGTCAAGGGTCCAGCAGTCAATGCCACACGTCCGGCATGACGCGGTCAAGGGTCCAGCAGTCAATGTCGGGCACGCCGCGGTCGAGGGTCCAGCGGCCAATATCACATATGCGCATATTCACATAACCGGCCCGGGACTCGGTAACACAGAAGATAACCAGACAAAATGCCAAATTATCACTTTCCAAACATAATCACACATGCCAGGATCATGCATCACACAGGACTCAGGTATACCAAAATCGTATATCGGAAAATAAAGAAAATAAGTAATGCTCATGAAGGTGGTCATAACACCTATCATATAGTGAACAACATAATAACCAGGAGTTACCTGCGAACTCCGGACAAGAGTACATTGGCTAAAGCCGTACATCACATGTCAGGGTTTCGATCCCCACAATTGGGTCAATAATCATTAAAATCCGTCTCGGGATAGATAAAATATCTCCCGTTTAGTAGTCGGAACAATAACCATGAGTTCCCTTGACCTACCGTACGGGAATAAGACAAACAGAACAATAAGAGAGGCATCGGGGATAGCGGGCCCACCTCGGGCCAAGTTGAGGCGGCGGACGATAATCACGCCCATTAGACTCTACGGAGTCATCCAGGAAAGTTTTAGAACGATCGGGTTACATTTGTAAAAGTTTTGGAAGTCCAACCACTTTTCTAGTAAAATGCACCTTTTATAATTCAATTCTATTGAATGAATAGTAACGAAAACTAATCTCGGGTTACGATGAGCAGGATGGTCCCCGAGGCCGAAATCTCAACCTAGTAGACCTAGGGCATGCCAAAGAAGGAAAGGATAAGCTTTACATACCTTTTCCACCCTTTATACGTCTCCAAAATCGAGCCTCAAGTTCGTCAAAAATCTACAAATGGTCAAGTTTGCCAAATGTCAAATTCAAGCCTTTCAATAGCCCAAGCTTGTTACATACTTGCCTATCGAAATTTCGGCAGCATTTCCCCTATATATATGACATCCCCGAGACTTAGCTCGGCTCAATATATCAACAACAACAACAACAACCCATTCAACAATATACATAACTACCACAAATCGCACTAAAATGCAAAGATTCCTCTTTTCTTCATAAAGCAAAAACCTTCATTTCAACTCTAACCATTAAATTCCTTCACTCTCCTCACATATCCATGATTACAACAACCAAAATATTAATTCAAATCAGTCCATCAATTTCAATTAAAACAGCCCCTCACCCATAAATTTCTACAAAACAACAAACGAGTTTATAATGTTGTTTTCTCCGTTCTAATTCGTTAAAACTCTAAATAAACACTTTAATAACATAAAAGGAATTTTATAAATACCTTATCAGAAGCTCGACCACGAAAATTTCATCCCCCAAGACCAATATTTATCTCAAATTGAAGGCAACGCAACGTACAACGTTTTTCTCTTCATGAGGTTCGGGATTCGGAGCTCGGATTTTGATCAAAATGGCTTCCTTAGCCTAGGATCTCTCTCTCTCTCTCTCTCTCTCTCTCTCTCTCTCTCTCTCTCTAATGTTTTTGGAGGATATTAGCTGAAAATGATCAGCCCTCAAGTGAATTTGCCATATATATTAACGTTAATGGGCCTCATGGGCCGAAACATTAGTGTGTGGGTCGGGTCCAAACTTGCTGCCCTGCCAGCCCAAATTCCATCGTCCATATTTCCTTATCCAAATATCATTTTGACGAGCGGTTTGTTGCGTTGGAAACTAGACTCGATGAAATTCATTTTAGGCTTTTGAAACACCTTAAAACTCCTCATATACTAGGAGATATGCCCCCAGAAATATGGGCTAAAAATCTGGTCCGAGATTTTACTGAAGTTGTTCCGATTCATTTTGTTTAGATTTGTTTATCTTCTAATCCATTTAATCTCGTGTCGTTTCTCTATTTTTGACTCAACTCTTCTATCGCCCCTCTGAATCCTCAATGTCCATTCCCTAGGGTACGTTTATGGTCACCTCATATAGTTCTACTGGGTTGAAGATCACTTTACCTTTACTAACACCCGGAAGAAGAAAATCACATAATATGATAGAGTACAGATCTATCCACACGCATATTTCTCAAGAAAGGATTAATAATATACCTAGGTCGGCACCTGGTGCCATCTCTGGGTCCTGTCGGCTGGTCAGCGCATATAGGCGGTTCGATGGGCCGCCGGAACTGGAGGATCCGCCGCGACCTCTGCCACGACCTGCTGGTGCCGGTGTGCCCCGTCCCATTGGGCGCATGGCTACGGAAGGGGAAGACGAACCAGCGACTGATCCGGTAGGCTGTGCTGCTCCCCTGGCACTGTCCCCGAGTGGGCAGTCTCTCATATAGTGGCCCTGCTGGCCACAGGTAAAGCAAGCACCCGTGGCACGACGGCACTCCCCCTCCCGGTGGTGTCTCCTACAGAGAGGGTAGCGGGGTAAAGGTGGCCTCCACTGGCTGGAATCTCTGTCCCTATGAAAGTCTGAAGCCCTAGAGCTCTGGCCTGCCCTCGAATACTCTGCACCATCTGATTCCCAGCCGGAGAACTGTGGGGGGGGGTGCTCTGTGCTGGCTGGGGAGGATATCCGCTCTGCTGCTGCTCAGGCTGCCTGCCTCGCGATCCCCCAGAATATCTCGCGGATCTGGATCTCTTGGGCGGACCCCTGTCATAATCCCTGTCAGGCTGGCGCCCTCGGCGTCGGTCCTCCATACACTGGGCGTGGGCCTGTATACGGGCAATGTCCATCCCTGTCTGGGCCGCCAGCACCGTACAGCTGTCAACCAAATAATCATCCAACCCCATCACGTACCGGTGCATCCGGTCAGTCATATCAGCAACATAGGTGGACGCATATCTGGCCAGCGAATCAAACTCCAGACTGTATTCCCTGACACTCCTGCCCCTCTGCCTCAATAGCAGGAACCTGTCTACTCTGGCCCGCCTCATCTCCGGAGGTAGAAAATGGGCCAGGAAGGCCTCTGTGAACTCTCCCCATACCGCTGGAGGGACATCCTCACCTCTGGATAACATCCAAGACTCATACCAATTGGTTGCTACATCGTGCAACCGGTATGACGCCAACTCAACCGACTCTGTCTCGGAGGCACTAATCAATCGCAGGGCACGCTGCATTTGTCGGACGAACTCCTGAGGGTCCTCTGCGGGCTTTAACCCGGAAAACTCTGGTGGGCGACAAAGCAGAAAATCACGAGCCTTTTTACTATTGCGTCCGTCTACACGATCATCTCCTGCTTCCTGTCTCTGAACCTGTCCCGCCACCAACTGAGTCAATAACTGGACTGCCTCTCTCAGGGTCCCATCATCTGCCCGTGGCTGGGGGGCCGGGGGTACAGGTACTGGTGCCGCGGGAGCTGGCGATGGGGCCGCCCCCGGTACTGCAGCTGTGGCTGCTCCAGACCCCTCCGGTACTGGTGACGTAGCAGAACTGGCCATTGAAGGCTCAACATCTGGCTCGGTCTGGGCACGAGCCCTAGTAGTCACCCGAGCTCGGCTGGTCTCACCTGCCGCTGTAGATTTGCCCTTTTGGGCGACTGTGGCCTTCCTCGGAGGCATCGCTGAAAGTATAACAATTCGTCAGGGAAGAACACTCTTGATAACACAGCTCTATCGCACGATCTAGGATCAGAAGAAAGGATAACACCCTAAATGCCCTGTAGCCTCCTGTTTATAGATGTGGTGCACAACACACCGATAAACAAGACTCTACTAGACACGGTCTGTAGACAACCCGAGGACGGAACTGCTCTGATACCACTTCTGTCACGACCCAACCCCGTGGGCCGTGACTAGTGCCCGACTTGGGCATCCCCAACATGCTCGTTATCAAATTCAGCATACAAATGGCCTGTATATAAGTAAATACCAGACGAGGCTCCACACGGGTGCCTACAACCATAAACCCTACAGAGAAGCCGGCAAGGCTTTCAGATCATACACAACGTATTAAGACATACATATATGCAACCGATAGGGTCGTCACGGCGGATGAGCCGCCCGAACCCAAATCACATGACACATCCAGACAAAACTATACATTACCCACGTCTATGTCTACAGACCTCTAATACAGAACGACAGAAACATATGGCGGGACAGGGCCCTGCCGTACCCTGAACAACATAAACATGTACACCAAAAGAGTATATACCAAAACGTCGGCTCCGAAAGCAAGAGGAGCACTCCGAACCGCAGGATGGAGATCCTATACCGGTGGGTCACCAAAACAAATATCTGTACCTGCGGGCATGAAACGCAGCCCCCCGAAAAGAGGGGGTCAGTACGAAATATGTACTGAGTATGTAAAGCATACAACACAGAAAGCAAAGTCACAACTGAAATACGATATATAGAAAGCGAACACAATAGCCAGCATACTAAGGAGTCGTATCCGGCGTACAACAGGCAAAAGAAGTTCCGGAGAAATCAACACGGCAATCGGGATGACAAAATGTTTGCTTTATTTTGGAAAACATCTTTGTTTCACACACATAGAAGAATCAATGCACAATTTCCGCGGCCATAAGTCCAGCGGTCACAATCACACATACCGCGGTCAAGTATCCAGCGGTTTTCTATCACAAGTTCGACATACCGCGGTCAAGGGTCCAACGGTCTATGTCGGCATAATCACAAGTGCAGCAGATGCGGTCAAGGGTCCAGCAGTCAATGCCACACGTCCGGCATGACGCGGTCAAGGGTCCAGCAGTCAATGTCGGGCATGCCGCGGTCGAGTGTCCAGCGGCCAATATCACATATGCGCATATTCACATAACCGGCCCGGGACTCGGTAACACAGAAGATAACCAGACAAAATGCCAAATTATCACTTTCCAAACATAATCACACATGCCAGGATCATGCATCACACAGGACTCAGGTATACCAAAATCGTATATCGGAAAATAAAGAAAATAGGTAGTTTGTCCAGAATCTCAAGGTAAGATTTTTAAAAACGCTTTAGATGTCAAAAACATTTTATAATGCTCATGAAGGTGGTCATAACACCTATCATATAGTGAACAGCATAATAACCAGGAGTTACCTGCGAACTCCGGACAAGAGTACATTGGCTATAGCCGTACATCACATGTCAGGGTTTCGATCCCCACAATTGGGTCAATAATCATTAAAATCCGTCTCGGGATAGATAAAATATCTCCCGTTTAGTAGTCGAAACAATAACCATGAGTTCCCTTGACTTACCGTACGGGAATAAGACAAACAGAACAATAAGAGAGGCATCGGGGATAGCGGGCCCACCTCGGGCCAAGTCGAGGCGGCGGACGATAATCACGCCCATTAGACTCTACGGAGTCATCCAGGAAAGTTTTAGAACGATCGGGTTACATTTGTAAAAGTTTTGGAAGTCCAACCACTTTTCTAGTAAAATGCACCTTTTATAATTCAATTCTATTGAATGAATAGTAACGAAAACTAATCTCGGGTTACAATGAGCAGGATGGTCCCCGAGGCCGAAATCTCAACCTAGTAGACCTAGGGCATGCCAAAGAAGGAAAGGATAAGCTTTACATACCTTTTCCGCCCTTTATACGTCTCCAAAATCGAGCCTCAAGTTCGTCAAAAATCTACAAATGGTCAAGTTTGCCAAATGTCAAATTCAAGCCTTTAAATAGCCAAAGCTTGTTACATACTTGCCTACCGAAATTTCGGCAGCATTTCCCCTATATATATGACATCCCCGAGACTTAGCTCGGCTCAATATATCAACAACAACAACAACAACCCATTCAACAATATACATAACTACCACAAATAGCACTAAAATGCAAAGATTCCTCTTTTCTTCATAAAGCAAAAACCTTCATTTCAACTCTAACCATTAAATTCCTTCACTCTCCTCACATATCCATGATTACAACAACCAAAATATTAATTCAAATCAGTCCATCAATTTCAATTAAAACAGCCCCTCACCCATAAATTTCAACAAAATAACAAACGAGTGTATAATGTTGTTTTCTCCGTTCTAATTCGTTAAAACTCTAAATAAACACTTTAATAACATAAAAGGAATTTTATAAATACCTTATCAGAAGCTCCACCACGAAAATTTCATCCCCCAAGACCAATATTTATCTCAAATTGAAGGCAACGCAACGTACAACGTTTTTCTCTTCATGAGCTTCGGGATTCGGAGCTCGGATTTTGATCAAAATGGCTTCCTTAGCCTAGGATCTCTCTCTCTCTCTCTCTCTCTCTCTCTCTCTCTAATGTTTTTGGAGGATATTAGCTGAAAATTATCAGCCCTCAAGTGAATTTTCCATATATATTAACGTTAATGGGCCTCATGGGCCGAAACATTAGTGTTTGGGTCGGGTCCAAACTTGCTGCCCTGCCAGCCCAAATTGCATCGTCCATATTTCCTTATACAAATATCATTTTGACGAGCGGTTTGTGGCGTTGGAAACTAGACTCGATGAACGTCATTTTAGGATTTTGAAACACCTTAAAACTCCTCATATACTAGGAGATATGCCCCCAGCAATATGGGCTAAAAATCTGGTCCGAGATTTTACTGAAGTTGTTCCGATTCATTTTGTTTAGATTTGTTTATCTTCTAATCCTCTTCCAACTCTCATGTAGCCTCTTATACATACATATACATACCCATATACATACATAACAATCCATACACGTCTCGAAGGGTCCGGAGAATCACCATAACCTTAAACGTAACTGGAGAACTTACGAAGCTTCGACGAAACTCCAATCGCAAAAATATATTCATATCTTTTATCCATCTTCTATATCATTACTAATAATCTCAAATACTTTAAAAGGGCACTCACATTACCTCATATACGCTCATAACGCGATTTCAAATCCTTTAGGTTACGATGTCACCTCGGGATACTTAAGGCAACCATATATATAACGATATTCTTACTAACTCGATTAACTTTCCTTGAACTTTCTTAACTCATTCTTTCTTGTCTTAATTAAAATAGCACAGACTCTTACGGGGTGTAACAGTTTAATTGGCTCGGGTTTCACCCCAATACGACCAGCCACATAGGGAGTAATATAAGATAGGGTAGAACCCGGATCTATCAATGCATGCACATCATGAGAAAACACGGACAACGTACCTGTAACCACATCAGGGGAGGACTCAAGATCCTGTCATCCGGCTAAAGCATAAATGCGGGGCTGAGTGGCACCTGAAGTAAATGCTCCCCCTCGGCCTCTACCTCGGCCTGCTGGAATCTGAGAAGTCTGCCCTACCGAGCGCACTGAAGAAGAACCAGCCGCTGATCCTGTGGGCTGAATCCCAATTCTACCACTCATCGACGGGCAATCTCTCATCATGTGCCCAACCTGGCCAAAAGCATAGCAAGCATCCGGAACCCTGGCGACACCGACCGGAATGTAATCTACTGCACTGACTGCACTGCGGTACTGAGGGTCTCCTCTGGCTATAATCTCCCCCAAACTGAGAATTTGGGGCCCTCGAACTCTGACCTTTTCTTGAGCGGAAGGATCGATCAAATCTCCTACCTGCAAATCGGGGAGGTGCACTAGTCACCGACTGGCCTGAGTGTCTAGCATGCGGCTGCCTTAATCCCCCTCTATAGTCACTACCTACGCCCATAGATCTGGCCCTCTTACTTTGCCCTCTATCAATATCACGATCACCCCTTCGCGAATGCCGTTGTTCTTCTAAGTTCTGAGCAGGGGCTTGTATTCGGGAAATATCCATCCTATCTTGCAACGAAGCCGTCAAACAATCCTTGAACAGATGTGGCCCCAAGCCACTCATAAATCGATGCACTCTATCTCCCATATCGGCCATCATAGTCGGGGAATATCTAGCCAATGAATTAAATTGCAGGCTATACTCCCGAGCACTCATATTTCATTGCTTCAAATTTAGAAATCTATCCGCTCTAGCTCGGCGGACCTCGGGTTGTAAATAATGGCGAATGAAAGCATCTACGAATTCTTGCCAAACGGGAGGAGGCGCATTCTCTCTTCTCGATGCTATCCAATTAATATACCACAATACCGCCACATCTCGGAGTCTATATTATGCCAACTCCATAGATTCTGTCTCGGAGGCTTGAATAATCCTCAATGTTCTCAGCATCTCATCAATAAAGCCTTGCGGGTCTTCATCCGGCTTTGACCCGAAAAATTTCGGAGGATTCAAACTCATAAAGTCACGGGCTCTAGTACTAGCTGACCGATCACTTGGGCCTGCATTCTGCCGCTGTGCCTGGGCGGCAACCAACTGTGTCAATAAGTGAATAGCTTCGGTCATTTGTTGACCCGAAGTAGCCGGTGGAGGGACTGGCGGCATAGGAGCTGGAGCTGAAGACCCATCTTGTTCTTTGATAATAGGTGGAGTAGAAGAAGCATAAGATGGAGCCTCATTATGTGATTCACCCTCATCTACATTCATTGGCGGCTCTCTTTCTGCCCGTCTTTTCATCGTAGTCTTTCCCTTCTGGCGGCTTTAGCCTTTCGCTTTGGCGGCATTTCTGAAATCACAACACACTATTAGGGAGGATAAAATCTTATACACGGCTCTATCGCACGATCTCATAAGAAGAAAGATGGTCATTTTTACTAAATGCCCTGTAGCCTCCTGTTTATTAGTGTGGCGCGCAACACACCATAAACAAGACTCTACAATACACGACTCGTAGACACTTCCTAGGACTGAACTACTCTGATACGACTTTTGTCACGACCCGACTAGGGGCCGCGATGGGTACCCGGGGGCTAACCACCGAGCACCGCTCATTCTACTACTTATCATGCTCATTAAACATTCATTTATCAGATTTATACTCAAATTATAAGGAAATCATCTTTCATTTGAATACATGAATACTTTTATATACATACGCCTCTCGGACATATGTACAGTAGTGACCTTGTGAGACCATATAACCCACACTGCGTATCTACGAGCCTCTACTGGAGTGCTAGACTTAAGGACAGGACAAGACCCCCTCATGCCCAAAATATACATGTACACAAAAGAATAATCATAAGCACCTCCGAACAATGGAGTGCTCTCAAATCAGCTGCTAGCTCCTATGAGTCTGGATCAGGATCACCTCCCTGTCTACCTGTGGGCATGAACACAGCGTCCAAAGAAAACAGACGTCAGTACGAACATTGTACTGAGTATGAGAGGCATAAACAATAATGAAACATCAATGAAATGAGGAGGCATCAAATGAAAGGAAATCTGTAACTAACTGTGACTCATAAAAGAAATAACACATGCTGACTTACTCATACTCATCATCATATCATATACGCATAAATGTATAAGTTGCCCGTCCATATCGGATCGGCGTGATAATCAATAACATTAGCATGCGTCCAGGCCTCCCGCGTCCGGGGTATGAGCTGCCCACTATAGTGGTGTGTATGTCTGCCCGTCTATATAGGTACGGTGTAATATCATCATCATAATATGCTCATCCTAATATGCTCATCGTAGTATGCTCATCATAATACGTGCGTAAAGACTCAAGGACAACTATACTTTATCGGGGTGACGTAAGGTCGTGATCCCCCGATTCCATTATGGACATCTATAAGTACTCTGCCTCACCTCGAAGGAAATAGTACATAAGGTGAGTATATACAATAATCGACATCGCCAACTTAACAGTGTTCTGCCTTACCTTGAAAGGAACGTAAGTATAAGGTGAGTGTATACGATAATGAGATCATTAGCTCAATGGTATTCTGCCTCACCTTGAAGGAAATAGTATATAAGGTGAGTGTGTACAACAACAATATCATTAACTGTAGAATCTTTAGATTCAATCTTATCATCATCATTATTGGGCTCGCGACATATCTCTTATCTCATATTTCTATTCATGAACATGAACTATTAGCTTTCCCGAATGTAGGAGATTCATAGTGAAGAAAGAAGAATCATACCATCAGATTCATGCCATAGAAAGAAAGGACTAGCCTCACATACCTTTGTCGTTTAACTACTCTATTGCTTGCTCATTCTCCTTTAATGGTCACGTCTTTACCTTCAAAAGAATTCGCATTAACATTAGCTAAGCGATTATAAGAACGTGCTTACTAAGCTAGAGAAAATTGGGCAGCATTTCCTTTGTTTCTACTACTTTCCCCATATTCTATATCAACTCCCAAACGTTCATAACAATATTCACAATATAGTAGACAACAATCATTATTCATCTACAATATCCGCATTTCACAATTCCTCTTCAATTCCCCCATAATCATGGTCATAACTCACTATTACGTTCTTTCACATATCATACTCATTCCATGTTCTAAATGTCATTCATAATCTATTTACAATCACAACATATCCATATTCATGATCCATCCCAAACTACTACTCAACAATAGCACTATTCTCACATTTATGACCCATTTTCTATATTTTTCAACAATCCAAGTGTTTCAACTTCACAATATCTCAAACATCATGAAAATATCATAAAACTTACCTTAGATATTGTGGGAACAAGCCTTGAGTGGTATTACCCTTCTTACACCAAAACCATAGTTCACTTTTTTTGAAATTTCTTAGCATAAATGACTTTAATGTGCTTCCCACTCTTGATTTTTGTTGGTTTGATGAAGTTGATCTTCAATTTCACTTGGATTCTTGTTTATGGAGGGTTTGGAAAGTTCTAGAGAATTCTTAAGTTGTGGAGAAGAAAAATGAAATGAAATAAATGTGATTGGGTCTCTTATTTAAAACATGAAATCTGTCCCGACGTCATTATACGGACAATTATACGATCCGTATAAATTTATACGGTCCGTATAATTGACCATAAAACTGCTCCAGTGACCATCCCCCTCTGTGTCAATTTGACGGCACATTATACGGGCTGTAGAATTTTATACGGTCCGTATAAGTGACCGTGAAATTCACCCTTCAGCAACTTCATTCTGTGACACTTCTACAGTCCATTATACGGGACGTATAACATTATACGGTCCGTATAATCGACCGTATAACCCATCTTTTCACTGATCTTTTTCTTGTCACTTTGTTTGATCTCCAATCCATAAGGAACCTTCTTAGCACTTGTTTATCACCTCATTAACAATCTAAGGGACGTTATAACTCTTCTCCAAAGCACCATTTAGTTATCATTAACTCGTTACTCGTAATTCCTTTTTGATACACATCGTATGCCTTGCCTTCTCTCGGCAAACTTGCTTCTCTTATCTCAGATGCCTTTAAAATCTTAACTAGGGTCATCAAACGTCATTCCTTCCTTATAAAGATATCGTATACTCGTATTCTTCGTTAGTCTATTCACTGTGCGTAAATGGGGGATTTTTCAAGGTGTAACAACATACAACGACACTGACCGACCATCACTCAATCCACTCAAAAATAGACCGCAATATCATAAGTCTTGCAAATTAGCGAAGCCAACCCTGGGGATAGTAGTATACCACACACTCAACACCAAAGAGTTCCCTTACCTCACTCCACACCAAAAATGATTACTTCTCTAATCCAGCGCATCACATATACAATTCTTCATGAAGTCTTCTCATTAGAAATTATTGACCAACCTTGGTTACTCCAAAAATAATCAATAACTTTTGATGCAATACCCCCAAACCACCACCGAACTAATCCATAATCCGTAGGAAAATCCTTAATTAAAGTACACACAATCATACTAACATCCTAATATAACTTCGCTGAGGTACCCTTGCCAAAAATCCCTTAACTGAAAAATCCTTCTTCTATCTTGGTTCATGTATTTACTGACCTAGCATCGATACCCAAAAGTTCTATAGGGAACTTACCTCTTCTTTTTCAACTAGTATTGCTAATCCTTAACTCAATTTCTGAACAGTTTCTTCACAACTTGAATTAGTTCAAAACCATCATTGATTTACCACTTCAAATGTCCTTATTGACCGACCCCTCACTCAAGGGTATTTAAACGATGCTTGCCCCCGAAGAACCACCTCTCTCCTTAATTGCCGAACCAGAACACCTCTAACAAATCATGCGACTATTCCTCTCATCCGATCAATTACAGCGAGTCATATCACCAGAATTGCAGGAACTAGCCCAGTCTTACAACATATTCAATACCCACACCCCTTGTTCAAGATTAGATGCAACACTCGATAACCCCTTGAGTTCTAAAAATTTAAACTTGCCCATCATTAGAGTCATTTCTATTAGTCAACTAGTGACCCCCATTAGCCTACAACATAATCGATCATACTAACTCATCCATGAGCCCTTACATCCACTCTACATTATATAATCGCAACACAACCCTCAAAACAACAAGCTCTTGGTTCAGCGATTCCCACACCAACCTCGTAACATAATGACCCTGCGAACACACCCTTTATTGAAGAATCACAGCTGCCCAATCCCTTAAGTTTCGCTCGCCACAAGTAATCTTACAAGCTGGCCTAGGACCCATAGGTTCCTGAAGGAACCCACAAGCCACTAGTTCTTATTCTATCACCATGATTATATCATGCTATAGCTCAACTTACTTTTCCGTAACCTAGTCTACATCTCCGTCGCACATCTTGCAACCCTATCCTGGTGATCACGTTAGATACCAATTGTTCCCTTCATATAATGACGATTGATCTATCCAAATTCTCTTCCTTATGCCTCCGTCCCATAGGACAAAGAAGCACTTTTACCAACATACCATAAGAAATCTTATTTCCTCATACCTTATCATAACCATTAGCGCTCATGTCCTTATTCTCAGCTTCTCTTCATTATCTTGACATGGTCACTATCCTCTTGCCAAATCTGATGATCCTCTCCCATTTACACTTGTTTCCTGATGTTACCTCACATCAAGTCATCATATGAATAAGAATGTATGCCATGCATGATATCAACATCGACAATAATCATTACAAATCTCATATGTTACGAGTCATAAAGTACGCAACACAAATTCAAGCCATTTTCATGATCTTTTCTTTTTCCGATGATAAGTAAGAAGACAAAAGAGAGATGAATACACACAAAATCACAAATATAGCAAATATGGCGATAAGGCCACATAACAGCTGACCGAACCAACCTAATTGGATTTCACCTCCACACCATGCTTGAAGGCCTATCATGTTTTCCCCGTCAATAACTACTCCTACATATGATTCACTAATTGAAGTCTAACCATAAGGCACCACGAACTATCCAACACGGACCTTCCTTTAGCAAAGAGCTTCTGAACGGTCGAAGTCTAATCATCAATTTAACCTCCGTTAGAAATCGAGTCTAATGATACCCATGTTACTATAATACAATAAGAATCGAAAATAGCCCTTTAAAAGGTACCCTGGGTCCATAAGGGCAAGAACGAAAATTTTGAGTTGGAAAAGGTCAACCCCAAGCTTAATGAGCCCAAACACAAATTATCAACACAACTAGCCCCTAAAGGATCAATTGCATCATTAATTGGAAACCCCCAAATTTCCATAATCAAAACCCTAGAATTAAAGAGAGATTCAACTTAGCAACTAGTTTCCCCAATGATTAGAGGTTTAGTAATCCAGATATCTTCCCATAAAACTCATTAGAATTGAAAAGGGTTCACGAAAACACTTAGGGTTTATAACCCATCTTCCTCAACTTAAAAGATGAAAACTACCATGGATTCCAATGTTAAATCATAAATAAATCACAAAGGGAGCATGAGGAACTTACCCAATGAAGAATCACCCAAAAGCTCTACAAATTGACCACAACACTCTCTAGGTTTAGATTTTTGTGAATGGAAAGAATGGTTCGAAATTGGGAAAGATATAAGGTTTCTGTTCAGCGATTATCGCATCCGTGGACACTATGTCCGTAGATAAGGACTCGCCTCCGCTCAGAGTCGCTCATATAGGCGGAGCCACTTGCCAACTCACTTCCTCGCGTCTGTGGGCAGTCTTGCATAGGCGGGCCCGTAAAGGAGACCCCACGTCAGCAGAAGCGGGACACTAGAAACCAGCAAAATCGAGTTATTCACCAAGTCCAACCCAAAACCAGATACTCATTTGGGACCTCCCGGATAAAAACCAAACATGCATACCGATGTAAAAACACGCTACAAACCTACCCGTACCCTCGGAATTCCAAATGAAGGTCATCTTGACCTGGTCAACCCCTAAAACCACAAAGACAAGTTTCAAACCAAGGACCCAAAACGCTACTAAGTTCTTGGGGAACCAAACCAATCACCCCACCAAGTTATAAACAACTCTCCGAACCTCATGGAATTGATGAAATTCCTAAAAAGACCCGTTTACCCAAAAGTCAACTATTGGTCAAAGGTTTTTCACTTTAACCTCTAATTTCACCAAAACCAATCCCGATCTCCTAAGGAACCTCACTACCTAACCCCACGAGTCAAACACGCTCTAACAGGGGTACAAGGGTCAAAAAACATAAAAGAGCAAACGGGTCGTTACACTAAACCATCCTTAAGTATTTGACTTTGCTATTGTTGGCGATAATTCCTATTTTACTTGATCGCCTACATATTGTTCTTTCTGTGGGATCAACCCCGACTCATCAGTCGGGTTAATTATATTACATAAGACCGTGTAAACTTCTATTTAATAGAGTGGATATGGACGTTATCTGATTATAATCCATACTACACGATTTCATTATTTCTCATACATGGCACCGGTATTTGTACCATTGCCCATCATACCACGAGTACGAGACCCCCTTGTTTCGCCCTTAGGCCTTATTATTAATCAATAATAATCTTTACTGATCGAAAATGTCCCTCGAATAAAGTCTAGGAAGTTTTAACATACCTCAAGGCCAAGCAAACAAATCACGAAAGCGCCTTCTCCTTCTGAAATGTCTTGGAAAGCTTCCAATTTATCAAATACGCGATATTTATAAGTAAACAAAGTTCGTAAACACCCATATTGCTATACTTGAACCCCGTGCCAAATAATTCAACCCAAAAATCAAATCCGAGCCTCGAAGGAAAAACTGGAATTCTATTTGAAAATCAGTTTACTCATAGTCTAAATACAAAAGTTTGTCAAATCCATCCATGATGTTGATCCTAAACCAAGGAAATTCATAATTCAAACTTTAGGGCCAAATCCCGATTTCTACCAACCCTAATCATGAATTAAACACTAATTCAATGGAAGAAATCAATAGGAATCAACAAAATAGGGATTCGAAACATATCCCCGAGCCAATCGTGGTCCTAGCTTTTGATATCGCCATAAACCGAGCTCTAGAACACAAAATATGGAAATGGGGAATGTCTAGTCGAATTGGGGAAAAACCATAATAATCTGGCAATTCCATCGCAGGTGCAAAAAATTCGTTGCGGATGCGACAACCCACTTGCGGAAAAGCCACCGCAGATATGGAACCCAGAACCTATGCACCCTTCCACAGATGCACACAATCGCTCGCAGGTGCGACACCGCACCTGTGGAGGTGCGACCCCCTGCCCAACTCATTAATTCTCGCACCTGCGGACCAACACTTGCAGGTGCGACTCTGCAAGTAAGGACCACAGTGCGCAGGTGCGGAACGCCCAGAACCAGCCTCCTTAGCACTCTGATTCATGTATTTAACCCTCAGAACTCATCCATAACCTCCCGAATGCATACCAAATATGCATTTCAATGATACACACGCATGAACTTGCTCACGCACTCAAAATATCAATCAGGGGTTGTCTTGACCGTGGTCAACTATAATTTTTCATCTAGTTTTCCAACTAAAGGTCCAAATCACTCCGAGCCTCTCGGGATCTATACCAATCACTCAACTAAGTCATAAATCACGTTAAAAATCTCATGGAATCGATGTAACTCCCTTCCAAGTTTGTTAATCTCCGATGTTGACTTTGGTCAAAATTTTCCATTTCCTTAACTTAAGGACTTCCAAATTTACTATTTCCTCTCCTATACTCCCTTGATTGCCTCGGGAACCGTATCACTCATCTACGCAAGTCGAGAATATCATTTTAAGCTATGGATGAGGTATTTTAGGAAAAAAGAGTTCAAAAGCTCAGAACGACCTACCTGGTCTTTACAAATTAAGTACATACTCTTTATATCCCAGGGAGTGTCGAAATTCAAGACATGATGGTCAATGTTTTAAGGGATAATTTCAATAATATACAATCCATCATAAAATTTTACATTCACGTAGCTATATTTTTAATTTACATCCGCATAACCAACTTTGTTTTGCAATAGTGTTTAGACACACGATATGCAACATTATACACTTATTATAGACAATGTATAAACCTTGTATAACACAGATATAATAATACATAAAAGGGGCCATTTCGGGTAATATTTGTTATATGACCATTTCGGAATATTTTCTCCAAATAGACATAGAGTGTTATTTTCCCATGTTTTAAATATTGAGTGAGAAATATCATTTTTATTTTCACGATACATATATATACATCTAAAGGCTTATGTCAAACTAATTTTATTCGTGCTGAATAAATCGCATGAAAACTCAATATAATGTTACTATTTTTATTTGTTGTTATACTGAACAGACTATAGCAAGAGTTAGAGCCCAAATGTAATTTCAACAATTAGTTAAAAATATTTAATTGTTGTCCTATCCAATCATTTCAAGTTCAACTACGATATTGCTTGACATATATGAACACCAATTATCAATTTGAATTTTTCCCTTCCAATTTATTTTGAATCTCATACACATATTTTAAATATTTGTGCTTTAAAAGTATATATTAACTGTCAAGGGATACACGTGCAACGCACGTGTCCATAAATTAATTATATTAAAAGCAAAAACCCCTAGCTTAAAAGTTAAATTATCAAAATACTTTCTAATTAATAATCTATAAACCTACTACTTATAATAACATATTTCTTATGTGGCATCATTAGCCTTTTTGCTTCCCCTTAGCATCCTTCCATATGTAAGTTCTTTGAATTTCATACACATATTACAAGGCTTTAATGCATTTTCATTCAATCTTATAGTCGTTGAAACCCTTTTTATATTTCTAAATTTACCTATAATTTCTTCCACGATCTTTTTTGGCTTTAGAGCCTGTTTGGATGGGCTTTAAAAAAATAGCTTATAAACTGCTTTAGATAAGCTAAGCCAAACAGACCCAATTAATTTTTTGGGCTTATTTTAAGCACAAAATGGCTTTAAGCTGGCCAGTCAAACACTCAAAAAAGCTGAAAACAGCTTATAAGCAACTTATAAGCCAATCCAAACGGGCTCTTAGTTTATGTAATCTTGGGTCTTCCACGGATAATGGATAAATAATTTTTCCCTTTTTTTCTCCAGTTTTTTTGGTGCAAATATGTACTTGCACATGATTAAATTTCACCAGTTGCCAAATGCAAGTTCTGATATTTATGTTCATGTAACCATTATTCTCTATTTTTTGTGGGTTTCCTTACATTTAGGTTGTCTAATTAAGATTTCTTTTTAAGATCAAGGAACACTAATGCTAATAAAGTGTTCCATGAAATTCCCAGTGGAAAAACCTTATTTATTGCCAGTGAAGATGGCACCAATTGATCCACCCAAAAAGGAAAATATTAATTAATCACCTTATTATTTCTTTTTCTATTTTTTTTTCTGGATGAAATACTAGCGGACGTAAGGAGCTCTGGTCAATAAATAGCTGGTTGAAGTAACGAATGAGTAAATTAAAATATAGTCAAGGAAGATAGCTATTTATTGCCAGTGAAGATGGCACCAATTGATCCACCCAAAAAGGAAAATATTAATTAATCACCTTATTATTTCTTTTTCTATTTTTTTTTTCTGGATGAAATACTAGCGGACGTAAGGAGCTCTGGTCAATAAATAGCTGGTTGAAGTAACGAATGAGTAAATTAAAATATAGTCAAGGAAGATAGCTCAACTACATTACCGAAGAATAAAGATTAAGCCTTCCTTCTTCTTCTTTTTATTCACTATCAGAGTTTCTTATCGCAGGATGAGATAGATGTGCAACAACAATGAAAAATGTAAGCTATTCAGGAAGCACCAACTGCAAACAAGGAATTATTATTCAAGTTGAAAAGTTTTTTACAAACATGACTTGATTTTTAACGCATGGATTGTTTCTTATCGTGGTCAGTAGAAAGAACCTAAGTATTATTGCAAGTTGTTGTTACTTAGTAAAGATAAAAAGAATTCACTTTTATTATCAAGATTAGTAAAAAAACGTGAAAATTGTTTACCCGCAAAACGATACAGTTGAATTAGTATACGTGGTTACGGACACGTGGATCAGTATGACCAAGTTAATGAAATAATGAACAAAACAAGTAAAATAATCGTAAAAAAAAACTAATGTTACTCAAATTAAGTAGCCCGAGCATTGGTAAAGTTGTGAGTTAGAGTCTCGGAGCAAGCTGATTGCCAGAGTGTTATCAATATAAACCTATAACAAGAATAAAGAAATTGCTTAAGAGTGCCTGCTTTTCAATTAGAATTCAGATGTCTTTATAATGGGATGAGAAGATCTATTTATACTAAAGCTATGCACGATATATGAATAATGTCCTCTTTATTACCAATATTAATGCTATGATAATGAATGGTAATGAAGGATAATCCCCAAAGGAGACCTGGGATTTTTGTAACGGTTGTACATTGAGCTTTTACTTTGTGTGACCGATGCATTGGTATGATTCCCAGGACCCTTGTCTCCGGAGGCGAGGTTCGACACTACTTCTCCAGGGGCACACAAGGGACCAGAGCCTCTTACTTGCAGACTTGAATTTGACCTATTGCCACGTGTCGTCATTCAATACGTTCACTTGGTGTCTACGAATTTTGCGAAGAAATTTAATTGCTCAAGAGATGTATAAACTTGAAGATATTAATGCATCCGCAGTTAGGGAAAAAGATACATGACAAAGATACAAAGGCAGAAGGCGAGAAAAGATACTGAAAATCAATGTTCAATAACTAATTAAAAGTGGAAGTCGAAAAAGAAATTGGTGATCAGTCTTTAAAGTGAAATAAACTATTATTTACTCTATCCGTCCCGATTTAAGTGTCTTAGTTTCATTTGGCACAAAATTTAAGAAATAAAAAGAGACTTTTAAATCTTGTGATCCTAAATTAAAGATGTGTAACGTACTAAAATGTTGTTTTAATCTTGTAGTTTTAAACTTGTCATGTGGGATGTTTGAATTGCCAACTTACTAAATATAGAAAGATGCACTTTTTTTGGGACAAACCAAAAAAAAAAAAGTAAGACACTTAAATTGGGATGGAGGGAATACTAATTTAATTTTTGAAATTTTATCTGTCCAAAAGGTAGTATAATTATTGTTATTTGTCAATTTAAATTACCACTTTTATTGTTTTGGATAAATTGGATTATTAAAGCAAGAGATAGACCCCAGGCAGTTGTTGGAAATTGGCAAAAGTAATTACAATACTCTAAACTTGCCTGGTAGCGCACATCCGCAGTCGAGAATTTAAGATTTGCAACAATGAAACTCCATGCATAGGCCATAGCTATATCCATTTCACAATTTTTATAAAAGTCTCTTGCATTATTGTAACATATATATCCTATTATTTTTATCTCGATAAATAAATCATCATATGATTCTTAAGAGTGATCATTCACTGGAAACTAGTACTTCATTTTTATATATATATAATTATTTACAAAACTCTTTTTCTTGATTTATAATATGTATGTTATTTTATAAAATTTATTTACTACATGATTGACCATACACGTGATGAACTAGTGAGTTTATACGGTAAAAATCGGGTCAATGTATGATCGGTGTGACCGGAGCCGAGGGCAGATCTAAATGAGCACGAGCATGTTCGGTCTTTTCTTCATACCGGGGTATTGCACCGGATGCAGCTGACCCGAGACAAGAAAAGCATGTCCGTTGGTCCGGGTACGCCGATCCAAACTCAACGTGTCCGTTGGTCCAGGTACGCCGATCTAAACTCGACGTGTCCATTGGTCCGGTTACCAGTTGCGATGCTGCCACGGGTCAAGAAACCATTCTGCCATTTTGTACTGACGACCGTACGGGTGTCAACCGTACGGTCCCACCTTATCCTTTTAGGGTTTCCTTATTCAAAAGGGCTTTGCATGGTATTCAAGACCCATGAGGCATACCTATAAATAGAGGATATTTTCCCACTTTTTGGGGTTAGCTTTTTTAGATCTAGAACATTGAAATAGCTAAATATATAAAACATCTCTCTCCCCCTCTCTTTCTCTCTCTCTCTCTCTCCGATATTTGTCCGGATTTGTGTGTTCTTCTTTAGCTTTATTTACTCATCCAATATTTACATATTACTTAACACATATATTTAATGTAAATTACCAATTTCGATACACTCGCTCATAGCAATCATATATATATATATTGCAACAAATCCATACACATTTCATACCAACCAAAGTAGATTAAAATTCATCCACATATCCACTCACTTACAAATTTAATTGTTACCGAAATCCAGGGTAAACAGTTTGGCGCCCACCATTGGGATAGGATAATAGTGATTATTTGATCTTTGCTTCTTTTACCCGTTGATTGAGGAATCTGCTAATTTCCACAAAAAATAGACAAAATGGCAAGCAGCGGACAGTCCGGTCATGTCAACAACAACGAAATTATGGTTGAAAACGAGAATAGTGGGTTACGAAACCTACCTGCAGATCAAGTTGACCCGAACTCTGTTGATTTGAGAGAAGGCCTCAACCGGCAGAATACCGTGAATCAGGAGAATACCGCCTTTCCGGCCACCGATCCTTTGAATATTCATAACTCAATTACTTTATCCCGAGCTCAAGGCCAGAAAACACCGGATACTCCGGATGAGATTAACTTACGTTTGATATTTGAAATGTTGCAGGAATAGGGGATCGCCATAGCCGAACAGGGGATTGCAATAGCTCAGCTGCAGAGCAAAAATGACAAGGCAGCCCCAGAAAGGTCTAAAGGGGGTCACCAAACCAAGGAGGGATGAAACACGGATTGTTGAGAGTAATGGATCCGGTGCTGGATCATCCATCGAAGTTCTGAAGATGCTCGAGACCTTGGCAAAGCGGGTAGATTCAACAGAGAAGAGGGTGGAAACATATAACTCTCGGGTGGATCAGATCTCGGGAGCTCCACCGACTCTGAAAGGGTCAGATTCAAAGAGGTATATTCAAAGGCCTTTCCCTCCTAATGCAGCTCCGAAGTTAATCCCGAAGAGGTTCAAGATGCCGAATATACCGAAATACGATGGTACAATGAACCTGCAGGAGCACGTGACTTCATACACCTGTGCCATAAAAGGCAATGATGTCGAAGAGGATGAAATTGAATCTGTGTTGTTGAAAAGATTTGGGGAAACATTATCGAAAGGAGCGTTGACCTGGTATGACCATCTGCCAGAGAATTCCATCTCTTCCTTCGAAATGCTCGAGATGCGTTCATCAAAGCCCATGCAGGAGCTAAAAAGGTGCAAGCCCCGAAGGCGGATATCTTCTGAATAACTCAAAGGGACGATGAGTTGTTACAAAGAATTTGTGAACCGCTTCCAAAGGGAACGGATGGAGCTCCCTTCGGTTCCGGAAGAATGGGCTGCACAAGCTTTATCCAAAGGGCTTAATCCTCGGAGATCGACTGCTTTATTCAAACAGAAAGAAAACTTGTTGGAATATGAGGCTGTAACCTGGGCAGATGTTCATAACAGCTACGAATCAAAGATTCGGGTAGAGGATGCCCAACTCGAACTTCCCATGGGACCCATAAATATGAGCAAAAGCTCTGAAAGGTCGAGGAAAAATTATAAACCGGAGACGCGACCATCAAGGGAAAGGTACCGCCCATACTCTCATTTGGAAAAACCGAGCTTCAGGTCGGAAAAATCAAGGGTCGGCCCCAGTCAGTTCTCGGGTAGGGGAGATAAACGGGCCGAACGCCCATCAAACATTCGAGGCCTATCATTTAGAAGTGATGCCGGGAGTTCGGCTAACAACAAAGAGGTACCGAGGATATCGGAGTACAACTTCAACGTCAACCCCTAGGACCTCGTCTCAGCTATCAACTGTATCACGGAGGCCAAATGGCGCAGGCCATTGAGGTCAGACTCGGGTCAACGGGATCCGAGCGTGGTGTGCGAATATCATGAGACACATAGGCACAGAACTAAAGACTGCCATCAGCTAAGGGAAGAGGTGGCCATTTATTGAAGAATGGCCACCTTCGAGAATTCCTGAGTGAACGAGCCAAAAACCACTACAAAGAAAGGGAGAGT
Source organism: Lycium barbarum (assembly GCF_019175385.1). Classification (NCBI taxonomy): domain Eukaryota; kingdom Viridiplantae; phylum Streptophyta; class Magnoliopsida; order Solanales; family Solanaceae; genus Lycium; species Lycium barbarum. The sequence goes on from NC_083337.1 coordinate 39,504,547, forward strand.
CAGAAACGTGCCGAGCCAGTGGAACCTCAACATGTGATCAATATGATAATTGGGGGAACGGATGCTCCACGAGGGCTGGTGATAAAACAAACAAAGCTTTCCATTGTACGAAAGAAGCACAACTGGAACCATGTACCCGAGGGTTCAATCTCCTTCAGTAACGAGGATGCAAAAGGCATCATTCAGCCATACAATGATGCATTGGTAATTTCTATCCATATTTTTAAATCACAAGTTAAACGTATTTTGATTGACCCAGGTAGTTCGGCCAACATCATCCGGTGGAGAGTGGTAGAACAGCTAAGGCTACTCGACCAAATTGTATCGGTAGCCCGAGTACTCAATGGGTTCAATATGGCAAGTGAAACCCCGAAGGGAGAGATTTCTTTGCCGGTCAACATTGGCGGCACCATATAGGAGACGGTATTCTATGTTATCGAGGGAGATATGAAGTATAATGCTTTGCTCGGCAGACCGTGGATTCATAGCATGAGAGCAATACCATCAACACTACACCAGTTGCTGAAGTTCCCGACCCCGGAGGGGATAAAAACTATCCGAGGTGAACAGCCCGCTGCAAGAGAGATATTCGCGGTCGAGGAAGCGCCGCTTTTTCCAAAAAAGCCAGATCAAAGAGATGATGAATTAATCGGAGGCGAGGACACCAAATAGTAATTAAAGGATACGGGTTCGAAAGGGGAGCAGAAGGGATCGGACCCGGTTGGTGAAAAGGACGATTTCGGCGTACCCAGATCGTTTGTATTACCGGATGACTCGGATGCAACCAAATCTACCGTGGATGAGCTGCAACAAGTCATTTTGTTCTAATATCTACAGGATAGAAAGGTATACTTGGGCACGGGGCTAACCTTGGAGCTTAGGAACAAGTTATTTAAATTTCTTCAAGCTAATGTTGATTGTTTTGCATGGTCCTATATAGACATGATAGGTCTACCACCGGAAGTCACGACTCTTAAGCTCATCCTCGAAAGGAGATTTCCCCCAGTGAAGCAGAAAACGAGACCAATGGTCGAGCTGAAACATGCCTTCGTAAAAGATGAGGTAACAAAGCTTTTAAAAATAGGCTCTATCCGGTGATGGGCTAGCACCGGGCGCTCGTCGCGGCCCCCTAGACGGGTCGTGACACTAGCTAATCCGGGTAGTATAACATATCACATAAGCGGGGCAGGACCCCGCTATGCCCATAATTATGTACACAAAAGAATAACTACCCAAAAGCTATAGCTCCGAATGAAATGGATCTCCGCTATGTAGTCCCTGAGAATGTAGCTATGGATCAAGTCTGTCTCCCTGCGCACCTGCGGGCATGACGCAGCGTCCACAAACAAAAGGACGTCAGTACAAAAAATGTACTGAGTATGTAAGGCATGATCAATATCAATGTAGAAGCATAATAAGCAACATGAAAAATAGCACAGGATGGGAGATGGTAATATCATCGTCATAAGCACTTACTTGACTTTCATAGAAACCTTCCATTCTAATGCGTATTTGCGTACATATATTCATATCTGTATCCATAATCGTATCCATTCCATATTTATACTCATATTCGCATACATACTCGTATCTATATCATTTACATATTCATATCATATACATAGCACTTACATAACATACCCGACCATGCCGGATCGGTGTTTCACACATACTTGGCCAACCAAGGCTCAAGGTTACACATATCTGGCCCTACTAAGGTGTCAGGATTACATCTACCTGGCCCTACCAAGGCGTCAGGGTTATCCGTACCATCTGTAGAGGTGTGCGTGCATTACATAATCATATACTTATTTATTTACATATCCTACCCGGCCTCATAAGCTCGGGGTTCCATAATAATCATACATAGATGCATATACATAATAGCTCATAAGCATCTTTACTATTATCATTACTATCGTAGTCGTCTCATCCTCGCTATTACCATTACAGTCGTCATCGATGTCATTATCACTATTATCGTCATTCATTACATCTATCTTATAGGCTTACTCGTCATATGGGGAACTTAGTACAATCGTGGCGTATCAAGAATCGTGAGCTTAAAAGCTCGGAAGATCAAATCATTTGAAAGATATCGTAGTCTTATAGAAGATTTGGACGTTTGGCCAAAGAACCATGCCTTATGAAAGAAGGTTTAGCCTTACATACCTTTCCGTTGAACTATTCTACACTTGCACGTTCTCCTCCGAAGCTCACGTCTCTACCTTCATTAAAGTCATACTATCATTAGAATCGATAGCTAGCATTCATGACAAAAACTAGAGAAAATCGGGCAACGTCTCCTCTATTTATACGACATTCCTCTATAGCGTATATCAACTCTCAAATGCCAATAATACATTCACAATACTATAACGATAGTCATTATTCATCCACATTATCCATGGCCATAACGCACGACGACGTACATTCTCATTCATTTCTCATCTAATGTTCTCAACATCATTTATAACATATTTATATCACAACACATCAAGAATCGTAACTCAAGTTAAGCTATTTCTCAAAATGGCACTATTCCACATTCATGACCCATTTTTATATACCCTTCTACAATCCAAGTATTTCAAATCTCAAATACCTTACACAACCAAGAAATATCATAAATCTGACCTTAGATGTTGTAGGAACAAGCCTTGGTTGATAATACTCCACATGAGCAAAACCCTAGTTCATCTCCAATGAGATTTCTTGACTTGAATGATCTTTAATGGGTTTTCTTATACTTGATTCGCTTGGTTTATGTTGTTGATCACTAAAAATCCTTGAATTCTTGTGGAATAAATGTAGAGAGATGTTTTAGAGAGAAGGGGTGTCATGTGGAAGTGAAATGAAATAAGACTTGGTCCCTTATTTAATGACTTAAAATCTAATTTGAAATGAACAGTCGTCGAAAGTACAACAGTGGTCGTAAACTCAGTTTACGGTCCGTATTCCAGTTTACGGGCCGTATTTCGTGGACGTATTTAATCATAAAAGAAACCAGAAAGTCAGGCCGAGACATGGTGATTTACGAACACAGTTTACGGGCCGTATTTTAGTTTACGGTCCGTATTTCAAGTCGTCTTTAATCATTCAAGCATTTGACAGAAAGTTGAAGTTTTGGAAGTTGAAATACGACATGGAAGTTTACGGCTAGTAAACTACTTTACGGTCCATATTTCATTTTACGATCAACTGGACAAAGTGCAAATCTGCAACTTTCCACATTTTCAGAACCTATAGTTAGTCATTATGGAGCATAACCTATTTCTTAGTGCAATTGCCTTTGGAATCTTACTTAGGGTCGTCAAACGTCGTTCCCTTCTTATTAAAACATCGTACATGCTATGCCCTTTGTTAGCCTATCCACTGTACATTCGCGGGGAAATTTTCAAGGTGTAACATTCTCCCCCCCTTTTGGAACATTCGTCCTCGAATGTTAAACACTCGGGATCCTGCGAAAATTTTCGCCAGAGTTTCCCCTGTAATTTGACACTACCAACCTACCACAACGACCCATAATATCATCGCCTCACAGGGCTACATCACAATATCAACATATCTATGGCCATACACGACCAAAAGCATGAAAAGAAAATCATACATACCTTATGATCTTGATATCTCGTCTGGGATCTCTCCCAAGGGCTGAAATAAATGCGGGTATCTGGATCGCATACTTTCTTCCGCTTCCCATGTCATTTCTTCTCGTTTACTGCTTCTCCATAGAACCTTAACTGAGGTCACCTCATTGTTTCTAAGCCTCCGTACTTGCCTATCTAGTATGGCAATGGGTACTTCTTCATAAATCAACTTTTCTGTCACCTGCACATCACTTATTGGCACGATCTTAGTGGGGTCTCCAACAAATTTCCGAAGCATCGAGACATGAAAAACTGGATGGACTGACTCCAAATCCGGAGGTAACTCTAGCTCATAGGCCACTTTTCCTATCTTTCGTACAATCTCATAGGGCCCAATGTATCGGGAACTAAGCTTCTTCTTTTTGCCAAATCTCATGACGCCCTTCATTGGCGACACTTTCAAGAATACCCAATCTTTAACCTGGAACATCAAGTCTCTTCGACGATTATCTGCATAGGACTTTTGATGACTTCGGGCTGCTAACAACCGATCTTGTATGAGCTTGACTTTCTCTACGGCTTGCTAGACCAAGTCTGGCCCTATCAATCTAGCCTCTCCTGTTTCAAACCACCCAATTGGGGATCTACACTTTTGCCCATATAGAGCTTCGTACGGTGCCATTTGAATGGTAGTGTGATAGCTATTATTGTAAGCAAATTCAATGAGTGGCAAATGGTCATCCCAATTACCTCCAAAATCTAGCATACATGCCCGCAACATATCTTCAAGAGTCCGAATGGTGCGTTCAGCTTGCCCATCGATCTGCGAGTGAAATGCCGTGCTAAGGGTCACTTGGGTCCCTAAACCCTATTGGAAAGACTTCCAAAAATTTGTTGTAAACTGATTCCCTCTATCAGAGATAATAGATGCGGGAATACCATGGAGTCTCACTATCTCTTTAATATAAAGCCTTGCATAATCTTTTGCCACGTAGGTCGTTCTGACCGATAAGAAATGAGCTGACTTTGTGAGCCTATCCACAATCACCCATATAGAATCATACTTACGTCGAGAACGGTGTAAGCCTGCAATGAAGTCCATGTTAATTACTTCCTACTTCCAAGTTGGACTTTCTATGGCTTGCAACAATCCACCCGGCTTTTGGTGCTTGATTTTCACTTGCTGACAGTTGGGACATTGAGCTACGAATCCCGCTATATCTTTCTTCATTCCATTCCACCAATATATAGACTTAAGATCATGATACATTTTCGTCGCACCGGGGTGAACAGAATAACGGGAACAATGAGCTTCTTTCAATATCTGGTGGCGTAAACCTGCCACATCAGGAACACATAATCTACCTCGACATCAAAGAACTCCATCTTCTGAAAGCTCAAATGATGAATCCTCTTTCTGAGGGAATGTATCTCTGTAATGCATTAGCATAGGATCTTCGTCTTGTCGCTCTTTCACTTCCGTTACTAGCGACGAGACTGCTGAATTCTAAATAGTAGTTCCCTTGCTACCTGAGTCCACTACTCAAACTCCTAGACTAGCTAGTTGCTGGATCTCACAGGCCATTTCTCTTTTCTTTGGTCGTACATCACATAAACTTCCCATAGATCTGCGGCTAAGGGCATCAGACACAACATTTGTCTTTCCGAGGTGATACATGATATCGACATCGTAGTCTTTTAGTAATTCCAACCATCGTCGTTGCCGCAAATTTAGCTCTTTCTGTCGGAAGATATACTGAAGACTCTTATGATCTGTATAAATAGACACATGGACACCATATAAATAATGTCTCCATATCTTTAATGCATGAACCACTGCGGCTAATTCTAGATCATGGTTGGGTAATTCTTCTCATGTTTTCGTAACTGCCTTGAAGTATACGCAATCACCTTACCATGTTGCATTAACACACAGCCTAGCCCAACACCTAAAGCATCGCAATAAACAACATATCCTTCCAATCCCTCTGGAAGTGTCAAGACTGGGGCGGAAGTAAATGTACCTTTCAACTCTTGGAAGCTACGTTCACAAGAATCTGCCCATTGAAACTTTGCTGATTTCTGGGTCAACTTTGTGAGCGGGGCAGAAATAGAAGAAAAACCTTCAACAAATCTCCTATAATAACCTGCTAAGCCCAGAAAGCTACGAACCTCCGTAGGAGTTGTGGGCCTTGGCCAAGTCTTCACGGCCTCAATCTTTTGACTATCCACTCAAATACCATCTGCGGCAACAATGTGCCTCAGAAATACCACTGAGTTCAACCAAACTCACACTTGGAGAATTTTGCAAACAACTCTTGTGTTCGAAGAACTCCAAGGATAGTACGCAAATGATCCGTATGTTCTGCCTCGGATCTAGAATACACCAAGATATCATTGATGAATACAATCACAAATAAATCCAGAAAGGGCCTGAACACATTGTTCATCAAATCCATAAACACTGCCGGTGCATTAGTTAACCCAAATGACATTACCCGGAACTCAAAATGACCATATCTTGTTCTGAAAGATGTCTTAGGGATATCTTTCTCCCTAACTCTCACTTGGTGATATCCGAATCTCAAATCTATCTTTGAAAACCATTTGGCGCCTTGCGATTGATCAAATATGCCATCAATCCTCGGGAGAGGATATTTATTCTTAATCGTCACCTTATTCAATTGCCGATAATCAATGCACATTCTCAAGGAGCCATCTTTCTTTCGGACAAATAATACGGGTGCTCCCCACGGGGACGAACTAGGCCTAATAAAGCTTTTCTCAAGTTAGTCTTTCAACTGCTCCTTCAACTGTTTCAATTCTGCGGGTGCCATTTTATAAGGAGGAATAGATATAGGTTTAGTGCCTGGCAACACATCAATAGCAAAATCAATCTCCTGCTCGGGAGGAAGGCCTGGAAGCTCTTCCGGGAACACATCTGGAAATTCATTTACTACAGGAACTGACTGAAGAGTCGGTGATTCAGCTTCTAAATCTTGAAGCCAAACTAGATGGTAAATGCAACCTTTCGTGATCATTTTCCTTGCCCTTAGATAGGAAATAAACCTACCTTTTGGTGACGCTGTATTTCCTTTCCATTCTAAAACTGGTTCTCCCAGAAATTGGAAACGAACCATTTTCATTCTACAATCAACATTGGCGTAGCAAGAAGCAAACCAATCCATGCCCATAATAACATCAAAATCCACCATTTCTAACTCATGCAAATCAATCATGGTATGACGATTACAAATCACAACTACACAATTTCTATATACTCGGCTAGCTTTTACCAATTCACCAACGGGTGTAGACACCTCAAAAGGTTTTATCGACTCCGGTTCGACTCTAAATCGACCCGCAATAAATGGAGTAACATATGACAATGTGGAACCCGGATCAATCAAAGCATATACATCATGAGAGAATACCGATAATATACCTGTGACCACGTCGGGAGCAGACTCAAGATCTTGGCGTCCAGCCAAAGCATAAACACGGTGCTGAGGACCGCTAGAACTGGGAATTCTCCCTCTGCATCTACCATGGCCGACTAGCGCATGTGAACCTGACCCCATAGGGCGCATAGATGATGAAGACCTGGCTGCCGACCCTGAAGGCTGGGTCCTACCTCTACCCTGAACTGAGGCGCAATCACGCATGATATGGCCTGGTCGACCATATGAATAGCAAACATCTGAACCCAATTGGCATCGACCCCAATACAACTTCCCACACTGGGAGCATCGTAGTGCGGGTGGCCTTGCCAGACCCGAATCATCCCTAAACTGAGACCCCGAATAACTCTAACTCGGCCCGAAACGAATAGATCTATCGAATCTCTGGCCGGAAAATCGTGGAGGTGCACTAGTCATAGAATAGCCTGAGTGCCTTGAAATTTGTTATCTGTGCCCACCTCTAAACGCACTCATCGGACCTGAGGATCTGGCCCTCTTGCTATGACCCCTATCCTGCTCGCGTTCACTTCTCTGCTGTTGTAAACTTTCTTCTAAGTTCTGAGCATGAGCCTGAATGCGTGCAATATCCATATTGTCCTGAAGGGACGGAGTCAAGCACCTATCCATCAAATGCGGCCCTAGGCCTTTCACAAATCGGTGCACTCGGTCACCCATATCTGCTACTATGGCCGAAGTATACCTAGCCAAGGAATTGAAGCGGAGACTGTACTCTAAAGCACTCATGCTACCTTGTCTCAAATTTAAGAACTTATCGGATCAAGCTCTCCGAACTTCTGGAGGCATATAGTGTCGGAGGAAAGCATCAACAAACTCTTGCCATACCGGGGGAGGTGCATTGGCTCCCCGTGAAGCCATCCAAACCGTGTACCATTGGATCGAGACATCTCTCAATCTATACGACGCTAACTCCATCGATTCGGTGTCCGAAGCATGTATCAATCAAAGCGTCCTCAATATGCCACCAATGAAGTCTTGAGGGTCCTCCTCCGGCTTGGATCCAAAGAATTCCGGAGGGTTTAAGGGAATGAAGTCACGGGCCCATGCACTAATAGCCCTATCACCCTGCCCTGTACTTTGCCGCTGAGTCTGGGCAGCAACCAACTGAGTAAGCAAATGTATGGCCTCTTTTACATCTTGGCCTGAATCATCCAGTGGAGGAGCCGGAGGTGCTGGAGCTGGGGTGGAGGCTTCCTCATGCTCCTCTAATATAGGTACTGAACGGGAGGACTGAGATTGAGCCGCACTCTGGGACTCACTTTCCTCTACTACCGGTGGCGGTGCTCTTTCAGCCCGCTTTTCTGCCACCGTCTTTCCCTTTTAGGCTGCTGTAGCCTTTCTCTTTACATGAATTTCTGAAATACACAACACATGATTAAGGAACAAGAATTTCTTATATCATAGCTCTATCGCACGATTCTTATGAGGAAAGAAGGTCAATCATTCCTAAAATGCCCGTAGCTTCTTGTTTATAAGTGTGGCGCACAACACACACATAACCAAAACTTTACTAGACACGGCTCGTAGACACACCCTAGGACTGAACTGCTCTGATACAACTTTTGTCACGACCCGTCTAGGGGGCCGCGACGAGCGCCCGGTGCTAGCCCACCCGGGCACCCCTTGGCTTGCACTTACACTTACATCTAGGTGAGCCACATAATTAAATATACATTTCTATTCATCAGTCATACTAATCTCATTGGACAACAATGCCTTTATATCATCATTGGCATCTATACCACGTCAGTGTACATGAGCCGACAAGGCTAACAAAAAGATATACAAAATATAGGCCGACAAGGCCAAACACATCTAACCACGTACACATCTCTACGAGCCTCTAAGGAGAGTATAACATATCACATAAGCGGGACAGGACCCGCTATGCCCATAATTATGTACACAAAAAAATAAGTACCCAAAAGCTATAGCTCCGAATGAAATGGAGCTCCGCTATGTAGTCCTTGAGAATGTAGCTATGGATCAAGTCTGTCTCCCTGCGCACCTACGGGCATGACGCAGCGCCCACAAACAAAAGGACGTCAGTACGAAAAATGTACTGAGTATGTAAGGCATGATCAATATCAATGTAGAAGCATAATAAGCAACATGAAAAATAGCACAGGATGGGAGATGGTAATATCATCGTCATAAGCACTTACTTGCCTTTCATAGAAACCTTCCATTCTAATGCGTATTGCGTACATATATCCATATCCGTATCCATAATCGTATCCATTCCATATTTATAATCATATTCGTATACATACTCGTATCTATATCATATACATAGCACTTACATAAGATACCCGACCATGCCCGATCGGTGTTTCATACATACTTGGCCAACCAAGGCTGAAGGTTATACATACCTGGCCCTACCAAGGCGTTAGGGTTACATCTACCTGGCCCTACCAAGTCCTCATGGTTATATCTACCTGGCACTACCAAGGCGTCAGGGTTATCCGTACCATCTGCAGAGGTGTGCGCACATTACATAATCATATACTTATTTATTTATATATCCTACTCGGCCTCATAAGCTCGGGGTTCCATAATAACCATACATAGATGCATATACATAATAACTCATAAGCATCTTTACTATTATCATTACTATCGTAGCCGTCATCGTTATCATCCTCGCTATTAACATTATAGTCGTCATCGATGTCATTATCACTATTATCGTCGTTCATTACATCTATCTTATAGGCTTACTCGTCATATGAGGAACTTAGTAAGATCGTGGCGTATCAAGAATCATGAGCTTAAAAGCTCGGAAGATCAAATCATTTGAAAGATATCGTAGTCTTATAGAAGATTTGGACGTTTGGCCAAAGAACCATGCCTTATGAAAGAAGGGTTAACCTTACATACCTTTCCGTTGAACTATTCTACACTTGAACGTTCTCCTCCGAAGCTCACGTCTGTACCTTCATTAATGTCATACTATCATTAGAATCGATAACTAGCATACATGACAAAAACTAGAGAAAATCGGGCAACGTCTCCTCTATTTATACGACATTCCTCTATAGCGTATATCAACTCTCAAATGCCAATAATACATTCACAATACTATAACGATAGTCATTATTCATCCACATTATCCATGGCCATAACGCACGACGACGTACATTCTCATTCATTTCTCATCTAATGTTCTCAAGATCATTTATAACATATTTATATCACAACACATCAAGAATCGTAACTCAAGTTAAGCTATTTCTCAAAATGGCACTATTCCACATTCATGACCCATTTTTATATACCCTTCTACAATCCAAGTATTTCAAATCTCAAATACCTTACACAACCAAGAAATATCATAAATCTGACCTTAGATGTTGTACGAACAAGCCTTGGTTGATAATACTCCACATGAGCAAAACCCTAGTTCATCTCCAATGAGATTTCTTGACTTGAATGATCTTTAATGGGTTTTCTTATACTTGATTCGCTTGGTTTATGTTGTTGATCATTAAAAATCCTTGAATTCTTGTGGAATAAATGTAGAGAGATGTTTTAGAGAGAAGGGGTGTCATGTGGAAGTGAAATGAAATAAGACTTGGTCGCTTATTTAATGACTTAAAATCTGATTTGAAATGAACAGTCGTCGAAAGTACAACAGTGGTCGTAAACTCAGTTTACGGTCCGTATTCCAATTTACAGGCCATATTTCGTGGACGTATTTAATCATAACAGAACCAAAAAGTCAGGCTGAGACATGGTGATTTACAAACATAGTTTACGGGTCGTATTTCAGTTTATGGTCCGTATTTCAAGTCGTCTTTAACCATTCCAGCATTTGACAGAAAGTTGAAGTTTTGGAAGTTGAAATACGACATGGCAGTTTACAGCCCGTAAACTACTTTACGTCCGTATTTCATTTTACGATCAACTGGCCAAAGTGCAAATCTGCAACTTTCCACATTTTCAGAACCTATAGTTAGTCATTATGGAGCATAACCTATCTCTTAGTGCAATTGCCTTTGGAATCTTACTTAGGGTCATCAAACATCGTTCCCTTCTTATTAAAACATCGTACATGCTATGCCCTTTGTTATCCACTCTACGTTCGCGGGGAAATTTTCAATGTGTAAGAGCTAGCTAATGTAGTGGTGGTGCCAAAGAAAGGTAATAAATTTAGAATGTTTTTTGACTATAAGGATTTGAACAAAGCATGCCCGAAGGATTCATTTCCGATGCCTCAAATCGAGCGAATGATCGATTTAACGGCTAGGCATGAGATGTTAAGTTTTCTCGATACTTACACTGGGTACAACTAAATCCGGATGCACCCGGAGGATCAAGAGAAAACCTCCTTTATTACCCGATACGGGACTTACTGTTATAATGTCATGCCATTCGGGTTAAAAATGTCGGAGCAACTTACCAACGCCTAGTTAATGGAATTTTCAAAGAACAGATAGGCAAAACAACGGAAGTTTATATTGATGACATAGTAGTCAAGTCCCTGGAAACAGAGGACCATGTAAAACATTTACAGGAAACCTTTGATGTACATTGCAAATACAACATGAATCTTAACCCGAAGAAATGTGCCTTCGGTGTCCGATCAGGCAAATTTTTGGGTTTCATGGTGTCGAAACGAGGAATTGAAATTAACCCGGATAAGATCAAAGCCATCGAGGATATTGAGGTGGTGAACAACGTCAAGGGAGTGTAGAGGCTCACCGGAAGGATAGCAGCACTGAGCCGTTTCATTTCGAGGTCTTCGGATAAAAGTCACTGTTTCTTCTCATTACCGAGGAAGAAGAATGACTTCATCTGGACACCGGAATGCCAAAAGGCTTTGCAGGAATTAAAAAGATACTTATTGAGTCCACCTCTGCTGCACACACCGAAGGCAGACGAATAGTTATTTCTATACCATGCCGTTTCTGAGGTAGCGGTAAGTGGTGTTTTGGTCCGAGAAGAAGCATGTACGTAATTTCTGATATATTATGTGAGTAGGACTTTAGGGGATGCAGAGACTCGTTATCCACACCTCGACAAGTTGGCCTTAGCTTTGGTTAGTGCGTCAAGAAATCTGAAACCTTACTGTCAATGCCATCCGATATGTGTAGTAACTACTTACCCGCTAAAAAATGTCATGTATAAACCGGAGTTATCAGGTAGACTGACCGAATGGGCCGTAGATATTAGCGAATATGATATCAAATATAAACCTAGAACAGCTATTAAGTCTGAAATCTTAGCCGATTTTATGGCAGACTTTACCCCCACCATGGTTCTCGAGGTCCAGAAAGAACTTTTGCTAACCTCACGAAAGGCTTCGGGTACGTGGTCTCTACACACAGGTGGGGCTTCGAACCTAAAAAGTTTTGGGTTAGGCATTGTCCTTAAAACTCCCGCCAGTGATGCCATTAGATAGTCGATTATAACTATTAAATTGACTAACAATGAAGCCGAGTATGAGGCTATGATTGCAGGTTTGGAATTGGCTCAGAGTCTGGGAGCTGAAATAATCGAAGCAAAATGTGACTCTCTCTTAGTCGTTAACTAGGTAAATGGTGTCTTCAAGGTCAAGGATGAGCGTATGCAAAGATACTTGGAGAAAACTCAGGTGATACTACACCGGTTTAAAGAATGGACCATGCAGCATGTACCCAGGGAACAGAATAACGAAGTCGATGCATTAGCCAATTTGGGCTCTTCATTTCAAGTGTAGGAAATCAACCCCGGTAGCGTAGTGCGGTTGATGAATTCAGCTGTAGAAAATGGGAACACCAAGTTAAACACAATGGGTCTAACTTGGGATTGGCTTGACTACTTGCTAAATGGGAAACTCCCAAGCGACCCAAAGGAATCACGATCACTCCGGACCAAAGTAGCACTGGTTCAACTTAGTAGACGGTCAATTGTATCGACGGTCTTTTTTCAGACCTCTAGCTAAGTGTTTGGGTCCCAGAGAAACAGATTATGTGATGAGAGAAGTCCATAAGGGTACCTGTGGTAATCACTCCGGTGCGGAGGCTTTGGTTCAAAAAATTATCAGAGCTGGTTATTACTGGAACCAAATGAATGATGATGCGAAGAATTTTGTTTGGAAATGCGACGGGTGTCAAAGGCATGCCCCGATGATTCACCAACCCGGGGAGTTACTGCATCCGGTGGTATCACCTTGGCCGTACATGAAGTGGGGAATGGACATCGTTGGTCCTTTGCCATGGGCACCAGGTAAGGCTCGTTTCGTGCTGTTTATGACTGACTATGTCACACCCTAATCTACCTAGGGTGTGATGGGCACCCGACCCTTATTTAGGGCCGAGCGAACCCTCTGACTCTTATCACATACATACTCTTTTCGGACCTTTAGATCAAATAGAATGAAATACATAGTAATACTTTCAGAATGTTCTTTCCATTATTCTCAAATCAAACAAAAATTCATAATCATATAGAATTTATATCATAACACAAATGACACATTGGCTGATGGAGCCGCTTACAGAACTAACAACCAATACCCACGACTCTGTCTGAAAAGTCTCTAGAATTAATCCGACATCATAGCACACATACTCTGACTCGGCAGCACTCCAGGAACAAGTGGAGTTTTTCCAACTCCGCTGGAACATCTTCTATAATGGCTTCAGCTCATCTGGGTGTACCTGCGTGGCATGAAATGCATCCCCCGAAGAAAGGGGGTCAGTACGGAAAATGTACTGAGCATGTAAGGTAAGAATCACAGTAAAAGGATCATAACCGACATAAGGGGTGCAGAAACTTATACAATTCCCAGAATACCAAAACTCTTGCATCCAAAACATTTATCATGCATATCGTTATCACATGGCGTACCCGGCCCGTTATGGGACTCGGTGGATAAGATCATATCATTATACTCTCATATCATTATGCATACATATATATATATATATATATATATATATATATATATATATATATATATACCGTACCCGACCCTCTAGTGAGGGACTCGGTGAATGAAGTCATACCGTACCCGGCCCATTAAGGGACTCGGTGAATCAAATCATCATATGCCCTCCTAGCCACCATAACACATCATCATCATCATCATATCACATCATCATATACATATACCGTACCCGCCCCATTAAGGGACTCGGTATACAATGCAATGGAGTGAGCACGAGAACATACCCGGCCCGGGACTCGGTGAATAGACATATTAAAGCGTGCACGAGCAGAGTAGTGAGAAACTAAATGCATACAAATCAAGACTCGATAGATAAGTATACTTACCGACACCTGAAGGCTCGGAACAAGCTTCGGATCAATCCGACTTTGTATAAGAAAGTTATGAGCGTTTGAAGTACAGAACGTTCTACAAGCGTTTCAGAAGCCATTTTCGGAAAATCAAAGCCATAAGCATGTCAAGTACCTTTCAGATATCGTTATGGATCAAATCGGATAGAGCTTTTGGAAGCATATGTACGTATCAAAATAGATCACAGACTCAATGGAATGCTCAAACGTGTTATCATTTGACAATAAAGACATTAGCCATACCACTTGTCTCTCGAATACCAATTCGGAAGCATATCAAATAGAACTTCGGACCATCATGGATATGTATCAAAATCATATGAAACAGCTTATGGAAATCAAGAACGTTAGCCATCCTAGTGGCTCTAAGAATGGGAGTTTCTTTGAAATCATACACATGCTTTATTATATTGTTTTCACAAAGATCATGCCAAAAGAAAGAACGGGTAAGCCTTACATACCTGTCCCACGACCAACTAGCTACGCTTATCTGTCCAAACTTGCTAATCTACATTTAAGAGAATTGACATAATCATTAGATTTATCGACATATACTCGTCTTAGTCTTTCAAATGAATTCATTTATAGTCTACCGAAATTTCGGCAGCATCTCCCCTGTAAATACAACATCCCCGAGAATCTAGCTCGGCCAATTCAACAACAACAAACCCGAGAATTCAACTAGGCCAAATTATCAACAATAATACCAACAATCATACCAACAACTTCAATAATTAATCCAAAATATATTCTAACGTTAACAACTCTTATCACACGATTTAACGACATTTCATTTATGCTCAACTCGATCACATATATTCAAGTTAACACCAACGATCCTACATTCAAGTATTAATTCGAAATCATTCTAACATGGTTCAAGAGTACTTTAAACAATTCACATAATATTCCAATAACCCAACCAACATACTACTTCACCGAATCTTCCAAATTCCACAAGAACACTAACAACACATTTCCTTTCTTCCAAATTCACAAACTACACCAACAATCTATACTTTAGCAATATCATTCATACAAATGTAAGAAACCATTCTAGGGTCACATTATCTTCTTCAACAATCCCATAACGATTACAAATTCATTTCAACCCATCAAACCTTCATTTTCATCATGGAATCCACATCTATAACAATCAAAATACCAGATAAAATCAATTCATCATATCTACACAATTACCACCCCTATTCGGCCACAACATATACATGCATATTTCATAAGTTTCATCCATTTCCACATACTACAACACTCACACACCATTTCTAACACATAGAAAAAGAGATTAAATCTTACCTTTACCCCTTGACATCTCAACTTGGCTAGGGTTCATGAGTTACCCAAACGAATACTTTGCTTGCTGCAACAACCATTCCACGTTAAAGAGAACGTTCCAATTGGTTGGAATACTAGGAGAAAATTATTTTTTGATCAACCTTTCTCCATGGCTAGGTTCGGCCACCCTTGGCCGAATACCCCCTCATTTGTTTTTCCCTTTCTTTCTTGTTTCTTCAATTGAGATGATGAATAATTAGCCATCTCTCACTTATATATATATTTAGTTACTACCTATACCAAGTGGCCACATGTCCTCCTTCTTGGCTTGAATTAATTTGTCCAACAAAAGGGGTGGGTCCCACATGCACACACACACACACACTACACGGCTAAGATGGCCTTTTCTTGAACTTTCTTGAACTTTGTGAAATTCCCATTTTTCCCTTAGCCTTTCCACAATATTACCATGAACCATTTTGCGAATTTTCCTTTTTACCCTTAGCCTTTCTCAATATTTCCATACTAATAATATTCATAAATAATATTCACAACAACTTGTACATTAAAATAATTTTGAAAATGGTCTTGCCTTCAATGTACGACGACTGCCTCGAAATATCCGAACATACAAAGTACGGGCTATAACAGACTATTTCTCAAAATGGGTTGAAGCGCAGGCCTTCGAACAAATTAGAGAAAAGGAGGTTATTGACTTCATATGGGACCATATTATCTGTCGTTTCGGTATCCCGGCAGAAATAACGTGTGATAATGGCCCTCAGTTCATTGGCAGCAATGTCAATAATTTTCTCAAAGGGTTGAAGATCAAGAAGATTGTATCGACTCCATATCACCCGAGTGCAAACGAACAAGCTGAATCCACGAACAAAACAATCATTCCAAATCTAAGGAAAAGACTTGAAACATTGAAACATAAATTGAAGGAAGTGCTGCCGGAGGTATTATGGGCCTACAGGACAACATCAAAATCAAGCACGGGAGAAACACCTTTCTCGTTGGTCTACGGGGCCGAAGCTCTAATTCCTTGTAGAAGTTGACGAACCGAGCCTCCGGTTAAAATACATCACCAGTGGGTCAAATGAGGAGGCTATGGTCGTAAAACTCGACCTGGCGAACGAACTGCGCGAAAATGCACTGGTCCGTTTAGCAGCTCAAAAACAAAGAATTGAAAGGTACTATAACCTGAGGGCCAATCTTCGGCATTTCCGAGTTGGGGACTTGGTACTTCGGAAAGTCACTTTGAACACTGAGAATCCCAATGGCGGGAAGTTGGGTCCGAACTGGGAAGGGCCGTACAAGATAATCGGAGTAACGGGCAAAGGATTGCATCAGCTGGAATCCATGGACGGACAACGGTTGCGCAATAACTGGAATGTGGCTCATTTGAAGAGATACTATTGCTAAGGTATGGATGCCTACCCTAGTGATCATCTTTTATTAACCTATCCTTTTTTGCAGAAGAAGTACCGAATGAAGTTACGTCTGAAAACACATGTTGCACTGTTTTCCTTAGTACGTTTTTGTCCCGAAGTGTCTTTCCAAACAGGCCCTTAAAAATTACTCCATCTTGTTCATAATAAGTGTCCACTTTGTCTTTTTCACACCCATTAGGAATACACTAACTCCTAATTTTTTTTAAAAGATATTTTGACTAAACTACCCTTATTTCCTACGAATCTTGCTTATTTATTTCCTTGAGTAAATACGGGTAAATTGGAAAGATAAAGTTAATTCCTTCTTCATTATTTAAGGGACACTTAATTTGAACCAAAATAAAAAGGCTAAGTGAACACCGATAGCTTGTTTGGCCAAACTTATTTTTTCCCAAAAGTGCTTATTTAAAATTAAAAAAAACAGGTGTTTGACTAAGCTTTTAAGAGAATATAAGTGCTTCTGAGGAGTAGCAGAAGCTGTTTTTCAGAAGATAAGAAAATAGTTTTTGCCTAAAAACACTTTTGAGAAAAATATACTTAGAAACACATTTTAAAAGCTTGGTCAAACACTAATTACTACTTAAAAGTAATTTTTAAATTAATTGGCCAGATACAAACTATTTTTCGTTAAAAGTACTTTTTTTAAAAACACTTTCAAAATAGAATGATTTTAGAAGCTTGACCAAACATGTACTTTGCACCCGAGAGAGTAATATACCATTAACACACATAAATTGCATTCGTTATAAGTTTATAAGCAATAATAAATCTGTCACAGCTCTTTCGAATCGGGAGTTATTCTGAACAATTTTTTTTGTAAGAGTATTGCTTTCACCCATGAGCGGAGCCACCATAGGAGAAGGGTAGTCAGATTCACACCCTGCGCCGGAAAATTACACGGTATACATAGGTTAAATGTTAGCTATTATGAGTATATATTCAATTTTTCACACCCTTAACACAAGTGGGAAGAAAATTTGCACACTCTTCGCCTAATTCCTGGCTCCGCCACTGCTTTTACCTAACGAAGCTATGCATTTCTTTTTAAACTTTCAGTAGGGCACTAAACATTCAGCGCACCACTAATCTTACTAAAAAGTCCATGTAAGCTCTTTGGAGTCTCCAGGACTCTTATTGCATCACTCTCAGTTGTGTAAAAGTGGGTGATGGTGGAGGAAGTGTCGTAAGGAGAGAGAGGAGGAAGAAGAGATGATTTTTTTTTTTGTAAAACTTAAGCTCTTTCACGGGCTTGTTGCGGTGCAAATCAGACAAGTTGTCAAGTAAGCGAAAAATGTCAAAATGACACAGTATGGCTCTATCACAGGTGTTTAAATGATACAAGTCTTAATTAAGGTGTTTAAGTGAAAGATCAAGCCAACTTTAGATGTTTCCTGATGGATTCAGCCAATATAAATTTTGGGTAACTGGAAATAGAGAAGAGAGGATGAAAGATATATGTTTTATTTGGATAATTGAAAACATAAGAGAAAAATGTGTAACACCTCGTACCCCTAACCAGTTGATGTTCATGATTCGGGGACATAAAAACCAAGACAAAAGTGTTAGAATTGGAAAATTTGGCCTCAACACGTCAATTGTACGAGTGACGTCCAAAGTATGGCCCGTACATTGATGTACAGAACGTAAAATGGTTGGCGTAAATCGAGGGGAATTGGCAGAGAGCACCGAGAGTTTACAACCCATGTACGGCCAGTAAAGTACGGCTCGTACTTTGAAGTACGGCCAGTAAAGTACGGCTCGTACTTTGAAGTACGGCCCGTACTTTGAAGTACGGGGCGTACCTTGAGCCCGAACATCCCCCGTCAAAAATTAAGTGGCACTGGAATTTAGCACCCAAGTACGAGCTGAAAAGTACGGCCCGTAATTCAAAGTAAGAGACGTACCTTAGCCCGTACATTGCTCACGTCGAGCAGAAACTATAAATACGAGGGGTTCAGTTCTAATTTCACTTTTCACCAGCTTTCAAGCCCTAGAACGAGTAGCTCTCATCCTCCATCACCAAGAACATTAAGGTAAGCAATCCCAACCCATTTCAATTGGATTCTAACATATGTTAATGAATATTAAGCAAGAATTCATCATTATTAACCTAGGGTTTTCAAGAAAACCCATTTAAGGGATTCAAGACTAAGGCTTTGGGATTGTTCCACAAAGTTCAGATTTTTATTACGAGTTTGGAGTATTACCAGGTATGTAGGGTTTCTATTGACGTGTGGAAACATCATTGTTCTTCCCCACGCCACGTTCTTCCTTGAGTATGCCAAAAACCATCAAAACTAGGGTTTTAACTATGTTCATGATAACCCTAGGTCCATGTAGTATGTTATACTATGTCTTGACTTATTATTAATCCATTATTGTGTTCTTGATACATCATTTCAATTATGGAGAATCTGTCTGTAATCCATGAAAACCCATACTTTGCATTCCATGGGTTCTTATATGCAAGTTATTAATTACTATTTGTTATTTTCATGAAACACTTTACATGTTTGCACATTTTCATGCAAGTATATTATGTAACTATATCCATGTATAATGCAAGTCATGTTTTATGGAAAACCATGGGCTCAGATGCCACCTATTTTCATGTTCATGTTTTTGGGAGTTGTATAAATTATCGAGAAGAGTCTGATAGCCTGAAACTACGTTAGCCACCGTAGGATAAGGATCGCTCCGCCCATGTTTAGAACGATTCCTTAATATTGATTGGACCCTTTCATATCATATTACATCTTATACCCTGGTAAGGTATGAGAGGCTTTGGTGGTAGGGCACAAGTACCAGACTTCATATTGTCGGTTATATTTATGCTCTCCCTACTTATAATATTTTTACTCATGTCATATCTATGTATATTCATGTTCATGACCAGGTTTCAATTTCAGTTTCACTTCTTTTCATGTTATTTCATGTCCCATGTTATTTCATTCAGTCCACTTTATATACTAGTACATTCAATGTGGTGACGTCCCCATTCTACCCGGGGCTTGCATTTCACGATGCAGGTACGGACTTACAGGACGACGCATATACTCAGTAGGATTCTTCACGTATCAGCTTGTTGGTGAGCCCCATCTCCTTCGGGGTTTAGTCATTCACCTATTTCCTTATGTTAGTCATGCATTAAAGGTATGCTGGGGGCCTTATCCCAGCAAGTATGTTTTATGATCCAAACTCATGATAGAGGTTTCATGGACTAGTCAGTTATGTTATGCCAGATATTCAGAGTTGTTTAGCCCTCTTTAGCTGGATTTATGGTATTTTCGCATTTATGTTTTAAACGAGTATTTAATTAATTATTATGATCTCATGTGTTTTCGTAAAGCCCATTAAGTTTCATGTTGTATTTCGCTCGTGTATGCCTCATGATGATTCAGTAAGCCATGTGATTCGCTCGGTTACATGCAGTAAGGCACTGAGTGCCGTGTTTCTCCCAGACCATGGTTCAAGGCATGACAAAGCTTGGTAATAGAGCCCTAGGTTCAAATGTCTTAGGGAGTTTATGAAACTATGTCCAGTGGGGTCACATTTATATGTGTGAGGGCCGCATACATATAAACAGTTGACCACCAAGAGATTCAGGATTGTCTCACTTCATTCATACTCTAGATCGTGCAGTTAGAGCAGTACTTTCGGGAAATCTTCTAACTCGTGTGAATTACGTATTTCAAAAAATGGCTCCAAAAAGAAGGTACACAAAGAGGAACTCAACTACCAGCCAAAGGGCTGTCGCCGATACAGCTCAGGAAGAAACCGTTCAGACTCATACAGCTGCTACAGGCCCAGCAACCCCAACTGCTCCTACAGCTACTCCTCCTAATACTTCGGACATAGATGTTAGAGGAGCTATTCAGTTGCTTACTCAGATCGTTGCCAGCCAGGAGCATCGACAGGAAATGACCCCTAGCTCTGGTGCTAGTGGAGGGTCGACCAGTTCGAGGACTTAAGAATTCATGCTGATGAAACCTCCAGTGTTCACAGGGTCTAAGGCAGAGGAGGATCCGCAGAACTTTATAGATTGGCTGCAGAAGGTATTCTGTATTATGCATGCTACTGAGACAGAAGCAGCAGAGTTTGGTGCTTTTCAGCTACAGGATGTGGCCCATATCTGGTATGAGTCATGAGAACAATCTCGAGGGGAAGATGCACTTCCTGCTACTTGGGATGAGTTCGTTGATGCTTTTCTTGACCGTTTCATACCTATTGAGGTTAGGGAAACAAAAGTTATGGAGTTCGAGAGACTAAGGCAAAACGACATGACTGTCCAGAATTATAGTCTTAAGTTTGTGTCATTATCCAGATATGCTCCTTATATGGTTCCCGACATGAGGGAAATGGTTAGAAGATTTGTACTTGAGCTAAAACTTGAACTGCACAGGGATGCTAACACTGCTACTCAAAATGAGAAGATGACTATTTCCAAGATATTGGCATTTGTGCAAGGTAACGAGGCTGAACTTAAGGAAGTAGAAGCACTACAGAAACAGAAGGATAGAGAATTCAGTAAGAGGGCCAAGTCTTCAGGTAACTTTAATCACGGTGGGGCTAGGCATTTATTTAAGAACATGTCATCAGGACCTACTCCATCCACGGCTAGTGCCCCGGTCCCAAAGTTTTGGAATGATAAGAAACAGACGGAATGATAAGAAACAGAGGTTCAGGCCAGCAGGTTCCTACCCTCAAGCTAGTATGGGTCAGCAGGCCTATACTAATCTGATTTGCAGTAAGTGTGGTAAGAGGCACCGGGCTAGTGTCTTGTGGGTAAGGGTGCATGTTATGGTTATGGCCAGAGGGGCAATATTCAGAGAGATTATCCATCAGCTAGGCGAGGGATTAGAGGTAATATGGCGCAGTTCACAAATTCAGCAGCTCATTATAATTCTCAGGCCCAGTAGGGGCGTGGAGCAGCGAAGTCTGGTTATACGGGCAGTGGACAGAACTGTTTGTATGCACTAACAGGTCGTCAGGATACAGAGGTCCCTGGAGATGTTGTCACAAGTATGCTAACCGTTTTCACTTATGATGTTTATGCTCTCATGTACCCTGGATCCACCCTATCCTATGTAACCTCCTTTATTGCTAAACAGTTTGGGATAGAACCCGAAAAGCTGCGTGAACCCTTTAAAGTATCCACTCCAGTTAGAGAATCAGTCATAGCTAGACGCATTTATAGGGTTTGTCTAGTTATGGTCTATCACCGCAGAACCATAGCAGACTTTGCAGAGTTAGAGATGGTAGACTTTGATGTGATCATAGGCATGGATTGGTTAGAGTCATGTTATGCCACGGTATGTTGTAAAAACAAAATAGTTAGATTTGAGTTTCCTAACAAACTAGTTATAGAATGGGAGGGTAATTCAGTAGTACCTAGGGGTAGATTTATTTCTTATTTAAAAGCCAGAAAAATGATTTCCAAGGGTAATATCTATCACTTAGTGCGAGTGAGGGATTCAGATACCCAGGCTCCAGCCCTCTAGTCCATTCCAGTCATTAATGAATTTCAAGAAGTCTTCTCAGAAGATCTTCCCGGAGTCTCTCCTGACAGGGAGATTGACTTTGGAATTGATCTACTTCTCGACACACAGCCGATATCTTTTCCGCCATACAGACTAGATCCAGTAGAGTTGAAAGAATTAAATGTCCAGTTGAAATACCTTCTTGACAAGGGATTTATTAGACCAAGTGTCTCACCTTGGGGCACACTGGCCTTGTTTGTCCAAACGAAAGATGGATCCTTGCGTTTAAGTATAGACTATGGCTAGTTGAACAAGGTGTTACATCTTGGACATTTCGAGTCGTTTGCATTATGAGTAAACTAACGCATGTCCAAAGTGGACATGAAGTCCTTATAAAAGTTTAAGGAGGGTATTTGATAACTTTATGTGCATACCTTAAGGTTTTGGAGTCATATGAATCGGTGGAAGTAAGTTCATCGATGGAGGTAGAATTTAAGTCATGTTTTGGGAAGATTTTGCATCAATTGAGTTATACCTTGTTTAGTAATTCCTTGAAAGGGAGCTATAGGGCCCCTGAGATGGTTAATGAAGTTTTGTTCAAGTACCAAGAAGGTTACATAAGGAAGGGTAAGTAAGTATGATGAACGTCTCAAGAGGTATAAGCGGTTCTTCTATCTTATGTTATCCTTCATGTTTCTATCATGTTACTACTTATGCCTTATATACTCAGTACATTGTTCGTACTGATGTCCTTTTATTTATGAACGCTGTGTTCATGCCTGCAGGTGGACAGGGAGACAGACTTGACCCTTACACGGCTTCATCAGTGATTACCTAGAAGATCTCCATTTGATTCGGAGCTGCTACAGTTGGTACTATTCTTTTGTGTACATACATAGGCATGGCGGGGTCCTGTCCCGTCTTTATGATGTCACATACTCTTTGTAGAGGCTCGTAGACAACTGTGTATAGCCAGATATCTATCGGCCTTGTCGGCTCATATTTTGTATGTCATTTTGATAGCCTTGTCGGCTTGTGTATATATATGGGCATAGTTAATGATGTTGATATAAAATTTCCTTAGTCCAATGGAATTTGTATTATCGATGCATAAAAATTACGAGTTAACCATGTGGCTCACCTAGATATGATTCTGAAAGTATAATGAGAGGTACTCGGTAGGTTAGCTCTAGGTGCCCATCTCGGACCTGCAGTTGGGTCGTGACAAAAGTGGTAGCAGAGCAGTTCATCCTAGGGTGTGTCTACGAGCCGTATCCAGTAGAGTCTTGTTTATGGGTGTGTTGCGCGCCACACTTATAAGCAGGAGGCTGCGGGCATTTAGGAATGAATGGCCTTCTTTTCTTCGTAGATTGTGCGATAGATCCATGATATAAGAATTTCCCTTTTTCTTAACCGTGTATTATGTTTTCAGTGATGCCTATAAAGAGAAAGGCTACAACAGCCAAAAGGGCAAGATAGTGGCTGGTAGGAGAACCGACCGGGTAACGCCGCCGACAGATATAGAGGAGGGTGAGTCCCAGAATGGGGTTCCATCTCGATCCTCTCACTCACTGCCTGTTTCAGAGGAGCATGAGGGAGCCTCAACCCCAGCTCCTACACCCCCAGTTCCCCCACCAGATGCTTCAGGCAAAGAGATGAAAGAGGCCATCCATTTGCTGACTCAGTTAGTCGCCGCTCAGGCTCAGCGGCAAGGTACGAGTTATGGTGATAGAGTTGTCAGTGTCAGAGCCCGTGATTTTATTAGTTTGAACCCTCCAGAATTCTGTGGGTCAAAACCGCATGAGGACCCTCAAAGCTTTATTGATGGAATGTTGAGAAAACTGCGGTTAATGAATGCTTCGGATGTTGAGTCAGTAGAGTTGGCCTCCTATAGATTGCGCGATGTTGCGTTTCAATTGTATATGGTTTGGATGTTTTCTAGAGGAGTCAATGCACCTCCACGGGTATGGCAAGAGTTTGTGGATGTTTTTCTAGGACACTATTTGCCACCAGAGGTTCAGCGGGCTTGAGCTGACAGGTTCCTGAATCTTAAACAAGGAAATATGAGTGCCCTAGAGTATAGCCTCCGCTTCAATTCTTTGGCTAGGTATGCCCCAGCCATGGTAGCTGATATGGGGAATCTTGTTCATCGGTTTGTGAGTGGCTTAGGGATACATTTGATGGATAAGTGCTTGACAGCCTCACTTCATGAAGGTATAGATATTTCTCGCATTCAGGCCCATGCTCAGAATTTGGAAGAACGGTAACACTAGCAAAGAAGTGAGCGTGAGCATGATAGGGGTTATAGTAAGAGGGCTAGATCCTCGGGTCCGGCTAGTGAGTTTTAAGGAGGGCAGAGGCAGCAGTATTCTAGGCACTCGGGCCATTTAGCGACTAGTGTACCTCCCCGATTTGTGGGCCAGAGATTTTATAGACCTATTCACTCCGGACCGGGTCAGAGTTTCAGAGCTTCGGGTTCTCAGTACAAGGGTGACTCAGGTCAGGAAAGACCACCCCTACCACGATGTACTCAGTGCGGGAAGCTACATTAGCTCAGTTCGGGAAGCTACATTGGGGTCAGTGCCGATTAGGTTAAGATGTTTGCTATGCCTGCAGTCAACCAAGCCATATGATACGCGACTGTCCCTCGAGAGGTAGTAGAGGTATGGTTCAGCACACGGGGTCAGCAGCTAGGTCTTCGTCATCTATACGCCCTCCGGGGAAAGGCTCACAAACAACAGTCAGTTGTGGTAGAGGTAGAGGAAGAGCGCCCAGTTCGAGTGGTCCTCAGCACCGTAACTATGCACTGGCTGGGCGACAGGATCTTGAGTCCTCCCCTGTTGTTGTCCCAGGTATATTATCGGTATTCTCTTATGATGTATATGCATTGATTGATCCAGACTCTACATTGTCATATGTTACTCCTTATATTACTGGTCGATTTGGGGAGGAACCTGAGTCATTTAAACCTTTCGAAGTATCTACACCCGTTGGTGATCCGGTGATAGCTAGCAGGGTATATAGAAATTGCTTAGTTGTGATTTGTGATCATCATACTATGGCTGATCTACATGAGTTGAAAATGGTGGATTTTGATGTTATTATGGGTATGGATTGGTTGGCTTCTTGCTAAGCCAATGTTGACTGTAGAACGAAAATTGTTCGCTTCCAGTTTCCGAGAGAACCAGCTCTGGAATGGAAGGGTAATACAGCGTCTCTGAGAGGTAGGTTTATTTCCTGTCTCAAGGCAAAGAAGATGATTGCTAAAGGTTGTATTTATCATTTAGTCCGGGTTTAAGATATGAAAGCCAAATTTTCGACTCTTCAGTCTGTTCCTGTAGTGAATGAGTTTCCGGAGGTATTCCCGGACGAGCTTCCAGCCCTTCCCCCAGAGTGAGAGATTGATTTTTCTATTGATGTGCTACTGGATACTAAGCCCATATATATTCCTCCTTACAGGATGGCTCCTGCAGAGTTGAAAGAGTTGAAGGGCAATTTAGGGACTTGCTTAAGAAAGGCTTTATTAGGCCTAGTTCATCGCCATGGAGAGCACATGTATTGTTTGTAAGGAAGAAAGATGGCTCCTTGCGAATGTGTATTGATTACAGATAGCTGAATAAGGTGACGATCAAGAATAAATATCCACTTCGATGGATTGATGATTTATCTGATCAATTGCAGGGTGCCAAATGGTTCTCAAAGATAGACTTAAGATCCGGGTATGACCCGGTGAGAGTTAGGGAGAAAGATATTCTTAAGACAGCCTTCAGACCCAGATATGGTCATTTCAAGTTTCGGCTAATGTCGTTTGGACTAACTAATGCACCGACAGTATTCATGGATTTGATGAAAAATGTGTTCAGGCCTTTCCTAGACTTGTTTATGATTGTGTTCATTGACGATATCCTGGTATATTCTCGGTCCGAGGCAGAACATGCAGATCATTTACGTACTGTCCTTAGAGTACTTCAGGCTCGGGAGCTATTTGCAAATATTTTAAAGTGTGAGTTTTGGTTAAATTCTGTGACCCTTCTGGGGCATATTATTTCAGCTGATGGTATTCTGGTGGATACCCAGAAAATTGAAGTTGTAAAGACTTGGCTGAGACCTACAACACCTACGGAAGTTCGTAGTTTTCTGGGTTTGGCTGGTTATTATCGAAGATTTGTAGAAGTTTTTTCTTCCATATCCACACCATTGACAAAGCTGACTAAAAAAGAAACTAAATTTCAATGGACGGATGCATGTGAACGCAGCTTTCAAGAGCTGAAGAATAGATTGACTTCGGCCCTGGTTCTAACACTCCAGAATGTTGTCTATTGTGATACTTTAGGCATTGAGTTAGGATGTGCGTTAATGCAGCATGATAAGGTGATTGCTTATGCTTCAAGGCAATTGCGGAAACATGAGAAAAACTACCCAACCCATGATCTTGAGTTAGCTGCGGTGATTCATGCATTGAAGATGTGGTTACATTATTTGTATAGTGTTTGCGTTGATATTTATACGGATCACAAGAGCCTTCAGTATATTTTCAAGCAGAAAGAGTTGAATTTACGGTAAAGGCGATGGTTGGAGCTGTTGAAAGACTACGACGTTAGCATTCTATATCACCCAGGGAAGGAGAATGTCGTAGCCGATGCTCTTAGCCGTAGATCTATGGGATGCTTATGTGATGTTCATCCAGAGAAGAGAGTTAGCTCGTGAGCTCCAGTAGTTAGCTAGCCTTGGATTCCGGGTAATGGACTCGGGCAATATGGGAGTTACCATTTAGAATTCAGTTGTTTCGTCACTAGTAGTTGAGGTGAAAGAACGCCAGTATGAGGATCCCATACTAGATCATTACAGAAATACACTCCCTCAAAAGAAAAAGTCATCCTTTGAGATTTCTGCAGATGGAGTTCTTCGATGTCGAGGTAGGTTGTGTGTTCCTGATATTGCAGGATTACATCATCAGATTTTGGAAGAAGCCCATTGTTCCCATTATTCTGTTCACCCAGGAGCGACGAAAATGTATCATGATCTTAAATCCATATATTGGTGGAGCGAAATGAAGAAATACATAGCAAAATTCGTTGCTCAATATCCTAACTGCCAGCAGGTGAAGATTGTGCATCAAAAGCCCGACGAATTGTTGTAAGCTATGGAAATTCTGACTTGGAAATAGAAAGTGATTAATATGGATTTCATCATAGGCTTACCATGTTCTTAGCGTAAGTGATTCTATATAGGTAATTGTGGATAGACTTACGAAGTTAGCTCATTTCCTACCAGTCAGAACTACATACGTAGCTGAAGATTATGCAAAGCTTTATTTCAAAGAGATAGTATGACTCCATGGTGTTCCCATATCTATTATTTTCGATAGAGGGACACAGTTTACAACTAATTCCTGGAAGTCCTTCCAAGAAAGTTTGGGGACGGACCATCCAGACTCTCGAGGATATGCTACGGACGTGTGTGTTGGATTTTGGAGGTAGTTGGGATGATCACTTACCGCTTATTGAGTTTACTTATAATGATAGTTACCATTCCAGTATCCAAATGGCCTCGTATGAGGCTTTATATGGGCGCAAGTGCAGATCACCAATTGGGTGGTTCGAAGTAGGAGAAACTAAATTAAAAGGGCCAGACTTGATCCAGCAAGCCATAGAGAAGTTGAAGCTTATTCGGGATCGATTATAAATAGCTCAGAGTCGTTAGAAATCTTATGCAGATAATCGTCGACGAGACTTAGAGTTCCAAGTGAAATACTGGGTATTCTTGAAGGTGTCGTCGATGAAGAGCATCATTAGGTTTGGTAAGAAGGGCAAGCTTAGTCCTCGGTACATTGGGCATTATAAAATGGTACGCAAGGTAGGCTAGATGGCTAACGGGTAAGATCTACCTTCAGATTTGGAGTCAGTCCATTCGGTTTTTCATGTATCGATGCTTTGCAAGTGCATTAGAGATCCTTCCAGAATTGTACCTATACATGATGTCCAAGTCACCGAGAAATTGTCCTACGAAGAAGTTCCCATTACTATTCTAGATAGGAAAATTCGGAGTCTCAGAACCAAAGATGTAGCCTCAGTTAAAGTTCTTTGGAAAAATAATAATAGAGAGGAAATGACTTAGGAAGATGAGAAAGATATGAAATTTAGGTATCCACATTTATTTCCATCCTCACAGGAGACTCAAACAGAGGTGCCATTGCCCTCAGGTATGTAATGCTTTCTTTCGATGATTTCTTGGTCGTGTGTGGCCATTGTTGTTGTAGCCCTGTGAGGTGATATATGTTTTGGGTTGCTGTGATAGGATGGTAGTGGCATATTAGAGGGGAAACACTAGCGAAATTTTTGTAGAATCCCTAAGAGTCTAACATTCGAGGATGAATGTTCCTAAAGGGGGAGGGGGGGGGGGGGAATGTTACATCCTGGAAATTTCGAGTCATTTGCATTATGAGTAAACTAACGCACGCCTAAAGTGGACATGAAGTAACTAACTCATGCCTAACGTGGACATGAAGTCCTTCTAAGGTTAAGGAGGGTATTTGATAACTTTAAGAGCATACCTTAAGGTTTTGGAGTCATATGAATCGGTAGAAGTAAGTTCGTCGACGAAGGTGGAATTTGAGTCATATTTTGGGAAGATTTCACATCAATTGAGCGATACCTTGTTTAGTAATGCCTTAAGGGGGAGCTATAGGGCCCCTTAGATGGTTAATGAAGTTTTGTACAAGTACCAAGAAGGTTACATAAGGATTGGAAGTCAAAAGAATCAAAGGGATCAAGTTAGCGAAAAGGGCATTTTGACGGTCCATTTGATGGACCGTAGGATATTTGATGGCCCGTCAAATGGTGGAGTCACCACCGTGAAATGGTCACAAAGAGGGCTGTTTAGTTGGACTATTTGACGGACTGCAAGATGTTTGACGGTCCGTCAAAATGGCCGTCAAAGTTGCCGACGGGATTTTAAGTGAAGATTTATATATTTCGTTTTTCCCCATTTTAGTTCATTATTTCCCCATTTTAGACCCTAGAGCTCTCCAAACCCTCTCCCCAAGTTTATGTACTAATCCATGCCAAACCCAAGAGGATTAAGAGATTCAAGTGCTTAAAACCTTACTAGGGTTTGTGAAGCTCAAGATTTCCTTTAGTGTTGATGTTGGAGGTTTCACTCTACTGGTGTAAGTTTATCCAAGGCTTGTTCTTGTGTGATTAAGGTAAGTTTTTACATCTCTTGCTTATGGTTAAGGTTGTTTGATTGTTATACCATTTGGTTGAAGGAAGAAAAATGAAAAGAGAGTTTAAGTACGAATTTAAGGATATTATGAGCTATAAATTAACTTGAATTATAATATTTGGCATGTTATGAGTATAATCTTTTTGTGGGTGGTAATAATAAGGATGAGGAAGTGTTGTATACAAGTGTATATGGGGTTGTGTTGAAATTATTGTTATGAGTGATTATTAAAGGGAGTTTTGGGGATTGAGTGGAGCATAACTTGAATAAAGCTTCCTAATTATGGTATTGTTGATAATGTCATTGTTGATTGGGAATTGTTTTGGAATTTGGTAAAAGTAGATGAAATAGGGGAAATACTGCCCAATTTTCTCTAGCTCACGAATTCTACTAGTTTGAACTTAAGTGTGTCTTTGAGACCTAACCTTGATATGAATCCTCTTGAATGTAGATTTTTTCGGACTTTGGAGGAGAGCGTTAAGTAGTACGAAGACGATAACGTATCTAAGGCTAACCCTTCTTTCTAAAGGCATGATTTCCTTATTATGAACCCATTTAAATTATCCGAAATATCCTATTCCTAGAGACGCTAGAAGCTCATTGATTCTCAAAGTTCTCATGATTTAGTTGATCTTGTTTGTCGCCGATCTCGTCTTATGACAAGTGACCCTCTAGGGACGGATATAGTGATGATGATGATGTTGCTTTTAATTATGTATTCCTATCTATAGATACATGTATATATATGAAGCTATGTTGTGTCACCGAGCCTACATGGCCGGGTATGATATTTATTGCTCACACACCACTGTAGTTGGGCATGGACAACACCGAGCCTTATTATGGCCCGGTAAGGATGACACCGAACCTATATGGTCGGGCATGGTATCATTTTATGTATATTTATATGTTTGGAATGTCTTCCTTAAAGAAAGGGTAAGTAAGTATGATGAACGTCTCAAGAGGTATAAACGGTTCCTCTATCTTATGTTATCCTTCATGTTTCTATCATGTTACTACTTATGCTTTACAAACTCAGTACATTGTTCGTACTAACGTCCTTTTGTTTATGGACGCTGCGTTCATTCCCGCAGGTGGACAAGGAGGCAGACTTGATCCTTAGATGGCTTCATCAGTGATTACCTAGAAGAGCTCCATTTGATTCGGAGCTGCTATAGTTGGTACTATTCTTTTGTGTATATACTTGGGCATAGCGCGATCCTGTCCCGTCTTTTTGATGTCACATACTCTTTGTAGAGGCTCGTTGTTACGCCTCGAAAAATTTTCCGTTGATGCACAAGTAAATAGGCTAGTTAAAAGTGCGAGCATACGATATTTCCATAAGTAAGAAATGACATTCGATGACCCTAGTTAAGAATTCAAAGATGTTAGAGATGGGGGGAAGAAAGTTGGCCAAGAGAAGGCAAGGCATACGATAGGTATCGGAAAGGAAATACGAGTAACGAGTTAACGATGATATAATGATGTCTTGGAGAAAAGTGATAATGTCCCTTGGATTGTTAATGAGGTGTTAAACAAGTGTTAAGAAGGTTCCATAAGGATTGGAGATCAAACGAAGTAACGAAAATAAGATTCAGTGAACTGATGGGATATACGGTCGATTATACGGACCGTATAATGTTATACGGCCGGTATAATGGACCGTAGAAGTGTCACAGAATGAAGTGGTTGAGGTGGTGATTTCACGGTCAATTATACGGACCGTATAAAATTATACGGCCCGTATAATGTGTCGTCAAATTACAACAGGAATGGATGTTAACTGGAACAGTTTTACGGTCAATTATACGTACCGTATAATTGTCCGTATAATGTCCCCGACAGATCAGATTGTGGATTATTAAAAAGGAAACAAAGTGTATTATTTCATTTCCACATTTCACCCCTTCTCTCTAAAACATCTCTCTACATTTATTTCACACAAATTCAAGAGATATTGGTGATCATCTACATCAACTAAGTGAATCAAGTGTAAGAGAACCCATTAAAGTTCATTTAAGTCAAGAAATCTCATTAGAGATGAACTAGGGTTTTTGCTGAAGTGAAGTATTACCAACCAAGGCTTGTTCCTACAACATCTAAGGTAAGATTTATGGTATTTCTATGTTTTTTAAGGTATTTGAGAGTTGAAATACTTGGATGGTAGATGGATATAGAAAAATGGGTCATGAATATGGAATAGTGCCATTTTGAGTAATAACTTGAATTGAGTCATGATTCTTAATGTGTTGTGATATAATCATGTTATAAATGACATTGAGAACGTGGAGTAGACTTTGTATATAAATGAACGAAATTGTGTGATATGACCATGAATATGGATGAATTGGGGTGAAATGAGAAGTAAGGAAAATGTAGGTGAATAAAGGCTATTGTGATGATATTGTGAATATTATTATTGATGTTTGGGAGTTGATTTACACTATGGAGGAATGTTACATAAATAAAGGAGACGTTGTCCGAATTTCTCTAGTTTTAGTCATATATGTTAGCTATCGATTTCTAATTATAGTATGACTTTAATGAAGGAGAACGTGCAAGTGGTAAATAGTTGAACGGAAAGGTATGTAAGGGTAACCCTTCTTTCATAAGGCATGGTTCCTTGGCCAAACATCTAAATCTTCCATAAGTCTATGATGACTTTCAAATGATTCGATCTTCCGAGCTATTGAGCTCACGATTCTTGATATGCTACAATTGCACTAAGTTCCTCATACGACGAGTAAGCCTATAAAGATAAATGTACTGAATGACGATAGCGATGACGATGATGATAGTGATGTTAATAGTATAAATGCTTATGTACTATTATGTATATGTAACTATGTATGGCTATTATGAAACCCCGAACTTATAAGGTCGGGTAGAATATGTATATGATCATGTAACGCACGCACACCTCTGCAGATGGTATGGATAACCCTGAAGCTTTGGTAGGGCCAGGTAGATGTAACCCTGAAGCCTTGGTAGGGCCAGGTATGTGTGACCTTGAGCCTTGGTTGGCCAAGTATGTATGAAACACCGATCCTTCACGGTCGGGTATGCTATGCAAATTCTATGTATATGATATGATTATGTATAAGTTAAGGATATAAGTACGACTGCGAATAATAATATGTAGGTGATATGAATGTGAATAAGGATATGTAAGTGGGTACGGATATGAGTACGGGCACGGATATGGATGTATGTACACAAATACGCATTAGAAATGGAAAGTCCCTATGAAAGGCAAGTAAGTTCTTGTGACGATGATATTACTATCTCCCATCCTATGTTATTTCTTATGTTGCTTATTATGCTTCTATATTGATATTGATCATGCTTTACATACTCTGTACATTCTTCGTACATACGTTCTTTTGTTTGTGAACGCTGCGTCATGCCCGCAGGTGCACAGGGAGACAGACTTGATCCATAGCTACATTCTCAGTGACTACTTAGCGGAGCTCCATTTCATTCGGAGCTACAACTTTTGGGTACTTATTCTTTTGTGTACATGATTATGGGCTTAGCGGGGTCCTATCCCGCCTATATGATATATTATACTCTCCTTAGAGGCTCGTAGACATGTGTATATGGTTAAATATGTTTGGCCTTGTCGGCCTATATTTTGTATATCATTTTGTAGCCTTGTCGGCTTATGTACATGGGTATGGCATAGATGCAAATGTTGACATAAAGGTGTTATCGTCCAATGGGACTAGTATGATAGATAAATGAAAATATATGTTTTATCATGTGACTCACCTAGATGTAAGAGTAAGTGCATGATAAGGGTGCCCGGGTGGGATAGCACCGGGTGCCCGTCGCGGCCCCTAGACGGGTCGTGACAAAAGTGGTATCAAAGCAGTTCAGTACTAGGGTGCGTCTACGAGCCGTGTCTAGTAGAGTCTTGGTTATGGGTGTGTTGCGCGCCGTACTTATAAACAAGAAGCTGCGGGCATTTTAGGAATAAATGACCTTCTGTCTTCATAAGAATCGTGCGATAGAGCTGTGATATGAGAACTTCTTGTTCCTTAACCGCGTGTTGTGTATTTCAGAAATGTCTGTAAAGAGAAAGGCTACAGCAGCCCAAAAGGGCAAGACGGTGGTAGAAAAGCGGGCTGAAAAGGCACCACCACCGGTAGTAGAGAAAAGTGAGTCCCAGAGTGCGGCTCAATGTCAATCCTCCCGTTCAGTACCTATATTAGAGGAGCGTGAGAGAGCCTCAACCCCAGCTCCAGCACCTCCGGCTCCTCCACCGGATGCTTCAGGCCAAGATGTAAAAGAGGCCATACATTTTCTTACGCAGTTGGTTGCTGCCCAGACTCAGGGGCAAATTACAGGGCAAGGTGATAGGGCTATTAGTGCAAGGGCACGTGACTTCGTTAACTTGAACCCTCCACAATTCTTTGGATCAAAGCCGGATGAGGACCCTCAGGATTTTATCGATGGTATGTTGAGGACGCTTCGATTGATATATGCTTCGGACACCGAATCGGTGGAGCTAGCGTCATATAGATTGAGAGATGTCTCGATCCATTGGTACACGGTTTGTATGGCAAGCATTTGATCATGCTTTCTTTCGACATTATATGCCTCCAGAAGTTCGGCGAGCTAGAGTCGATAAGTTCTTAAATTTGAGGCAAGGTAGCATGAGTGCTTTAGAGTATAGTCTCCGCTTCAATTCTTTGGCTAGGTATGCTTCAACCATGGTAGCGGATATGGGTGACCGAGTGCACCGATTTGTGAAAGGCCTAGGGCCACATTTTATGGATAGGTGCTTGACTGTGTCCCTTCAGGACAACATAGATATTGCACGCATTCAGGCCAATGCTCTTAACTTAGAAGAAAGTCTACAACAGCAAAGAAGTGTACACGAGCATGATAGGGGACATGGCAAGAGGGAAATATTTTCGAGTCCGATGAGCGAGTTCAGAGGTGGGCACAGGCAACAATTTTCTAGGCATTCAGGTTATTCTATGACCAGTGCACCTCCACGGTTTTCGGGCCAGAGATTTGATAAATCCACTCATTCTGGGCCGAGTCAGAGCTTTTTGGGATCTTAGTTTAGAGGTGATTCGGGTCAGGAGAGGTCACACGTGCCACGATGTTCCCAGTGTGGGAAGTTACATTGGGGTCCATGCCGATCGGGTTCAGATGTTTGCTATTCATGTGGTCGACCAGGACATATTATGTGTGATTTCCCCTCAGTTCATGGTAGAGGCAGAGGGAGAGTCCCCTGTTCTAGCAGTCCTCAACACCGTATTTATGATTCGGCTGGACCCCAAGATCTTAAGTCATCTCCCGACGTGGTCAGAGGTATATTATCGGTATTCTCTCATGATGTATATGCTTTGATTGATCCGGGCTCCACATTGTCATATGTTACTCCGTATGTTACGGGTCAATTTAGAGTCGATTCGGAGTCGATCATACCTTTTGAGGTGTCTACACCCGTTGGTGAATTGGTAATAGCTAACCGGGTATATAGAAACTGTATAGTTGTGATTTGTGACTGTCGTACTATACTTAACTTGCATGAGCTAAAGATGGTAGACTTTGTTGTTATTAAGGGCATGGATTGGTTAGCTTCTTGCTATGCCAATGTTGGTTGTAGAATGAAAATGGTTCGTTTCCAATTTCCGGAAGAACCAGTTTTAGAATGGAAAGGGAATACGGTGCACCAAAAGGTAGGTTTATTTCCTATCTAAAGGCTAGCAAAATGATCACAAGAGGGTGTATTTATCATCTAGTTCGGGTTCAAGATGTAGAAGCTGAATCGCCAACTCTTCAGTCAGTTCCCGTGGTGAATGAATTTTCGGATGTGTTCCCGGAAGAGCTTCCAGGCCTTCCTCTCGAGCGGGAGATTGATTTCGCTATTGATGTATTGCCGGACACTAAGCCTATATCTATTCCTCCTTATAGAATGACACTCACAGAATTGAAAGAGTTGAAGGAGCAATTGAAAGACTTGCTTGAGAAAGGCTTTATTAGGCCTAGTTCATCCCCGTGGGGAGCACCCGTATTGTTCGTCCAAAATAAAGATGGATCCTTGAGAATATGCATTGATTATCGGTAATTGAATAAGGTGACGATTAAGAATAAATATCCTCTTCCGAGGATTGATGACTTATTTAATCAATTACAAGGTGCCAAATGGTTTTTAAAGATAGATTTGAGGTACGGGTATCATCAAGTGAGACTTAGGGAGAAAGATATCCCTAAGACAGCCTTCAGAACAAGATATGGTCATTTTGAGTTCCGGGTGATGTCATTTGGGCTAACTAATGCGCCGGCAGCATTTATGGATTTGATGAACAATGTGTTCAGGCCTTTCCTGGATTTATTTGTGATTGTATTCATCGACGATATCTTGGTGTATTCTAGATCCGAGGCAGAACATGTTGATCATTTGCGTACTGTCCTTGGAGTTCTTCAATCTCGAGAGTTGTTTGCAAAGTTTTCCAAATGTGAGTTTTGGTTGAACTCAGTGACATTTCTGGGGCATATTGTTGCAGCCGATGGTATTTGAGTGGATAGTCAAAAGATTTAGGCCGTGAAGACTTGGCCAAGGCCCACAACTCCTATGGAGGTTCATAGCTTTCTGGGCTTAGCAGGTTATTACAGGAGATTCGTTGAGGGTTTTTCTTCTATTTCTGCACCACTCACAAAGTTGACCCAGAAATCAGCTAAGTTTCAGTGGACAGATGCTTGTGAACGTAGTTTCCAAGAGTTAAAAGATAGATTGACTTCCGCCCCCGTCTTGACACTTCCAGAGGGATTGGAAGGATATGTTGTTTATTGTGATGCTTCAGGTGTTGGGCTAGGATGTGTATTGATGCAACATGGTAGGGTGGTTGCGTATGCTTCTAGGCAATTGCGGAAACATGAGAAGAATTATCTAACCCATGATCTAGAATTGGCTACAGTGGTTCATGCATTAAAT
Source organism: Lycium barbarum (assembly GCF_019175385.1). Lineage (NCBI taxonomy): Eukaryota > Viridiplantae > Streptophyta > Magnoliopsida > Solanales > Solanaceae > Lycium > Lycium barbarum. The sequence continues at coordinate 39,541,309 of NC_083337.1, forward strand.
ATATGGAGACATTATTTATATGGTGTCCATGTGGATATTTATACAGATCATAAGAGCCTCCAATATATCTTCAAGCAGAAAGAGTTGAATTTGCGGCAATGACGATGGTTGGAATTGCTGAAAGATTCTGATGCTGATATATTGTATCACCCCGGAAAAGTGAATGTTGTGGCTGATGCTCTTAGCCGCAAATCTATGGGATGTTTGTGTGATGTACGACCATAGAAGAGAGAAATGGCTCGTGAGCTCCAACAGTTAGCTATCCTAAGAGTTCAAGTAATAGACTCAGGTAATAGGGGAACTACTATTCAGAATTCAGTAGTCTCGTCGCTAGTAGCGGACGTGAAAGAGCGGCAATACGAAGATTCCATGCTAATGCATTACAGAGATACACTCCCTCAGAAAGGGGAGTTATCATTTGAGCTTTCAGGAGACGGAGTTCTCCGATGCCAAGGCAGATTATGCGTTTCTGATGTGGCAGGTTTACGCCACCAGATATTGAAAGAAGCTCATTGTTCCCGTTATTCTGTCCACCCCGGTGCGACGAAAATGTATCATGATATTAAGTCTATATATTGGTGGAATGGGATAAACAAAGATATAGCGAAATTCGTGGCTCAATGTCCCAACTGTCAACAAGTGAAAATGGAGCACCAAAAGCCGGGCGGATTGTTGCAGGCTATAGAAATTCCAACTTGGAAGTGGGAAGTAATTAACATGGACTTCATTATAGGCTTACCCCGTTCTCGATGTAAATATGATTCCATATGGGTGATTGTGGATAGACTTACAAAGTCAGCTCATTTCTTGCCAGTCAGAATGACGTATGTGGGAGAAGATTATGCAAAGCTTTATGTTAAGGAGATAGTGCGACTTCATGGTGTTCCAGTATCTATTATCTCAGACAGAGGAACTCAGTTTATGGCCAATTTCTGGAAGTCCTTCCAAGAGGGTTTGGGGACTTATGTGAGTCTTAGCACGACAGTTCACCCGCAGACTGATGGACAAGCTTAGCGTACCATTCAGACTCTTGAAGATATGTTGCGGGCAAGTATCATAGATTTTGGAGGAAATTGGGATGATCACGTGCCACTCATTGAATTTGCTTACAACAATAGTTATCATTCTAGCATTCAAATGGCACCATATGAAGCTTCATATGGGCGAAAGTGTAGATCCCCAATTGGGTGGTTCGAGATAGGAGAGACTAAATTGATAGGGCCAAACTTGGTCCAGCAAGCCATAGAGAAGGTTAAGCTCATACAAGATCAGTTGTTAGCAGTCCAAAGTCATCAAAAGTCCTATGCGGATAATCGTCGAAGAGACTTAGAGTTCCAAGTTAAAGATTGGGTATTCTTGAAAGTGTCATCAATGAAGGGCGTCATGAGATTTGGCAAAAAGGGAAAGCTTATTCCCCGGTACATTGGGCCTTACTAGATTGTACGAAGGATAGGCAAAGTGGCTTATGAGTTAGATCTACCTCCGGATGTGGAGTCAGTTCATCCAATTTTCCATGTCTCGATGCTTCGTAAATGTGTTGGAGATCCTACTAGGATTGTGCCAACAAATGATGTACATGTGATAGAAAAGTTGACTTATGAAGAGGTGCCCATTGCCATACTAGATAGACAAGTACGGAGGCTTAGAAACAAAGAAGTGGCATCAGTTAAGGTTTTGTGGAGAAACAGTAAACGAGAAGAAATAACATGGGAAGCGGAAGAGATTATGAAATCCAAGTATTCGCATTTATTTCAGCCCCCGAAAGAGGGCCAAGATGAGACATCAAGATCATAAGGTATGTATGTTTTCCATTTTATGCATTTGGGTCGTGTGTGGCCAAATTCCATTGCTATTATGTTGTAGCCCTGTGAGGCATTGTAATTATGGGTTGTTGTGACAGGATGGTAGTGCCATATTATAGGGGAAACTCTGGCGAAATGTTTATAGAATCCCCGAGAACTTTAACATTCGAGGACGAATGTTCTTAAGGGGGAAGAATGTTACACCTCAAAAACTTTTCCGTTGATGCACAAGTAAATAGGCTAGTGAAGAGTACGAGCATACGATATTTCCATAAGTAATAAATGACATTCGATGACCCTAGTTAAGAATTCAAAGATGTTAGATTTGGAGGAAGAAAGTTGGCCAAGAGAAGGCAAGGCATACGATAGGTATCGGAAAGGAAATACGAGTAACGAGTTAACGAGGATCTAATGATGTCTTAGAGAAAAGTGATAACGTCCCTTGGATTGTTAATGAGGTGTTAAACAAGTGTTAAGAAGTTTCCATAAGGATCGGAGATCAAGTGAAGTAATGAAAATATGATTCAGTGAACTGATGGGTTATACGGTCGATTATACGGACCGTATAATGTTATACGACCCGTATAATGGACCGTAGAAGTGTTACAGAACGAAGTGGTGATTTCACGGTCAATTATACAGACCGTATAAAATTATAAGGCCCGTATAATGTGTCGTCAAATTGCCACAGGAATGGATGTTCACTGGAACAGTTTTACGGTCAATTATACGTACCGTATAATGTCCCCGACAGATCAGATTGTGGATTATTAAAAAGGGAACCAAGTGTATTATTTCATTTCCACATTTCACCCCTTCTCTATAAAACATCTCTCTACATTTATTTCATACAAATTCAAGAGATATTGGTGATCATCTACATCAACTAAGTGAATCAAGTGTAAGAGAACCCATTAAAGTTCATTTAAGTCAAGAAATCTCATTGGAGATGAACTAGAGTTTTTGCTGAAGTGAAGTATTACCAACCAAGGCTTGTTCCTACAACATCTAAGGTAAGATTTATGGTATTTCTATGTTGTTTAAGGTATTTGAGAGTTGAAATACTTGGATGATAGATGGATATAGAAAAATGGGTCATGAATATGGAATAGTGCCATTTTGAGTAATAACTTGAATTGAGTCATGATTCTTAATGTGTTGTGATATAATCATGTTATAAATGACATTGAGAAAGTGGAGTAGACTTTGTATATGAATGAACGAAATTGTGTGATATGACCATGAATATGGATGAATTGGGGTGAAATGAGAACTAAGGAAAATGTAGGTGAATAAAGGCTATTGTGATGATATTGTGAATATTATTATTGATGTTTGGGAGTTGATATACGCTATGGAGGAATGTTACATAAATAAAGGAGACGTTGTCCGAATTTCTCTAGTTTTAGTCATATATGTTAGCTATCGATTTGTTATTATAGTATGACTTTAATGAAGGTAGAAACGCGAACGTTGAAGGAGAACGTGCAAGTGGTAAATAGTTGAACGGAAAGGTATGTAAGGCTAACCCTTCTTTCATAAGGCATGGTTCCTTGGCCAAACATCTAAATCTTCCACAAGTCTATGATGTCTTTCAAATGATTCGATCTTCCGAGCTATTGAGCTCACGATTCTTGATATGCTACAATTGCACTAAGTTCCTCATACGACGAGTAAGCCTATAAAGATAAATGTACTGAATGACGATAGCGATGACGATGATGATAGTGATGTTAATAGTATAAATGCTTATGGACTATTATGTATATGTAACTATGTATGGCTATTATGAAACCCCGAACATATAAGGCCGGGTAGAATATGTATATGATCATGTAACGCACGCACACCTCTGCAGATGGTACGGATAACCCTGAAGCCTTGGTAGGGCCAGGTATGTGTGACCTTGAGCCTTGGTTGGCCAAATATGTATGAAACACTGATCCTTCACGGTCGGGTATGCTATGCAAATGCTATGTATATGATATGATTATGTATAAGTTAAGTATATGAGTATGACTACGAATAAGAATATGTCGGTGATTTGAATGTGACTAAGGATACGTAAGTGGGTACGGATATGAGTACGGGCACGGATATGGATGTATGGACACAAATACGCATTAGAAATGGAAATTCCCTATGAAAGGCAAGTAAGTGCTTGTGACGATGATATTACTATCTTCCATCCTATGCTATTTCTTATGTTGCTTATTATGCTTCTATATTGATATTGATCATGCTTTACATACTCAGTACATTCTTCGAACAAACGTCCTTTTGTTTGTGGACACTGCGTCATGCCCGCAGGTGCACAGGGAGACAGACTTGATCCATAGCTACATTCTCAGGGACTACTTAACGGAGCTCCATTTCATTCGGAGCTATAGCTTTTGGGTACTTATTCTTTTGTGTACTTGGTTATGGGTTTAGCAGGGTCCTGTCCCGCCTATATGATATGTTATACTCTCCTTAGAGGCTCGTAGACATATGTATATGGTTAAATATGTTTGGCCTTGTCGGCCTATATTTTGGATATCATTTTGTAGCCTTGTCGGCTTATGTACATGGGTATGGCATAGATGCAAATGTTGACATAAAGGTGTTATCTTCCAATGGGACTGGTATGATGGATGAATGGAAATATATGTTTTATCAAGTGGCTCACCTAGATGTAAGAGTAAGTGTGTGATAAGGGTGCCCGGGCGGGATAGCACCGGGTGCCCGTTGCGGCCCCTACACGGGTCGTGACACTCGTAGACAACTGTGTATGGCTGGATATCTCTCAGCCTTGTCAGCTCATATTTTGTATGTCATTTTGATATCTTTTTCGGCTTGTGTATATCTATGGGCATAGTTAATAATGTTGATATAAAAGTGCCTTAGTCCGATGGAATTTGCATTTTCGATGCATAGATTTTACGAGTTATCCATGTGGCTCACCTAGATATGATTGTGAAAGTATGATGAGAGGTACTCGGTAGGTTAGCTCCAGGTGCCCGTCCTAGCCCCCCGGTTGGGTCGTGATCCAAGGTCACCATTAAGAACAAGTATCCCCTTCCTAAAATCGATGACTTATTTGACCAACTTTAGGGTGCCCAGTGTTATTCTAAGACTGACCTCAGATCAGGTTGTCACGCCCCGAACCCGGGAATTGACGTAACACGGCACCCGGTGCCTGCCTGCATGTTACCGAGCGAACCAACTGGCTGGCTGAATCAACATGTGATATAAAAAAAAACATAACTGAATGTGGAAACAACTAAACACATACTAATATACTAAAGGTCTGACTGAAATCATAATGCGAAAATACTTAGACAATCTGAAATATCTGAACGTAGCCAACATGGCTTAAACCAAAACAACTGAACAACTGCTACCAAGGCTAACATAATAAATATCTGACTGTTTGCACTGTGTCTATGAAGCCTCTAAGAATACGGAATAATAGAGTTGTCTATAAACTGAAATAATTAGATAGCTGACAACGCCCCGAAGGAATTTGGGCTCACCAACAGCTGATACGTGCACTCCTAAATAGCTGAGTCGTCAACTTGTATATCGTTGCCTGCATCGCGAGATGCATGCCTCCAAGCAATAAAAAGGGACATCAGGACATTTGAATTGTACTGGTATGTAAAGCACCTGAAACAATAAAATACTGAAACTGAAACTGAAACTGATAACTGTAAATATAATAGCAACGAAGTTGAGATATGAATACTCCTTACTCTGTATCTGAATCATCTGTATTATTCGTGTTTGTATATGTGGGGCCTCGGCCCAATAATAAATGCACGCTATGGCCTCGACCTAGTAGTGCGTCAGTCAATGGCCACGCCATATATACGTATACACAAGACTGTATTGTGCCCTCGGGCAAAATCACATAGGTATAATTATGGTTAATTAATAAGGACTGAGACCATAACAACAATGAACAATGCTGAATTGAAATAGACATGCTGGACTGAATTGAAAACACTGACTGTTTCTGAGCATACTGAATTTCTAGACTGAGACTCATGTGGTAACAATACATAAGTCTAGAAAGATTACGTATTGAGTTCATGATATTCAAAGTGAAAACCATGAACGAATTCTGTAACTGCAACCCTAGAAGATAACAGTTCTACAACATATCACGAAACTAGGGCTAAACTGTATTCTGAGTCATATTACTGATAAGTATAAAGAATGAGGCGTAGGGAGAATCATGAACATTCCCTAACGTAGATAGTTAGCCTCACATACCTTAATTCCAGCCTTTGAGCGTAATACAATGTTCGTCAACCCTTTCAACTTTGATCTATATCAATACAAGTCAAAGGGATTCTATATTAGCAATAATATTCATGCTTTGGTCATCTAAGCATTTTATCAAACACTTAGTGGGCATAAAGCTCCACAATCTCCATTAATGGTGTTTCTTCACCTAATTCCCATTCTATTACTTCTAGGTGATTCTACAATCTCAATTAGGTGTAATTAATATCATTCTCCATCACCCATATCATTATAAAAATCTCAAGTCAACAATCAAAAACACTACTATAGTTCGTGTAATTCTCTTTACTAAACCCATTTACTATTATCCCAAGAACTCATCAATTCACTATTATGAAATATTAGAGTGTAGAAGAATTACCTTTTTGACGTTCAATCCTGTTGAATACGAGGTCTAGGGTTTCCACACCCAACAATAATGTTCCACTCACAACTCTATTGATTAGAAGGTTTTACTCAAGTTAGAAAGAGATTAGGGACTTGAATTCAACATAGAATCATGAAAAAACTTACCTTGGAGGGTTCTTGAGGCTTGGGACTTGTTCCCTCTGACTTTAGGGTGATTTTTTGTGACTAGGGGTGTTAGGGAAATAAATTCCATGCTTAAATATAATTTAAAACGCAAAATCCCCACTTTTGACCCGAAACCCGACCTGTTACGCGATGGGTCCGTGATGCACGTGCATCGCGTGATATTCTGCAGCTCAATACTCAAAGTTGCGTTATCGGCCCGCGATGCGGGGCCATCACACGTGCCCTCACGCGCTTCGAGAAGCGATGGATGTCGGTTCCGCATAGTGTTCGGTAAAAGGGTACTTTCCCAATTTCCCAACTAATCAAGGAGTTATGGATGCCCGAAGTAGGCCTATCAACCATTTTCGCAAAACGTTAAAACCTTCAGTTTTTCCACTAAAAATATAATGATATGAGTCTAACCTTAGTTCTAAGATACGGGGTGTAACCTTATCTCCCCCTTGGGATCATTCGTCCTCGAATGATGGTTTTGGTTATAATCGCGGTTAAATCTGAGACTCTATGGAAGTTTGGTGGCATTTATTCTGTAACTAAGATACCTAAAACTAACTGACTGAGCCACATGATCACTGAACTGACTGAATGAATACATGATTACTGAACTGGATGATTACTGAACTGTCTGAATACTGAAAAAACATGGAGATTATACTATAAGGATCTAAATTAAAAGGTTAGTAACCTTCAGCATTTTCTGCTTGCTCTTCAAAGAGATGGGGATATCTAGACTTCATGTCCTCTTCGGCCTCCCACATAGCCTCTTCAACTTTCTGATTTCCCCGTAGTACTTTCACTGAAGCAATCTCTTTAGTTCTCAACTGGCGGATTTGACGATCAAGAAGTGAGCTGACTTGGTAAGTCGATCTACAATCACCCAAATCGAATCATGCTTTTGAAAAGAGCGAGGTAAACCTGTTATGAAATCCATGTTTATCATCTCCCATTTCCAGACGGGAATGTCTATGTTCTGAGACAACCCACCAGGCCTTTGGTGTTCGGCTTTCACTTGCGGGCAATTTAGACACTTATCCACAAAATCTGCTACATTCTTCTTCATGTAATTCCACCAATAAATCTCCTTAAGATCATGATACATCTTTTTGGAACCTTGGTGAATGGAATACCTGGAATTATGGGCTTCAGACATAATCCGATCTCTGAGCCCATCTTTCTCTGGAACGCATAGTCTACCTCAGTACCTCAAAGTACCATCATCTCCCCCTTGTTCAAAGGCCGTAGTCTTATGTTTGTGAATTCCCTCCTTCAGCTGTAACAGGCAGGGATCACTAATCTGTTTTCTTTCACTTCTGCTACTAAGGAGGATTCAGCCCTGTTCTGAACAACAACTCCATAATCTCCAGATTCTAGAAGTCGTACTCCTAGGCTTGCTAAGCGGTGGACTTCCTTTGTCGTAGTTCGCTTGTCTGCCACGACATGAGCTAAACTTCAGCATCAGCTACAATATTCGCCTTCCCTGGATGATAGAGAATATCCACATCATAGTCCTTAAGCAATTCGAGCCATCTTCTCTGCCTAAGATTTAACTCTCTTTGCTTGAAAATATATTGCAGGCTTTTATGATCGGTGAAAATATCCACATGTACTCCATACAGGTAGTGCCGTCATATCTTGTGTGCAAAAACCACAGCTGCTAACTCTAAGTCATGGGTTGGATAATTCTTCTCATGAGTCTTACGCTGTCTAGACGCATAAGCAACAACCTTACCATGCTGCATTAAAACACATCCGAGACCAACTCCCGAAGCATCGCAATAAACAACGAATCCCTCGGTTCCCTCTGGTAGTGTCAAAACTGGAGCAGAAGTCAATCTCTTCTTCAACTCTGCTCACATACATCTGACCATTGGAATTTGACTTTCTTCTGAGTCAACTTAGTCAACGGAGCTCACATAGAGGAAAATCCCTCAACATAACGCCTATAATAACCTGCCAGACCCAAGAAACTTCTGATGTCTGATGCTGAGGTCGGTCTGGGCCAGTTCTTAACAACGTCAATTTTCTGAAGGTCCACCTTAACACCTTCACCTGAAATCACATGGCCTAGGAATTCCAACGACTTAAGCGAAAACTCGCACTTTGATAATTTTGGATAAAGCTCAGGATCCTTGAGTGTCTGCAACACTGTTCTGACATGCTCTGTATGATCTGTCTCACTACGGGAATACATCAATATGTCATCAATAAAACAATGACGAATAAATCAAGATAAGGCTTGAAGACTTTGTTCATAAGATCCACGAAAGCTGCTGGTGCATTCGTCAACCCAAACGACATGACAAGAAATTCAAAATGACCATAACGGGTTCTGAAAGCGGTCTTCGGAATGTCAACTTCCTTAACCTTTTACTGATGGGAGCCTGATCTGAGGTCAATCTTGGAATAACACTGAGCACCCTGAAGTTGATCAAATAGGTCGTCTATTCTGGGAAGAGGATACTTATTTTTAATGGTGACCTTGTTCAACAAGCGGTAGTCTATACACATACGCAAGGATCCATCCTTCTTTCGGATAAACAAGACCGGTGCGCCCCAAGGTGAGACACTTGGCCTTATAAATCCCTTATCAAGAAGATCTTTCAACTCCTTTAACTCTGCTGGGGCCATCCAATACGGCGGAATAGATATCGGCTTAGTGCGGGAAATAAATCAATTCGAAAGTCAATTTCCCTATCGAGAGGGACTTCGGGTAGGTCATCTGGAAAGACTTCTGGAAATTCACTGACAACTGGTACTGACTGAAGAGCTGGAGTCTCGGCATCTGCATCCCTGACTCGAACTAAGTGGTAAATATACCCCTTGGAGATCATTTTTTTGGCTCTAAGGTAGGAAATAAATCTACCCCTAGGTGCTACTGAATTACCTTTCCATTCTATAAGTTCATCAGGAAAATCAAATGTCACAGTTTTGGTTCTACAACCCACAGAGGCATAACAGGACTCTAACCAATCCATGCCCATAATTACGTCAAAATCCACCATGTGCAATTCTATTAAGTCTGCTATGGTGCTGCGGTGGTAGATTAACACTGGACAACTCCTACAGATACGCCTAGCTATAACTGATTCCCCAACCGGTGTGCACACTTCGAAAGGTTCAAGCAACTTTTCGGGGTTACATAAGATAGAGTGGATCCCAAATTTCTTAGCACTATACTGGGTTACATAAGATAGAGTGGATCCCGGGTCCATAAGAGAAAATACATCGAAGGTGAAGGCTGTTATCATACATGTGACAACATCTCCACGAGCATCTGTATCCCGGCGACCTAACAGTGCGTACAGAAGGTTCTGACCGCCCCCGTATTACCGGACTTTGTTGCTCCGCGCCACTGCTGGTCTTGGGAATTTCGGGGAGCTGCTGAATTTATGGACTGAGCTACATTACCCCCAGTATTCTGTCTTCCGGATGGGCAATCCTTTAGATAGTGTCCCTACCGACCGCACCCGAAACAACCATCCATGCCCGAACGGCACACCCCTGGGTGTCTCCTTCCACACTTGTTGTAAGGAAGGTATGTAGCTGCTCCAAAATTCTGACTCTTCTGGTTAACTTGGACCTCTGAGATGGGACACTAACTGTAGACTGAGCGGGTCCTGATAACCTATTCTTGAAGAACTGGCAGTTTCCTCCTCCCTGAGTTCCTCCCAGACTGAAATTTCTTGTAGACTTAGCCTTCTTACTGAATTCTCTATCTTTTTGACCGAATCTGTAGTCTTCACTGGCAAGAAGTGAGCTCACTTGGTAAGTCGATCTACAATCACCCAAATCGAATCATGCTTTCGAAAAGAGCGAGGTAAACCTGTTATGAAATCCATGTTTATCATCTCCCATTTCCAGACGGGAATGTCTATGTTCTGAGCCAACCCACCTGGCCTTTGGTGTTCGACTTTCACTTGCGGGCAATTTAGACACTTTGCCACAAAATCTGCTACATTCTTCTTCATGTCATTCCACCAATAAATCTCCTTAAGATCATGATACATCTTTGTGGAACATGGGTGAATGGAATACCTGAAATTATGGGCTTCAGACATAATCCGATCTCTGAGCCTATCTATGTCTGGAACGCATAGTCTGCCTCTGTACCTCAAAGTACCATCATCTCCCCCTTGTTCAAAGGTCGTAGTCTTCTATTTGTGAATTCTCTCCTTTAGCTGTAATAGGCAGGGATGACTAAACAGTTTTTCTTTCACTTCTGCTACTAAGGAGTATTCAGCCCTGTTCTGAACAATAACTCCACCATCTCCAGAGTCTAGAAGTCGAACTCCTAGGCTTGCTAAGCGGTGGACTTCCTTTGTCCTAGTTCGCTTGTCTGCCTCGACATGAGCTAAACTTCCCATGGAACGCCGACTGAGAGCATCGGCTACAATATTCGCCTTCCCTGGATGATAGAGAATATCCACATCATAGTCCTTAAGCAATTCGAGCCATCTTCTCTGCCTAAGATTTAACTCTCTTTGCTTGAAAATATATTGCAGGCTTTTATGATCGGTGAAAATATCCACATGTACTCCATACAGGTAGTGCCGTCATATCTTGTGTGCAAAAACCATAGCTGCTAACTCTAAGTCATGGGTTGGATAATTCTTCTCATGAGTCTTAAGCTGTCTAGACGCATAAGCAACAACCTTACCATGCTGCATTAAAACACATCCGAGACCAACTCCCGAAGCATCGCAATAAACAACGAATCCCTCGGTTCCCTCTGGTAGTGTCAAAACTGGAACAGAAGTCAATCTCTTCTTCAACTCTGCTCACATACATCTGACCATTGGAATTTGACTTTCTTCTGAGTCAACTTAGTCAACGGAGCTCACATAGAGGAAAATCCCTCAACAAAACGCCTATAATAACCTGCCAGACCCAAGAAACTTCTGATGTCTGATGCTGAGGTGGGTCTGGGCCAGTTCTTAACAACGTCAATTTTCTGAAGGTCCACCTTAACACCTTCACCTGAAATCACATGGCCTAGGAATTCCAACGACTTAAGCGAAAACTCTCACTTTGATAATTTTGCATAAAGCTCAGGATCCTTGAGTGTCTGCAACACTGTTCTGACATGCTCTGCATGATCTGTCTCACTACGGGAATACATCAATATGTCATCAATAAAACAATGACGAATAAATCAAGATAAGGCTTGAAGACTTTATTCATAAGATCCACGAAAGCTGCTGGTGCATTCGTCAACCCAAACGACATGACAAGAAATTCAAAATGACCATAACGGGTTCTGAAAGCGGTCTTCGGAATGTCAACTTCCTTAACCTTTTACTGATGGGAGCCTGATCTGAGGTCAATCTTAGAATAACACTGAGCACCCTGAAGTTGATCAAATAGGTCGTCTATTCTGGGAAGAGGATACTTATTTTTAATGGTGACCTTGTTCAACAAGCGGTAGTCTATACACATACGCAAGGATCCATCCTTCTTTCGGATAAACAAGACCGGTGCGCCCCAAGGTGAGACACTTGGCCTTATAAATCCCTTATCAAGAAGATCTTTCAACTCCTTTAACTCTGCTGGGGCCATCCAATACGGCGGAATAGATATCGGCTTAGTGCGGGAAATAAATCAATTCGAAAGTCAATTTCCCTATCGAGAGGGACTCCGGGTAGGTCATCTGGAAAGACTTCTGGAAATTCACTGACAACTGGTACTGACTGAAGAGCTGGAGTCTCGGCATCTGCATCCCTGACTCGAACTAAGTGGTAAATATACCCCTTGGAGATCATTTTTTTGGCTCTAAGGTAGGAAATAAATCTACCCCTAGGTGCTACTGAATTACCTTTCCATTCTATAAGTTCATCGGGAAAATCAAATGTCACAGTTTTGGTTCTACAACCCACAGAGGCATAACAGGACTCTAACCAATCCATGCACATAATTACGTCAAAATCCACCATGTGCAATTCTATTAAGTCTGCTATGGTGCTGCGGTGGTAGATTAACACTGGACAACGCCTACAGATACGCCTAGCTATAACTGATTCCCCAACCGGTGTGGACACTTCGAAAGGTTCAAGCAACTTTTCGGGGTTACATAAGATAGAGTGGATCCCGGGTCCATAAGAGCAAATACATCGAAGGTGAAGGCTGTTATCATACTTGTGACAACATCTCCACGAGCATCTGTATCCCGGCGACCTAACAGTGCGTACAGAAGGTTCTGACCGCCCCCGTATTACCGGACTTTGTTGCTCCGCGCCACTGCTGGGCTTGGGAATTTCGGGGAGCTGCTGAATTTATGGACTGAGCTACATTACCCCCAGTATTCTGTCTTCCGGATGGGCAATCTTTCAGATAGTGTCCCTACCGACCGCACCCGAAACAACCATCCATGCCCGAACGGCACACCCCTGGGTGTCTCCTTCCACACTTGCTGTAAGGAAGGTATGTAGCTGCTCCAAAATTCTGACTCTTCTGGTTAACTTGGACCTCTGAGATGGGACACTAACTGTAGACTGAGCGGGACCTGATAACCTATTCTTGAAGAACTGGCAGTTTCCTCCTCCCTGAGTTCCTCCCAGACTGAAATTTCTTGTAGACTTAGCCTTCTTACTGAATTCCCTATCTTTTTGACCGAATCTGTAGTCTTCACTGGCAAGAAGTGAGCTCACTTGGTAAGTCGATCTACAATCACCCAAATCGAATCATGCTTTCGAAAAGAGCGAGGTAAACCTGTTATGAAATCCATGTTTATCATCTCCCATTTCCAGACGGGAATGTCTATGTTCTGAGCCAACCCACCTGGCCTTTGGTGTTCGACTTTCACTTGCGGGCAATTTAGACACTTTGCCACAAAATCTGCTACATTCTTCTTCATGTCATTCCACCAATAAATCTCCTTAAGATCATGATACATCTTTGTGGAACATGGGTGAATGGAATACCTGAAATTATGGGCTTCAGACATAATCCGATCTCTGAGCCTATCTATGTCTGGAACGCATAGTCTGCCTCTGTACCTCAAAGTACCATCATCTCCCCCTTGTTCAAAGGTCGTAGTCTTCTATTTGTGAATTCTCTCCTTTAGCTGTAATAGGCAGGGATGACTAAACAGTTTTTCTTTCACTTCTGCTACTAAGGAGTATTCAGCCCTGTTCTGAACAATAACTCCACCATCTCCAGAGTCTAGAAGTCGAACTCCTAGGCTTGCTAAGCGGTGGACTTCCTTTGTCCTAGTTCGCTTGTCTGCCTCGACATGAGCTAAACTTCCCATGGAACGCCGACTGAGAGCATCGGCTACAATATTCGCCTTCCCTGGATGATAGAGAATATCCACATCATAGTCCTTAAGCAAGTCGAGCCATCTTCTCTGCCTAAGATTTAACTCTCTTTGCTTGAAAATATATTGCAGGCTTTTATGATCGGTGAAAATATCCACATGTACTCCATACAGGTAGTGCCGTCATATCTTGTGTGCAAAAACCATAGCTGCTAACTCTAAGTCATGGGTTGGATAATTCTTCTCATGAGTCTTAAGCTGTCTAGACGCATAAGCAACAACCTTACCATGCTGCATTAAAACACATCCGAGACCAACTCCCGAAGCATCGCAATAAACAACGAATCCCTCGGTTCCCTCTGGTAGTGTCAAAACTGGAGCAGAAGTCAATCTCTTCTTCAACTCTGCTCACATACATCTGACCATTGGAATTTGACTTTCTTCTGAGTCAACTTAGTCAACGGAGCTCACATAGAGGAAAATCTCTCAACAAAACGCCTATAATAACCTGCCAGACCCAAGAAACTTCTGATGTCTGATGCTGAGGTGGGTCTGGGCCAGTTCTTAACAACGTCAATTTTCTGAAGGTCCACCTTAACACCTTCACCTGAAATCACATGGCCTAGGAATTCCAACGACTTAAGCGAAAACTCGCACTTTGATAATTTTGCATAAAGCTCAGGATCCTTGAGTGTCTGCAACACTGTTCTGACATGCTCTGTATGATCTGTCTCACTACGGGAATACATCAATATGTCATCAATAAAACAATGACGAATAAATCAAGATAAGGCTTGAAGACTTTATTCATAAGATCCACGAAAGCTGCTGGTGCATTCGTCAACCCAAACGACATGACAAGAAATTCAAAATGACCATAACGGGTTCTGAAAGCGGTCTTCGGAATGTCAACTTCCTTAACCTTTTACTGATGGGAGCCTGATCTGAGGTCAATCTTGGAATAACACTGAGCACCCTGAAGTTGATCAAATAGGTCGTCTATTCTGGGAAGGGGATACTTATTTTTAATGGTGACCTTGTTCAACAAGCGGTAGTCTATACACATACGCAAGGATCCATCCTTCTTTCGGATAAACAAGACCGGTGCGCCCCAAGGTGAGACACTTGGCCTTATAAATCCCTTATCAAGAAGATCTTTCAACTCCTTTAACTCTGCTGGGGCCATCCAATACGGCGGAATAGATATCGGCTTAGTGCGGGAAATAAATCAATTCGAAAGTCAATTTCCCTATCGAGAGGGACTCCGGGTAGGTCATCTGGAAAGACTTCTGGAAATTCACTGACAACTGGTACTGACTGAAGAGCTGGAGTCTCGGCATCTGCATCCCTGACTCGAACTAAGTGGTAAATATACCCCTTGGAGATCATTTTTTTGGCTCTAAGGTAGGAAATAAATCTACCCCTAGGTGCTACTGAATTACCTTTCCATTCTATAAGTTCATCGGGAAAATCAAATGTCACAGTTTTGGTTCTACAACCCACAGAGGCATAACAGGACTCTAACCAATCCATGCACATAATTACGTCAAAATCCACCATGTGCAATTCTATTAAGTCTGCTATGGTGCTGCGGTGGTAGATTAACACTGGACAACGCCTACAGATACGCCTAGCTATAACTGATTCCCCAACCGGTGTGGACACTTCGAAAGGTTCAAGCAACTTTTCGGGGTTACATAAGATAGAGTAGATCCCGGGTCCATAAGAGCAAATACATCGAAGGTGAAGGCTGTTATCATACTTGTGACAACATCTCCACGAGCATCTGTATCCCGGCGACCTAACAGTGCGTACAGAAGGTTCTGACCGCCCCCGTATTACCGGACTTTGTTGCTCCGCGCCACTGCTGGGCTTGGGAATTTCGGGGAGCTGCTGAATTTATGGACTGAGCTACATTACCCCCAGTATTCTGTCTTCCGGATGGGCAATCTTTCAGATAGTGTCCCTACCGACCGCACCCGAAACAACCATCCATGCCCGAACGGCACACCCCTGGGTGTCTCCTTCCACACTTGCTGTAAGGAAGGTATGTAGCTGCTCCAAAATTCTGACTCTTCTGGTTAACTTGGACCTCTGAGATGGGACACTAACTGTAGACTGAGCGGGTCCTGATAACCTATTCTTGAAGAACTGGCAGTTTCCTCCTCCCTGAGTTCCTCCCAGACTGAAATTTCTTGTAGACTTAGCCTTCTTACTGAATTCCCTATCTTTTTGACCGAATCTGTAGTCTTCACTGGCAAGAAGTGAGCTCACTTGGTAAGTCGATCTACAATCACCCAAATCGAATCATGCTTTCGAAAAGAGCGAGGTAAACCTGTTATGAAATCCATGTTTATCATCTCCCATTTCCAGACGGGAATGTCTATGTTCTGAGCCAGCCCACCTAGCCTTTGGTGTTCGGCTTTCACTTGCGGGCAATTTAGACACTTTGCCACAAAATCTGCTACATTCTTCTTCATGTCATTCCACCAACAAATCTCCTTAAGATCATGATACATCTTTGTGGAACCTGGGTGAATGGAATACCTGAAATTATGGGCTTCAGACATAATCCGATCTCTGAGCCTATCTATGTCTGGAACGCATAGTCTGCCTCTGTACCTCAAAGTACCATCATCTCCCCCTTGTTCAAAGGCCGTAGTCTTCTGTTTGTGAATTCTCTCCTTTAGCTGTAATAGGCAGGGATGACTAAACAGTTTTTCTTTCACTTCTGCTACTAAGGAGTATTCAGCCCTGTTCTGAACAACAACTCCACCATCTCCAGAGTCTAGAAGTCGAACTCCTAGGCTTGCTAAGCGGTGGACTTCCTTTGTCATAGTTCGCTTGTCTGCCTCGACATGAGCTAAACTTCCCATGGAACGCCGACTGAGAGCATCGGCTACAATATTCGCCTTCCCTGGATGATAGAGAATATCCACATCATAGTCGTTAAGCAATTCGAGCCATCTTCTCTGCCTAAGATTTAACTCTCTTTGCCTGAAAATATATTGCAGGCTTTTATAATCAGTGAAAATATCCACATGTACTCCATACAGGTAGTGCCGCCATATCTTGTGTGCAAAAACCACAGTTGCTAACTCTAAGTCATGGGTTGGATAATTCTTCTCATGAGTCTTAAGCTGTCTAGACGCATAAGCAACAACCTTACCATGCTGCATTAAAACACATCCGAGACCAACTCCCGAAGCATCGCAATAAACAACGAATCCCTCGGTTCCCTCTGGTAGTGTCAAAACTGGAGCAGAAGTCAATCTCTTCTTCAACTCTTCAAAACTCTGCTCACATACATCTGACCATTGGAATTTGACTTTCTTCTGAGTCAACTTAGTCAACGGAGCTGAGATAGAGGAAAATCCCTCAACAAAACGCCTATAATAACCCGCCAGACCCAAGAAACCTCTGATGTCTGATGCTGAGGTGGGTCTGGGCCAGTTCTTAACAGCGTCAATTTTCTAAAGGTCCACCTTAACTCCTTCACCTGAAATCACATGGCTTGGGAATGCCACTGACTTAAGCCAAAACTCGCACTTTGAGAATTTTGCATAAAGCTCACGATCCTTGAGTGTCTGCAACACTGTTCTGAGATGCTCTTCATGATCTGTCTCACTACGGGAATACACCAATATGTCATCAATAAACACAATGACGAATAAATCAAGATAAGGCTTGAAGACTCTGTTCATAAGATCCATGAAAGCAGTTGGTGCATTCGTCAACCCAAACGACATGACAAGAAATTCCAAATGACCATAACGGGTTCTGAAAGCGGTCTTCGGAATGTCAACTTCCTTAACCTTTAACTGATTGTAGCTTCATCTGAGGTCAATCTTGGAATAAAACTGAGCACCCTGAAGTTGATCAAATAGGTCGTCTACACTGGGAAAAGGATACTTATTTTTAATGGTGACCTTGTTCAACTGGCGGTAGTCTATACACATACGCAAGGATACATCCTTCTTTCAGACAAACAAGACCGTTGCGCCCCAAGGTGAGACACTTGGCCTTATAAATCCCTTATCAAGAAGATCCTTCAATTGAACTTTCAGCTCATTTAACTCTGCTGGGGCCATCCTATACGGCGGAATAGATATCGGCTTAGTGCCGGGAAATAAATCAATTCCAAAGTCAATTTTCCTATCGGGAGGGACTCCGGGTAGGTCATCTGGAAAGATTTCTGGAAATTCACTGACAGCCGGTACTGACTGAAGAGCTGGAGTCTGGGCATCTGCATCCGTGACTCGAACTAAGTGGTAAATATACCCATTGGATATCATCTTTCTGGCTCTAAGGTAGGAAATAAATCAACCCCTAGGTGCTACTGAATTACCTTTCCATTCTATAAATTCATCAGGAAAATCAAATGTCACAGTTTGGTTCTACAACCCACAGAGGCATAACAGGACTCTAACCAATCCATGCCCATAATTACGTCAAAATCCACCATGTGCAATTCTATTAAGTCTGCTATGGTGCTGCGGTGGTAGATTAACACTGGACAACTCCTACAGATACGCCTAGCTATAACTGATTCCCCAACCGGTGTGGACACTTCGAAAGGTTCAAGCAAGTTTTCGGGTTCTATCCCAAATTTCATACCAATATACGGCGTTACATAAGATAGAGTGGATCCCGGGTCCATAAGAGCAAATACATCGAAGGTGAAGACTGTTAGCATACCTGTGATAACGTCTCCACGAGCCTCTGTATCCCGGTGACCTGACAGTGCATATAGACGGTTCTGACCACCGCCCGTATTACCGGACTTTGTTTCTCCGCGCCTCTGCTGGGCTTGGGAATTTCGGGGAGCTGCTGAATTTGTGGACTGAGCTACATTACCCCCAATATTCTGTCTTTCGGATGGGCAATCCTTCAAGAGTGGCCCTGCTGACCGCACCCGAAACAACCATCCGTGCCGGAATGGCACACCCGTGGGTGTCTCATTTGACACTTGCTGTAAGGAAGATATGTAGCTGCTCCAAAATTCTGACTCTTCTGGTTAAACTTTGACCTCTGAGATGGGACACTAACTGTAGACTGAGCGGGTCCTGATGACCTATTCTTGAAGAACTGGCGGT
This sequence comes from Lycium barbarum, assembly GCF_019175385.1. Taxonomy (NCBI): domain Eukaryota; kingdom Viridiplantae; phylum Streptophyta; class Magnoliopsida; order Solanales; family Solanaceae; genus Lycium; species Lycium barbarum. The sequence continues at coordinate 39,560,280 of NC_083337.1, forward strand.
TTCCTCCTCCCTGAGTTTCTCCCAGACTGAAATTTCTTGTAGACTTAGCCTTCTTACTGAATTCCCTATCTTTTTGCTTCTGCAGGGCTTCTTCTTCCTTCAACCTAGTTTCATTACCTTGCACGAATGCCAGTATCTTGGAAATAGTCATCTTCTCATTCTGAGCAGCTGTATTGGCATCCCTGTGCAACTCGGGTTTAAGCCCAGGTACAAATCTTCTAACCACGGCTCTCATATCAGGGACCATGTGAGGAGCATGTCTGGACAATGACACAAACTTGAGGTTATAATCCTGAACAGTTATGTCCTTCTGCCTTAGATTCTCAAACTCTGTAGCCTTGGCTTCCCTGACCTCAATTGGCATGAAGTGCTCAATGAAAGCGTCTGCAAATTCATCCCAAGTAGCAGAAGGTGCATCCTCCCCTCGGGACTGTTCCCATGTCTCATACCAAATATGGGCCACATCTTGCAGCTGGAAAGCTCTGAGTTCTGCTGCCACTGTATCCGTAGCATGCATCACACGAAATATTTTCTGGAGTCCATCAATGAAATTTTGGGGGTCTTCATCCTGCTTTGACCCTGTGAACACTGGCAGCTTCATCCACATAAACTCCTGAGTCCTAGAACTGTTTGTCCCACTAGTAGCACCTGAGCTAGGGGTCATTTCCTGTCGCTGGGCCTGATTTGACATAATTTGAGTGAGCAGCTGTATAGCTCCTCTAACATCCGCAACCGAAGTATTGGGAGGCGTTGTAGCGGCATTAGCTGTGGCGGCTGCCTGGGCCTGAGTGCCCTCTTCTGTTGCTGCGTCAACGGTAGCCCTCTGGCTAGTAGCCATATTTTTCTTATTGTACTTCCTTTTTGGAGCCATTTTTGAAATACGTAATTCACACGAGTTTGAAGAATTCCTAAAAGCATAGCTCTATCTGCACGAACTAGAGTATGAAAGAAGTGAAACAATTCCTGAATGTCCTGGTGGTTAGCTGTTTATATGTGTGGGGGCCTCACACATATAAAAGAGACCCCATTGGACATGGCTTCATAGACTCCCTAAGACATTTGAACCTAGGGCTCTGATACCAAGCTTTGTCACGCCCCGAACCTGGGCCTGGACGTAAGACGGCACCCGGTGCGTGACTGCATGTGACCGAGCGAACCAACTGGCTGGCTGAATCAACATGTGAAATAAAATAAAAAATAACAGAATGTGGAAACAACACACATGCTGATATACTAAAGGTCTGACTGAAATCATAATGCGGAAATAGTTAGACAATCTGAAATATCTGAACGTAGCCAACATGGCTTAAACCAAAAACCTGAACAACTGCCAACAAGGCTAACATGTCTATGAACTATGTCTGAACTATGTCTATGAAGCCTCTAAGAATACTGAATAATAGAGCAGTCTATAAACTGAAATAATTAGACAGTTGACAATGCCCCGAAGGAATTTGGGGTTCACCAGTAGCTGATACGTGCACTCCTAAATAGCTGAGTCGTCAACCTGTATATCATTGCCTGCATCGCGAGATGCAGGCCCCCAAGCAATAAAAAGGGACATCAGCACGTTTAAATTGTACTGGTATGTAAAGCAACTGAAACAATAAAATACTGAAACTGATAACTGTTACTGTAATAGCAAGGAAGTTGAGATATGAATACTCCCTGCTCTGTATCTGAATCATCTGTATTATTCGTGTTTGTATATGTGGGGCCTCGGCCCAATAATAAAGGCACGCTATGGCCTCGGCCTAGTAGTGCGTCAGTCAATGGCCTCGTCCATGTATACGTATAAAAAAGACTATGTTGTGCCCTCGGGAAAAATCACATATGTATAATTATGGTTAATTAATAAGGACTGAGACCATAACAACAATGAACAATGCTGAACCGAAATAGACATGCTGAACTGAATTGAAAACACTGACTGTTTCTGAGCATACTGAATTTCTAGACTCAGACTCATGTGGTAACAATACCTAAGTCTAGAAAGATTACGTACTGAGTTCATGATATTCAAAGTGACAACCATGAACGAATTCTGTAACTGCAACCCTAGAAGATAACAGTTCTACAACATATCACGAAACTAGGGCTAAACTGTATTCTGAGTCATATTACTGACACGTATGAAGAATGAGGCGTAGGGAGAATCATGAACATTCCCTAACGTAGATAGTTAGCCTCACATACCTGAATTCCAGCCTTTGAGTGTAATACAATGTTCGTCAACCCTTTCAACTTTGATCTATATCAATACAAGTCAAAGGGATTCTATATTAGCAATAATATTCATGCTTTGGTCATCTAAGCATTTTATCAAACACTTAGTGGGCATAAAGCTCCACAATCTCCATTAATGGTGTTTCTTCACCTAATTCACATTCTATTACTTCTAGGTGATTCTACAATCTCAATTAGGTGTAATTAACATCATTCTCCATCACCCATATCATTATAAAAATCTTAAGTCAACAATCCAAAACCCTACTACAGTTCGTGTAATTCTCTTTACTAAACCCATTGACTATTCTCTCAAGAACTCATCAATTCACTATTATGAATGATTAGAGTGTAGAAGCATTACCTTTTTGACGTTCAACCCTCTTGAATACGAGGTCTAGGGTTTCCACGCCCAACAATAATGTTCCATTCACAACACTATTGATTAGAAGGGTTTACTCAAGTTAGAAAGAGATTAGGGACTTGAATTCAACCTAGAATCATGATAAAACTTACCTTGGAGGGTTCTTGATGCTTGAGACTTGTTCCCCCTGACTTTAGGGTTATTTTTCGTGACTAGGGGTATTAGGGAAATAAAGTCCAAGCTTAAATATAACTTAAAACCCAAAATCCCGACTTTGACCCGAAACCCGACCTGTTACGCGATGGTCCGCGATGCACGTGCATCGCATGATATTCTGCAGCTCAATACTCAGAGGCACGTGATCGTCCCGCGATGCGGGGCCATCGTACGCGCCGTCACGCGCTTCGAGAAGCGACGGGTGTCGGTTCCGCACAGTGTTCGGTAAAATGAACATAACGTCTTGTACACAACTCTGTTTGGGCTCCACAATATACCGTTGGAAATAAATTTCAAAGGGATACAACTTTCATGTTTTAAGTTTCCTCAAATTTTCAACGGATTTCCACGAAATTGGACTGGAAAGAAGACGTATCGAAAACTTAGCCGATTCTATAGAATTTTAAGTGCCTTACTATTAGCCATATTTAGATGATCATATCTCCTTGCTCCGACCTCTGATTGTCCTGGTCCTTATATCATTAGAAAGGTATTTCTACGCACTACAACTACCATTAAGGGTACTTTCAAATTTTCCCAACTAATCAAGGAGTTACGACTGCCCGAAGTAGGCCTATCAACCATTTTCGCAAAACGTTCAAACCTTCAGTTTTTCTACTAAAACTCTATTGATATGAGTCTAACCTTAGTTCTAAGATACGGGGTGTAACATTATCTCCCTCGTGGAATCATTCATCCTCGAATGATGGTCTTGGTTATAATCGCGGTTAAATCTGAGACTCTATTGAAGTTTGGCGGCGTTTATTCTGTAACTAAGAGACCTAAAACTAACTGACTGAGCCACATGATCACTGAACTGACTGAATGAATACATTATTACTGAACTGAATGTCTACTGAACTTTCTGAATACTGAAAACATGGAGATTATACTATAAGGATCTAAATTAAAAGGTTAGTTACCTTCAGCATTTTCTGCTTGCTCTTCCAAGAGATGGGGATATCTAGACTTCATGTCCTCTTCGGCCTCCCACGTAGCCTCTTCAACTTTCTGATTTCTCTATAGTACTTTCACTGAAGTAATCTCTTTAGTTCTCAACATGCGGATTTGACGATCAAGAATAGCCACTGCAATCTCTTTATAGGACAGGCCATCTTTAACCCCTAGGATTTCTGTACGAACAACTAGAGACGGGTCTCCCATGAACTTCTTCTGCATAGATACATGAAATACTGGGTGTACGACAACCAAATGTTATGGGAATTCTAACTCATAAGCCACTTGCTCGATCCTTTGTAGGATTCTATATGGCCCAATATAGCGGGGGCTAAGCTTCCCCTTCTTCCCAAATCTCATAATGCCTTTCATAGGCAAAACTTTCAGGAACACCCAATCATCAACTTGGAACTCCAAGTCTCTGCGTCGCATGTCTGAATAGGACTTTTGGCAACTCTGAGCCGTCTTCAAACGCTCTTGAATCAACTTGACTTTCCCCATAGCCTGATAGACCAAGTCAGGCCCTAGCAACTCTGCTTCACCAACCTCAAACCAACCAATTGGCGATCTACATATCCGCCCATACAAGGCCTCAAACGGTGCCATATGGATACTAGAGTGGCAAATGTTATTATAAGAAAACACAATGAGAGCTAAATGGTCATCCCAATTACTTTTGAAATCTAGGACACATGCTCTCAAAATGTCCTCAAAAGTCTGAATAGTGCGCTCTGCCTGCCCATCTGTCTGAGGATGAAAAGTTGTGCTATGGTTCACCCTTGTGCCCAATCCTTTCTGAAAGGATCTCAAAAGGTTCGCAGTAAACCGAGCACCACGGTTTGTAATTATGGACAAAGGAGCCCATGCAATCGGATGATTTCTTGAATATATAACTTGGCATAATCTTCTGCCGAATCTGTAGTCTTCACCGGCAAGAAGTGAGCTGACTTGGTAAGTCGATCTACAATCTCCCAAATCGAATCATGCTTTCGAAAAGAGCGAGGTAAACCTGTTATGAAATCCATGTTTATCATCTCCCATTTCCAGACGGGAATGTCTATGTTCTGAGCCAACCCACCTGGCCTTTGGTGTTCGGCTTTCACTTGCGGGCAATTTAGACACTTAGCCACAAAATCTGCTACATTCTTCTTCATGTCATTCCACCAATAAATCTCCTTAAGATCATGATACATCTTTTTGGAACCTGGGTGAATGGAATACCTGGAATTATGGGCTTCAGACATAATCCGATCTTTGAGCCCATCTATGTCTGGAACGCATAGTTTGCCTCTGTACCTTAAAATACCATCATCTCCCACTTGTTCGAAGGCCGTAGTCTTGTGTTTGTGAATTCCCTCCTTCAGCTGTAACAGGCAGGGATCACTAAACTGTTTTTCTTTCACTTCTTCTACTAAGGAGGATTCAGCCCTGTTCTGAACAACAACTCCACCATCTCCAGAGTCTAGAAGTTGAACTCTTAGGCTTGCTAAGCGGTGGACTTCCTTTGTCATAGTTCCCTTGTCTGCCTCGACATGAGCTAAAATTCCCATGGAACGCCGACTGAGAGCATCGGCTACAATATTCGCCTTCCATGGATGACAGAGAATATCCACATCTTAGTCCTTAAGTAATTCGAGCCACCTTCTCTGCCTAAGATTCAACTCTCTTTGCTTGAAAATATATTGCATGCTTTTATGATCGGTGAAAATATCCACATGTACTCCCTACAAGTAGTGCCGCCATATCTTGTGTGCAAAAACCACAGCTGCTAACTCTAAGTCATGGGTTAGATAATTCTTCTCATGAGTCTTAAGTTGTCTAGACGCATAAACAACAACCTTACCAAGCTGCATTAAAACACATCCGAGACCAACTCCCAAAGCATTGCAATAAACAACCAATCCCTCGGTTCCCTCTAGTAGTGTCAAAACTGGAGCAGAAGTCAATCTCTTTTTCAACTCTTCAAAACTCTGCTCACATACATCTGACCATTGGAATTTGACTTTCTTCTTAGTCAACATAGTCAACGGAGCTGAGATAGAGGAAAATCCCTCAACAAAACGCCTATAATAACCCGCCAGACCCAAGAAACTTCTGATGTCTGATGCTGAGGTGGGTCTGGGCCAGTTCTTAACAACGACAATTTTCTGAAGGTCCACCTTAACACCTTCACCTGAAATCACATGGCCTGGGAATGCCACTGACTTAAGCCAAAACTCGCACTTTGAGAATTTTGCATAAAGCTCACGATCCTTGAGTGTCTGCAACACTGTTCTGAGATGCTCTTCATGATCTGTCTCACTACGGGAATACACCAATATGTCATCAATAAACACAATGACGAATAAATCAAGATAAGGCTTGAAGACTCTGTTCATAAGATCCATGAAAAAAGTTGGTGCATTCGTCAACCCAAACGACATGACAAGAAATTCAAAATGACCATAACGGGTTCTGAAAGCAGTCTTCGGAATGTCAACTTCCTTAACCTTTAACTGATTGTAGCTTGATCTGAGGTCAATCTTGGAATAACACTGAGCACCCCGAAGTTGATCAAATAGGTCGTCTACTCTAGGAAGAGGATACTTATTTTTAATGGTGACCTTGTTCAACTGGCGGTAGTCTATACACATACGCAAGGATACATCCTTCTTTCAGACAAACAAGACTGGTGCGCCCCAAGGTGAGACACTTGGCCTTATAAATACCTTATCAAGAAGATCCTTCAATTGAACTTTCAGCTCATTTAACTCTGCTGGGGCCATCCTGTACGGCGGAATAGATATCGGCTTAGTGCCAGGAAATAAATCAATTCCAAAGTCAATTTCACTATCGGGAGGGACTCCGGGTAGGTCATCTGGAAAGATTTCTGGAAATTCACTGACAACTGGTACTGACTGAAGAGCTGGAGTTTGGGCATCTGCATCCCTGACTCGAACTAAGTGGTAAATATACCCCTTGGGGATCATCTTTCTTGCTCCAAGGTAGGAAATAAATCTACCCCTAGGTGCTACTGAATTACCTTTCCATTCTATAAGTTCATCGGGAAAATCAAATGTCACAGTTTTTGTTCTACAACCCACAGAGGCATAACAGGACTCTAACCAATCCATACCCATAATTACGTCAAAATCCACCATCTGCAATTCTATTAGGTCTGCTATGGTGCTGCGGTGGTAGATTAACATTGGATAATTCCTATAGATATGCCTAGCTATAACTGATTCCCCAACCGGTGTGGACACTTCGAAAGGTTCATGCAACTTTTCGGGTTCTATCCCAAATTTCATACCAATATACGGCGTTACATAAGATAGAGTGGATCCCGGGTCCATAAGAGCAAATACATAGAAGGTGAAGACTGTTAGCATACCTGTGATAACATCTCCACGAGCTTCTGTATCCCGGCGACCTAACAGTACATACAGAAGGTTCTGACCACCGCCCGTATTACCGGACTTTATTTCTCCGCGCACCTGCTGGGCTTGGGAATTTCGGGGAGCTGCTGAATTTGTGGACTGAGCTACATTACCCCCAGTATTCTGTCTTTCGGATGGGCAATCCTTCAGATAGTGGCCCTGCTGCCCGCACCCGAAACAACCATCCGTGCCGGAATGGCACACCCCTGGGTGTCTCCTTTCACACTTGCTGTAAGAAAGATATGTAGCTGCTCCAAAATTCTGACTCTTCTGGCTAAACTTTGACCTCTGAGATGGGACACTAACTGTAGACTGAGCGGGTCCTGATGACCTATTCTTGAAGAACTGGCGGTTTCCTCCTCCCTGATTTTCTACCAGACTGAAATTTCTTGTAGACTTAGACTTCTCACTGAATTCCCTATCTTTTTGTTTCTGTAGGGCTTCTTCTTCCTTCAGCCTAGTCTCGTTACCTTGCATGAATGCCAGTATCTTGGAAATAGTCATCTTGTGATTCTGAGCAGCTGCATTGGCATCCCTGTGCAACTCGAGTTTAAGCCCAAGTACAAATCTTCTAACCACGACTCTCATATCAGGGACCATGTGAGGAGCATGTCTGGACAATGACACAAACTTGAGGTAATAATCCTGAACAGTCATGTCCTTCTGCCTTAGATTCTCAAACTCTGTAGTCTTGGCTTCCCTGACCTCAATTGGCATGAAGTGCTCAATGAAAGCGTCTGCAAATTCATCCCAAGTAGCAGAAGGTGCATCCTCCCCTCGGGACTGTTCCCATGTCTCATACCAAATATGGGCCACATCTTGCAGCTGCAAAGCTCTGAGTTCTGCTGCCACTGTATCCGTCGCATGCATCACACGAAATATTTTCTGTAGTCCATCAATGAAATTTTGGGGGTCTTCATCCTTCTTTGACCCTGTGAACACTGGCAGCTTCATCCGCATAAACTCCTGAGTCCTAGAACTGTTTGACCCACTACTAGCACCTGAGCTAGGGGTCGTTTCCTGTCGCTGGGCATGATTTGCCATAATTTGAGTAAGCAGCTGTATAGCTCCTCTAACATCCGCATCCGAAGTATTGGGAGTCGTTGCAGCGGCATTAGCTGTGGCGGCTGCCTGGGCCTGAGTGCCCCCTTCTGTTGCTGCGTCAACGGTAGCCCTCTGGCTAGTAGCCGTATTTTTCTTATTGTACTTCCTTTTTGGAGCCATTTCTGAAATACGTAATTCGCATGAGTTTGAAGAATTCCTAAAAGCATAGCTCTATCTGCACGAACTAGAGTATGAAATAAGTGAAAGAATTCCTGAATGTCCTGGTGGTTAGCTCTTTATATGTGTGGGGCCCTCACACATATAAAAGAGACCCCACTGGACATGGCTTCATAGACTCCCTAAGACATTTGAACCTAGGGCTCTGATACCAAGCTTTGTCATGCCCCGAACCTGGGCCTGGACGTAACACGACACCCGGTGCATGACTGCATGTGACCGAGCGAACCAACTGGCTGGCTGAATCAACATGTGATATAAAACAAAAAATAACTGAATGTGGAAACAACTAAACATATGCTGATATACTAAAGGTCTGACTGAAATCATAATGCGGAAATAGTTAGACAATCTGAAATATCTGAACTTAGCCAACATGGCTTAAACCAAAACAACTGAAAAACTGCCAACAAGGCTAACATAATAAATATCAGACTGTCTAAACTATGTCTATGAAGCCTCTAAGAATACTGAATAATAGAGCAGTCTATAAACTGAAATAATTAGACAGTTGACAACGCCCCGAAGGAATTTAGGGTTCACCAGTAGCTGATACGTGCACTCCTAAATAGCTGAGTCGTCAACCTGTATATCATTGCCTGCATCGCGAGATGCAGGCCCCCAAGCAATAAAAAGGGACATCCACACGTTTAAATTGTACTGGTATGTAAAACAACTGAAACAATAAAATACTAAAACTGAAACTGAAACTGATAATTGTTACTGTATTAGCAAGGAAGTTGAGATATGAATACTTCCTGCTCTGTATCTGAATCATCTGTATTATTCGTGTTTGTATATGTGGGGCCTCGGCCCAATAATAAATGCTATGGCCTCGGCCTAGTAGTGCGTCAGTCAATGGCCTCGTCCATGTATACGTATACAAAAGACTGTGCTGTGCCCTCAGGAAAAATCACATATGTATAATTATGGTTAATTATAGGACTGAGACCATAACAACAATGAACATTGCTCAACTGAAATAGACATGCTGGACTGAATTTAAAACACTGACTGTTTCTGAGCATACTGAATTTCTAGACTCAGACTCATGTGGTAACAATACATAATTCTAGAAAGATTACGTACTGAGTTCATGATATTAAAAGTGACAACCATGAACGAATTCTGTAACTGCAAACCTAGAAGATAACAGTTCTACAACATATCACGAAACTAGGGCTAAACTGTATTCTGAGTCATATTACTGACAAGTATGAAGAATGAGGCGTAGGGAGAATCATGAACATTCCCTAACGTAGATAGTTAGCCTCACATACCTTAATTCCAGCCTTTAAGCATAATACAATGTTCGTCAACCCTTTCAACTTTGATCTATATCAATACAAGTCAAAGGGATTCTATATTAGCAATAATATTCATGCTTTGGTCATTTAAGCATTTTATCAAACACTTAGTGGGCATAAAGCTCCACAATCTCCATTAATGGTATTTCTTCACCTAATTCCTATTCTATTACTTCTAGGTGATTCTACAATCTCAATTAGGTGTAATTAACATCATTCTCCATCACCCATATCATTATAAAAATCTCAAGTCAACAATCCAAAACCCTACTATAGTTCGTGTAATTCTCTTTACTAAACCCATTTACTATTCTCTCAAGAACTTTCAATTCACTATTATGAATGATTAGAGTGTAGAAGCATTACCTTTATGACGTTCAATCCTCATGAATACGAGGTCTAGGTTTTCCACGCTCACCAATAATGTTCCATTCACAACACTATTGATTAGAAGGGTTTACTCAAGTTAGAAAGAGATTAGGGACTTGAATTCAACCTAGAATCATGATAAAACTTACCTTGGAGGGTTCTTGACGCTTGGGACTTGTTCCCCCTGACTTTATAGTGATTATTCGTGACTAGGGGTGTTAGGGAAATAAATTCCAAGCTTAAATATAACCTAAAACCCAAAATCCCGACTTTTGACCCGAAACCCGACCTGTTACGCGATGGGTCCGCGATGCACGTGCATCGCGCGATATTCTGCAGCTCAATACTCAGAGTTATGCGATCGGCCCGCGATGCGGGGCCATCGCACGCGCCGTCACGCGCTTCGAGAAGCGATGGGTGTCGGTTCCGCACAGTGTTCGGTAAAATGAACATAACGTCTTGTACACAACTTTTTTTGGGCTCCACAATATACCGTTGGAAATATATTTCAAAGGGCTACAACTTTCATGTTTTAAGTTTCCTCAAAGTTTCAACGAATTTCCACGAAATTGGACTGGAAAGCAGACGTATCGAAAACTTAGCCGATTCTATAGAATTTTAAGTGCCTTACTATTAGCCATATTTAGATGATCATATTTCCTTGCTCCGACCTCTGATTGGCCTGGTCCTTATATCATTAGAATGGTATTTCTACGTACTACAACTATCATTAAGGGTACTTTCCAAATTAACCAACTAATCAAGGAGTTACGGCTGCCCGAAGTAGGCCTATCAACCATTTTCGTAAAACGTTCAAACCTTCAGTTTTTCCACTAAAACTCTAATGATATGAGTCTAACCTTAGTTCTAAGATACGGGGTGTAACATTATCTCCCCCGTGGAATCATTCGTCCTCGAATGATGGTCTTGGTTATAATCGCGGTTAAATCTGAGACTCTATTAAAGTTTGGCGGCGTTTATTCTGTAACTAAGATACCTAAAACTAACTGACTGAGCCACATGATCACTGAACTAACTGAATGAATACATGATTACTGATCTGAATGTCTACTGAACTGTCTGAATACTGAAAACATAGAGATTATACTATACAACAACAACAACAACAGCCCAGTGAAATCCCACATCTTGGGGTCTGGGGAGGGTATAATGTACGCAGACCTTACTCCTACCAAGGTAGGATGGTTGTTTCCGAGAGACCCTCGACTCAATAGAAGCATAAAAAGGGGGTCAGATAAGGTTAAAAGATTTAAAACGATATTGCAATGAAATAATGCAAGCGACACAGTAAAACAGGATAATCAAGGAATTCAAAGCGATATGGAAATGCAAATCACGAAAGCGGCACAGATAAAATAGAGTAATCAAAGTACAGAAAGTAGCAAATAATAACATAAATCAAAGCACAAGAAATTATAATGCGCTAATGCGCCTACTAATAAGGAAAGATAACAAGACTTATATACTAGCCTTCTACCCTAATGTGGGTCCTCCACACCTTCCTATCTAAGGTCATGTCCTCGGTAAGCTGTAACTGCGTCATGTCCTGTCTAATCACCTCTCCCCAATATTTCTTTGGCCTACCCCTACCTCTTCTGAAACCATCCATGGCTAACCTCTCACACTTCCGCACTGGGGCATCTATGTCTCTCCTCTTCACATGCCCAAACCATCTCAGTCGCATTTCCCGCATCTTGTCTTCCACCGAGGCCACTCCCACCTTATCCCGAATAGTCTCATTTCTAATCCTGTTTCTCCTAGTGTGCCCACACATCCATCTCAACATTCTCGTCTCGGCAACTTTCATCGTTTGAATGTGAGAGATCTTAACTGGCCAACACTCCGCCCCATACAACATAGCCGGTCTAACCACCACTCTGTAGAACTTGCCCTTCAGTTGTGGTGGCACCTTCTTGTCACATAGCACTCCTGAAGCTAGCCTCCATTTCATCCACCCTACCCCAATACGATGTGTGACATCATCGTCAATCTCCCCGCTGCCTTGCATGATAGACCCAAGGTACTTGAAACTACTTTTCTTTTGGATGGCCTGAGCACCAAGCCTAACTTCCACGCCAACCTCCTGGGGTGTCTCACTGAACTTACACTCTAAGTACTCTGTCTTGGTCCTACTCAGCTTAAATCCTTTAGACTCCAAGGTATGTCTCCAATCCTCCAGCTTAGCGTTAACTCCGCTACGAGTCTCAACGATCAGGACTATGTCGTCCGCGAAAAGCATACACCATTGCACCTCACCTTGAATTTGTCGCGTCAATCTATCCATCACCAAGGCAAATAAAAACGGACTAAGAGCTGATCCTTGATGCAACCCCATCACAACATGGAGATTATACTATAAGGATCTAAATTAAAAGGTTAGTTATCTTCAGCATTTTATGCTTGCTCTTCAAAGAGATGGGGATGTCTAGACTTCATGTCCTCTTTGGCCTCCCACGTAGCCTCTTTAACTTTCTGATTTCTCCATAGTACTTTCACTGAAGCAATCTCTTTAGTTCTCAACATGCGGATTTGATGATCAAGAATAGCCACTACGGTCTCTTCATAGGACAGGCCATCTTTAACCCCTAGGATTTCTGTACGAACAACCAGAGACGGGTCTCCCATTAACTTCTTCTGCATAGATACATGAAATACTGGGTGTACGGCAGCCAAATGTTATGGCAATTCTAACTCATAAGCCACTTGCTGAATCCTTTGCAGGATTCTATATGGCCCAATATAGCGGGGCCTAAGCTTCCCCTTCTTCCCAAATCTCATAATGCCTTTCATAGGAGAAACTTTCAGGAACACCCAATCATCAACTTGGAACTCCAAGTCTCTGCGCCGCATGTCCGAATAGGACTTTTGGCAACTCTGAGCTGTCTTCAAACGCTCTTGAATCAACTTGACTTTCCCCATATCCTGATAGACCAAGCCAGGCCCTAACAACTCTGCTTCACCAACCTCAAACCAACCAATTGGCAATCTACATCTCCGCCCATACTAGGCCTCAAACGGTGCCATATGGATACTAGAGTGGTAAGTGTTATTATAAGAAAACTCAATGAGAGGAAAATGGTCATCCCAATTACCTTTGAAATCTAGGACACATGCTCTCAACATGTCCTCAAGAGTCTGAATAGTGCGCTCTACCTGTCCATCTGTCTGAGGATGAAAAGTTGTGCTGAGGTTCACCCTTGTGCCCAATCCTTTCTGAAAGGATCTCAAAAAGTTCGCAGTAAATTGAGCACCATGGTTTGAAATTATGGACAAAGGAGTCCCATGCAATTGGATGATTTCTTGAATATATAACTTGGCATAATCTTCTGTCGAATCTATAGTCTTCACTAGCAAGAAGTGAGCTGACTTGGTAAGTCGATCTACAATCACCCAAATCCAATCATGCTTTCGAAAAGAGCGAGGTAAACCTGTTATGAAATCCATGTTTATCATCTCCCATTTCCAGACCGGAATTTCTATGTTCTGAGCCAACCCACCTGGCCTTTGGTGTTCGGCTTTCACTTGCGGGCAATTTAGACACTTAGCCACAAAATCTGCTAGATTCTTCTTCATGTCATTCCACCAATAAATCTCCTTAAGATCATGATACATCTTTGTGGAACCTGGGTGAATGGAATACCTAGAATTATGGGCTTCAGACATAATCAGATCTCTGAGCCCATCTATGTCTAGAACGCATAGTCTGCCTCTATACCTCAAAGTACCATCATCCCCCCCTTGTTCAAAGGCCGTAGTCTTGTGTTTGTGAATTCCCTCCTTCAGTTGTAACAGGTAGGGATCACTAAACTGTTTGTCTTTCACTTCTGCTACTAAGCAGGATTCAGCCCTGTTCTGAACAACAACTCCACCATCTCCAGAGTCTAGAAGTCAAACTCCTAGGCTTGCTAAGTGGTGGACTTCCTTTGTCATAGTTCGCTTTTCTGCCTCGACATGAGCTAAAATTCCCATGGAACGCCGACTGAGAGCATCAGCTACAATATTCGCCTTCCCTGGATTATAGAGAATATCCACATCTTAGTCCTTAAGCAATTCGAGCCATCTTCTCTGCCTAAGATTCAACTCTCTTTGCTTGAAAATATATTGCAGGCTTTTATGATCGGTGAAAATATCCACATGTACTCCATACAAGTAGTGCCGCCATATCTTGTGTGCAAAAACCACAACTGCTAACTCTAAGTCATGGGTTGGATAATTCTTCTCATGAGTCTTAAGCTGTCTAGACGCATAAGCAACACCCTTACCATGCTGCATTAAAACACATCCGAGACCAACTCCCGAAGCATCGCAATAAATAACGAATCCCTCGGTTCCCTCTGGTAGTGTCAAAACTGGAGCAGAAGTCAATCTCCTTTTCAACTCTTCGAAACTCTGCTCACATACATCAGACCATTGGAATTTGACTTTCTTCTGAGTCAACTTAGTCAACGGAGCTGAGATATAGGAAAATCCCTCAATAAAACGCCTATAATAACCTGCCAAACCAAAGAAACTTCTGATGTCTGATACTGAGGTGGGTCTGGGCCAATTCTTAACAGCGTTAATTTTCTGAAGGTCCACCTTAACACCTTCACCTGAAATCACATGGCCTGGGAATGCCACTGACATAAGGCAAAACTCACACTTTGAGAATTTTGCATAAAGTTCACGATCCTTGAGTGTCTGCAACACTGTTCTGAGATGGTCTGCATGATCTGTCTCCCTACAGGAATACACCAATATGTCATCAATAAGCACAATGACGAATAAATCAAGATAAGGCTTGAAGACTCTGTTCATAAGATCCATGAAAGCTGCTGGTGCATTCGTCAACCCAAACGGCATGACAAGAAATTCAAAATGACCACAACGGGTTCTAAAAGCAGTCTTCGGAATGTCAACTTCCTTAACCTTTAACTGATGGTAGCCTAATCTGAGGTCAATCTTGGAATAACACTGAGCACCCTGAAGTGTATCAAATAGGTCATCTATTCTGGGAAGAGGATACTTATTTTTAATGGTGACCTTGTTCAACTTGCGGTAGTCTATACACATACGCAAGGATCCATCCTTCTTTCAGACAGACAAGACCGGTGCGCCCCAAGGTGATACACTTGTCCTTATAAATCCCTGATCAAGAAGATCCTTCAACTGAACTTTCAACTCCTTTAACTCTGTTGGGGCCATCCTGTACATCGGAATAGATATCGGCTTAGTGTCGGGAAATAAATCAATTCCAAAGTCAATTTACCTATCGGGAGGGACTCCGAGTAGGTCATCTGGAAAGACTTCTGGAAATTCACTGACAACTGGTACTGACTGAAGAGCTGGAGTCTGGGCATCTGCATCCCTGACTTGAACTAAGTGGTAAATATACCCCTTGGAGATCATCTTTCTGGCTCTAAGGTAGGAAATAATTCTATCCCTAGGTGCTACTGAATTACCTTTCCATTCTATAAGTTCATCGGGAAAATCAAATGTCGCAGTTTTTGTTCTACAACCCACAGAGGCATAACAGGACTCTAACCAATCCATACCCATAATTACGTCAAAATCCACCATCTGCAATTCTATTAAGTCTGATCTGGTCCTGCGGTGGTACATTAACACTGGACAATGCCTATATATACGCCTAGCTATAACTGATTCCCCAACCGGTGTGGACACTTCGAAAGGTTCATGCAACTTTTCGGGTTCTATCCTAAATTTCTTAGCAATATACGGGGTTACATAAGATAGAGTGGATCCCGGGTCCATAATAGCAAATACATCGAAGGTGAAGACTGTAAGCATACCTGTGATAACATCTCCACGAGCCTCTGTATCCCGGCGACCTGACAGTGCATACAGACAGTTCTGACCACCGCCCGTATTACCGGACTTTGTTACCCCCAGTATTCTGTCTTGCGGATGCGCAATCCTTCAGATAGTGGCCCTGCTAACCGCACCTGAAACAACCATCCGTGCCCGAACGGCATACCCCTGGGTGTCTCCTTCCACACTTGTTGTAAGGAAGATATGTAGCTGCTCCAAAATTCTGACTCTTCTGGCTAAACTTGGACCTTTGAGATGGGACACTAACTTTAGACTGAGCAGATCCTGATGACCTATTCTTGAAGAGCTGGCGGTTTCCTCCTCCCTGAGTTCCTCCCAGACTGAAATTTCCTGTAGACTTAGCCTTCTTACTGAATTCCCTATCTTTCTGCTTCTGCAGGGCTTCTTCTTCCTTCAGCCTAGTCTCGTTACCTTGCACGAATGCTAGTATCTTGGAAATAGTCATCTTGTCATTCTGAGCAGCTGTATTGGCATCCCTGTGCAACTTGGGTTTAAGCCCAAGTACAAATCTTTTAACCACGGCTCTCATATCAGGGACCATGTGAGGAGCATGTCTGGACAATGACACAAACTTGAGGTAATAATCCTAAACAGTCATGTCCTTCTGCCTTAGATTCTCAAACTCTATAGCCTTGGCTTCCCTGACCTCAAATGGCATGAAGTGCTCAATGAAAGCGTCTGCAAATTCATCCCAAGTAGCAGAAGGTGTATCCTCCCCTCGGGACTGTTCCCATGTCTCATACCAACTATGGGCCATATCTTACAGCTAGAAAGCTCCGAGTTTTGTTGCCTCTGTATCCGTATCATGCATCACACGAAATATTTTCTGGAGTTCACCAATGAAATTCTGGGGGTCTTCCTCCTTCTTTGACCCTATGAACACTGGCGGCTTCATCCGCATAAACTCCTGAATCCTAGAACTATTTGACCCACTACTAGCACCGAAGCTAGGGGTCATTTCCTGTCGCTGGGCCTGATTTACCATAATTTGAGTGAGCAGCTGAATAGCTCCTCTAACATCCGCATCCGAAGTATTGGGAGGCGTTGCAGCGGCATTAGCTGTGGCGGCTGCCTGGGCCTGAGTGCCCCCTTCTGTTGCTGCGTCAACGGTAGCCCTCTGGCTAGTAGCCGTATTTTTCTTGTTGTAGTTCCTTTTTGGAGCCATTTCTGAAATACGTAATTCGCACGAGTTAGCAGATCTGTCCAATCTCTGGCCTGAAAACCATGGAGGTGCACTGGTCATAGAATAGCCTAAATGTCTGGGGAACTGCTGCCTGTGCCCACCTCTAAACTTGCTCGTCGGACCCAAAGATCTAGGCCTCTTGCCATGTCCCCTATCTTGCTCGCGTTCACTTCTCTGCTGTTGCAAGCTTTCTTCTAAGTTCTGAGCATGGGCCTGAACGCGCGCAACATCCTTACCGTCCTGAAGGGATGCAGTCAGGCATCTATCCATCAAGTGTGGCCCTAGGCCTTTCACAAATCGGTGGACTAGGTCACCCATGTCCGCTACCATGGCCCAAGCATACCTAGCCAAGGAATTGAAGCGGAGACTATACTCTACAGCACTCATACTACGCTGCCTCAAATTTAAGAACATGTCGGCTCTACTTCGCCGAACTTCCGGAGGAGGTGCATTGGCTCCCCGTGAAGCCATCCAAACCGTATACCATTAGATCGAAACATCTCTAAATCTATATGACGCTGGCTCCACCGATTCGGTGTCCGAAGGATGTATCAATCGAAGCGTCCTCAACATACCATCAATTAAATCCTGGGGGTCCTCTTCCGGCTTTGACCCAAAAAATTCCGGAGGATTCAAAGTAATGAAGTCACGGGCCCTTGCACTAACAACCCTGTCACCTTGCCCAGAAGTTTGCCTCTGAGTCTGGGCCGTAACTAACTGAGTAAGCAAATGTATGGCCTCTCTCACATCTTGGCCCGAAGCATCCAGTGGAGGACCTGGAGCTGGGGCTGAGGCTCCCTCACGCTCCTTAGTAATAGGCACTGTCTGGGAGGACTGAGATCGAGCCGCACTCTGGGACTCACTTTCCTCTACTACCGATGGGGGTGCTCTTTCAGCCCGCTTTTCGGCCACCGTCTTGCCATTTTGGGCTGCTGTAGCCTTTCTCTTTTTGGGCATCTTTGGAATACACAACACACGATTAAGGAACAAGAATTTCTTATATCATAGCTCTATCGCACGATTTCTTATGAAGAAAGATGGTCATTTATTCCTAAAATGTCCGCAACTTCTTGTTTATAAGTGTGGTGCGCAACACACCCATAGCCAAGACTCTACTAGACACGGCTCGTAGACACACCCTAGGACTGAACTTCTTTGATACCACTTTTGTCACGACCCATCTTGAGGGCCGCGATGAGCACCCGGTGCTCGCCCACCCGGGCGCCCCTTATCTCACACTTATACTTACATCTAGGTGAGCCATATAATTAAACGCAGAATTCTACTTACTCATCATGCTAGTCCCACTGGAAAACAATGCCTTTAAATCAAATTTGGCATCTAGGCCATGTCAAATGTACATAAGTCGACAAGGCTACCAAAAGATATACAAAATATAGGCCGACAAGGCCGGACATGTCTAACCATATACACATAACTACGAGCCACTAAGAAGAGTATAACATATCACATGAGCGGGACAAGAATAAGTACCCAAAAAGCTATGGCTCTGAATGAAATGGAGCTCTGCTATGAAATCTCTGAGAAATATCTAGACTTATGGAATATTTAGATGTTTGGCCCAAGAACCATGCCTTATGAAAGAAGGGTTAGCCTTACATACCTTTTCGTTCAACTATTTTACACTTGCGCGTTCTCCTCCAATGCTAGCGTTTCTACCTTCATTGAAGTCATACAACCATTAGAATCGATACCTAGCATATATGACTAAAGCTAGAGAAAGTCGGACAACATCCCCTCTATTTATACAACATTTCCTCCATAACATATATCAACTCCCACGTCAATAACACATTCACAATACCATAACAATAGTCATTACTCATTCACATTATCCATATTTCTAAACTTACATTCAAATCATCCATATCCATGGTCATAACACACAACGACGACCATTCACATACATTGCTCATCTCATGCTCTCAACATCATTTATAACGTATTTACATCACAATACATCAAGAACCATAACTCAATTCAAACCATTTCTCAAAATGACACTATTCCATATTCATGACCCCTTTTTACCATACCCTTCTACAATCCAAGTATTCCAACTCTTAAATCCCTTAAACAACATAGAAATATCATGAATCTTACCTTAGATGTTGTAGGAACAAGCTTTAGTTGATAATACTCCACTTGAGCAAAAACCCTAGTTTGTCTCCATGAGATTTCTTGACTTGAATGACCTTTAATGGGTTTGCTTGCACTTGATTCACTTGTTTAATGTTGTTTGTTATATCCCATATTTTCATATATTGGGACGTTTTAAACTAA